>NC_080395.1:33141500-33768250 GCF_030265065.1 Corythoichthys intestinalis | reverse complement strand
TATTGGTGCTTTTACGCATCACTGTTCTATTGTGTGATTGGGTACTGTCAATACGATGTGCAATGACACTAGCGTCTCATTCATTCATTCATTTTCCATTTTTCCTTTTGACAAATATTAGATGTGCTGACCACGGGCTAATAGCGTTTAGCGTGACAGGACTGAAGACAGGACTGGGGGTGCTTCAGAGTTTTCACTATGTGTAGAAGTTCATGAGCTTGCTTTAACTCTGGTAATTGGGGGATTAAGAATAGTCACAGGTCCAGTCTTGTCTTGGCTTGATTCATGTTGCAGTCATCTGGAAGGTGTGTTGTTTACCTGCAGCCACACCTCACTTTTAGGCAAAGAACAGACAGAAGAGAAGCTAGGGGAGGGATCCATGAGGGTCTTAAGTAGGGCATTTTAGATAAAATTTGCTCACACTGTTCCCTGTCGATGTTTGTCTAACCAATAGTGTTTATGTTGTCAAACATGTTTTTTTTAGCAACCATGCAAGAGTATTTGTTTGCACTGTGTGCTCCTTTCTCCACCCACACATTTGTGCCTTGAAAAGCTCTCATGATCATGCTGTCATGGGCTGAATGCTCGCACTGCTTTGTATTCTTGCTCAGAGTAAATGCATAAGAAAGGTTAACATTTGCTGGTTAAGGCATCGGATAGTTTGTGTGCTGAACCTTCAAATATTAACCCAAGCAATCACTTGGTTCTTTTCATTCCTTTGTGTCACCCATTAATCTCTCTTTCGCTATTGGTGTCATTATAGCTTGGTTTTACCCTCTTCCACCTAGACAGGAAAAAAAAAGAAGACGAATAATGACTTTTTCCTTCAATTTATTTTGTTATTTATCTGAATGGTCCAGTGTATTCAGTAATGGTGCAATTTTGAGTGATTGTTGATCTTCTGTTATTCCACATTGAAGTGTTCCATAAAAAATGGGAAATTACATTTATTAGATTTTTTTTTTCAGAAGAAAATTGCTATAAAAATATGCTTATTTTTATGGCTAATGTATCTACATGGCAGTTGCTTTATTAAAACAATAACACTGATTCATGTTTTGTATGATTGTGATTAGGAATCATCTTAATAGTTTAATTCATTCGAGAGTTTGTTATTGGCAGCGAATGAGTTCTCAAAACCGGTTCTGCAGTAATGAGTGGTGTTCGTATTTGTGGTCATATAGTGTATTATTTACTTGTGTACTGGTATGTCATACTTTATCAATTGCGACATTTTAGGACCACGCCTACAGTGACGCAGGGTGAAGTTTGTTTCTTGTTTGGCACGTTTGCAGCATGCTACAGCTTGTGTAGTGATGCATGCAACTTTTCTTGACCTGAAGCTGAATCACTCCATTGTTTTAAATAAATGGAGCAAACTTGTTTCGCAAAGTGGTAAAGTGTACCCTAATTTTAAGCTGTATGGTATGGATAAAAGTTTTTCGTGATATATGTTAGATAATTCTATGTCCTGATAACAGAATTCCCATGGAAGCAAAATGAATCTGAAAATCAATAGAGTAATAGTTTGTATTGTACCATGATGTACTGTAGGCTATATCATTATATTGCACAATTCTACCCTGAGTCCAAAGGAATTTTGAGATGAAACCAACATGCAAACAGTCATCGTCAAACAGTATCCTGCTGTTTTGGAATAAAACCTCAAAGTGTTGCAGTATTTACATGTTAAATTTTCTTTTTACATTTGCTTGCATTCAACCACTATGTATAAAGTTCAAAGGGTTCTTAGTGTAAATATTCATGCATCAAGTGACTTAATATTTACTTTTGATTATATTAATCAATCTATCGATAGATAGATAAATAGTATATACTGTACATGACCCTTGTCACAATACTGGTACACATTTGACATTATAACTTCAAGCATTATCTGGAGCATTTATTTATCTAGGAGTAGTTTAAGTTGACAAAGTTATGAACATATTACATGTGCACCCTTATATTTAAACGATTTTTTATTTTTATTTTTTTTTAACAAAAATGATGTTTAATTATAAAAATGACCGCTAGGAGAGTATTGCCTACTGCTGTATATTAACATAAAAGCAGTTCACCGCTGTCCCTTTTATGACTGATTATTAGATACCTTTAACGCTTAAGCGCTTCCACTTGCATGCCTGACGTATTTATTGGAGTTTGTTGTGGCCACCAGCAACACCCCTCCTTTTATCAGCATAAAAATACTCCTTGTTAGAGCCTTCTGATAGGGCCACGTTCAAAGGCCATTTCTCCCCCTCATTTCTGAAAATACCTCGTAGTTGGTTGAAGCGTGTTCGGATGAATTCTGTCTGTATTGAGTGAGTCAGCTTTCATACTTCTGTAATGGCCTTCTTTTCTTAACCTTGTTGAGGCAAGTTGGGGGAAAAAACACCTGTAGAGTCGATCTTTTCTAACTGAGCCAAGCTAGTTTATTGTACGCTTGGTTCTTGTTTGTCAAATCCACAAATGGTGGATTCTTTTTTGTGTTGCAAAAAAGCCACTAGAGGATTTAAACTCCATAGTTTTGTTGGACTTAAGAGACTAGACTTTAGGGACGAACAAAACCCTCTCATTGTCCGGGTTTGTCTGCTGTTAGTTCTAGAGTTGAGCACATTTGTTCAATTGGAATCAGTCAACTGCATGTGTGCCTGCCTCTCAAGAACATAACTTTTGTATTCCAGGTTGCTTTAATAATGACAAGGCGTGCATTGGTATGAGGAAGGATTTGTTCAGGTGACACTTTCCTTGTGGAACTTGTTGATTATACTCATTAAACAATGACTGCATTCTTTTGCAGCAGCTTTAGTGTAAAATCTGTAGTTCTTGATGATCACAAAACCGTGAGAACCCCAAGGACTTATTTAATCAACCTTTGCACTTGATGTTATGTCTTTCTCTGCTTAGGAAATCAGACTAAATGAAAAGCTCACTAGAACGGTTGACAACCTTGTGATGCTTCCTTTGTGAAATGCTTTCAAATACTCTCAGTGTTCATATGTGTATGAAATGTTGTCCAAAATCACACAAGCGTAAGCAATTTTTATTTTGGTACTGATTTTAATGGTAGAGAAGCCTGCATATATGCTGAATTTCTTAGCAGGATTAACTAAACAGCATGTTCCTGTTCAACTCGCACAAAAACCTTTGAACGTTATCCTTCCTCGTTTGTCAGCAGATGTTTCACATTGCCTCGTAGCACCGCATTTTCTTTGCTGAGAAACGGGCCCAGACATGCACCTGGAACACTAGCTGTATGATTATAACTCATATGTAGCCTGTGGCTAAGTGAGATTTCTACCTGTCAGCCAGTTTCACCTTCCCTAATTTATACTGTCACTTGTGGCAACTATGAGGATTCAGGGAGCAGCAAATTGTCGTCGCAAAGAAAGTTTTAATCGACACCTAGTTTGTAAAAATTGTCTTTTACTTTTGTGAATGTGGTGTGGTGCAATTGAGCCCCAGTCTACACACGTATCGGTCTTGTTGTTTTGCAGGATGTTATACCAGTATATTGGTTGTAAATATGATCAGGTTGACACAACACAATCATTGTATGGATATGAGTTTAAATAAAACAGGCACTTATGTGCGGGATGCTGGTTTTAAAGGATTGGGTGTTGGCATCACTTATACAAGGCTGGTTAGACTTGTATAGCCTCTTGACAAGTGTGATCACTCTTTTCCCACATTCAACAAACTTAAAAACCTGTCTGACAAGCCCTGTTTGCGACGACAAATGCACACAATCAAAACCTCTAGCACCCCTTTCACTTGTCTGCCCATCAATTTTAAGTCCCTTAATTCTCACTTTCGTCTTCGTCACTGTTGTTTGCTCATATGAATGGTACTCAAACCCTTATCGTATTACAAAACCTAATTTCCACTATATATACATACTCCACCTGCGCTATTTGATGAAATCCATTAGTTTCTTTGATGGATTTTTTTTGTTTTGTTTTTGTTGTTGACAGTGATGACGTGCAATGTCCCAAAAATTATATGCCAATTTATAGTATACGGTTGGTCTTTGTGCTTGGTTTTGCAGTTTCAGCAGTCTGTGACATCGGAATTGGAGTGTCTTGACAGAAGCTCTTATACACTTTGTGTCAACAGTCCCCTTGTCATCCGACAGGCCCTCCACCCCGAGGCTTCTAATAAGGTAACTGCTGTTCCTCATAATTGGGGGTAGGGGGAACTGATGTATCAGCCGTTTAATTTTGTGTCTTTGTAAATGAAAAGAGATGTAAACTGTTTATTTTTCCCAGATAAAATGCACAAGATGATTGAAAAGACTGTAAAACAATATATGTTCTATGATAGCAGATGATCCATGTCTTTGTGAACCACAGCGAAAATTTTGAAACAAAAAAAATCCTTCCAAACCAGTAGTTTTTTTTATGATGAAAATAGTTTTTGTGACAGTAGCTCATGCCTTTAATAGCAACAAAACCTGTTTTGCATTAGGTGAGCCTTACTGCCTTGTAGCAGAAAAATAACATTATGCAAAATTATGTGCATAACTTTCTCAGGGTAAATTCCTTATCCTCTCCCAAGTAAAACATATTATTTTTAGATATATTTATGTTTTCCTCTTTCATATTAAATTACTCCATACCCACTTGAAACTAAAATAATTGCTTTCATGGCTTGGTCAGAGACTGCTTTAACACCTATGTGTACAGAATGCTCAGTTTGTTATTCACCCTCATCCACAGACACAAAAAGTAAAAAATAAACAAAATGTTCCAATGGAAAAAACAAAAAGAAATCCTACCACCCTGCTGGAAAATAGGTGGCCATGTTTAAAAACTGGTTGCCGAGGGCCGTGCAAACGCAAATCGAATGTTGCTTGCCCTCATCCCCCATTAAGTGAATTTATAAAAATAAAAATAAAAATGGGGGAGGGCTTGTTTCATTGGTGTTATTCTGACCCTTGTGATTTGTAAATATTTTTAGCTGACTCCTGTTTTTGGCTATGACTTACTGTCTCAACATATCTGTTTGGTTTGTTGTCCACAGAATCTCGTCCTTCCAGAGTGTTTCTTTTCATTTGTGGACTTGAGAAAAGAGTTTGAAAAATGTTGTCCCAGTGCCGGCCCTGCGATCAAGCTGGATCTCCCCTCCATGTTAGAACGTATCTTTTTAATTCACTGATGAAATGGGGCAGGGGGAATAAATTTGGTATGTACTGTATTTAAAGGGAGGTGGGAAAAACATCAAACAAATGTCTAAAGTCCTATGCTTGTTTAATTTTCCTGGTTATTTTTAAGGTCTATGACTAACGTTAAATGGGAAAAAAATCTTTAACTAGGTGTGTAGATTTGGGTCTAGCTGCAGTATCAGAGCAGCTGATGGGAGTGAGGGAAGTGAGGAGCATGGCAGAGCTGATCCTCCACATCCTGGCTGAGCCTTACAGTAAGTATCCACCAGTAAGCATCATCACTAGCCAGTTGAAGTGCTTTCTTAAAGCTTACATGCCTCTGGTGATCCTCAAAACAGGAACCCGTATTATGAGAACAAATGACATTTCAGAAAATGGCTATTAACCTTCTTTGGTGACCTGATGCTTGTGTTCATGTAATTGTTATGTTTAGCCCGCCACTTGTCTAACTTGTTTGAGTAGAACTAGCTTGACCTGAATGTCAACAAGAAAAATGTACACTTGCTTAAGTGGTAAACTTTAGTTTGTTGCTATCTTTTGATACATTTTTCTCATTTCATCTCCATTTAGATCACAGTTTTACCTGCATTGAGACGGTGAAATACAAATTTGATTCTGGCACATGGTAAGTGTTGGTCTTTTAAAAGTATTCCTGCTACACCTTACCATACATTTAAAATGGCAATGAACGTGGCGTTATGAAACATGTACGTTTTTCTTTCAATGCAGCAGTAAGACAGAGCAAGTTGACAATGAGACGGTCATCAGGGCACGAGGACTTCCGTGGCAGTCTTCAGACCAAGACATTGCTCGCTTCTTCAAAGGCCTTAACATAGCCAAGTGAGTTAAAATGTGTGGATTTAAAAGGTTTACTAAATTCAACATGTATTTATTTTGAATTACTAGCTGACGCTGACGTTCAACGCGGCTATAAATGGGTGTAAGGAGACTAAATTGGGACACGGCCTTGGGTGCTTGGGTATACTTTTTATTCCCCAATTTTTAAAAAATATTCATTTTTCACCTACTCTGATTGTAATATTTGTTTTAGTTTAAATTAGTGCTGCAACGATTAATCGATTAACTTGAGTATTCGATTAGAAAAAAAGATTTGAATTAAAGTTGGCTGCTTCGAGTATTCGTTTAATTAAAGTGGCGTTGTAATGGTTTGTTTTTGAAAGTGTTTGCATTTAGTTTTATTGATTTGGGTGGATACACTGCCCTCTAGTCTGCCTCATATTACATGGCCAAATCCAGCTGTTCCCTGTTAAGACCAACATAAGCTAGGTTTTTGTTCGAGCTAATGTTTTTTAATGCATTCGTAATTTAGTTTAAAGGTATATTTGGCAAATTTTTGTGGTAATATGTGTCTGAACCATTTGTTAAGAGCATTGTTAAAAAAACTAGCATTTAAGCTAGTGGAAGTTTGCTTTGTTCGTTAGCCAATTGTTCTTTTGTTGTACATAAGTAGATCCTTATTTATTTCTTTTTTTATACTGTTTGAGGCCCAGCTCAGGTATTTTAATTTTTTCATGTTTATCCGGTTACTCGATTAGTTGAACTAACTAGTTAATTGATCAATCCACTACTAAAATAATCGATTGCTGCAGCCCTTGTGTGTTATCAAGCGTAATGAAATTTTTAGGTAAGAAACAAGATTTTTTAAATAAGATTTTAGAAGATTTAGGATTTATAAGTTTTTGAGTAAAAACAGTTAAAAAGTTTTTTTGTTTTTTTTTCTAGTCACTTCTGAGATGCAATTGTTGGCTGTTTTCAACAATGTACATCAAAAATAGACATTGATCGACTGAAAATGGTTCAATATTAGATGAAGTGTCTTGTTTTCTTATGTATATTTATAATTGCTCCTTACCTAAAAAAAAAAAAAAAATTATCCGATGACTCGATTAATCGATAGAATTTTCAGTCGAATAATCGATTACTAAAATATTCGATAGCTGCAGCCTTAGTTTAAATATTGTATGTAAAAATGTTCACCTTACTTAAATGATGAGTGGTTCCACTTTTTTGATGGATTTCTTGCTAGCTGCCAAAAATGTATATAGTTATTTGTTATTATTATGAATCCATTTCCTTTGCTGCATAACTTCACATTTGATAGTAAAATTTACACCAAATGTATCATTTGTGTATGGAACACTGTCCAGTGAAGTCTAAAAACCAGGCAACTCCAGCAAATATGAGAAAATATTACAAAATAATATGGGTGTTGAATATCATAATATCAATATTTATGAAATCTTTAACAAGACCCTAAAGTCTTATTTTGTCTTATATTATCGAATGAAATAAGGTGTTTTTAATTAAAAAAAAAAAGCCTGATAGATAGCATTAATTTTGAGGTTAAACTATTATCTGGTATGCACGTTTAAATTAAACTTAATGTTATTATAAACCTAATAAGAGGAAAAACTAAAGCTTTTCAGGCTTAGTCATGAGTAATTAAAAACATGTAATTGCTATAGCCAAATGGAGAATATTACGGGATTGATTCTGATGAGTAAAATGCAAATAAACATCAAAGGGTTAAAAAACAACAACAACAAAAACAACAACAAAAGATGTTTTAATAATTTATTTCGAGTCCTTAAAATCATATGGATTGCCCATGACATTTCTGCAATGTCAATATTTTTTCCACATAATTTGCTGCCCAATGTGTCTGAGTTCAACAAATGTTTTAAAGGTAACTTTGTGTTTCAGAGGGGGTGTGGCCTTATGCCTCAATGCTCAGGGCAGGAGGAATGGTGAGGCCTTGGTTCGCTTCATCAACTCTGAACACAGAGACCTGGCACTGCAGCGCCACAAGCACCACATGGGCAGCCGCTACATCGAGGTCAGCTTGCACATGTATTTCACTGGACTTGTCATGATTATATACACCTTCTTGGTGTTTTGCCATCAGGCCTTTTACCAAGCAGACTGAGGCTGTGATAGTATATCATATGTCAAAGTAAATAAGCTCAGCTTCAGGGCCGCATCACTGTGAAAAGTGAAACTTCAGCACAATCTCAATGGAGGCATGTAATAGATTCCTCCAGGCTTTATGGCAGTTTGAACATTACGTTCAGAAATAATTAAATTTCCCTGAGGTGAAGGTGCTCAGTCAGCCTGCCATAGGACTTCTGATGTTTGTTTTGCTTGTGTGTGTCAAACACTTACACAATTACCTTGGGCGTCCCGCAGTAAAGGGAGATTAGGTATGTGAAGTCGAGGGGGCTATAGCAGCCAGGATGAGTAGGAAAAATGATTGGTTCACTTCCCTGAAAGTGGCCAACAGCGTTGCAGATCAATAAATATATGGCAGTATAAAATGAAGAGACCCGGTGTTAATTAAAAAAAAATTACAACGCGTGGACTAAAACTCGCATATAAGAGGAATCTTTCGTGTTTAATCATTCGTTCATGCATTTAGAACATGTGCAGGCACACCGTTGGTTTGGAGTGGTCCCCTTAGGGATGGTCTCCCATCGTGTTCTCTCAGGGCCTCTCTTAAAGCCCTGACAGGCTGCTGACAGGTTAGCTTGGCCCTCTTTTATGAGAGGCATGCCCAGTGGCCACATGTTGGCTGGGGAGTCTGCAAATGAAGCCAGGTTTATCTCCTGTTCTATGTTTGGTCAGTGGAGTTCTGTCGCTCTTAAGGGATAGCAACATGTAAATCTGCAGCATCAGTTCTGTCTAAGTATGATGAAACTTGTACTATTCAAGTTGTTTGTTTAAGACCAAAATGTACTTTTCTGCCTTTGCCTTTCAGGTCTACAAGGCCACAGCAGAAGAATTCCTGAAGATTGCTGGAGGTCAGATTTTTAATAAATTCTCCCCTTTGCACTTTGTGCATAAGGAGTTAATGTGAGAGGCTTTTTGTTTTAGTGCACTCTCCTCCTTTATTATTATTTTTTTTAACTATGACAAAGCAAGGCCCTGCCACACACTAAAAGAGCAACTATTTCAATGGCTTTGAAGGAAGGTTTCCTCTTTTGCTCTCTCCTGTTACCTGTGTGCCTGCCTCATCCCAGTGATCTCTAGCAGCTTATCTTGGACTCATAAAAGATGCTTTGTGAGGAGCCAAACCCCCTTCCCCCTCTGAACTACCTTTCCTTAACTCCTCATGTCTCTAGCCGAACACTCGCAGGGCAGTCGGAGAGAAATTGTACCCTCACCTATGCAGCTCGGCCTCAAAGTCCACACTCCCCTCAGGGGGGCAGTCTGACGACCGCTTTAAAGCGCAGTTCAGTGCTGATACAAAGGGGGTGTGAGGAGACAAAGCACGGGCAGAGGGCCTCAGGTACACTGAGCACCAGCAGTAGTACTACAACAGAGATAGCTCACAAAGAAACTCACAATGGACTTTAATCAGAATGAGCTCAGATCGATGCAGACTGACACAGTAATAGTAAATAGTAGTTCTACCAGACCAAACCATATACGAACGTCATCAGATGTTGCGCAATAACCATGGCGTCTGCTCTATAGTGTGCATTTTGTTAATGTTGTTTTGATTCACCTTTTCCCCTACACGGTACGTACCAGGAAGTGTTAGTACCAGGTTAGTCACGGGTTCCGCTCACTCTTGTTGATTCAATACCATATGGCAGTGTTTCCCATGCCTTAGTTTGTCAACGAATGTTTTACAGTAGAAAATTCTCACGCCACACTACCTACCAAAAAAGTATAGATGATGATGTTTGCTCAGGAATGTATTTCTGAGAACCGGTCTATGTAAAATAGGACTGGAACTTAATTAGAATACATTTTCTAATCATTTTGAGGCTTTGTAATTAGTTGTAGCTAATCTTATTTAATCTCATACCGTTATCTGTCTTAAAATGATTTTTCTTTTTAATTTGAAAATATTTTAGTGAATGAATGAATCAAATAGCATACTGTGGGGATAAATGCAATTAATTGAATTTGAATTCAAAACTGGACAAACAATTATCTAGACAAAAATCTACAAGATCATAAGTTAAAAGTGCCATTTTATAACTTTTTATTTATTTATTTATTATTACTATTATTAATAAGTATTTTGAATAGTCCAACATTTAAATAGTCCAAAGGGGGAAAAAAAGTTATTTCTTTCTTGTGGTTGAAGTACCATAAAAATATTGGTACTTTAGAGCCCAAAACTCACCTAAATTATGTGGGTGAATTATTATTAGCACATTGTCCAGTTTATATTTATACATTAAAAAAAAAAACTAAATGTACTTGTTGTAGGTAATGAGATTTCTCTATTGGTTTATCTAGCTTAGCTAATGTGTACCCCAATTTAGTCGATGAACTCGAAAATTGTACACTGGCAATGGGTTCCATGTTTGGAAGATAACGTGATTTAAATGTGCTAATTAAAAAAAAAATTGAATTAATGTGCTAAAGTCTTATATTACTGGTATGTTTTGTTGTATGACACAGGTTATTTTTCTCTTCTGCCTTCGACTGGAAAAGCATAGAATTCTTCTACCTGTCACTATACAGAATGAATCTGCAGCCATGAATATGCTGGGATAATCATAATTAGAGCAATCATATGTGCTACATGGATAATTTCCGGATTAATAACGGGAAATTAGTAATAGCTAAATACAGCAGAGCTGCTTATGTATAGTGGAAATAGAGATTTTTGTTGTATTTACTAATTCAGATGCAAATTCATTCCAAGTGCTTCTCTGACTCTTAGGCACTTCTAACGAGGTTACACAGTTCCTGTCCAAAGAGAACCAGGTGATTGTCCGCATGCGGGGGCTGCCATTCAATGCGACAACGCAAGAAGTCCTGGACTTCCTTGGTCCCGATAGCCCTGTCACTGATGGTGCAGAGGGGCTACTTTTTGTGAAATACCCAGACGGGCGACCCACAGGTGACGCCTTTGTGCTATTCTCCTGTGATGAGTACGCTCAGAATGCCATGAAGAAGCACAGGCAGATTCTGGGCAAGCGCTACATTGAGCTCTTTCGCAGCACTGCGGCAGAGGTGCAACAGGTCAGTTAATAAAGTCTTGACATTACCTTTGATTCCACATCATCATACGAAGTTGTAATTAGATTAATGATTACAATAAAAATGGTGTGTTGGCTTATGTGTGACACAGTTAAACATACTATTGTCAAATTGCACCATGTGCAAGTGAGTCTCTTGTCCAAATTGGTTTTGGACACATTGTGCAGTGTGTGCTAAAGCTAAAAAGAAACTTGCAGTTGCCTGCTAAAATAGTTATGAACAACTAAAAATGGCAAAGCGATGTTAATGCTACAGATCATCTAATTAGCACTACTTTTTTTCTGTCTTTGCACATGTTTTTAGCACTAAATATTTTCTTTTAAATCTGGCGGTTTTAGGAGAACTGAAACAGATTGACGTTAAATTCGCATCAATTGGGAATATTATTTGGTATGAGTAAATTGGCTTTAGGGTTAGAAGTTACAAGCTTTGTCACAGAGCTAAACTCTTATATCAAGGTACTGCGCTAAAATATGGCGTCCTGGTAGAGTTGTTGATAAAGCAATTTAAAAATGATATCAGATAATATTGACATTTGTTTTTCATTATCACATTTGGGACAATATGCGTGTTGCCTTCAAAGTGAATATAGAAGCCTTCTGCCTTTGTACAATGGCTGGTCACAGTTTGGCATAGCAGTTATGCTTATTGGCCATTAGATATCTCACAACTAAGATGCTTGGGATTTGTTATGTGAGCAGACTATTTGCATGCTTGTTGAAAAAAATAAATGAAGAAAATATGATTTGAAAAAGAATTACAAACTCAATACATATCTTATTACAATACTGAAGCTGTGTGCCTTTTTTAAAAAATTTTGAGCCAGAAGGACTGTGTGAGCCATATTTGGTCTGTCAGTAGCTCATTGGCACTTGATCAAAAAAAAACTAATGTTTGCACCATTTGGATTTCAACAATATAGTGGTGCAGTGTAGGGACTTTTTTCCCATAACTTCAATTGAAGTTGGAAAACATTTATTTTGTTACATTTATTAAAAAGCCAGTGGGGCATCACCATACAATTAGCCATAATATGTTAAGTCCAAGACCTCATCTATCAGTATGGGTTTGATAGCTGAATCTGATTTTTGGCCATTATCGGACAACCTGCGAACACTTTGTGTGTGTGAAACTATCTGCAGTTAGGCATGGGCATTAAATTAGTTTAATGTGGCATTAAAAAGCATTAAATGAAATTTGCTGATAGCTTTAGAAACCCTGGACACTTTGTCAACACAATTTCAGAAAGAGAAAAAAGATCTGGCACCCATTTTACTAGCCACACTAAGCAAATTGACTTATTTTTTGCTGACTGATGAAACTACTTTCCCAACCTACCGTTTGAGAAAGCAACACTCCGATTGTGCTTTCAACCACTTGTACATTTGGTTAACATAAACAATGGGATAGATAATAAAAAATACACCTGGTTTCAGATGTTTTAATGATTTTACATTTTCTTTTACTGCATCTTGTGTTTTAAATCGCTTTAGATCTTCCAATTGATTTTTTTTTTCTATGGGTTCTTTTCCTCTCTCCTTACTAGGTCCTGACTCGGTACCTTTCCACTCCTCTGATATCCACCCTGCCGACCTCCTCCATCGTCCCCGTCCTCGCCACACCTCCCTTCCTCCCGACGGCCAGCAGCACTCGCGACTGCATCCGCCTCCGTGGCTTGCCTTACACGTCCGGCATCGAAGACATCCTAGAGTTCATGGGTGAACATACTGTGGACATCAAACCTCACGGAGTCCACATGGTCCTCAACCAGCAGGTGAGACCACGGAATATATGTTGGGATTGCACATCCATGGCTTGATTGATTTGCATTCCTTTTAAGGGCCGACCCTCGGGTGATGCCTTCATCCAGATGAAGTTCCCTGAGAAGGCCTTTTTAGTATCCCAGAAGTGCCACAAGAAGACTATGAAGGATCGCTACGTGGAAGTGTTCCAGTGCTCCACAGAGGAGATGAGCATCGTCCTTATGGGAGGAACATTAAACCGTAGTGGCCTCTCGCCACCACCTTGCAAACTCCCCTGTAAGTGAAGTCTACTTTGAGATAAAATTCTAACTATTATACAGCATTTTGGTCTCCTTGACGTACTTAGAAAGCTTTATGGTTAATGATTTTGTGTGCATTTTCACAACTGTCAGAATGAAAGGAGGATGCCAGTTTTGAACGCAAACAGGAAAACTGCACTTTGCCCTTTGTGCTTTCCTTTCTATCGGTAGAGATTAGATTGTTAGCTAGATTTTTTTTTTCTCAAATGGCTGTTAGGCACCATTTCACCTTGTTCCCAGTTTGGGTGCCCACAGCCTCAAAATCCATAGAGGCTATTTGTATGTAAATATGTCCATGCTGCCATTAAATTTGTTTCCTGGCAATGAAGGCCTGAAATGCCTTAAAATGCCTTTCAAGTTCGTAATTAAAATTCAAGAATTTATTAAGTGTCTCATTAAAATGCTCATTAAAAGCAATTTTTTTAGGGAATGTGTCTATTTTTTTGGAAATAAAAAAACAACAACAAAAAGTGGCATCCACATATTGTACATGGACATAACATTTTGGGTCATTTAGACAACAATATCAACACTTGGTGTACAAGTGGCGCCTATATGACTCAAAATGTGATATTCACATATTTAGATATAAGGTCTCGATATCATATATAGATATACGGTATGTATGTGTGTGTGTGTGTGTGTGTGTGTGTGTGTGTGTGCGCGTGTGTGTGTGTGTACACTACCGTAGTGTATCATATGGGATTTTTCATTATGTACACTACGGTTCAAAAGTTTGGGGTCGCTTCATTATGTACACAACGGTTCAGAAGTTTGGGTCGCTTAGACTATAAACTATTGTATTATTCCATATAATCTGAATTCATTTATAAATTGGTACAATGTTAATAAAAGTAAATGAATAAAACGGATATACACCCTGGCTATGCACCCCAATAACACTCTAAACTTGCTTTTTATTTTTTCCTTTTTCATGTTATTATTTTTTAAAATCATACTTTATTCATTGACTGCTACTGACAATGATAGATGTCCAATTCATTTAAACAGAGAGGGACTGGCTTTGAATCCTCATCTTTCGATGAAGCGCTGTCGATGGCAGCCAATGAGTTAAAGTATTTCCCAATGAAGAGTTAATGCGCTAAATAATAGACGTTTGTCCCCTTTCTATTAGGTTTATCTCCCCCTGCTGCCTATGCTTTCCCCACTTCACCTGCCATCTTGTCAGACCCCGGCCTCTACCAGCCCCCCCTGTTGGCCGCTCCCAGACATCACCAGGCCACGCACAGCCCGGCCCTGGCGTATTACCACCCCCAGCCTCACCTTTACATGAACATGAACTACACAGCTTACTATCCAAGGTATCAACATTATTTTTTAATGGACTATGACAAAATTAATGGTTTGTTGAAAGATTAACCTTTACTTGGTGTTAATTTGAATAGGAGAAGCCGCCCCACTCCACAAAGATATTATATCCAAAATATTTTTTCAAACTAAAAAAAAATAACTTTTCTGTTCATGCAGAATCACTGATTCATTAGCCAGAAAATGAATTTTACACAACAGTTCCATCTAGCGTTTGCAGCCAAGCACTGCACTTTGTAACTGCTTGACCCAGTGTTTTGCAACTAATTCAACCAATGAACATTTAATGCAATTTTGGGACTCTTTAAGGGAAATTGTAAAACACTGTCTTTCAGCACACTAATTTACCACAGTCTGGTGGCTAAAATCAGTTGATAAACCAACATTTTCACAAAACTGACCACTGGCTGTAAAGAACATTTTCTTTTTCACACAAGCCCACAAAGAGGGGAAATTGAAGCAACTGTGTGCAGAATTCACACAATATTTCCTTTGTGTCTTGTCTCATTTATAGTTCAGATATGAAATCAAAAGGCAAAAAACCCTGAGTGGTTACCTTTTATACAGAATACTGTAGACACACGTTTCTATGTATTAAAGGGGCAGGCAACCTTTTATCATGTGCATCCAAGTGGAAAAAAATCTTGTTTAGTAAATTGAAAATATGTTTTTTGGGGGATGAGAAAAACATAAATAATAGTCAGTATTTCAAGAAAGTGGCCGCCCGACATGGGGGCACACATTTCAGCGCTGGTGGTGCTATTTTAGTCAATCAAATGCGAATATCCTTGATTGTCAGTCCTTCCTTGTGATTCCGTTATACTTATTATTGTTTGCACATAAGCTCAGGTCTGTCAGTGTGCATATATGTGGGTATAGTCACAAAAATGGCTGCTTAAGCAGTGTCATTTGTTTTTCGAATAAGCAGTTTAAGAAATTTGCCATTTGCAAACTCAAATACTTTTAGAAACTGTCTTTTACATGATTATACTAGGTTTTTTACATTCATACATACTGTATATGTTATACAACATACAAGTATTTGATACACTGCCGATTTTGCTGGTTTTCCCACTTGCAAAGCTTGTAGAGGTCTGTAGTTTATATCATAAGTTCTCTTCAACTGTGAGGGACGGAATCTAAGACAAAAAAAACAGAAAATCACGTATAATTTTTAAATGATTTGCATTTAATTGCATGAAATAAGTATTTGATACATCACAAAAATCGAACTTAATATTTGGTACAGAAACCTTTGTTTGCTATTACAGATACCAAACGTTTCCTGTAGTCCTTGACAAGGTTTGCACTCACTGCAGCAGGGATTTTGGCCCACTCCTCTATGCACATCTTCTCCAGAGCCTTCAGGTTTCGGGGCTGCTGCCGGGCAACACGGACTTTCAGCTCCCTCCATAGATTTTCTATCTGGTTCAGATCTGGTGACTGGCTAGGCCACTCCAGGACCTTAAGCTTAGGCTTCTTACGGAGCCACTCTTTAGTTGCCTTGGCTGTGTGCTTTGGGTCGTTGTCATGCTGGAGGACCCAGCCACGACCCATCTTCAGGGCTCTCACTGAAGGAAGGAGGTTGTCAGCCAAGATCTGGCGATACATAGCCCCATCCATCCTCCCCTCAATACGGTGCAGTCGTCCTGTACCCTTGGCAGAGAAGCAGCCCCAAAAAATGATGTTTCCTCCTCCATGTTTCACGGTTGGGATGGTGTTCTTGGGGTTGTACTCATCTTCCTCTTTCCTCCAAACACGACGAGCCGAGTTTAGACCAAAAAGTTCAATTTTGGTCTCATCCGACCACATGACCTTCTCCCATTGCTCCTCTGGATCATCCAGATGGTCAGTGGCAAACTTCAGACGTGTCTGGACATACACTGGCTTCAGCAGCGGGACCTTGCATGCGCTGTAGGATTTTAATCCATGACGACGTAATGTGTTTCCGATGGTTTTCTTCGAGACTGTGGTTCCAGCTCTCTTCAGGTCATTGACCAGGTCCTGCCGTGTAGTTCTGGGCTGATCCCTCACCTTCCTCATGATCAGTGATGCCCCACGAGGTGAGATCTTGCATGGAGCCCCAGAACGAGGCAGATTGACCGTCAACTTGAACTTCTTCCATTTTCTAATAATCGCTCCAACAGTTGTTACCTTCTCACCAAGCTGCTTGCTTATTTTCCTGTAGCCCATCCCAGCCTTGTGCAGGTCTATTATTTTATCCCTGATGTCCTTACACAGCTCTTTGGTCTTGGCCATTGTGGAGAGGTTGGAGTTTGTTTGTTTGAGCATGTGAACAGGTGTCTTTTATACAGGTAACAAGTTCAAACAGGTGCAGTTACTTCCGGTAATGAGTGGAGAATAGGAGGGGTTCTTAAAAAAGAACTAAGAGCCAAAATATTTACTAGTTGGTAATGTATCAAATACTTATTTCATGCAGTTAAATATAAATTTATTATTTAAAAATTATACAATGTGATTTTCTGGATTTTTGTATTAGATTCCGTCCCTCACAGTTGAAGAGAACTTATGATACAAATTACAGACCTCTACATGGCTTTCAAGTGGGAAAACCAGCAAAATTGGCAGCGTATCAAATACTTGTTCTCCCCACTGTACATTGAACACTTAAACCCATTACTTAGCTACTGCATAAAGGTAGAAATTTAACACCCATCTGGTTCCATCTGCAGCCCCCCAGTATCCCCCTCTACAGTGAGCTACTTCACAGCCCCGCCGTCAATGGCGGCAGCAGTGGCAGGCCAGCCCCATCATGCCGCTGCGGCCGCAGCCGCCTCTGCCCCGGTGCTTCCCCAACCTGGAGCACTGGTGCGGATGCAAGGCCTTCCCTACAACACTGGCGTCAAGGACATCCTCAGTTTTTTCCAGGGATACCAGGTCAGTACTTGACAAAATCGCATCAGGAGTTGTTTATGAGCATTGAAGAAATGAGAGGTTTTTCTACACCAAAACTATTAAGAGATTAGCGAAAACGATGGCCAAACGTCATTTTGGCGTGTCACTATTCCTCAGTTCAAGTCTCTTTGTCTCCTTTGCTGCCAGACTGAATGAGGTGGAGTTCTTGATTTTTTTTTTTCCTTATAGCTTGCATTTGCTCTCATTTTGGGCAGTGCCCTAGTTACATAGTGGTGTCTACCTTAAAAGGTTAGGGGAGCAAAACATGGGTGACACCCACTGTATTTGTCAATCTTTATGTGTTCATGTAGGTGGGAGATTAGTACACAGGTGTCAAAACATTCCCAAGTGGCATTATATTTTTTGAAAGTTATTTATCCAACATCTCCGGCCTGACGTGATAATGGCCGGTATGAGCCAGTATCATAGCAAAACAATTCTTTATTGTAAGCAAAGCATTTCTACATTATGGCAAAACATTTCTTTATTGCAGGTGATACAGTATATAATAAACGCTCTTATAATTATCTCGACACAGGCAGTGTCACAAACCTATTGTGCGATCCTTCAATCCAGTTGCTCCAGCCGCTCCCTGTTCTAGGACAACACGTTCTACCTTGAGCAAACACAAATATTCTTAGCTAATTGATTGCTGCTCTTCACGTACTGTACACATCACTATATCCTACAAAATACAGTAGAGTGTGGTGCCTTAACTTATAAGTTGATACTTAACTCTCCATTTTTTTCCCCTTTATGATATTAATAAAAACATCATCAAACATTTTAATTGTGTAACCACAAAAAATCGCCAGTATTGTCATTTGTACTGAGACAATGACATAAGAGTTGAACTACTAGTATTTGTGCACAGTGGTTTTTTGCAGACGTCCCACTTCTGATGTGTGTGTCCCAGCCACCTGGGGGCAGTATAGTCATCCAAGAACGTTTGACACTAATACACTGGTAACTTGTCATACGACCGTATCGATAGGATCCTTTTGACATCTGACTTAAAATTTGACTCGTCATATGTCGAGACAAATGACGAGTGCTCGAAATACGACGATTTATGACAGCATTGCGTTTCATTATTTTCCCGCAAGACGGACGCACGGTGTATTTTCTTGTGAGAAAAACCAACATGGTTTCCAAGAAAGTTAGTGTAGGTGGTGGAAAAAGGTGACACTTACCATTGAAATTGGTAGTAAGGAAATGATAGAAAAATATGAGCTTTGTGCAAGTAAACTTGCTCGACAATATGGCCAGAATGTCTACCATCTCGACGGTCCTTAAGAAGACGTATCCTCCTCTACGCCACCCGACGTCTCCCCGACCTCCGTTCACTCGTCTATAAGTTAAGGTGACAATACATTTTTTTATTTCCGATTTATTATTATTGTAACATCAGTCGCCAGCTTCGTCAAGTTTTTATTTCAGAACGTGTGCAACACAACACGGCTTCTGTCTGCCGTAGCCGACGCCAACAGTATGAAACGAGAAAGTAGAAACTTCCCACTGTTCCGCACCTCTCACTCTCTCGTCAGTCACAGGGTGTGTTCAAGAACAGCATGCAAAACACAACAGCCACTTTAGAACCCGATTCATTATTATTATTACTATACTGATATGTATTTATAATTTGATTTTGGTATATGAAATTGCTATTTGTAATTGTATCTGCAGGATTTAGCGTAGGATTTGGGGCCGTGGAACAAATTGATCGAATTTTTCGACTTACAAACCAGGTCCTGGAATGAATTAAATTCGAATGTAGAGGTACCACTGTACATCTGAATACAGGGAGTCCTCAGGTTACGATGTCCCCGACCTACAACATTTCGACGCCCATGCCTCGTCCGCCATTCAGTCAGACCTCTGCCCTGTAATTTCTGCTTAGCTAATGCATAGTGCTTTCAAAAGACTGGAAAATAAATTTGGGTATGAGACTGGCAGGAACCCGGCGGTCGCGCTCCTGTGCGCAAGTTATTTTTAGAGCGAGATGGGAAAAGAGATAGTTCGTTGTTCCTTGTCTTTCAGTTGTCCAGCAGTAGTTTTAAGTCATGTCAACTGAAAAATGTCCTGAGTGTGTTAAGACCCGTGCGCGTCTATAAGAGGTGAGTACACGAACCCTCTTGTACTGTTTACCCTTTATTGTAGTTGTTTTTGAGATGTTAACAGTTAGCGGCGAGTGCTAAGCTAATTCGCTAACATATATTTCCATGTCCATTTGTGCGTTGTTTGTTGGTGTACAAAACTTACTCCATATGCAGAATGTGTAAAACCATGATTAAGTACAACGGTAACACTACAAGCATGCGAAATAGTACAGAAATCTGTGAAAAAAAGTATGTAGGTTAAAAGAAGTCTTATTTCTAAAAACACTTTGTTTCCAGAAAATGTGGAATTAATTTCCCCTGTGTAAATTTTATTGTATTGTTGAGAGAAATAAGCACTGCCTTTAAAATGGTTAATGTTTTTGCACTTTCTTGTTCTTTAAAAAAAAAAAAAAAAAAAAAAAAAAGTTTAATGGCAGCTTTTTGTTGTATGGGCATGTTTCGTTCGTTCCTGTTGAATCATTAGGATATTTTATATAAATAATGGACATAAATTTGTTTGGCTACTTTATTAATTAGTAATGTACGATGCATCGATAATCGTGATAACTGTGATAATCGTCAATACCGTGATCGTCGTTCAATAATTGAATCATAATCGAATCGAACGTGGGGTGCCTAAGATGGCACACCCCTAGCTACAATAGTGGCTTCTCACCTTCGAGTGCGGAGTGACAAAACAAATCAGTGTAAAGTATCTGAGTGTCCAAAAAAGTGCTATATAAATTCAATGCATTATTATTATTTTGTGTTCACACAGATCTGTCTCTGACAGTCAAAGTCAACTTCCGGTTCACGTAACCTAAAAATGACTATTGTAACGAATTGGGTTGAATGTACGCTTCAGTTGGCAATGTTGATGTGTTGAGTATCGTGTTTTCTCTGTTTCCGAAACGCACTGCGTGTCTGACTGGAGGGAAAGAGGAAGGGAAAGACCAGGTGGCTGACTTGGTTTCGTTTTCAATACAGTACTAGTGTTCAGTGATTTCTGTTGCAAATAAACCATTGAAAACTCTCCATCCACCCTCAGCAATAATTGTAAGAATATCCTTTTTTTATATCAATGTATTTTACTTTATTTTTTTTTATTATTACCAAGTATTTAGAAGTAAATTTCAACTTTAAGAGTGAGATCAAACTTGTGCGGAAATTCAGGTTACGTCGCCAGTGAGGAACGGAACTGTCGTAACTCGAGGACTCCTTGTATGTGTGATTGCTTCATTTGCGCATAAGATTCCTTCACTTGTGCATAAGCGGATTTTAAGGGGGGGGCAGGTGGGCCAGCCCCCCTGGTGGGCTAAAAGTGTCATTGCATGTAATTGACTTTGCTATCAAAAAAATGTAGTAAAGCAATAAAACTGCAACAACAAAAAAATGAACACAAAAATATATTTTTACAATGGGTCAAAAATATTTTTCGAACAGATCATGTGACTAGCAACCTAGACGGTCATTTGCAAGCTACTTTTTTTGGGATTAAATGATTTAGACACAAATGTTCTACCCATAATATGACCCAAACAAAAACAAGGATTGCTTCAATCAAATAAAACTTTTTAAATGAAAAATTAAGTGTTTAAATGCTAAATTTTCAATCTCAATTTTTTCGCATTCAAAAACTTTTTCCATGACTGAAATTGTTCTTTTTTTGATTGATTTTTTCTTTTTGAAAATGTATATGTTTATTGAATCAATTTATTTTTAATTTTTTGATTGAATAATAAAGACTAAAATGACCTAGCCAAAATGTGGCCCAAACACAAATCAACTTTACTTCTATAAATAAAAAAAAAAGCTTGACTTCAATTCCCACGCCCCCCAAAAAATCAATGAAAAATAGTTTTCACATGCAATTTTTGAGGTGGTTTTTTTGGATTGAAGTGACTTTTTTTTTGGTTGAAAATATACATTTTGATTGAATCAACTGTTTTTTTGATTGAATAATAAAGATGCAAATCTACCTCCATATGACTCCGCCCAGGGGATACAACTTTTGACTGGGGTAACTACATTGGCACGACACCAGCCGGCGTACCATACACAATGGATGATGATCTTGGCAAAACGTATTGCCTAAGCCGCCTGATTTAGAATTCCCTTCAAGAATGATGGGGGAAAAAAAACACTCATTGTCAACTTATTATTATAAATATTCTATAAAGCTTAATTTTATTGCTGACACTGCGTTTCGGGGTCATCAACATGTTGTGCCCCCCCCTGCCCCAAAAGTCAAACTCCGTGAATGCATTTGCGTCCGTAAAACTGCCACAACATCTGTACTAGTTAGCCAATCTATTTCTTTTTGTTCACCAAAATCTAGTGTAATTTGACTGTGTACTTTTTTGTAACACGATCTGGGAATTGCAATAAACACATTGAAGCAAGCACTTGGCCTTTTAAAAAAAAAAAGAAAAAGAAAAAAAAAAATTTAAACACGAACTGTTCTTTATTTGTTGCATGTTGAATCCTCCCCATTGAAACTGAGTCGCTTTTAAGTCAAGGTTTCACTGTATTTTTATTGTAGGCTTAGTTTTTGTATTCCATAGCTGTGTAAAGATCTCTGAGAACCCTGTCCTTTTATTGTGGTGTGTGTGTAAATGTGATTGGGATTGTAAGACTGTCCATCTGACTGTGTGGGTTATCATGCTGTGTGTAGTACACCCCCGAGGAATACGGCAACGTGCTTCAGATGAGCGAACAGGCTCGCAGTCTGATTCAGCCCAAAGAATGGCTCTGTCTGTAGGGGCTCGCTCCAAGGTAAGAGGCTCCCTCGAACCCCTGGCCCATCAGAGCCTCCCGTGGCTCGCCGCCATGTTCCTTGTCTTGATTTGGGTCTTGTTGCTTGTGTGACTGGCTTGTCGATCTGCATATTTGACTTCAACTTAATGCTTGCCTTCTTTTCCTGAGTTCTGAGTGTCAATTGGTGGATAAGCAAGCTGCTGGAGCCTTTAACCCTTTCGTGCGTGAATTATGACTTTAAAAAAAAAAAAAAAAAGTAACCCCTTCAGACATGCATTTTTCTGCTGGGCAAAAAAAAAAAAAAAAACTGCGCTGATTTTTACTCAAACACCAGAACAAAGTGCATTTTTGGTCCGGGATATTTCATGCTTTTATTGGTTATTTTTAATGTTAATGTGTTTTTAATGAAAAATGAGCACTTTACGTTATCCTTTTTGAAGTTGCGTTTGGTCAGCCATTTTCAAAGAGCCAAAATTAGCAAAGATGGCGTGCCAAACCTCATGATTGGATTTCGATGGGTAAAGTTTCATCCAATCATCTCCCAGAAGTGGAAATAGCAACTGAATTCAGTGTATTTATTGGTTTAGTGATGCGAACGCGTCATGTCCTTCAGCAGCGTGCGTAGGTTTTAAGGGATTAAATTACTATTACTATTGACGGCGTTAGATGTCCAATCCATTTTGATTGGGTGGGGCGAATGAACAAACAATTGGACGTCTAGTGCTGTCAATTACACTGAAAGATGAGCATGCACGCCCAATCCTCCCTGTTTAAATGAATTGAAAGTCTGTCATTGTCAATGGCACGCAAAGAGTTACTCATAATATAAAATAATTCTACTTTAGATATTTACCTAGGGTCGAAACCATTCTATTTCTGTTGAATGTCTAATGATTAATAATTTGAAAATATATAATAATTCCTAACATTTTTTTTTTAAATGACCAAAAATAGTTGCTTGTCCTATAAAGGGTTGGATCATCAATGTGAACTTATGAATCGCTAACCACTGTTCCTGAAGGAGTTAAATATGAGGCCCTCCCTGTTGGTGTCTCCCCATAAAATTGCTTACCTCACTTATAGAAAAATACTTCTGAGTCACTTTGGTGCCATAAATTCAGAACTAGGTTATCCGTGATTGCAAAGATTTTCCCAATTTCGCAGCAATAGCGTATCTTTGATATCCCATATTGTTTTTCTAAAGGCTTTTGTTTTTATCCAAAACAAAAATATTAATTTTTTTTTTTTTTTTGGTGGGACAGAATTTGATGCAATTTTCTATTGGACTATGAACAGATACTGCAATGTTTAACTGAAATATTTATGTAGAGTGATCCCTCGCTACTTGGTGCGTCAAACTTCGAGCCTTCAGTCCATCGTGGATTTTTTTTCAATTAGAAAAAAAAAAATACAGATGCGCTGTCCAGAGCTGATCGCTAGTCTCACTCTTAATCCCTCTCCCTGCTCTTCGTTCGTCAGGACTTGCACTGGAAATGCTTAAAGTTAACGATATTGACAAAAGTTTGGGTTCGATCTTGCCAGAGCCGCAGACTTCAAAGGGCTGCATGCGTCAATTATCGTTAAACTTGTTAAACAGTTGCTGTGGCAACTCATTGTGTGTAAGTGAGCAGTTTGAGTGGAGTCACTCGGTGACGCATTTAATAAAGCCAATCATTTTTCTACTGCAGTATTCTTGTTTAAAATAATTCGGTGGGACAGTAACATGTTTAATAATTCATTTATTACATTTGAAGTGCTTAAAAAACATTAATATATGTAATTTTTTAAATTATATTTCGGGGGGAAAAAGGGAAAAAACATGTCTTATATGTATCCCTTTCCAATGTTAAATCTGAATAAATAAATTGAACGTGGAGGGTGTGCTACTTTGTGGTTTTTGACTTATTGCGGCAGGTTCTAGTCCCCATTAATAGCGAAAAATGAGGGATCACTGTCTTCAGTTCAAAACTTTAAAGGTGTACACATAAATGCTGTAGTTATAATAGATGCCTGATGTTCTGCAAAAATACGAGATTGAAATTGCATTATTTTATATGACATTTTACATCGGGTTTGTTCAAAGTATTTTTATAAAAAGCTTTCTTTCCAGTGCACACCTTCTGATATTTATACTCCCTGCAGTTGAGTTTAAAAAGGGAATGTTTTATTCATAATTTTCTTCCTTTTATAAGAAATTAGCCTCTAATAGCTATCCAGTACTCTGCAGTTGAGTAGAGCTATTAGGGAACACGTAATGAATGAAATGCGCATATTCATTACCTTACAAAATGGGGGGAAATGAAGTCACATTTATTTTTGTAACATGACACTGGTCCTAACCTACTAACTACCATCCTGATCGCAGCCTGTTGCTTTGCCAACTTTGGACTTATTCATCCTTTTCTGCATTTTGCAATTGCATGCTAGTGGGGTGCCCTAATCAACACGAGCTCAAAATGGCCTCCTAACATTTTAACCTCTTTCTTATGCAGCATGATTGCAACCCCTGGTGTTTTTTTTTTTTTGCAACCTAACGCAAAGTGTCACAATTTTTTGGTTCTGTTTTTGCGGCGGCGCAGCTCCAGCCGGACGCCGTCCTCATCCTGTACAACTACAGCGGCCAGTGCAGCGGCGAGGCCTTGGTTACCTTCCCCAGCGTGGAGGCGGCGCGCCGGGCCGTGGCAGAGCGCTCCGGTCAGGCCTTCTACGGCGAGCGGCTTCACTTGACCTTCTGCAACTGACCGGCTGACACCAAAGATTTTTTTTGACCACCACGCCTTCAGGGATGCGTCCATCCCAAACATTTGACCGCACTTGAACCACCTTACCCTTTTTTTTGTCCAACTCTAAAAGCCTTAAGTGCCAGCATTTGTCAAATGGCAGCCAAAAGCCATTAAAAAATATTTGAACGAAAACTAGAGGGAATTTTTGAAACCACACTTGGATATTGTATTGTTTAACAAACATATTAACTTTTGTGTTCAACAGCTCCAAAGAAAAATGTTTGAAGCCAGACAGTGTCTTACATAAGTGAACCTTGTGCAACTTTTTGACTTCCTGTGTCAGAACTACTGACTTTAGTTGTTGTTGCCGAAAATGTGCCAACATTACCCAGAGTTCAACACTGGCCCTTCTACTGTTAACCCTCCAATAGTTGAGGAGATGCATATAAATTTTTTTGTTTGTATGTTTGCTATACTGCTAAATATATATATATATATATTAGAATTGTGAATAAGAATGTAAACAATAAAAATGTTAATGATTTTTGTGTGCAATTTCTTTTTCGTGCTTGTGTTAGGGATGCCCTGATCATGTTTTTGCATACGAGTCAGAGTCACCTGATTTTGAGGATCTGCTGATAACTGAATACTGATCAGATACCTTGGAAATTCAGGGGGGGGGATTCAAATGCTATCCCAAAATTATAGCCATGTAAACGGGATTTTGGTGCAGCAGTTGTTTCAACGAAGCGAAAAAAAAATTGGCAAATCCCCCAATTTCCTTTGTACAAAATAACATTCCAAACAAAATACAGTATATATATATTTTTTATATACTAGTCCAGGGTTCACAAAATCCGGACCTCAGTGCCACTTTTCCTGTCGTGTTTTCCACGTCTCTCTCCCCTAACACCTGAATCCAATAATTAGGTCATCAGCAACCTCTCCAGAAGCCTGATAATCATTGATTATTTTTGATTGACATGGGAAACACGATAGGAAAAGTGGCACCGAAGTCCGGATTTAGTGAAGCCTGTACTAGTCCTTCTAAAAAAAAAAAAATCCATATTGTGATAAAGTTCATTATTTTCTGTAATGTACTGATAAACATTAAACTTTCATATATTTTAGATTCATTACACACAACTGAAGTAGTTCAAGCCTTTTATTGTTTTGATGATTTTGGCAAAAAAGTCAAGAAACAAAAATCCCTATCCCCAAAAATTAGCATATTTCATCCGACCAATACAAAAAAGTGTTTTTTAATACAAAAAAAGTCAACCTTCAATTAATTATATCAGCTATGCACTCAATACTTCGGGTTGGGAATCCTTTTGCAGAAATGACTGCTTCAATGCGGCGTGGCATGGAGGCAATCAGCCTGTAGCACTGCTGAGGTGTTATGGAGGCCCAGGATGCTTCGATAGCGGCCTTAAGCTCATCCACAGTGTTGGGTCTGGTGTCTCTCAACTTCCTCTTCACAATATCCCACAGATTCTCTATGGGGTTCAGGTCAGGAGAGTTGGCAGGCCAATTGAGCACAGTAATGGTCAGTAAATCATTTACCAGTGGTTTTGGCACTGTGATCAGGTGCCAGGTGGTGCTGAAAAATGAAATCTTCATCTCCATAAAGCTTTTCAGCAGATGGAAGCAGGAAGTGCTCCAAAATCTGATAGCTAGCTGCATTGACCCTGCCCTTGATAAAACACAGTAAACCAACACCAGCAGCTGATAAGGCACCCCAGACCGTCACTGACTGTGGGTACTTGACACTGGACTTCAGGCAATTTGGCATTTCCTTCTCCCCAGTCTTCCTCCAAACTCTGGCACCTTGATTTCCGAATGACATGCAAAATTTGCTTTCATCTGAAAGAAGTACTTTTGACCACTGAACAACAGTCCAGTGCTGCTTCTCTGTAGCCCAGGTCAGGTGCTTCTACTGCTGTTTCAGGTTCAAAAGTGGCTTGACCTGGGGAATGCGGCACATGTAGCCCATTTCCAGCACACGCCTGTGCACGGTGGCTCTGGATGTTTCTGCCCCAGACTCAGTCCACTGTTTATGCAGGAGGTCCCCCAAGGTCTGGAACCGGCCCCTTCTCCACAGTCTTTCTCAGGGTGCGGTCACCTCTTCTGGTTGTGCAGCGTTTCCTGCCACACTTTTTCCTTCCCCCGGGCTTCCCACTGAGGTGCCTTGATACAGCACTCTGGGAACAGCCTATTCGCTCAGAAATTTCTTTCTGTCTTAGGCTCTTGATTGAGGGTGTCAATGATGGCCTTCTGGAGAGCAGTCAGGTCGGCAGTCTTGCCCATGATTGCGGTTTTGAGTAATGAACCAGGCTGGGAGTTTTTAAAAGCCTCAGGAATCTTTTGCAGGGGTTTTGAGTTAATTCGTTGATTCAGATGATTAGGTTAGTAGCTTCTTTAGAGTCCTTTCTCATGATATGCAAATTTTTTGAGATGGAGATTTTTGTTTTTTCTTGACTTTTTTGCCAAAATCATCAATATTAAAACAATAAAAGGCTTTAACTACGTCATTTGTGTGTAATGAATCTAAAAAATATGAAAGTCTAATGTTTATCAGTACATTACTGAAAATAATGAATTTTATCACAATATGCCAATTTACTCAGCTCGGAAGGGAAATGACATAAGCCCGATTTAGGTGGCATAAAATATCGTTCGGGAGGCGCGACAGTAAAGGGGAAGTCGACAGTTTTGACCATTATGGAGTAATTTTGCCATGTTGTCCTGAATAAATGCATTTTTATTATTTCATATTCCATTTAGCACAAGACTTATTTGTCACGACCATGTCATTTATTTAGCTATTGGGGAAAAATACTTGGATAAAAAGAATATCCTGTAAAAATATTGGAGTAGAGGGACTGAAACAGTTTACATTTTGTGGCTCTCTTTGTCGCGTTTTCCTCGTTCTGAACAATTCCCCCTCAATGGGCTGCATACTAAATCAGATGAAATCGTTACCCCGCTGACGTCATCCACCTGTTGGGGACGCCCTATAATGGTAGGTGTGGCTAACCTGCAGATTAAAAGACATCTGCGTTTTGCTAAGTTGTTGTATATAGTCGAATCGTCTCAAAATATGATTATAATACACGTAATAATACTATTTAACTTTTTTTTTTTCTCCTGTCGTATGCACTTTAAAGTTAATGATTGACAGACGTTGATGTTCAATGTTGCCAGAAAACCGAGCGTCAAAGTGCCGCATGCGTCAATCATCGTTTAACTTGTTAAACAGTTGCTGTGGCAACTCATTGTGTGTAAGTGAGCAGCTTTGGATTTGAGTGGACTCTCAATAAAGCATTTAATAAAGCCACACATTTTTCTTCCTTATTCCTGTTTAAAAATACTTCAATGGTACATTCAAATGTTTAAAACATCATAATTATTATATTTGAAGTGCTTAAAAACCATTTTTATTGGTACTAAACGATGATTGACAGGTTTAGAACTTTGATCTGGCCCGAGAAGCCTTGATAACTCTACGATCAAAGGCACAAATGTGTTAATCATCGTTAAACTTGCAGCCCACTCTGAAGTGTGCTGTGCCAGTCATTCATTGTGTAAGTGAGAGGCTGTTCTCAGCACCGTGACCATCAAAGTTTATGCTGGTGCACCTTAAGAAAAAGGAAAAGCAAGTGTGGAGCTTTGGCAATATATATCGCAATGTTAATTTTTTCTAATATCGTTCAGGCCTATCCCAAACGGAGTTATTCAAGTTATGTGGTGGAATTTCTTCTCGTTTTAATATCGTAATATGATATAGCAATTAGGGCTGCAGCTATCGATTATTTTAGTAGTCGATTAATCGATGAACTAGTTAGTTCGAATAATCGAGTAACCGGATAAGGAACATAAAATATGAAAACTACCTGAGCTGAGGTATAACAAATGTAAATGAGGATCAAAGTGCAACAAAAGAACAATTGGTGAAGTTACATAGCAAAAGTACGCATATTCCCACAAAAAAACTGCTAAATATACCTATAAACTAGATTACGAATACATTAAAAACCATTAGCTCAAACAAAAACTTATGGTAAATGGACAGTACTTATATTGCGCATTTATCTGCATGGTTACCATGCCCAAAGTGCTTTACATTAGCACACATTTACCCGTTCACGCACACATTCACACACCAATGTTATGTTGGTCTTAACAGGGATCAACTGGATTTGGCCAAATGAAATGAGTTATGTCAAATTCACTGTCGCCACTAGAGGCACAAGTCTGCTAGCTTAAATGCTATAAAACGCTAATTTTTATTTTTTTATTATACAATGCTCTTAACAAATGGTTCAGACACATATTCCCAACAAAAACCGTCTAAGTATACTTTACGAATGCATTAAACATTAGCTCAAACAAAAAGTTAGTTTATGTTGGTCTTAACAGGGAGCAGCTGGATTCAGCCACTTGAAATGAGGCAGACTAGAGGGCAGTGTATCCACCCAAATCAATAAAACTAAACGCAAACACTTTCAAAACAAACCATTACAATGCCACTTTAATGAAACGAATACTCGAAGCAGCAAAATTTTATTTGAATCTTTATTTCTAGTCGAAATACTCGAGTTAATCGATTAATCATTGTAGCACTAATCACAATATATCGCAAACCCTCCCAAAAATCGTAATGATAGTTTTTTCCAATATCGTTCAGGCCTAATGTCTATTGAAAAATTCAGGCAAATTAATGAGTAACTGAAATGCAGCTCTGACGTATTGCTCCTTTAAAATGCAAAGAAAGGTCGTGGGGAAAATAATAGTCCAAGGAAAATCTTTTATTTATTTATTTTTTCATTGATTTTATTGATAGTCACTACTTTGGAAACCTAAAGCATGATGCAAGTTATTCCCTTTGAATAATTTCCAAAAGCACTGCAGTCATCAAAATTACAAAAACAAAACAAAACCGTTAACATACAAAATATACAACAGTTCACAATACAAGGCTTGGTAAACATCAGCTAAACCTGCATTTCCCCTTTTGTTTTTTTAAATGTAATTTCTGTACAAAGTTCGTATACAGACGGGTAACATGAAAGAAAAAAAAAAGCTGCAAAGGCTGTTAACTTTGTCATATACGTGTTGTCCTTTTTATTTGTCATATATATAGCATTCGACACTCATACAGTATATGCCTCCAACCTCTTTTTTTAATAGGAATGACATCCATTTGACAAAAGTATCAAAAATAGAGTTGAGTACAGTCTTTTTGTGTCAAGTGGGAACACATTTTATTGTTCGCTCTTTGGTTGTCACCGTTTCTCGATTTGTTTTGAAGCTTTAAAAACAACACTTTGTCCCACCTTGAAAAAAAAATGGCGCACATACACTGACAAAAATGAGTTAAGGCATTTTATATATATATATATATATATATATTTTTTTTTAATGAATCATTCTTCTGCTATGAAGTTATAATAACTCCTACGTTGTATTTATTTGCATAGGCTGGATCGTGTAAGGCCCGCGATGCCACAAGTTGCCCACCCTCTCGCAACAGCCTTGTTTCGTGCTTGTGAAAGCTTATTAGGCTGGAGGTGAATGCATAGACTCGTCATCATAAGGCTGACGGGAGGAAAAAAATGGTCCAATTTGAGCGTTATTGCTGCGTTTATTTTTATTTTTTAAAAGTTTTTTTATTACTAAATTTCATGGCCTACTGTATGATAAAATACTTGAGTTTGCCTTGTTGCAAACAAGGCACACTGGGGGGATCGTATTTATCATAGACTCCACCATCATTTGACTAGACAGCTCCCACAGACATTGCGCCAAGCCGTACCGTAGAACGTTGAGGTAGCTTTCACTGTGATAAACGCAAACATCCTGCGTTCTAATGCCGGATTTAGGTGGAAACAGGACAAAGATTTTACTGGATTTTTACAGGATTCAAGGTAATTATTAAATAGCACCATGCTTGCACTTTGAAACGTGAAAAAATATTAATGGATAAAATTAGTGTAACTTTGGCTTGAAATATTTACGTAAAATGAATAATAACTGTCCGTTTTTTGCTTTTCAAAAAGAATCTAGACTGTTTTACATTCATATCTATAGAAATTCCGCCATTTAAGCATTTATTTACAAGAATTTTCAACTTAAAAAGCTCTTTGTTTCGTGACGGCCGCCATGTTGGATTAGACAATATTGTAACTTTTGCTTGGAATTTTTTTCGTAAAATGAACAATAACTGCCTTTTTTTTTTTTTTGCTTCTAATCAAGAATCTAGACCGTTTTACGTTCATATTCATAAAAATTCCACGATTTAAGCATTTATTTACAAGAATTTTCAACTTAAAAAGCTTTTTGTTTCGTGACGCCCGTCATGTTGGATTACACAATACCGTAACTTTGGCTTGAAATATTTACGTAAAATGAACAATAACTGCCTGTTTTTTAACCAAGATTCTAGACTGTATTAGGTTAATATCTATAAAAATTCGCGATTTAAGCATTTATTTACAAAACATTTCAACTTAAAGATCTCTCTGTTTCGTGACGGCCGCCATGTTGGATTATACAATACTGTAACTTTTGCTTGGACTTTTTTTCGTAAAATGAACGATAACTGCCTTTTTTTTTTTGCTTTTAATTAAGATTCTAGACTGTTTTACGTTCATATTTATAAAAATTCCACGATTTAAGCATTTTTTTACAAGAATTTTCAACTTAAAAAGCTTTTTGTTTCGTGACGTCCGTCATGTTGGATTAGACAATACCGTAACTTTGGCTTGAAATATTTACGTAAAATGAAAAATAACTGCCTGTTTTTTACTTTTAACCAAGATTCTAGACTGTATTAGGTTAATATCTATAAAAATTCGCGATATAAGCATTTATTTACAAAACATTTCAACTTAAAGAGCTCTTTGTTTCGTGACGGCCGCCATGTTGGATTACACAATTCCGTAACTTTGGCTTGAAATATTTACGAAAAATGAATGATAACTGCCCGTTTTTTGCTTTTAACCAAGAATAGACTGTTTTACGGTCATATCTATAGGAATCCCGCAATTTAAGCATTTATTAACACAATTTTCAACTTAAAAAGCTCTGTTTCATGACGGCCGCCATGTTGTATTACACAAAACCGTAACTTTTGCTTGAAATATTTACTTAAAATGAACGATAACTGCCTGTTTTTTGCTTTTATCCAAGGATCTAAACTGTTTCACGTTCAAATCTGTAGAAATTCAGCGATTCAAGCATTTATTTACAAGAACTTTCAGCTTAAAACGCTCTTTGTTTTGTAACGGCTGCCATGTTGGATTATACTATACCACAACTTTTGCTTGAAATATTTACGTAAAATGAATGGTAACTGCCTGTTTTTTTTTTTTTTTTTTTTTTTTTTTTTTTTCTTTTAGTCAAGGATCTAGACTGCTTTAGGTTCATATCTATAAAAATTCACGATTTAAACATTTATAACATTTTCAACTTAAAAATCGCTGTTTCGTGACGGCCGCCATTTTGGATTGCACAATACAGTAACTTTTGCTTGAAATATTTACATTTAATAAACGATAACTGCCAGTTTTTGCTTTTAACCAAGAATCTACACTGTTTTACATTCATATCTATAGAAATTTTCTGCCGTTTAAGCATTTATTTACAAGAATTTTCAACTTAAAAAGCTCTTTGTTTCGTGACGGCCGCCATGTTGGATTTTGTATGTCTACACATGACATTTAAGTTGCTATTTCTGGCAAAAACTTATATGATATGTTAGCTATTGCTATTGATCCTGAAAATATAGGTGATTATCTTTGCATTCGGTGATTTTTGTGCATCTAGCGTAAAATCTGATTATTTTACAGCCATTTTAAATTTTGTTATATAAAATATAATCCGGTGTTCCGCCATTCCTAAAACGCGGCAAAACGTCTACACAATGCTCAGCACGCTTGCGCAAGCATCCATACGCATGCGCACATCGGTTAGAAGTGGCGAGTACTCACTATTTTTGTTTTTATTTCGTTTTTTAGTACCTTTTCATTGCCTCAAAAATACTTTTTACATGTATTACCCTATCCTACATTTAACCATTGTGTTTTTCTGTGTTAGCTTTGAAGCAGTTGACCACATTAGTCAAGTAGCGTATTTAAACTGGGGTTGTTCCGATCATGTTTTTTTGCTCCTGATCCGATCGTTTTAGTTTGAGTATCTGCCGATCCCGATATTTCCCGATCCGATTGCTTTTTTTTTTTTTTTGCTCCCGATTAAATTCCAATCATTCCCGATAATTTTCCCCGATCATATAAATTTTGGCAATGCATTAAGAAAAAAACGAATAAAACTCGGACGAATATATACATTCAACATACAGTACGTAAGTACTGTATTTATTACGACAATAAATCCTCAAGATGGCATTTACATTATTAACATTCTTTCTGTGAGAGGGATCCACAGATAGAAAGACTTGTAATTCTTAAAGGATAAATATGACTTTGTATATTGTGACTAAATATTGCCATCTAGTGTATTTGTTGAGCTTTCAGTAAATGATACTGTAGCCATTTAATTGTTCTGCCCAAATGCATGATGGGAAGTGCAACCATGACTGTGCGTAGTGACACCAATTGATATATGTGTTGGGAAATAACATATGGTATTAAGAAAAAGATCAACTACTACCTTTCTTCCCCACATTGCTTCCCACGATATTTTTAATCGTTGAGAGGGGGATTTTAAGGCTTTAGCCAATTAAATAAAGGCTCCAAAGACTGCCTAAATTCATTCTACTCATTTTACGCTGCCTTTTAGCTCTATATATAGGTAAAACGGCGCCTTTATGGATTGAACGCGACAATGCGTGAGTGGGTCGTGCAGCGCATGCGTTAATTGCATTAAATATTTTAACGTGATTAATTTTTTAAAAATTACCGCCGTTAACGCGATAAATTTGACAGGCCTACTTTAAGCCAAAACTAAAGACTCTGAATGAGTGTAAGACATTTTGTCTGTAACATGAAATACAATTAGAAAACGATTTAATTAAAAAATATATATATATTTAAAAAAGGCATGTTAGATATTTTTTTGCCGATTCCGATACTTTGAAAATGACGTGATCGGACCCGATCGATCGGCATCATCTTTAATTAAAACCGTCCTTATTTGATATAGCTACATTTAAGTATTTTCTTAAGGCATTTTTTAGTACGTTCTGCCCGTATGCATTCAAACAAAACAAGTTTAGAGCGCACGGTAGTACTTTGGGTGTCAAATTCGACTCATGTAGGACGTTTCGCCGATGTAGCAGATTTTGGCAGAACACCGGATTTTATTATGGAACGACTTTGAATTTTTTTTTTAATGCCGCTGCTCATATATACCTAAGGGAGGTGCCTGTTTTGGTTTTACGTTGATAGGGGCTTTGGTTTTGAAATAAGTTTTTAAAAATAGGCCACCAACGGATTGCCCCGTGTCCTGTCAACTGATAGTGAAGTCTATGGTTTTTATTTTTTTTTACTATTTATTGCACAGAAAAGAGGAGTCATCTTGTCTAATAGTAAGAAAAATGGCGTCTCTGAAGATTTGAATGTATTTCTGGGGAAAGGGGACTTTTCTGCCATTTGCTGCTACACTGGTAAATATAATAAAGCTGGTAATACAGTCAACACCTATATATTCATGGTTCAGCCTTTGCAAATTCACCGACCCCTCCCCCCCCTCCCCTGAAAGTCATACTTGCGATTTCCTATTTTAGTGCTTAAGCAAACCCACCAATATAAAAATATTGCATTGACGCCATCTTGTGGCTTCTATAGACAATTACAAACCTTTTTTTTTTTTTTTTTAAGTCAACTTGAATTTCAACTCACAGATTTTTGCTTTTGGTGGCAGGGGTCAGTCCTTATCCCCTGCAAAAAGGGAGGGTTGACTACAAACTTATTAATCATTGATAAGGCAGTTATCAGTGTTTCCAGCAGGGGTGTAAGTGATGACAGAGACCATGCTTCCAGAGATGTACAGGTGACAGTTGTGGAATGTTGAGCCTCTTTATCTTCTTGCTGGGATCATGCTTTGATCATTCCAAAAATAGGTGATTTGTTTAAAAAAACAAATCACAAATGATGATTTTGGTGTACAGTACATCGAGCTGTCTTGCCGGTTGTTGCACTGTGGGAGTTGTAGTCTGCGTTGAGCTACGAGTGCGTGCTGTGGGCTGTTCGGGCCGGGCCGCGAGCGCTCGGCGACTGCGACATGTCTCGCCCGATGATCTCGTTGACTGTGTGAAAAAACAAAATTTACACAGTCAATCTTTTGAAAAAGAGCTGAGCATAAGCCCTTCTATCTCAAATCAACTTTACCTTTTGAAATGAGATTATCAGGGAAAATAGCAATGTATTGTACTAAACAGTAATGTTTTTTTAAATTTTTAAATCAACCATAACTTTTCTAACCTTTTTTAACCACTCATTAGCAGTCAAAGCGCCACTCTTAATATTGAGTGGCAAAGAATTGAGGACTACATAAAGTACAGCTAATTTACCAGCAGAGAAAGGCGTATTGAATCGCAACAGTGGTGGAAGCTTGCGTTTTTCCCATGTATTTTCAAGATTGAATATTCAGATTTCATATTTATCTTTTTTTTTTTTTGTTTTTTTTTTTTTGTTAAAATTTATCTTTTTCTTTCTTTTTTTTTTTGTTGTTGTTAAAATTAAATTTACATGTTATTTTATTTCCTGTAAGTACTGTAGATGCTTGACTAATACATTACTCGACTTCACTTTTTAACATAACTGGTGCAAAAATTACCTTTTCAATGGTGCTAATTAATGACATGCATATGGCGGAAAACACACAAGGCTGAAAAAGCAGTTTCTGCTCTTGCACCCCCTCTTTAAAATAAACTTCTGTACTTTAAGCCAAAAGAATTGTTGTGTTTGATAGAACAATTTGTGTATATGCAGCCATAGCAATTTCATGGCGCATTATGCCCCCGGACTATTTTTAATTTGTCCGTTTTACCCTGGAAACCCCTATTTACAGACACTGCGCAACCGCTTTTGTTTAAACCCAGTCATAAAAAGAAGTATATTTATTATTCAAAAGGTCTATCATTTTAGCTTAGAATCATCAATTGATGTCTAATATTTAGTTTAAAAAATGCCCCCAAAAAATATTCACTCGCTTATTTTAAACTTTTAAACAAATTACGTCACAATGAAAAAAACAGTGACTGTAAATAGGTCACGGATACTGTATCTACCTCATAAATATCGCTTAATTGTATTTTTTTTTTCTTTCTGCGCATTTTCCCTGATATTTTAGATGATAAATAATCGATCCATACAAAGAAAAATTGAAAAAATACATTTAAAAGGGTAAATATTCGTAAAAAAAAATCTCAACCACTCCTTATTGTCCATGATTTCCGCGTCGTGACCCTTGTTATATTACCATGTTTCACCCATAAAATCCCAGTCCCAACTCAGGCTGTGGTGATTCACAGCTGAGTCTTGACACTCAGTGATACATGCTACTCTGAGTTTTTGGATTGAGACAAGTTAAGTACAGGATAATATCTCGTTAAAATCAGCCTGTCTTTAATGATGCTCGCTCATGCTCGCACCTCAAGTTACCGGAAAGCCACAAAAAGACGACCATTGCAGTCGAACACTAGCGCAAGAATTATGGACACAGCAGGATAACTGACTAGCGTGCTATCCATTAACTTTTCGACCCTTTTTGCCATTTGGATTGCTTATTATGGGATGATATCCATGTATTACGGTAGATACATTAGATGTTTAAATCATAAAGCCTCGGTCCTTAGGCTTCAAGGCTAAATACAATAAATAGATAGTGCTATGTACTTACATTTATATGTTCCCTTTATGCATATAGAGCCTTTTATTCTTAGTATCTCGCATTCACATTCTTTAATCATAATAGAAAAAATATTTTAAAAGCCCACTGCAAAAATTAAAATATTATGGTATTTGAATTTAACCCCTAAAATTCCCCTGGAAATGTTGCACAGATTAAAATCAAGCTAAAGAAATGTATGCACCATCAAGTTATCATTAACTATACAGCTAACTCCCCATTTAGCCATGTTTATTTACAAAATAAAACACAGGGCTAAATTATGTCTACATCTACTCACACATCAATTTCCTTTATTATTGTACATCCATTCACAACACATGCCACAGGAACATTAATGAGCATGACAGCAATGTCAATATTTCACAAAACGAGCAGCAAAAGCAAAATGAACAGGAAAGACGGGATGAGACGAGGTTATGAGAAAACAGTGCCAAAATGTGCTACACTGGCGAAACGTGCTACAAGAGGCAAGTTTGACACACAAAGTACTACCGTGTACTTTCAGCTTGTTTTGTTTAGATGCATACAGAGAGACAATAGATTAACAATCTGCTTTAAAGCTATCACAAGGAAACACAATCCTTAAAATTATGAGAGGGAAACCGATGCAAAAAGTATTTTGAGGCAATGAAAAGGTAATAAAAGGCTCAATAAAAACACAAATAGCTCGCCACTTTTAACCGATGTGCGCACGTGTTGGACGTCTCGCCGTGTAGAAGGAATTGCAGAAGACTGGTAGTGTTCGTCTAGTGAGTGACAAACTACGCCATCACCCCGAGGGTCCATTGCGCACTTAAAACATAGCGCCCTCCATAAGTCAAAACATGCACGAAATATTATTGATTTTTAAATCAATGGCAATATTTTTTGTGTTTCTAATAACATATTTTAGTGAAGGAGAACAATTCTGGCATATTAGAGCCTACAAGTCTTTAAGTCCGAAGTTCCCTTTAAATTCGTGTGATTTTGCATATTATTTTCTACTATCGAGTCTTTCAACAATTTTAAGATTTTTAAAAATATAATATCTCCAGCAACTTGTTTGTCTCGAACACAGACCAGTTCAGTCTTTCAATCATTCCTTCAACTAGCTTCTGGGAATTACAGAACCAGATATACTGATGTCACAGACATGCATGGTAGAGACCAGTGTTGTTTACGTCAACAATGACGGTAAGAAAATATTTCGTCGAAAAACATTTTTTTCATGACGATGACGTAATGAGCTAAAAACGTGGCTTGGGAGACTAGAACAAAACGAGACGAATGCCAGTCTTTGTCTGAAAATGTGACATTGTTTTTTAAGCTAGGTTGCACTCCATCTTGCTCTTTTGGAAACACAGGGTAAGATTTGTTTTCTTATCTTTGCAAGAGAGAATATGCAACGTTGCTTTAGCCTTTAAAGGCAGGGGTCCCCAAACTATGGCCCGCGGGCCGGATACAGCCTGCCTCCACATTTGGTCCGGCCCCCTGAACATTTTTTTTTTTTCAATAGTGTTATTTATTTCCTGGCTTTTTTTCTGTGAAGAACCCAGAGAGGGTTATTTGTAGAGGTGTGCGAAATTTCCGATTTTTAGATTATTCGCGATTCGGCCGTGGAAGATTCGAGAACGATTCACAAACATCCAAATTCCGATTATTGAAATATAAAGCGGAAGTAAAACACACTCCGCGCGGTCTTCGGGACGCAATGAGGAACGGAGCGAGAGTAGCTAAACATCATGCTTGTCATTACCCGGCCCCTCGGGTAATGACAATGCTCAACTCACGGCTCTAGCTCAACTCATGCCGCGAGATAAAAAAACAACAACATACCTGACTGCTGCCGACAGCTGCTACAAACTACGTCCACATAATGGTACGGTAGATATCAGATTTATCTGGGACTAGATGCAAAATACAGACTCGGTGGCGTTAGCAGCACATGTACAGAAAGCTAGATGCAGGCGTTAGTTATATTAATTGAATGTAGTTTAAAGCTGCTGATACAGAGTGGGGATTTGAGTATATTATTTATTGTTTTTAACTGTTCACTTGATACTGAAATAGTCGTTTATTTAAGCCTGCGAGGCTTTAAAAAATTTTTTTTTTTTTTTTTTTTTTTTACAGTTTTTGTAACTAATGTACAAAACATTAAAAGCAGCTAATAGCAGGGGGGGGTAATCAATAATTGATTTATAATCGAATCGTAGCCTCTGAATCGTAATCGAATCGTTAGGTGCTGAAAGATTCCCACCTCTAGTTATTTGGTTATTATCTCTAATTAATAGTGTTATTATATTATATTATATTATATTATATTATATTATATTATATTATATTATATTATATTATATTATATTATATTATATTATATTATATTTTGGGCTGTCAAACGATTAAAATTTTTAATCTAGTTAATCGTAATTAATCGCAATTCAAACCATCTATAAAATATGCCGTATTTTTCTGTAAATTGTTGGAATGGAAAGATAAGACACAAGACGGATATATACATTCAACATACTGTACATAAGTACTGTATTTGTTTATTATAACAAATCATCAAGATAGCATTAACATTATTAACATTTTGTTAAAGCAATCCATGGATAGAAAGACTTGTAGTGCTTAAAAGATAAATGTTAGTACAAGTTATAGAAATTTTATATTAAAACCCCTCTTAATGTTTTCGTTTTAATAAAATTTGAAAATTTTCAAACAATAAATAAACTAGTAGCTCGCCATTGTTGATGTCAATAATTACACAATGCTCATGGTGCTGAAACCCATAAAATCAGTCGCACCCAAGCGCCAGCAGAGGGTGACAAAACACCAAAAAACACAAGTAACAGATGGACATGACACTGTGCTGTCATTTTAATCTGTTTGAGCGGGGCATGTGCGTTAAATGCGTCAAATATTTTAACGTGATTAATTAAAAAAATTAATTACCACCAGTTAACGCGATAATTTTGCCAGCCCTATATATTATATTATATTATATTATATTATATTATATTATATTATATTATATTATATTATATTATATTATATTATATTATCATTTTTATTTTATTTACTTTTGTTCCGTGAAGAATTCAGAAAGGGTTATTTCATTGTGGCTTTCTGAAAAACAATACATTTTTACATTTAGGCACTCCTGCAATCGTCACACTTTTTCTGTTACAAACTGACCCGGCCCCCTCATCAGAGAAGGAAAAAGTTATGTGGCCCTCACAGGAAAAAGTTTGGGGACCCCTGCTTTAAAGGTCTGTGCTGAATGATAATCACACACTAAATGCAACTGTGCTTAAGTAATTTTTGTGTGTGTCTGTACTTGAGTACAAATATGTGGTAAGTGGTACTTAACTACATTTTACAGCATGTTGCTGTGCTTTTTACTCCACTAATTTTCAAATCGTCGCCTACGTTATACGTTACTTTTGTTTGTTTTGTTTTGGTTTTCTCATTATGAATTGAAAGTTTTCTTTCCATGCGTCGGGCACAATCGACAAGCCCCATGCAACTATAACGTAAATGAGCACTAGAGGCAACAACACGAGTATAGGCAAGATTAGGCAGGTGAAAAAGATTGACCATTAGTGAGAGCAACATACTTTGTGATGGGTGCAGCACACGCTTGTACAGTAGATGGTGGTATGCACCTAATAGTTACTTGCGCTTGAGTTTTTGAGCTTGTTAAGATTCTGTTTACAGTGCAGTCATAATTGCTTGGTTTTTTTTGCCCATTCTGCAGTTTGTAATAAAACTGAGCAATCAATGAAATTTCAGGTTCTTTCTTTGAATATTGATCTCTTTGTTTATTAAGGGTGCAATGATAGTTAAATCAAGGTTTGAAACGATTTTCGATCCAAGGGACACAATTTTCGATTAGATTCAATACATTTAATGCTCTGAAACAAAAAAATGATTTGGCCTGCTTAACTTCCATTCAATCATGGCGTTTTTTAATTCATCGATGTAGTATATGGACTACGCGTCCTATGATCATTCTAGGCTCACGCAGCCAGTGGCATGGGACTTGGGGGGGATCTAACGTAGTACATCTAGGTTGCTATTTGATGATATCTAGTGTGTGCGCGCGAGTGTTGTCGGGCATTAAAAAAGTTAACAAACGCCACAGAAGTCCCGTCTGGTCATTACTGCACAACACCAGGATTTGACATTCGATTTTCATAAACAGGACGAGTTTGAAGTAGAGTGCTCTTAATTTGCCACTCATTGTTCATTATGTAACTGTGAGTTAGCTCTCTGTGACCCACGGTCTTAACCTGTCTGTAGTCAAAGCGAGGTTATTCCTAGCAGCCAAGTCGGCAACAATATATTGGCGGACTTTGTTGTGCGTATCCATGAAGACAATCTTTGTTTAGCATGTAGCATGATAGCATGTCAGCGCACCCAAAACGCGGCCAAACAACGGATCTGTACGATATCGAAGCCGGCAAGCCGCCTCCTTAAATTTCTGTCTTTCCTCACGAGTAATGATCATTGTGCACCATAGCTCCCACCTTTCATGCAGTTTGGGGGAGGAATGGAGGAGGGGATCTGCTAGTGGCAGAGTTTGTTTTTTCAAGGCAAAGCTGCGCTGGACATTTTAGCGAGAGAGACGACAAAAATAAATTCGGAAAAATTTAATTTTGGGAGTTTTTCCATTTGGATCGAATGTTTTTGCGTATTGAATCGAAGAGGGCGTATCGAACGGTTCAATATAAAACAGAATATTGTTGCATATATATATATATATATATATATATATACAGTGCCTTGCAAAAGTATTCGGCCCCCTTGAACCTTGCAACCTTTCGCCACATTTCAGGCTTCAAACATAAAGATATAACATTTTAATTTTTTGTCAAGAATCAACAACAAGTGGGACACAATCGTGAAGTGGAACAACATTTATTGGATAATTTAAACTTTTTTAACAAATAAAAAAGTGAAAAGTGGGGCGTGCAATATTATTATTAATATTATAAAATATGAAAACCTATAAATGTTTAGGTGGTTTTAGTTAAGGCAGACACTGTTTTTTCATCTGTGTGATTTTGACAAAGATCAGATCACATTTGATGGTGATTTTATGCAGAAATGTCAGAAATTCCAAAAGGTTCAGATAATTTTGCATCCCACTGTAACTATGGTACACGGCCACTTGCAACACTGAAACTAAGCACACAGCTCGACAACCTACCTACTGTTCTCACGGCTTTAATGTAATTTCATAAATTAACTTATTTTGCTGCCATTGATGGCAATAAGTCGTCCAATCCATTTGGACTGGGGGAGGCTGGCAGCGATCAATGAAATGAAAAAACATACTAGCCTCATGAATTCTCTCAACTAATTACTGAATGAACTTCTGCGAAGTATGTTTTCCTTCTCCGAATCCCACACGTCCTGTTCGCACGCACCACACGTCAAGAGTTCGAATCGTTCACGTGCCGTCGTTTGCTTACGCGTGGCGACACACTGTCGACGAGGCCTGCTCTACTGGATTGCTTCGGGAAGGCAATTCAAGTTTGTCTTTCCGTCGGTGAAGGATACACACATTCTTTTTGACACCTTTGGCGCCAATGTCACATTCTAAAATTGCTGCAAAACAAGCCCGCACGTGTTTGGATTCAGTCAAATAACATTTTGTCATCTCACAAAGCCAAAGAGCAATAAAACATGATGGAAAAAAGGAAGCAGGCCGTGTTAAGATACGTCATGAAATATTGTAAAACTATCTTGTAACTCATTGGCTGCATTTGACGTCCAATCAAGTTCAACTGGGAATTAAAAGAATGGGTTAAACAAGTAAAAATATTATTTTTTTACTGAAATTATAAGCATTATAAGAGTTTTGCAAATGTTTTAAGTAGGGCTGTCAAAATTATCGCGTTAACGGGCGTTAATTAATTTTCTAAATTAATCACGTTAAAATATTTGACGCAATTAACGCACATGTCCCGCTCAGACAGTATTCTGCCTTTTGGTAAGGTTTTTTGTGCTGTCTGACAGCGAACTCTTGTGGTCGCTTTGCGACATGGTTTATTGCTTTCTTGCCAGTTCAATATGGCTGCATGACGTCTCGGGCTGACGCTTACGTTGTAATGTTGTGCTTATATGATCCTTGGACAAGATTTGTCCGTAAGTATGGTTGTTGTAAAGAATGTACATATTATGTTAGTAAGCGAAATGTTATATTTTTTTGTATAAGACGCTTTTTGTTTATGTTTAGTGAACCTGTATAGCGTGCTAAGCTAACATTGTTGCTAATGCAATGCTTGTGTACTTTTTTTTTGTAGTTTCACTACGGTCTAAAGAGGACAAAGGTTTGAGGCCATTTTGTTAATAAATCAGATGAAAAAGGAAGAAGTCTGATTATTAAGGCGTCGTTCACTAGCTGTTTAGCTTTGGAAAAAGTAGACGCTTCGGAGTGAGGACAGCATAGACAGATTTAAATGACAGTAGAGTGAAATGCCCACTACAGTCCTTATGTACCGTATGTTGAATGTATATATCCATCTTGTGTCTTATCTTTCCATTCCAACAATTTATTTTACAGAATATATATATAATTTACAGAAAAATATGGCATATTTTATAGATGGTTTGAATTGCGATTAATTGCGATTAATTACGATTAATTAATTTTTAAGCTATAATTAACTCGATTAAAAATTTTAATCGCTTGACAGCCCTAGTTTTAAGTTTTATCCAACCCAAATACCGGAATGCCTACGAAACTTGAGAATATTTACTGTCAAGATTTTTAAATTGCATAATTTTAAATTCAACAATGGCGCTAAAAAGAGTGTTTGGCAGCCCTTTTAATTTTCATCTTAGTCTTTTGTACGATAATACTTATTGTTAAATCTTATTATTTAATTTTTCGTTTCCTAAATCTCTTGCGATCTCATATTGCTTAATTCTTCAGCTGCTATTGACGACAATAGATGTCCAATCCATTTTAACAGGGAGGGGCTTGTTTTGGATTGGACGGCTTTTAACTCATTGGCTCCCAAAAATGTATAAATACGTTCTATTTTTAATTGTTTCAATGTCCCAAAGACGTATTTATACGTCTTTTACGTTTTTTTTATTTTTTATTTTTAAAAAAAAGACATCTCTGGGTTGTGATTCAATTTAGCTCCAAAGCACAAAGCTGGAAATCCATTTTAAAGCAATAAAACTGGCCACTGGAGGGCAGTAGCGCATTTGGTAATAACCGCAACCCGATTCAACGGCAACGAGCTGCCAAGCCGCATGGCTGGGTGCCGGCAGAAGACGACCGAATGGATGCCAGGCGGCGGACGACTGAGCAGAACAACCGATAAGACGCCCGGGATGCCAGGCGCTGAACGACCGAGCAGAACGACCGGGACCACTAGTACACCAGACAATGCCTTTGAGTCCGTGCTCCTCGTGAGCAGAGCCCGCAGAGACTAAAAAAAAAAAAAAATCATCTTTATGACTCAGACGGCGATGAGGGAAAAGTTTAACCGGCTGTTGCGGCCAGAACAGCGTCATCTTTCAGTTAGTTATGTGTAAATAAATTGTTACTTTGCTATCAAAAGCTCTATTTGTCTTGGTGTTTAAACATTATTCATATGTTTGGGATGTAACTAAAGCAAAAAATAGCTGTGTATAAGTCAAATTTATGTTTTAAATGTATGCTTTCACAAAAAGCTCAATTTCTCCGTTTTTTTCATCAGAATTTGGAAAATTGCTCAAACTAAGCTATTTTCTAATGCTGATTTCTAAGAATGGAAAAAAATATTAACTAACTTTTTTCTGCTGAAAGACGAGAGTCTAATCTTTCTTTAGGTGGGTTCCATGTTTATATAGCAATAGAACAGAATTTTCTGTGGGCCTTGCAAAATCAGTCAAAATCCAGTAAAACTGCCAGGAGCGAAGGGCCTTGCTCCGGTGAAAATGGCTGGGAGTGAATGAGCTAACGTCAGTCTGTGTTATTGTTGGCAGCCCTTTAAATTCTCGTCTTAGTCTTTCGGACGATATTACTTATTAATCTTGGTCACATTTTAGTTATCTCAAAATGTACCTGTTTTCGTCTAGTTTTTGTTGACAAAAACGCAAGCCTAATTTCGTCTAGATTTAGTCGACGTTTACTAAAAATGTTTTTGTCTGTAAAATTAAAAACATTTTACTCCTAATGTAAATAAATAAAGGTTTCAAACAATTTTGAATGTTCATTGGCAGACGAGCACGTATTGTAGCGTCTACAAAGACAACCCCAACAGACTTAGCAGCAAAACAGTACATTATTTTCAACAAATTATACCCACCAGGATGCCACAAAGTGTGTAAAAAAAAAAGTTGTCCCAGAGTTTTAGAGGACGCTTCCCGTTAGCATTATCCTAATGCTAGTTCGACTGCTATGCTAACGCTATGAGTTACATTTAGAGTGTGATGATCACTCAGCAGAGTCAGCACAGACCTTTAAAGGCTAAAGCAACATTGCATATTCTCTCTGGTCAAGAAAACAAATCTTACCGTGTGTGCAAGCCTGTATGGAGAAAAAAGTTCGGGAGTTTAAAAGGACTCTCACCGTCAGCATTAGCAAAAGGCGAATGCTATGCTAACGCTACGAGTTACATTTAGTGTGTGATGATCACTCAGCACAGACCTTTGAAGGCTAAGGGAACAGTCTATATTCTCTCTGGCCAAAATAAGAAAACAAATCCTACCGTGTGTGCAAGCTGGAATGACTAAGGACAACACTGGTAAGTCGAGTGGGGGGTGCGCAGTACGTCACGACACAACCAGACACTGCTACAATGCAGGCTAACTACACATAAAATGTTACACATTGTGAACATGTGACAGAAACTAATGCGCGTTTTCGTCTCGTTCTCGTCTCGTCAGGCGAAAACTGGCAGTTGTATCGTTATTTTTTAGTCATGAAAAAACGTTTGTTGACGAAATATTTTCATTATAGTCGTCATTGACGAAAATACACGGGCGCTATAATGATTAATACAAATCCTTGTTGGTTAATTTGATAATCAATTTTGTATGTACTATGCAAGTATTATAAATCCATGGTAGTAATATGTTAAAATATGATTAAAAATATTGAAACAACATGAATAACTACACTGTTAAAAAAATCCTACCATATAAAAATTTTATGTAGACTTGAATTTTATTAAATAACTTACCTTGGCTCAAGTTTGTAATACTTATACAGTATTTCTGAGTAAACTGAACTTTAAATGTTGCATAAATTTAGCCTTATCCTCACTCTGGGTGGCTTCAAAAGAGTGCGCTGGAAAGATGCTGCTTTGCATTGCGATGGCATAGGTTCAAATCCTGCTATGAGTAATGTAGTATTTATACTAAATCCAGTTTACTTTTGAGTTCAAACCACTTAGATGACCAGTTTACATATTTTTAAAAAAATTTAAACTACTTCACTGAAGTACAGTTTACTTACATTTTTTTAGTTCAAACTAAATTTTAAGTATTAGGCGTTAACCAGTTTTAATTTCATTAAAAATTTGAAAATTTAAGTGAAATAGATTGATTTAAAATTCCAAGACTTTTTTTTTTAAACAGTGCCATACACACACTAATTAAGCAACTTTAGTAATATTGTAATCAGTAGTTTAATACATTAAAGCAAAAGTCAAATGATTACGGTAAATTAAAAAAATTGCTAATCTGATATATATATATATATATATATATATATATATATATATATATATATATATATATATATATATATATATAAGGTCAGTGGCATGTCAGTGTTGTAAATTCAATTTCAATTGAACCATCACATGCTCAAAAAATTTGAATCTTATACGAGTCTATCATGTGGTTAAACAGAGCAAAGATTCATCACTATTGCATGCTTAAACAAAAATGTTCAGAACACAAATATAATGAACGTCAATAATCTCCCAGAAGTGTGTTTAACAATGCACGACATTCAAACAAATGGAGTGCGCGGCACGCTCCGAATGACGTCCATTTGCTCCATTCTGTTCGGCGGAATGCATGTGCTGTTTGAGCGTGGCTACCATGGGTCGTGTCATCCTGTTGGCGTGGGAGGCTCTTCCTTCCCCATGTCAACACAACTACATGCTCACAATCACACTTTGCTTTACCTCGTTCTCTCATCTCTCTCCCATCTTAGATATCAGTAACACTGTAAAACGTATTAACCATCAGGCCTCGTTCCATTTTACGACCATTTCAGCTTGAACGAAAGGTACAATTTCATATAAAGTCAAAGTATATAATTGATATATATATATACATATATATATATATATATGTATATATAAAGCGCTGTAGCTAGAAATTTAAGAAACTGAACAAACTTTCCAATCCTTTGAGGAAGGCAGAGTGTTTATTTACAAAAACATCAATGACTAAGAATCAAAAGTGGCCATTGAAGGCGGGCTAGAATATGAGCAGTGTTCTGTGGGCGACTGGAGAAACAAACGCTCACTTTTCCGCTTAACTAATCAAAGGTCACACGGTGACGAGCCATTACAATGAAATATGATTCACCTTGTGTTGAGATAATAACGTGACATGATGAATTGTCTCTTCTCAAACGATGACATTCACGCATTCTCCCTGGACGACTTGATTTCGGTTTGACGCAATTCTGAACCAGTATTTCCATTGGAAATAATGTCCTATTTGTTTTGTTTTTTTCAAACAATGTTTTCTTTGAAATTAAATAGCAATTTGAGGCTGTATACATCCAAATCAGCATAAATATGCAAACTATTGTAGTTTGTACATGGTACACCTGATTTGATTGTAAATGCCTTCAGATTTAACCAGGGGTGAAAGTGGCTAGAATTTCTTGCCGGAACTCCCCGACGTGAAGGTCGCCACGGAGCAAGTAATTTTCTTTATTTTTTCTTTCTTTCTTTCTTTTTTTTTTGGGGGGGGGACCACTTAAACTACTGAAATGCAAAGAAAACTGTTTTAGCTCAGTTATTTCTATAACACATACGAAAACTGATTTTCATTCAAAATTGTAGTTTTTTAATGATTTGTAAAATAAAAGTTAACAAAAACAGCAATAACCCAAATCATCTCCTAATTTTTATTTTCCCTCATTTCCTCACATACTAAATGCCAAATCTCAATTTTAACTACGGTATTTAAGAACATAGAATGTATATTAAAATTGAAGTTAATGTAAACATTTATTTAATTCTTTATTTATTTTTAACAATAAAGATATAAGTAACATATTCAGAAAAGTACGTACAAATGACTTATATTTTGCAGAGTGAAATGGAATATATTTTGAAGATCACGCAAACATTGACTTTTTTTTTTAAATCATACGGAAATGAATATAGTAGCCTAACATAAATGAAGAAATATAAGTCCAAAGTGCACATTGGCAGCTAAGATGTTGTGAACCTCCCCATCAGAGCAAATAAAACTAAATATGACAAATAAGCCTACTCAGCTCTTTCGTTGCTCTTAAAGATTTAATCCATTTTATGTTACATTGCCCTTTTTTGTCGCATCAATTCAACAACCTTTTTTTTTTTCTTGCTATTTCAGAAAACATGCACGTTTGAACCAATCACAGCTAACTATCTTTGCTGATCACATGTCAGCCAATTGAACGGATAAATGAGTCCAGGTGTTTTGCTTTGCTGCGTGCATTCGCACATTGACATGACTCATCATCGTCAGACTCAGATAAGTGCAGCAGCTCGGGAAACCTCCATGCCGTCCGTGGAATAAAATAAATATAGGTGGAAACAGATTACGCTACACAAGCGCTACAAATTAATCTATACATATATGATGATATGATTAATATGAAATATAATGAATGTATTAACTGAAAGATCCATTTAGAAAAAACAATTATTTAAATGGCAATAAATATGAACAAATATTAATGAAAAAAGGAAGGATGGAAGAAAAGAAAAAATCTAAATAATTCAAAATAAAATTAATTTTGAAAAATTAAAACTAAAAAAAATAGGTTAATTGTAATAGATTGAAAAAAAGGAGGACAAATTCAAATAACTGTGGTCCTTGTGTATTTTGCAATAGGAATTTTATTTTATTTTATTCAATTTTTTTGTTTCTTAAATCCCTTGCTACCTCATATTGCTTAATTCTTTGGCTACCATTGACGAAAATAAAAGGGAAATCCATTTTAACTGGGAGGGGGCTAGTTTTGGATTAGACCGCTTTTAACGTCAGTCAGTGTTGTTTTTGGCAGTCCTTTTAATATTTCGTCTTAGGCCATGTCCACACCAAGCAGGATTTTTTAAAACCGAATATCCTGCCCTAATATATCAAGAAAAAAATTATTGCGTAAAAAAAAAAAAAAAAAAAACCTTCCACAGCCAACTGCTTTCATTCATTTTTAAGTACATTCATAACAATAAAATAATGGTCCATAATACCAATTCTTCAACAAGAAGCACAGCAATAGTTTGTGAAAAAAGAAATGGAAGCAAAAAAGCGCGTGTTTAATTTACTCAAAATGTAACCATTGGTTTCATGTGTGACGTAGGGACAAAGTCTGTCGCAGTCAGTGACGTTTCCACAGTTAAATCTTCGGTTATCAGTGTCCACATGGTGGTGCCACAAACCCAGAATTTCGTTCTTAAGAACCCTGGTTTGAATAGGCATGTGCGTGTGGATGATAGGCCAAACCGTCGAAAAATAACTACTTTTTGCCCAATACCCTGCTACGTGTGGACATGGCCTTAGTCTTTGGGACGATAATACTTATTAGTCTTGGTCATATTCTAGTCATCTCAAAATGTGTTTGTCTTCGCCTAGTTTTTGTTGACGAAAATGCAAGACCAATTTAGTCATGTTTTTATCGACATTTACTAAAACTGTTTTCGTCTGTAAATTAAAAGAAAAATTGAAGGTTTCCAACTATTTCGAATGAACATTGAGAGACGAGCACATATTGTTTCGTCTACAAGGACAACGCCAGCAGACTCAGCAGCAAAACAGTACGTTATTTTCAATGATTTGTCCGAGAGTTTTAGAGGACGCTTCCCGTTAGCATTATCCTAATGTTAACGCCACTGCTATGCTAAGGCTACGAGTTACATTTAGAGTGCGATGATCACTCAGCAGAGGCAGCACAGACCTTTAAAGGCTAAGGCAACATTGCATATTCTCTCTGGCCAAGAAAACAAATCTTACCGTGGGTGCAAGCCTGCATGGAGACAGGAGACGACACACTGGTGAGGTGAGAAGGTGGACTGGGGGAGCGTGACACAACCAGACACTGCTACGATGCAGGCTAACAACACATTAAATGTCACACTTTGTGACCACGTGACGGAAAGTATTGCGCATTTTCGTCTCGTTCTCGTCTCGTCAGACGAAAACTGACATTCGGCTCCTTATACTTTAGTCCCTAAAAACACATTTTTAGCTCCCAATCGTCTCGTCATCGTCATATAAAAAAAAATGTTCGTTGACGAACTATTTTCGTTATCGTCATGGTTGATGAAAACAACACCGCCGTCAGACGGTGTTTACAATATTAATTTCCTTCTTTTACTAACTACCACGACTTACACTCCGACCTGTGTGATCACTGTCCCTGAAAGGGTTAAGATCAAAGTTCGCAGTTGAAGAAAATTTAATTTAATTTCAAATCCATTTACAGGTCTCAAATAGTGTGGTTTTAAGCACAACACTGATGTTTAGATTCCAAAACATACCATTTTTTTCAATATCGCAATATTTATGGACTTATGTTTACTCAGTTCAAGAAATGTGCCCATTTTATTGTTCTCTTGGCCAATAATTCTGTTCACATTAAGTATTAAATTAAACATTTTTACAAATAACATTTTCATAAGTTATACAGACAAGAGCATATACATCGACATAGTACATCTCGTAAAGAGATGGAGTTGACAAACAGTCCTTTAACTGCTAGAGTGAGCTAAGTTGAAACTAATAATTGGGAAAAGTGTGGTTGCCATTGAGGTTTTACTGCCCTTGTCCTTTGGAAGAAATGTCGTACATTAGCCGCTCTGACCTATGACTCTCCAATGACTGTGCATCGAAAGTCACTTAGTGACATTTGACATCACCAACAGACTCCGTCTTGAATTGGAAACTGAAAAGCCACAAGCGAAAGAGAGATTTGAGTTGAGGCTAAACGAAGTTTCATTTACTGCTGCGCCAAGCTCTCACATTTACGGGTATAACGCAAGCAGTAATGCTTTCCACCCAATGTCTCGCGACGCCTCAGCTCGAGGGAGACCCTCTATAGATGACTTGCAGAGGGGCTCCCTACTACAAATATACTACAAGCTAGTACACACCTACGGTCGACAACAGGAAGACTTTTTTCATACCCCTTTCACACTGAACTGGAAGAGACATTTAGCACTGTTTTTTGGGGGGGCTCCATAGGTGTCCTATTGTTGCTGCAGTCAAGTTACTATTTTGTGAACCAGTCATGCTACTACTAAAGAACAACAATGGTAACAACAATGCTTTTCTTGACTCACTGGTTGGGAAAATCCAATCGAACGCTTATCGGATTGCACAAATTAACCCAGCCACACCCAGATGGTTACTGGGACAAATCATAGCCATGCCTGTACTGGCAAGCTTGATGCTAACAATAGGTCTAGCGTCTGTGCTCTCTGTTACATTTTTTGCGTTACATTGATCAGGTCAAAGTACTTTATGAAGAATCAGAGTCTCCATTTTCACACAACTACTCTCTTGAAAATTCCATTTGGCATTTCTTTTCTCTATAACATTAGAACTTGCAGTCATAGCAGCAACACTGATTGGAACCAGCTACATGTGAAAAGCATATCTGTAGGGAATCTTCAGTTGCTTAAGGCAATTACCGACGGAGTATCGCATGCCACATTCGCAGGTTTTTGGTACGAAAAACTCGAGGCTGGCACGAAGGGTTTTTGGAAATGACGAGTCACAGTGGAAAACTATTGAACGGAAGAGGCTTGACTTGCCAACAAACAAAAAAAGGGACTATCCGAAGTTTCCATTCTATAAGGTTCTTTTTTGATGCCTTTTAAAAGACGTGTGGTTACTTGTCAGCATCATTTTTCTTTGGTCCAAAGTGACTTTCCCATGGGCGGAGTTTGACTTTTAGGGCAGGGGGGGCACAACATGTTGATGACCCCGAAACGCAGCGTCAGCCTGTCAGTGTCGTGCCAATGTAGTTACCCCAGTCAAGAAGTGTATCCCCTAGGCAGAGCCATATGGAGGTAGATTTGTGTTTTTTTTTTATTTCATCAAAAAAAGTTGCTTCAATCAAAAAAAGTCGCTTCAATCAATTTAAAAAAAAAAAAAAAAAGTGTTTGAATGCAAAAATAAATTTGAAACTCAAAAAATGCACGTGACGGCTATTTTTCTTTGATTTATTATTCAATCAAAAAATAAGTTGCTTCAAAAAATATATATTTTCAAAAAGAAAACCACTGCAACCCAAAAAAGAAAAATTTCAATCATAGAAAACATTTTTGAATGCAAAAAAATGTTTGATATTGAAAAATGAGCATATGAACACTTAATTTTGCATTGAAAAAGTTTTCTTTGATTGAAGCAATCCTTTTTGTGTTTGGGCCATATTATGGGTAGGACATTTGTGTAAAAATCATTCAATCCCAAATAAAGTTGCTTGAATCAAAAAATATATATATTTTCAATAAAAGAAAAAAATCATTTGAAAAATTAAATTGCCCTCCCCTAATTTTTTTTTGTGTTTTTTTGAAAATTATATGCAAAGCAAATGACCGTCTAAGGTGCTAGTCACATGATCTGTTTGAAAAATAATTATGACCCATTATAATTTTAATTTTTTTTCATTCGTTTGTGTTGCAGTTTTATTGCTTTACAACTTATATATATATATATATATGAAATCAATTTCATGCAATGAGACTTTTCCACCACCAGGAGGGGCCTTCCCCCCCCCCCCTTAAAATCCGCATATGGACTTTCCCCAAAAAACTTGCTCATCTCTGTAACTCATCTGTGGGTTTCTACAGTTTTATGTGACGCCCAGCTTGTCACAATCACTTATTTATTAAGACTTTGTTTCCTGCTGCAGAAATAGCATCCAGACATCTATTTATCATACTTTGCAACACATGAAAATATGCCATTTTACACAATCCTATTTGAGATTTTTACACAAGCCAAAGTAGAAGTAAAGCATATTTGTTTACGTCTGACTATGTACTATCATTAGTACTCTTCTTTGTTTTTTATTCATTATTATTATATTTTTGGAATGTTTTGTCACTTTTCCTCATTCTGCTGTAGTTTTTTTGTGAGGTTTGTCATAGTTGTGCAAAAGCGGATCCCCGCTGTTACTGACTTAAAATAGTTATCAATTAGCATTTAATTTTGGAATCTCTAAGCCAACTTTTTGAAGTAATAGTTTTTTTTTTCCAAAGAGAAAACAGCTTTTATAAGATTTATAAATATATAATATATTAAGGTACGATTTTAATCAGAAAGTTACATAAACCCATTTCATGCACAAAATGTTTTTTTTTTTCATTTACACGGCATTCATTTAACTCAGTGACTACCACTGACAGCGCTAGATGTCCAATCCATTTTGACTGGATGTGGAAAATGAAATGATGACGGTATGAACAGGCAGCATGCTTTAATTTCCAATTTTCCCATGAAAAAAATGAACAAATGTTAATAGGGACTATGTTAGGGGACTTTCACATTCGACCAAGAGGCCCAAGGTCAAGTTCGAGAGCTACCTGGCAACAGCACTTGCAAATGACTTGATGGAAAGGTTCAGTTTTCACACTGCGCCAACCAAACTTTCTGAGTGACATCACGTGGACGAAAGGCCATAGATTGGACAATTTTAGAAGAGGAAGTACCTCGCTCCTGTGCAGGTAAACCCCCCATCCCTGTGGACTATCTGAGAAAAAGAGCTCTGGTCCTTTTAAAAAGGACCAAGCAGTACTAGTGTGTAAGCACCCTTAGACACACTCTGTTAGGTAGACTACACCATTTAAGAGGACAGTTAGCTAAACTAGTTGTATCGCATGTATACTATAGCACATTAAGTCATTTTGCAGGTACAAACACCAAGGAGTGGAGGGTGTAAGCTTTTGTCCCGGCCGTGGAACAGTGGACCAGCTCTACACACTTGGCAGGGTCCTCGAGGGCGCATAGGAGTTCGCCCAACCAGTCTACGTGTGTTTTGTGGATTTGGAGAAGGCGTTCAATCGTATGCCTCATGGAGGCCTGTGCTCCCGGAGTACGGGGTACCGAGCCCCTTGGTAAGGGCTGTTCAGTCCCTGTTAGACCGGTGTCAGAGTTTGGTCCGCATTGCCGGCAGTAAGTCGAATTCGTTCTCACCAAGGTTTGGACTCCGCAAAGGCTGCCCTTTGTCACCGATTCTGTTCATAATTTTTATGGACAGAATTTCTAGGTGCAGCCGAAGCGTTGAGGGGGTCCGGTTTAGTGACCTAGGCATTGCATCTTTGCTTTTTGCAGATGATGTGGGGCTGTTGGCTTCATCAAGTCGTGACCTCTAACTCTCACTGGAGCGGTTCGCAGCCGAGTGTGAAGAGGTTGGGATGAAGATCAGCACCTCCAAATCCGAGACCATGGTCCTCAGTCAGAAAAGGTTGGCGTGCCCTCTCCGGGTCGGGGATGAAATCCTGTCCCAAGTGGGGGAGTTCAAGTATCTTGGGGTCTTTTTTACGGGGGAGCAGGAAATCGACAGGCGGATCGGTGCAGCGTCTGCAGTGATGCGGACTCAACGGTCCGTAGTGGTGAAGAAGGAGCTGAGCCGAAAGGCGAAGGTCTCGATTTACCAGTCGATCTACGTTCATACCCTCGCCTATGGTCTCGAGTTGTGGGTCGTGACCAAAAGAACAAGATCCTGAATACAAGCAGCCGAAATGAGTTTCTTCCGCAGGGTGTCAGGGCTCTCCCTTAGACATAGGGCGAGAAGCTCGGTCATCCGAGAGAGACTCGGTGTCGAGCCGCTACTCCTCCACGTTGAGAGGAGCAGGTTGAGGTGGCTCGGGCAATCGGTTCAGATGCTTCCTGGACGTCTCCCTCGAGAGGTGTTCCAAGCATGTCCCACCGGTGGGATGCTCCGGGGACGACCCAGGACACGCCGGAAAGGCTATGTCTCTCAGCTGGCCTGGGAACACCTTGGGATCCTGCCACAGGAACTGGTTGAAGTGGCTGGGGAGAGGGAAGCCTGGCCTTCCCTGCTAAAGCTGCTGCCCCCGCAACCCGACCTCAGATTAAGAGTCAGATGATGGCTGGTTGGATGAATGGATAAAGTAGTCTTTAAGCAATGTTTATATGCTGTTTGTGTGTACGTGAGTGCATGAAACTCTAGCGTTCACTTATAGATTTCTCTGGCATACCTCTTGATTGGTTGACATTAAAAGAACTTTGGAGACAGGAAAATGAAATGCGTTTCCATAAAATTAAAGCCAATGACAAACATTTGCTGCTCTGTTCCCTATTGAATGAAGTGGAAATGGGCGTCATGTGTCATCTTTCCGTACCATGAATGTCTCACAGAAGCAAACACTTGGCAGAGTATAGTAAAATGGTGCCAGTACTTCATTCCCATTCCAGACAGGCGGATGGAAAGGCCTCAGTGAGCATGCACGCATTAAATTCAAACCATGCTCGTGCTGTTTTTCGAAGACTAAACACATTGTTGCATCTGTTGTCACTCGCCTGCTGCCATCACGCATTACTAGAGGCCCAAAAATGACAGCAAGTTGATTTGGCTCCACCTTTAAAAGCTGCAGAAATGCATAACATGCACGCAATGTGCGTGGGAGTCACCTGAATACAATGCTGTGAACGTGGGAAGATGTTGACTGATGATTTTTTTTTGGTCATTGTTCGAAAGATGGAATGTAGGTAAAAGATTAGAGAGTAGTTATAGCAAGAACTCAGTAAGGCAATTATCACACACATTGTTACTTGAATCGTTTGTGTAATACCGGCAAGTGTAAAAATACAAAAGACAAAGTTATTCAACACGCTGAGGAGAGGAACATACAAAATATTATGCGGCGAATTAGTAGTACAGTAGTAGTTTGGGTTTAAAATAAATTGGACTATTTTCATCCTTTATAGGGCACTCATTTATTTCATTGGCTGCCATTGACGATCTCGCTGACAGCCCTCCCAGTCAGAATGGATTTGAACGTATAGCGCCATCAATGGCCCTGAAACTCCTTCAAGTTGAAATTAACTGCATATCCATTATTGCAAATTGCAGGCATTACATTAAATACAATGAAATTTAAATAGATAAGGCGGAAAACACACACAAGGCTGAAAAAACAGTATCTGCTCTTGCACCCCTCTTTAAAATAAACTGCTGTATTTTAAGACAAAAAAACTGTTGTGTTTGATAGAACAATATGTCTATATGCTGCCATAGCAGTTTCATGGTGCATTATGCCCCCGTACTATTTTTAATTTGTCCGTTTTACCATGAAGACCCTTGTTTAGAGACACTGTGCAACCACTTTTATTTCAACCTAGCCTTAAAAAGAAGGCAGATAATTATATTTATCGTTTGAAATGTCTATCATATTTGGCTTAGAATCGTTAATCGATGTATAATATTTAGTTTTTGGCTTAGAATCGTTAATCGATGTATAATATTTAGTTTAAAAAAAAAACTTTAAAAAATTATTCTCTCGCGTATTTTAAACTTCTAAAAAATTACGTCACAATGAAAAAAATGTCCCCCAATATTTCAGATGATAAATAATCGATTTGAACAAAGAAAAATTGGAAAAAAAACATTTAAGAGGCTAAGTATTTGAAAAAGAAAATCTCGACCTCTCCTTTTTGTCTGTGAATTCCGGGTCAGGACCCTTGTTATATTACTGTGTTTCACCCATAAAATCCCCACAAAGCCCGGCTATGGCCATTCACAGCTGTGTCTTGACACTCGGTGATACATGCTACATGAAGTTTTTGGATCGAAACCAGGCAAGTAAGCGATAATATCTCGTTAAACTCAGCATGTCTTTCATGATGCTCGCACCTCGAGTTACCGGAAAGCCACAAAAAGACATACGTTGCAGTCGAACGCGAACGCAAAAATTATGGACACAGCAGGCTAACTAACTAGCATGCTATCCATGATCTTTTCGACCCTTGTTGCCGTTATGATTGCGTATTATGGGATGATATTGATGTATTAGATATATCACATGCTTAAATCATAAAGCCTAGGTCCTAGGCTTCAAGGCTAAATACAATAAATAGATAGTGTTATGTACTCACATTTATATGTTCCCTTTATGTACTGTATTATTGCAAACATAAACACTTGTTTCTTTTGTTTTACATCCCCTGGTAAAACATTTTTTTTTTTTTGCAATGGCATCTCTATTGCAGGTTATTTTTTAAATTTTATCTATTGCAAGCAGGAACTATTAAAAAAACAGGCATAAAGCGTTCATTGTACTGTATATAGATGATGTCAGAGGCACAGATTGTCTACAGTAATGTTCGCGTCACTTCCTATATCTCCATTTATATGTCAATAGAGTCTGGCCAAGAGAGACCTCTTGTTGATTTTCATGCTTGCGTGCAGGTGGCGGCAGCTGAGCAAATGAGCAGGACAAAAACGTAATTGCACCAGGCATACTCGTACCTGTAGAGATGATGAAATTACAAGTCTCATTTTGCCGACAAAGACCCCATAACTCATGTTGACAGGACGTTCAATTTTCTCTTGAGTGCATAAATTGTACACTTGGAATCATTCCAGTGTCACTGCACTTCGTTATGGTGCATAGTGTAGAAGACGAGAAGAGAAAGCACACTTCGTTTCGAAAGTCTGCCGCCGAGAACGTTCCAGATTGAGAGTCTCGGCTGCGCGGCCCCGCTGTGTGATTGGATGCTGAACTTGTCCGCCCATCTGTCTGTCAGTCTGTCCTTTTTACCTCCTGTGTATCTGCGGCTTTGTGTGGCTTACACACACACACCCCATTGTAATAACTAGTTGATTAAATTACTTAGATTGACGCGCAGAACACAACTACTACTCGCAGCGTTATTGTGCTGATTACAACCACAGTATGAAAGTAGGCAAGCGACATTAAAATTAATACTCTGTTCGCAACAACATTAAATGGGTAGCCTTCAAGATCCTGAATCATAATGCTGACTCTCTCTCTCTCTCTCTCTCTCTCAACACACATACACAAACCTGTGCGTCACAGAGGCCATCTGCTAGCTAACGAGGGCAGTTTTTCTACACACACTCCATGTTTGTACTCATTCCACTTAGGTTATTCCGTGATATTTTTAGTGCTGCTTTTATAGTAGAGCTGTTTATGTGTTGTTCTTCACGTTGACGTACATAAATAATGCTGAACTAAAAAGAAAATTGAAATCTGATTATGCAATTGAACATATAAAGAGGTGTCCGGCAAGTGACTGGGCTGATTAGCTTCCTTTATACGTCACAATTAACTTACTCACTGCTATCGAAAGCATTAGACATCAAATCCTTTTGAATTAGACAACGACTGGTCATGTTTCTGTGCCATTGACGACTATCGCCGTAAAAGCCTGCCAATAAGTTAACTTATGAGATAACATTGAATTAACATGATTTAAATTAATGTTACATTAACTTGAATAACATTTTTTTCTGGGAAACAACAAGTGCCACTAACTTCAGAGTTTCAAAAAAATCATTTGACATGCTCTCAATAGATCTGATAATTGTGAAATTATAGTTTATTAGAAATGTGGTGACTTCATGAATTTTAGACGATCTGTGAACGGTCGATCACTAAAAATGTAAACGATTTCACCGAGTGTCAGTTCACCACATTAGCGGTCGTGGACATTTGTGATTATTAATATGAGCACAGAAGTGCACTTGCTGGGTCTTTTCATGATTTCACAATCCGAACATAATGTTTACGATTGTAACTTATGCCGCTCTTTGCTATGTTAATGTGGGAAAGAGCGGAATTTGTCTTAGTGTCAGTCCGGATGTATTAATTGTTCTGCAGCCCCTACGTAGCCTCATTACTCTGTCTTTTCTTTGCGAGTGAATTCAATCTTATAATACCAGTTGTTTAGTGAATGCTCACATTTAGCCCTTGTCTACACATAGCAGGGTCTCTCGCAAAAAGAACTTTTTCTACTGTTTGGCCTATCACCCACACTCAGATGCACATTTTGGGCATTAAAAACTAAGGTTTTTAAAAACTCCAACCAAAGTGAAGATTTGCGAATTCTGCCTTTGATGCGTTATAAATAATGTGTACATTAATAACCCGAGGTTCTTGCTTTTAACAGTTGAAATGTCACTGCCTGCGACAAAAAATGTTCAAACCTCAATGCTCATGGAGGATTTGGATTCCTTACAACCAAGGGCATAGGTTTGCATAGGGAAAATAACACTAACACAATAACACTTTTCAGGATGCTTAAATTGTCCCCACCAACTTTTACCTTATTTGCATTGATAATGACTTCAGTTATATGGGTAATTTAGAATGTCTTCCCATATGTTGTAAGGATAGAACTGACCATACCATTATGAAGTGAATTATTTTCATTATGTTCAGACTTACTGTACATTTACATTTTTTGACTTGCCAGTCCATTTTTCCCCTCAAACACACATTTGATTGGCTGATGACTTGACCCCATCAGCAAAAGCACTCACCGCCCTGAAAGAAATACAACAATGCTGCCTCCTCTGCCCCCTTCGAAGTTTTTTTTCGACCAGCAGAAGCAGCCACTGTATGTAAAAAGACATCAATGTTGCATAGGTAGGGAAAACACCACTAATTTTTCTATTGAAAGTCTGACCTCAGAGTTAGCAGAACATTAAACTGTGTGAGTTTTCTTACCTGCAAACTTGAATAGGAAGCTGCTTAGAGAGACATTAATTAGACTTACTGAACTTTTATTTTTGTTATTTCCTGACTAATAAGTTTTTTCAGTTATATTTAATGTCTTTATTTAGACAATGTTGAGTGGTCTTAACACAAATGTTTATTTTTTGCATTCCTGGATAGTTGAGATTATTAACAACAAGTATATGTTAAGATAATTTATGTTCAAATATTGCAATTTAAATTTGCTAGTAAAATCCAGACATTTATTCTGGAATTTTTAAAAAATGTTTCTTTAGAGGTTTTTGAAAACACAGGTTTGAATCGAATGGTGTATCACCTGAACCAATACACTTGAAAGTTAGCATAAGTCAATACAGAGTTATTTTGCATTAATCATTTAGCCTATCAATTAATTAGGTTCATATTCGTGAGAAATGTAGCCCCCGTTCACCCAATCTGTTTGGTCTTATTAATGTCCCATCCCCAGCAAAACGTTTACATGTAGGTTATGCTGTTATATCGTCTCTACCAATGTTGAGACAAAACCTAAACCCAAAACCCTTGCTTTGAACATATATATAATGCACATATATAAACACATAAGCGACAGAGTGCGATAGCAACCCATGCTAACATGCTAACGATGCTAAAGGGATAAGCAACGTAAGGCAAGGATAGTTTATTAGTACTGTAAATAGGGCTCTTGCTAACTCACTAATTGGAGTTGTGTCACAGCAAAACCAACAGGAAACATAGAAAAAAGGAAGCAGAATTATTTACCACAATTTAAGAAAATAAAATATGCATTCATGCTATCAACTAAGGAAAAGGGCTGAGCCTTTATTACATAAATAATGCAAAACAAAAACAACAACAACAATAAACGCATTTGTACGGTTGAGTGGGGATGATATTTTTGCTACAAACGAGGTGGTGTGGACGTGACCTTTATGTTTTTTTTCTTGACGGATGGAGCAAAATACTTGTTTTTAAAAAGCCCTGCTATGTGTGGACTTAATAGACTGTTGCATCGAAACGGTATTGAGATGCGAAAAATTAAAGACTTGGTGACCTGTTATTATTTATTAGGTTTTTTTTATTTCCCCTAATCAATTTCCCCAATCCTTCAATGTTCTTTTTTTTTTTTTTTTTTTTTTTTTAAAGCAAAATATCACTGTAGATATTTGCAGTTTGGAAAGAAATGAGTTTCTTAAAGAAAACTACTGCATGTGCAGTTACAAAACCTGCTGTTTCACAGAGAGTGTTCAATATTTTACAATAAAACAAGAATGATTGTTAAAGGTGCATGCTTCTGTTTATGAAAAAAAATGGGACTGACAGGTCAGATTCAAGAAAAAAATCAGTGATCGTCAGAAAATTGTGATCGGTTCATTCCTAGTTGATAAGGAAATCCTAAAATTCGTGCCGAATATTTTTCCATATTAGCCAGGTACATACATAACAACAGTCAAGCCAAACTGAACCCAGAGTCTCATCATCCGATCATGTTATGTGTGTTGTGTTGACTTGTTCATGAGGGAACTAATTCAGTATATGCAATTTAATTCATCTGCCTCCATAGGTGCTGTTGTTTTGATTAGTGATGAATTTCAAACTTACAAACTAATTGTGAATGATAAGAGTTTATATAAATAAATACTCCTGAGGCTAAAAAGAGACGCCTCCTTGGGAAGCAGCGTTTATTTATTCAAGTGAACAATGAGGCGTGTATTCGGACAAAAAATCTCAACTCTGGCACACGTACCTAAAGTAGTACGTTAGCCCCCCCTAGCGCTACACAAAAGAATCACTCAATTGAATCTTAAAACTGCGTATGTTCAAGTATCTTACATGTTTTTAGTATTGTTAAAGTACATTTACAGTGCTGTAACAAAAAAGTTTTTAATTTAACGTATGAGATATATTTTTAGTATGCTTTTTTTTTTTACTTTCCCAGTGTGAATATACTTTTTTAGAAATAAAATATCTGCCTCATTTTTAATGAGTACATAAGGCTACAATGCTACTGTATTCTAATTTTGTTCATGGTGGTGGCACTTGGAGAATATTTCGAAGTAGTACATGTTTATAAGAGTAAAGGCCTTTTCACATTACTTTTGGCTTTCTGGTTCAAGTCTGCCCATATTTGGATGTGTTAGTTAGCTTGAGCCCCTCGCAGCACATAAACAATGAATCGGTTTAGATTAAACTTGCTTTGATTTTTTTTTTTTTTTAACTTTATTATTATTATGATTATTATTATTATTATTATTATTATTAACTTTATTATTATTATTTTGATTATTATTATTATTATTATTATTTTTACTTTTTTGATTTGAGAAAATTTGTTACACTCTAGCAAAGTTCATCCATGAGAATTTTCCATACAAGCAGTTGGTGCACATGTTTTTTTGCAAAGTGGCATCGCTACTACTGGCCAGAGATGCGTGTTACGATATCTAAAAGGAAACACCTGTTACTACGTGGTTGCTGCTGTTAAATAGTACCTTAGTCATGAGTCATCGGTAGAAAGCGTCACATGGCATAGATCTTGCTAATGGATACACTTCCTAATGTTGTGTCTGTCAGTGGCACAGAGTGAATACGGTCTACTTAGTGAGTGTGCAGTGACCTCTTAAAACACAGAGCAGGGCCAGGCTCCATGTTGCTACTTCAAAATATGGCCTACAGAGCCGGGCTGGCACACAAAGCTATTTTTAGCCACAGGCTCAAAGGGAGAGCTTAAATTCCTAGCTGAACTGTGTCACTTGCAAACTTTTTGGAAAAAAGGCACAGATTTTGAATGTACTCTTCTATGTAACGTACATGAGTATGGCAGAAACAGCAACAATAAAGCTCGGATAAGCCTATGCATGTTCAATTAAAAATTTACATTTTTTTTCCTACCCCAGTGTGTGCGCTTGCATAAATACAGCACCCCGATGAACCTCACTGGATTTTCACACGACTTATTGACAAGCGTCCTGTGTTAATTAGGCTTACCCATGCTAGCACACAATGTAACACCCCTCACGCAGCCTCACCAGGCTATTTATTAACCCTCCGCCCGTAGGATCCTGATTTGAATATGGCAAACGAGCCGAGTTCCTGAGTGGCAGATAAGAGGCTGTTTGGAGACACGTACTTCAGATAAAAGAAAACCAGACCAAAAAAAAGCCAGCGGTGTCATGCTTTACACTGACTTGACTGCTAATTGTTAAGTCAACATGTTCTTTTGAGCATCCCGATTTGACTTGTGATAACTGACCCAAACAAATACACACACACACTGCACTATAATTAGGTTAAAATGGTGCAATATTTTTTTTTTATCCAGGCTTGCTAAAAGCAGAGCTTAAATAGTTGAACTATACTATATAAACAGAAACCTAAACCTGTGATTAATTTGCACCTTTATCCACAAATATGCCCAAATTCAATTGGATTATTTGATGCGTAGATTTTGCCAACGGTTGACAATCATGACCCCTTGCTTGGTGGAGGTAATTAGTTTGGATCCTTTAATCTGATGCTTTGTTATCAGCCCTGTGTGTCTTTTCGTAACTAATAGGCATCAAAGTCCTGCCTCAGTCTGCTGCTACACTGACAGATGAAACAATATCACTGTCAAGTAATCAAGTAGCAAGAATTTATCTAACTGATGATTTGTGTTTTATGTAAAGGGTATGGATTTGTCTTGCAATGTAATGTAACTGTATAACAAATAGACATGTGCCGATCACAGGTTTCGAGGTATACCGTGGTATGAAAACGTCAAGGTTTCAAAACCGCAAAAAAAATCTGTCATACCGCCCCTAAGTTATTAGCTATTTTTTGGGCCCAAAAATGCATGAAGAAATCCATCACTTGGAGCTGCAAGGCTCAACCCTCCCCCACCAGTTGTTGCTCAGTGTCAGTGAGTCAGCTGTGCAACACGATGGCTGGAGGAGGTGAAAATCCAGAACTGTTTCCCCCATCGAAGAAAACTAAAGCGCTGGTGTGGGAAGATTTGGGCTACAGAAAAGTTACACATGGCTGCGGCTTAGACCAGTGGTCCCCAACCACCGGGCCGCGGACCAGTACCAGTCCGTGGCACATTTGCTACCGGGCCGCAGAAAAATTAACAATTTATTAACGACTGCAATCTGGCCTGTTGCTCTTGACACATCAACATCTCTGTCTACTCCATTGACTAATCCGAATAAAGATTTGTATATGTCGCCATCTAGTGGTTGGCTGCAATTACTAGGGTGTTTGCACACCTATAGCAGTCTAACGCCAGTCAATGTAAACAGTAACTTTAGCTACTGTTGGCTATGTGCTGCGGGAGGTGACGTGTTTGGACAGCTTTTAACGGGGAAAAGGCCACCTGCTGAGCCAGAAGAGGAGCCTACCACCAAGTCCATTCTGCATAAAATGTGGCTAAAAGCTATCAAACGAGGCAACAAAAGCGAATGCACAGAGAGCATCATACCTCATGGTGAACCGTATTGCTAAAGCTAAAAACCTTTCACGATTGGAGAAGAACTTATCATGCTTGGGACCACGGATATTTGCCGAAAAGTTTTAGAAGAGACCACTGTTAAAAAAAGGTTGATTCAGTGTATGGTGAGTGACATTTTTTCCCTGCACTCAATATTCGTTTTTAGCCTCGACGTGTTATTTTATATTTACTGTCATTTTCTGCCACACATTGCCGGTCCGTGAAAAAAAAGGCCAACATTACACCGGTCCGTGGTGCAAAAAAGGTTGGGGACCACTGGCTTAGAGGATGAGGGCCAACCGACATGTAAAATATTTTTTCTGAGGGTGGCTGCCGAGGAGTCAATACCTCCAATATGATTTGGCATTTATACAAAATTAAAGGTTAGTAAACACTGTCATGAACGTTTCCCACCAGCTACAAGATAATGTAAACATGAGTACGAGTCATACACGCATGCTTTTTACGGAAAATAATTCAAATATTTTTGTTCCAATGGTAATAATGTTGAGCTGTGGCTGTGGGTTGAGGCTCACCTAAAGGACTGCATTTATTTAAATTTTATTTAGAATATATATTTTTTTAACTTAACATTATACTTCTGTTCAAATTTGCTAATGTTTTAAAAAATAAAAATCCTGTTCATTCATTCAATGGAAAAAAAAAAATTTTTTTGGGCTTAAGGTTATCATACCGTCAGAATTACATACCGGCACATGCCTAATACAAAAGCACTGTCTTGTTTTAGATTTGGATGCTGGCAGTAAACTATGCAAGCACTTACTGTAATATTAAAGGCATTGAATGTCTCACATAGATTCACCCACTAATCTGATGGACTGTTTTTGTGTGGCTCTTCAAATTTTGATGGCAGGAAGTATTACAAGACTTTGAAGGGCACAATGCCTCCATTCTTTTTCTATAGCACTTGACCATGGCTTATTAAGCCCGTGGGAGAACTTGACCCTATTCCAGCTGTCCTTGATTTAGACATGAGATGTGGTATACCCTGGACTAGTCACTGATCAATTGCAGGGCACATATACTGTAGACAGCCATTCATACGTACAGCCAATTTAGTTTTCAATTAACTTCTTCGTATGCTGGAGAAAGCCAGAACTGTTATCAATCTCGATCTTAAAATTGCCTTGCCCTACGTTAGGGCCATTCAACTATGGCATTTCAGCTTTAGTACTGTACGAATAATATTATTTAAATATCTTACCATCATCTAACGTGATGTCTTGTAGGCCAATGGAACGGAAGGTAGGCTCCTTATCCTCTGGTTCCTCTTTGATGTTCAGCCTCTCGCCCTCTGATGTGAAGGGGCCCTGGGGACTTAGCGGGTGTACCAAAGGCCCTGCAGTGGGGGACAAGCTGGCCATGACCGGGCTAGGCGCCTGAGGAGAAGGCTGTCCTGAATGTGGATGCTGCAAGGGACCTAAGGGACTGTTTCCCGGCGAAGAGGACGTAGGAGACTGGTAGGGCAGTGAGTGGAGCTGAGGTGAAGAAGGCCCAGAGTGGGCAGACGGGATCATATGTGGAGGAGGGGCAGTGGATGGCGTGGGGCAGGAGGCTGAGCGTTGACCCACTGGGTGGTAGGCCATAGCTCTTTGCAGCTGGGTAGAGTGGGGCCCCACGAGAGGGTGGCCGGTAGGAGAGGGCACCTGAGCGGGGTTTGGGGAGCAGTGGTAGCCTCCTAGCGTGTGGAGGTGCGGGGACGAGGGTGCGAGAACAGGTTGGTGACTCTGTGGAGAACCCGCGATGGGGCATGACGACACGGGCGTTGACGGTGAGGAGCAGGGGGAGGAGGAGTACACCATCCCCATGCTCAGTGGGTGTGACGCAGCACTTGGACTTTGCTGGAAAGGCATCCTGTCATAGCTCTGAGGAGAAAGACTGGACTGGCCGTTGAAGGACAGGCTGTGAGCGTGACTCTGGTTGCGCTGCATGGCCTGGTACGAGTGCAGCGCGGGCGAGGAGGAAGCTGGAAGGGGAACAGGCGAGGAGCTCGGCTGAAACGTCATGTGGAAATCGGCGGGGGCATGGTGCAAACTGCGACCCTGGAGGTGAGGCAGGTGCTGGAAAGGTGGGGAGCCAATGGAGGAGCAGGGAGACTGCAGGGGCAGCAGGACAGGTCCTGAGCCTGAGGCCAGGCCATGTGGTGAGGTTGACAGAAGGTTATCCGATGGGTGGCCCTGATCGGGGGAAGGCAGCTGAGGGCGCACCAGACTGGCAGCCTGTGTCAGGGGCATTGACAAGGCAGGAACAGCGGGATGGTCCAGCTCATCACGGTGCTCCTGTTTCACCATTACTAAAAGAGGAGAAAATGCATCCATCAACTGGTTTATCTATAGTTGCACAGTTATTGTCACAAAAGTCAATCGGTGCCAAAAACATTATATGTTTTGTACTTTATATTTCGTACAAGATGTTGGAGTATGGCTGTTGTCTTGCCTAGTTCATTTCAAAGCTCTTTGATGCACTTATTACACAAAAAAACCTATAAAGGCATGATTTTCTAGCTCTTGCTTTGTCAGTGGAAATAGAAAAGGACCTTCCCTGAAGTGTTTCCACGAAGTTGGACTAATCATTTAGACGTTCAGTCTCATTCCTGATTGTCCAAATACTTCAGAGAATTGTTTGTGGCTTTTAATTTTCATCCAGTTCAAAATCACAGGCCCACTGTATGTTGCCTGTCAGTCTGGGCAGCATCACGTGAAATGCTGTGTGACAAGCTGAATGTCCAAATGCCCCCCAGCACGGATCAGAGCAACAGAACAAACGACTTCATTGATCTTACGCCCTGGACTCACCCCATCAATCCTCTGGGATAGAGGAGCAGTGGCTAAAAAAACAACTACAAAAAAAAAAAAAAAATACTACTTAGTATTATTCCTAATGAATCTAAAGACCTAAGAGATGATGATAGTGTGTAAAAAGATCCTCTGAATTTGAGCTGTTTGCAAGTTAAACAACTTGAAATTCGGCCTTGAATTTCCACAACACTGCTCCATGGCTGATGGTTAAACACAGTCGTCACACAATTTTGAGGTTGTGGGGTATAATCTGGGTTTTGGTCTTCCTGTGTGAAGTTTTAGAGTTGATTTGTTAGTTTTTAGTAGTTTTAGATTTTCATAAATTGGGTTGTTAGGTTTGGGATTAGAAAAATAAAACTCCAAAAAAAGCACACACTTGAGTGGGTCTCGCTGTTACTCTGAAACACGGGGTTGTGTCTTTTTTTTTCTATTAAATCAGAAGGTGATTAAAAACGTATGACATGAAAACCGTACTAGTACGTTGGTGATGCTGACAGCACTCCTGTAATGAGTCACATGACATTTAGGAGGGAAAATGACAAGCAATACTCAATTTGGACATTTAGGGATGTACGTAGTTCTCATGCGGTGTACTCACTTTTGTTGCCGGGGGTTTGGATATTAATGGCTATATTTTGAGTTATTTTGAGAGGAAAATAAATGAACTCTATCATATAAACTGCACACAGACTACTTTTCATTGTGTCAAAGTGTCCTTTTGTCAGTGTTGTCCCATGAAAAGATATACTTAAATATCTGCAGAAACGCGAGGGGTGTACTCACTTTTGTGATACACTGTAAATAAAAATTAATTTTAAATTCATATAATTTAAAGAATCATCAATTATTTATTTTTTTACCCTGCCTCTTAACTCATTTTCTCCCAAAAACGTATGAATACGTTTTATTTTTAATTGTTTCAGTGTCCCAAAGAGGTATTCATACGTCTTTTAAGTTTTTTTTTTTTTTTTTTCAAAAAAAGATATCTCTGGGTCGTGATTCAATTTAGCTCCAAAGCATGAAGCTGAAAATCCATTTTAAAGCAATAAAACTGGCCACTGGAGGGCAGTCGTGCATTTGGTAAGACCCGCAACCCGATTCAACGGGCGCGGGCGGAAGACGACAGAATGGATGCCAGGCGGCGGACGACCGAGCAGAACGACCGGAACCACGAGTGCAGCGGACGATGCCTTTGAGTCCTTGCTGCTCGCGAGCAGAGCCCGCAGAGACAAAAAAAAAATTCATCTTTATGAGACAGGCGGCGATGAGGGAAAAGTTTAACCGGCTGTTGCGGCCAGAACAGCGTCATCTTTCAGTTAGTTATGTGTAACTAAATTGTTACTTTGCTATCAAAAGCTGTATTTGTCTTGTTGTTGATCTTATTTTGTAAAAGGAAAACATTATTCAGATGTTTGGGATGTAACTAAAGCAAAAAAATAGCTGCGTATAAGTCAAAGTCATGTGTGAAATTTATGCTTTCACAAAAAGCTCAATTTCTCCGTTTTTTCATCAGAAATTGGAAACTTGCTCAAACTAAGCTATTTTCTAATATTGATTTCTAAAGAATGGAAAAAGATATGAACTAACTTTTTTTCTGCTAAAAGAAGAGAGTCTAATCTTTCTTTTGGTGGGTTCCATGTTTGTATAGCAATAGAACAGAATTTTCTGTGGGCCTTGCAAAATCAGTTAAAATCCAGTAAAACAGCCGGGAGCAAAGGGCCTTGCTCCAGTGAAATTGGTTAGGAGTGAATGAGTTAAAAGGATCGGAATCGATAAACGTTCAGAACCGGAAACGAAACATCGAACCGGAATCGGAACCGGAATCGTTCAATTTCAAACAAAGCCGAACCCTAGTAATGATTTGATATTGATGTGCCAAAATACCGGCATTACAAAATTAAAATAACTTGACAAGATACTATATATTTTTTCTGAAAAAAAAAAAATAATAATAAATAAATAAAAAAACATACATCAAAACGGCTTTGTTTTGGTTGTAAATTTCTGGCACTGAATCCTAATACTGTGGATTAGTGCATGATTAATTCTTTAGTAAGTCGTTTCTCCTATAGGGCTCTCCACCACCCATTCTACAAGAAGACCACCACCCCATACACACACACACATTAAAGCAGGTGGTGTCTGCGGTGTCTCTGATGGTGTCAGCAAACCTGCTTTTGCGAACAAACAGAGGAGGGTTACTTGGCTCTGCTGTCAATGGCTGCCTCAGCGTATCAAATGAGAACAGGAACTGGTACCGCCTGAATGGGCGTGCTCGCAAACTGTAGGAGTCGCGTACAGACACACACATATAGTAGGAGACATTCAAACTAAAGCATTAGACAAAAATGTCCACCTGCTACATAAAAGACTTGAGACTAAAAGAGGCTTGGGAGTTAGCGAACGTTTTACAAAATTTACAGCAAGCAGGTGTTTGTGTCATTGTGGTACTTCACTGCACAACTGGGAGATTATGGGTTTGACAAAATGGGGTTAGTGACACAATAGTGTAGGGGTCTGACAAAATATCGAAATGGTGATATATCGTGATACTTTGTATCCCAAAAGGTTATCGATATGCTTCTGCCAAAAATCGAGATATCATTTTGAGAAGGTGTCAATGTCTAAAAAAAAAAAAAAAAAATGAACCAACAAGTTGCTACCAAAATTTTCCACCATAATAGTATCTCAGTTAACCCTAAGGCTGCATTGACGGTGCTTGACGCCCAACACATTTAGACTGGGAACGTTTGTTCATACGAAACCAGAGCATTCACAATCATTCTGTCCGATTTTCAGGGCATTTACAGGTCACTTGCTGTTCATTTTAGGGCGTTTACAGGTCATTTTCTGTTGAGTTTGAGTCACTGCCTATTCATTTGGGTGATTCCCAGGTCATTTCCTGTTCTGTAACTCAAAATAAACAGGAAGAGACCCATAAAATACCCCAAAATCAACAGGAAGTAACTGAAAATGAACAGGTAAATGACCTTAAATGGCCCAAAATTACCTCATTGCCTGGCATTGGGTGCCACTACCGGCCTTAGACGTTCAATCCGTTTGAAGTGGGAGGGTTCCCAGTTGAAATGGATTGGACGTCTACTAATGATAAACTCATTCCAATTCACAGCAGAAGCTTATTTTTCTGTTTATTAGTTCTTTGTAGAATATCCTAGAATGATTTGCTGACCAATGTATCGATAATCGTTGTATCGTCAGATCAATGTTATCGTGAGCTTTGTATCGCAAATCATATCGTATCTTGAGGTACCAAGAAGTTCTCACTCCTACAATAGTTTGCTATCATCTTAAATGTTCTTTAAGAACATCAATGTAGAAGGAAACAGGAAGCAACAAATAAAAAGGAATGCAATAGTAATAAAAAATAGACCAATAAAAGTAAAAATACTGGTAGCAAGTTTTTCCTTTCTCTTTAACTCACCTGAAAGGTAAGTAAAGCGTTGGGATTGGCTCCGTTTCCGTTTTCCATTGCAGACATAAAACTGTACCTGCACAGCTGAGCTTACAGCCTTACTGTGGTAAGGGGGTACTTCCACCACAATACATGACTGTGTGAAAAGCAAAACAGCCCACATTATTTAAATGCAACTTCATATACTTGTTAAAAACGTTAGGTGTACATTTAAGTGTACAAATTTGTCATGATAAAAATTCTATTACACTTTATTTTCAATTTAGGTAAATAATAGATTACTTACGCCTTGAGTTTTCTCCCGGATGATTTTGGCCTCCACTTCCCACTGTGGCCGCCCATCTACCAGATGGTAGACAAAAGAGTGGAAAAATAAGTTTTACCATCTGCAAAACTGGATGTCGCACAGGAACCACAGGATTTGTTATTGACAATCAATGTGTGATTTTAGAAGCCCGGGAGCCTTGTGGAGAAAATCTTAGTAGTGTTGACTTCATCACAATCAAATGTCCAAATATCCTCCTATTTGTCTTGCCTGGCTAACATTATAAAGACTGCAGTGAAATTACTGTATTTATTTGAACTGCTGGAAAGACATCCTTCTCTGTTTTACTATGATGGGTTTAATTATTTGGTTAGACATCTTAAGGGACACTGACAGGCTCTTGTGGTTGGAAGACACTGCAGCCATTGAGTAAAGGTTTATTTAACTAGCTATGTTAGTGCAGAACATAGCTCTGAGCTACATTATTTGAAGTTAGTTTTTTATAATGGTGTTAGTACGGTCTGCACCTGCATAGCGTCTTCCCCCAGAGACCAAAGGGTTACCCCATAATTCCCCCATAGACATCTGTGTCTGCAGAGGGGGGTGAATCTTTGTGTAGCTTGAGTGCATTCCGTAATCTCAGCAACATTTTAGGCTTTTCTCTTTTCTGTAGCTTTAAGTCTAACCTTCCGTAGCTGTGATCTAACCTAACAACAAAGGCCTTAGTTGTGATAATCCAATATGTAGTCGCATAGTCACTCAGAGAGACAGATATACATTTCCTGTCTCAATAAACAAATGACCTTGGATGTCTTTGCACCTGACGGCAGCGCATTATTGCAACCCGTCTTGTTGACATTCAACAGGCTGGAGCAGGGGCCCCACATGCTCTGTCAGACAACATGCACCAACAAGATGCTCATACCATGCTAAAACAATGACTTGGTTTGGCCAGACAGCATAGTCAAAGGAAGGAAGAAGGTACAACTTGAACACATATGAAAAAAAAAACATTGTATTGTTAATTCACAAAGGTTGAATCTAGGAAACTAGAATTTTCTAATTTGTTGTAGACGTGTCGCTTTAATACAAGCGCCTTCTTCAGTTCTAAATTTGAGCAACAATGCCTTATTGAGATCAACCCAAGAGAGAGCCACCGAGGTTTACACTACATAGGCAGACTCCACAACTAAAATATAGAACTGAAAAAAGCGTTGGGAACAAAAAAAAGAGTTGATTTGCTTCGATTTAATCTCTAAAGATTACCATGACCTGGAAAAATACCGTAAGCATCTACAGTGATTCTTGGTATCTCATGAAAAGTGGTTGTACTGATAGCATTTGTAGCGCCAAACATACTTTTTTAACATTTTATTTTTGTCTCCAAAACCGCCAACCTTGGTCTTCTTCTGACTGATTGTACCAACTCTTTGGCCTTGACTTGGTCTGAGCTCCACATAGTCTTGGTTTGCGATTTGTCTAAAGCCTTCATAGTCCTTGTCTGGACTTTTAAAAAGTCCTCAAAATCTTGATCTGAACTCGGTTTTGACCAGTGTTGTCAGAAATTACTTCAAATAGTAATTTAATTACTGATGACTGATTACGCCTCAAAAAAGTAATCTTGTTACTTTACTGAGTACTTTACTCTCAAAAGTAGGTTACTTTAAAAGTACTTTATCAGTTACTGTTTACCAATTTATCTCCCTTTTTCACATAAGGCTTAATCTTCGAGTTAGAGGGGGTTTAATTAGTTGATGGAGTTGATTTCAGCGACCATTAGTTTAGCCACTCCGGAGCCCTGAAATTGACAAATAACTGACAAAATGCATGGAATTTGTTGAAATCAACTCCTCCACAAATGAAACCAAGATTCAGCCGAATGTGAAAAATTCTGAACTTCAGGTTAGGCTTTAGGGGTTATGGTTAACAGCATATCAGTGCCAATGTAAAACAATGCAAATTGACAGTACAATAATAATGAACAACACACAAATGAATTGTGCAATAAACAATAAAATAAAAAGAAAGGTGTGAGGAGGCGCGAATGCGCGTGCACAACCCAGAAGTACGCCATACTCACACGCGGTCAATTTGGCCACAAAACGTGGTGGCAACTAAGCACTTTACACTCAATCGGACTTACAAGTTACAACACATCCGAAAGATGGTAAATCAACATGTCACAGCACGGCATAAATGTGCAACACGAATATGTTGTAAACAATGCTCACCAACTACCCGGCGTTACAACGGCAAAGCTACGAAACTGTCGCGCATGTCGCGGCTCCAACCTATCGCTGGAACCCTCCAGAATGAAGGAAAAATACTCACGTTCATTCATGGACGCACACAGATCAACATTCCCATGCACATCTTAACAGGTGGCTGCACCCAGCTCGAATGCGCACCATCGCTCCACACGCCTTTCTCAGTCCCAAAACACATAGCGCGTGTGAGTCGAGACCAAAACAGTAAGTAACTATGGACGGTTACCATGGAAACAAACATGTAGTGGGAACCTTTCTAACATTTTCTATTCAAAACGCTGTTCATACATGACTACAATATTCTTCATTCTACATACATTATGAGGCAAAAACAAAATAGTAACGCACAGACACTAAGGAAACTAACTTTAATCAGATTACTGGTTTGGAAAATTGAATGCATTAGATTGCCCGTTACTGAAAGAAAGTAATCAGATTACAATAATGCATTACTTAGTAATGCTTTTGTGACAACACTGGTCTTGACTCCTTCTAGTCCTGATCTAAACTTAGTCTTGATCGCTAAAAGTCTTTATTGGATATTGGATTTGCTTTGTCTCCATTTACCCCTGGTCTCAACACCTCAACTCATCAATGTCTGGGTCCAACCACACACCTGGTGTAAACTCCTTAAAGTCTTTGTCTGAACTCAAAGTATTGGTCTGGACTTTGTTTCAAATTCTGAGTCTTGACTACACATATAGGATACACGTGAAAAAGCTGGTTTCTGTTTATTTTCCTTGAAACTCCCGTGCTAGGAGGTTAGGGATCACCCTCAGATTGAAGCCATTTATGGTGCCATCCTATAATCTCACAACTACTGTTGTTTTTCAGTTAGGAAAAATCTGTCACAGCCTTCCATTCGTTCTGATTTCTTCCATTGCTACAATTATTCCAATCAGTGCCTTTCTACATTAAAGCAGGCAGATTAGTTGAGATGAGGGGTATTGTTTAAACAAACCCAAATCATCATGCTCTTCCATTCCCTGTTGGTTCACAGTCTTTTTTGCCTTCGAGAACTATGGAGCCGAGCTTTTCCCCCTCTCTGAGGTTTCCCTTAGCTCCTCCGTTTTACTACTTGACCGTTCAACCACGCTGCAGCTCTATGCTATGCATCACCGCATACCCCTCAAAGAGCTGAAGGCATTCCTCTGTGCCTGACTTCCCTTAGAGATTACTGCAAGGGCTCTCCCACTCACACGACCTGACTTTCTGCCACGTGTGAACTTGATTTTGACAAAGATGAGCACTAGTGGTCGGGACGGGCAGTGACTAGCTCAGTGAATACTCTACATTTTAAGTTTCCATTTGAGGGAACCGCTGTGTCGTGTTTGGATTGGAAAGAGACGTCACATAAAGAGCTCTTACCAGGGCCTTTCTCCATGAAGATGACCTTGGACTCTGGAAAGAAGTTGTTCCCAGTGATGGCCATCTCTTCTCCACCACTGACCAGACAACTGGACAGGCTGGATTTGTCAACCTGGGGCAGTTCTTGTGCCGAACGCTGGGCTGATTGAGATGCGGCAGAAGTTGCAAAAACATCAGTGATCATTTGTCATCTTTGTTGATTAATATATGAAAATATGGAATTTATTTCAGAATGACAAAATGACATTTCAGTTCAATTATGTAACAGTTGACAACAGCATGACAGCAGAAGTTTGCCTCTCAATGATGCTGGTTGCTCGGCGACTAAAAAGTGGCTCGGCAATATGTATTTGTCATTACTATGAAATGGAAAGTTCTGACTTCATGAAAGGAAGAAAAAAGTAACAGCTACAATAAGTAATCACTACATCTACAGTGGGGCAAATAAGTATTTAGTCAACCACCAACTGTGCAAGTTCTCCTTCTTGAAAAGATTAGAGAGGCCTGTAATTGTCAACATGGGTAAACCTCAACCATGAGAGACAGAATGTGGGAGAAAAAAAAACAGAAAATCACATTGTTTGATTTTTTAAAAAAATTATTTCCAAATTAGAGTGGAAAATAGGTATTTGGTCACCTACAAACAAGCAAGATTTCTGGCTGTCAAAGAGGTCTAACTTCTTCTAACGAGGTCTAACGAGGCTCCACTCGTTACCTGTATTAATGGCACCTATTTTAACTCATTATCGGTGTAAAAGACAGCTGTCCACAATCTCAGTCAGTCACACTCCACAAACTCCACTATGGCCAAGACCAAAGAGCTGTCGAAGGACACCAGAGACAAAATTGTAGACCTGCACCAGGCTGGGAATACTGAATCTGCAATAGGTAAAACGCTTGGTGTAAAGAAATCAACTGTGGGAGCAATTATTAGAAAATGGAAGACATACAAGACCACTGATAATCTCCCTCGATCTGGGGCTCCATGCAAGAACTCACCCTGTGGCGTCAAAATGATAACAAGAACGGTGAGCAAAAATCCCAGAACCACACGGGGGGACCTAGTGAATGACCTACAGAGAGCTGGGACCACAGTAACAAAGGCTACTATCAGTAACAATGCGCTGCCAGGGACTCAAATCCTGCACTGCCAGACGTGTCCCCCTGCTGAAGCCAGTACACGTCCAGACCCGTCTGCGGTTCGCTAGTGAGCATTTGGATGATCCAGAAGAGGACTGGGAGAATGTGTTATGGTCAGATGAAACCAAAATAGAACTTTTTGGTAGAAACACAGGTTCTCGTGTTTGGAGGACAAAGAATACTGAATTGCATCCGAAGAACACCATACCCACTGTGAAGCATGGTTGTGGAAACATCATGCTTTGGGGCTGTGTTTCTGCAAAGGGACCAGGACGACTGATCTGTGTAAAGGAAAGAAGGAATGGGGCCATGTATTGAGAGATTTTGAGTGAAAATCTCCTTCCATCAGCAAGGGCATTGAAGTTGAGACGTGGCTGGGTCTTTCAGCATGACGCTGATCCCAAACACACAGCCAGGGCAACAAAGGAATGGCTTCGTAAGAAGCATTTCAAGGTCCTGGAGTGGCCTCGCCAGTCTCCAGATCTCAACCCCATAGAAAATCTGTGGAGGGAGTTGAAAGTCCGTGTTGCCCAACGACAGCCCCAAAACATCACTGCTCTAGAGGAGATCTACATGGAGGAGTGGGCCAAAATACCAGCAACAGTGTGTGAAAAGCTTGTGAAGAGTTACAGAAAACGTTTGGGCTCCGTTATTGCCAACAAAGGACATATAACAAAGTAATGAGGTGAACTTTTGGTATTGACCAAATACTTATTTTCCACCATGATTTGCAAATACATTCTTTAAAAATCAAGCAATGTGATTTTCTGTTGTTTTTTTTTCCACATTCTGTCTCTCATGGTTCAGGGTTTACCCATGTTGACAATTACAGGCCTCTCTAATATTTTCAAGTGGGAGAACTTGCACAATTAGTGGTTGACTAAATACTTATTTGCCTCACTGTAATTGTAATGACACAATCGGAGGATTTTAGCCTTGTCCATGTACTATAGATCCAGGAATTCACTTGTACTTCAGGCCATGAATACATATGACCTATTGCCTTTTCAAGCTTTCTATGTGATGAATAGTGGGTGCGAGTATTTGTGTGAAACTCACAGCATTCCACAGGAATGGAGGCAACTTGCAAAGACAGAACCTTCCCGTTCGGTTGAGGGATGTGAACACGGAACACCACCCGTACCCGCGTGTTCTTCCTTCCTATGTCCGTCTCCCCCTTCCGCAGTTCAATGTCGGAGTTCCGTAGCTTGAGGATGCCCGCACAGTCGATACTGTGGGAAGAGGAAGAGAACGTTGTTGGCAGTAGGTCTTGAAATCCAGAGAAGCCAAGTGCAGGCACAGCAGGGTTTTGGAAGTAGCATATTAAAATTAAAATGTAAAGTAAATGGGAAAGTCCAGACCACATCCTTTCCAGTTAATTCCTATGTAAATAAAAGGAGCAGAGTTCTACGCAAATACAATCATTGCATTGATGCAGAATCATGAATAATCGCATAATGTTTATTTCTCCACTTCTTTGGTGTTCACAACGTTCAGTTGGTTTGAATTAAAAATACATAAAAGTTCAAAATGAGAAAAGCCATAAACCTCATAAAATGTGTAGGACTTCCCTCACGGCGGGGAGCTCATAAATGTAAAATACAACCAGGAAATACTTGCGACACCTACCTGGCTGACATGTTGTTTTCAGGCAGGAGAGGAATTTCGAGAACTTTGGTGCTAGTGATCACAATTTCCTGGCTGGCCGTGGCCACGGTTTTCCCAGTGATTCGGTGCACTTGGTAAAAGGCGTGTGGCCTCAAGTAACGGTCATCTGCTGTTCCAATGAACATCTGCAGGTTGACAGGCTTCTCGCTGTAGCCAACCAGCTGAAACATGACAGAAAACTGAATAAAACACATGTGCATGCAGCTGTAAGGTGTGAACAAAGAAACATTCAGCGGTCAGTCTTTTGTTTTGGAGGAATTTGAAAAGTCAGCTCAAGGTTGTTATAGGTTTGGCAAAAGAAATGGAGATTCATCTGGCATTTTGGCAGTCTAGCTGATGATTCACTTCATAGGCCTCAATATTTTTTCCTTTTCCACACCTGGTGCAGGAGACAGTAATAACCAAACCCAGTAATTACTTAACTAGGGCTACTTTGGTCACAAGAGAACGAATACAACAATATGAAAAAGAAAAAATCCCAGTGCAGTTTGTGTTTTTCTCTATCATAAGGACTACAGACTTATCACCATAAACTTGACCTCAACCGAGCCGTAACGATCCTAAAAATGTCCACCCAGCTCTTTTGATTGAAAAGAATTACCGTACATAATGTGTTTCAATAAATAAATAACTACAAAACACTATGCAGGAAACAAAAGGTCCTCTTTTTCTGTTTTTCAATGCCTAATATACACATTAAACCCATAGTGCTAGTTTTGAACCCAAAGCTAACTGTACTGTGTTCTGAAAGAAGAAATTTTCTGTCAAGGCTGCAAATAGTGCCTTTCAGGGTATGTCATTGTAAACCAAAAAGCAAAATGATGCACCAGTACTTTCTGCTAAAGGAGAGTGTACACAAAGCCTTTTCATGGTTCAAGTGAGTATGACAAGGAGAGAAAATTGCCGGTAATAATTTTGTCATCCTTTTCAAATCCAATGTCTAACGCCTGCCAACTGTGTTGGCCTCGCACAACCGGCAAGCAGCTGTTTTCTCCATTTGTCCTATGAGTTGGCACCCTGGTTTCCACTCAAAACAGGTGAGATATTTGATGATGGAAAGTGTTGGGTGTCTGGTATAGTCGGAGAAAGATGGAAATGAGAGCAAGACCTTTTTCTGAAACACAGAAGCCTCACAATCCTACTACTGTTGTGTAATGTTGTGCTTGGCAGACATGGTGACGGCAGGATGGCACCCCCGCTCACATTTGTACACCCAGTGCTGCCCTCACAGCACCCCCTCCCCCACCTAACCCCAGCTCAGATGGACGGCAGCTCTTCCAGACTTGCAGAAGAGAACAAGGCCTTTCAGTGTGGTTTGCACCCTCGGAACTGCCAAGCCTTAACCGAGATGCAGCTAGCTACTGACCCCATCTTCTTCTACGCTTTGCGTCACACGCCACCGCGTCAAAGCTCCGTCCAATATTGTGGTGACGGGGGGAGAGCAAGTGAGATTTGTCACATGCTGTTCCAAAACCAACCAGAGGGAAAAGCCTTGCATGAATGTTCACATCATGCCTCCAACTACACTAACCTGTGTGTATAAATGTTGCTTAATCAAAAGGCAATTCATTACTTTTTAAAACAAAATATTGGATTTGGGAACTCAAAGGTAACTTACTGATTGAACCAGAAAATTACAAAAATTAACATAGATGATAAAAGTAGCTTAGCTTCTTGTGCCTTAGCTTTCAGTGCTATATTTTACGGTCTACATTTTACAGTATTTAATTTTCTTTCAGCCCTCAGTCTCATCTGGGATAAAATCTGTCAACACATACTGTATACTGAAATAGAGGTCTATCTGCTGCTCTGTTTAGCCCTTAGAATATATAGATAGAAAATATGAGTTGTTGTGATATGGCGCACTCGCTTAGGATTCAATTTAGTTTATCTATTTCCCTCAACACCTGTTTCTCCACATCTACATGCTATTTAAGAGGGAAATCCCCAGATTTTCATTGCTTAGTACACCAATAGCCACAACCAGAAAATGTAAAGAAAATGGGCATACAGCTAAAACTGCCGGCACCAACATCCCCATTCTTACCGGGTCGTCAGGTAGGTTGATTCCCTCTCATTGTCAGTTGACGTGATGGGTCAGGGAGTGAACTTACAACCATTGTACATACACTATAACCAGGGGTGCACATATTTTTTTTGCCCAGGTTCTCAGAGGAGGACCTGGAGATGTGACTTGGTCCTCATTGAGCTTGAGAGCCGACCCGCCTGATGCGATAAATTTATGACAAGCTTTACTTAGAGCCAATTAACTTTAATTTATTATATTAACAATTAATGCTTGATTAACATCAACTGGCACAACAAAATTGCCATTACTTTGAAGTGAAATGTAAAGAAATAAAAAGCACCAATTCAAAATAAAGGGCATTATGCGGCTCCCCAAGCCTTTTTAAAAGTGGGATGTCCTCCTCATAAGACCTCATTGAATGTGCATGTTTAGCTTTGCAAAATGCGAGCAAAAACAGTGTCAGTTGTCAGTGCATGTCACTGTTCATTACCTTTATTCCGCCACTTGTCCATTGAGCGAGTGGGGTCCTGTTTGACATCGATAGTTTGCGTAATTGCCACATGCGCTCTGTTTTTTTTCGTGCTTTTCAAAGTTTGGATGGCTGAAATTCTTTGACCCTACATAAAATTCGCTGCTCTTATCAGCGACATTGGGATTCTCACGGCACATTTTGTACCGCATTTCCGTGCGAGCATCATTTGCTTCTAGCTATGGTAGAGCAAAAGTCCTTTTTTTCGGTAGCTCCGGTGACGTCTCTGTCGTCTGTCTGTCTTTTGACGGGGGTGGGGGAACACGGAAGTAATTACTCAGTGTAGCCTGCCTCTTCGACATTTTGAGAAGTTATTTTCTCGTGTCCGCCGCAAATACAGTGGTCAGCCATCGGGACGCAAAAGTTTATCTAAGCTGTTGAGGGCCAGCGCGTTTGTCTACGTCCAGTACGCATGCGCGCATGCGGACCACTTATGTGCACCCCTGACTATAACCTATCAGTTTGAAAACTGTACTGTATACTTTTACTCTTCTATGTCCTGATATTACTGCTTCACGGGAAATGCAACACAAAACCTCTTTTGACATCAGTGTTGTTTTCGTCAACTAAGGCGATACAAAAACTATTTCTTCGATGAACACTTTTTTCATTTAGATGATGACACGATAACAAACTAACAACGTGTTTTGGGAGACTAAACGTAACAAGACAAATGCCAGTTTTAATGTGACGAGACGGGAGTGAGACAAAAATGTGTTTCCGTCACATGTTCACAATGTGTGACATTTTATGTGTCGGTAGCCTGCATCGTTGCAGTGTCTGGTTGAGTCACTCATGATATGCTGCCCCCCCCCACTCACCAGTGTCGTCTCCAGTCACTCCAGCTTGCACACAAGGTAAGATTTTATTTCTTATTTTGGAGGTCTGTACTGAGTGATCATCACACACTAAATGTAACTCATAACGTTAGCATGCCATTCACGTTCACATTAGGCTAATACTAACGGCGAGTGTCCTCTTAAACTATCGGCCAACATTTTTATACATATACCGTAATTCCCCAAATATAACGCGCACCTGTGTATAACGCGCACCCGAAATTTACATGTAAAATCTTGGGTAAATTGTACTCGTGATTCAAGCTCACCCTAATTTTAGCACCATTTTCTGTGGTAAAATTGCTCACAGCATAATAAATTTTCACGGTAACGCTTTACAATAAGGGTCCCTTAATTAACATTAGTTAATGCATTTTTAGACAATAACTATTTTCCAAGTAACATTACAATAATTCATATAATTGCTTGTCTAACATTTATTGATATATTAATTAACATGAGTTAATGCATTAGCTAATGAATTAGTTAATGCATTAGTTAATGCATAACCAGACAGCAACTAATGGTTTGGTAAAATTAAAAAAATATATATGGGCCGACGTATATAGGGTTAGGGTTTAGGGTTCGGGTTTGTTAACTTAGCATTTATAATTTCTTAGTTAAGGGACACATGTGCTACACTTTACAATAAGGGTCCAAAAAAACATTCAGTAATGGTTAATGAAGGTTATGTAATACTTATAAGGTACGTTCACGTGAAACAATACCATACTTAAGGTTAGGTTAGCAGCACCCAAGGACTCACAGAGCAATGTTTCTCATTTTAAAATAACATAATCACTTACTAGTACCAGTATACATTAATAACTGTAATAACGCACTAATGTTTATGTGAATTAATGTTAAGTAATGTATTATATATATTATATATTATAACCTAACCTTAAGTATGTTATTATTTCACGTGAATGTACCTCATAAGTATTACTTAACCTTAATTAACCATTACTGAATGTTTTTTGGACCCTTATTGGAAGTGTAGCACACATATTCCTTAACTAAAAAATTATAAATGCTTAAGTTCCCCCCTCTTAACCTTTAATAACCATTACTGGATGCTTTTTGGACCCTTATTTTAAAGTGTAGCACATGTGTCCCTTAACTAAGAAATTATAAATGCTTAACCCCCCCACCCCTCCTTAACCCTTATTAACTATTACTGAATTCTTTTTGGACCCTTATTGTAAAGTGTAGCACATGTGTCCCTTAACTAAGAAATTATAAATGCTTAAGTTAACAAACTCTAACCCGAAACCCTAACCCTATATAGGCCTATATATATTTTTAATTTTACCAAACTATTAGTTACTGTCTGGTTATGCATTAACTAATGCATTAACTAATGCATTAACTCATGTTAATTAATATATTAATAAATGTTAGATAAGGCTTTAAATAAATCATTGTCATGTTACTTAAACATGAGTTATTGTCTAAAAATGCATTAACTAGTGTTAATTAAGGGACCCTTATTGTAAAGTGTTACCATTTTCACAAAGTAAGCGGTCAACATTTTGTTACCAGCATCCCAAAGGGGCGGCTGAACCGTTTGAATATGACCGACATTGCCAATTTAGCGTGGAAGAAGCGGGCGAATAAAGGGGAGAGAAAGAGCAGGTGTTACAGAAAGTTGCGCGGAGAGTGCAGAGTTAATTGGCTGTTTCCCCATCAGTTTAAATTTTTTGTTAATAAAGTATCCAGCAAAGCCATCCAACACGTCTAAGTGTTTTTATACAACTCGCCACCTTCCTGAAGGAAGCACAAGACGAACCAACGACAAACGAGGCACGTAAATCGCCGGTCCAATCGCCGTGCCAATAAGCCGGCATGTTGCGATAACAAGGTAAGAAAAATGTAAATAGACGAACAGTACAACAAAAGCATTTGAACTGTATTAGATGTGAAAAATATCATCATGAAAAAAACAATTTACAACATGAAAATTGATTATTATATCATTGTCGTTCGTATCAGGTAATATTGTGCTGGTCCATGCTGACAGTGGAATGTGAATCATGATGAATCTTTCTGTCTCCATCCCTGTACCTGTGTATAATGCGCAGCTATGATTTTACAAGTGCATTTTGGGAAAAAGAAGTGCGCCTATATTTGGGGAATTACGGTAGTTCGTTGCATCCAGGTGGGTATAATTAATTGAAAATAATGTACTGTTTTCCTGCTGAGTGTATATTATCACCAAGTTGGCGTTGTTCACGTAGACGCTACAAAATGTGCTCGTCGGTCAATGTTCATTTGAAATAGTTGGAAACCTTTATTTATTTTTGGAGTAAAATGCTTTAATTTTGCAGACGAAAACATTTTTAGTACACGTCGACTAAAACTAGACGAAATAACAACAAAATAACAACAAAAACTAGACAAAGATTATTTTAAAATGACTAAAATATGACTAATAAGTTTTATTGTCTCAAAGACTAAGACAAAAATTAAAAGGGCTGCCAAAAACAACACTGCTTTACCTTTATTTAATATCAATTTAATCTTTTTTTTTAATTTATTAATTAATTTATTATTTTTTTTAAACTTGTTTACTTATTTTTATATTTTTATGTGGGCAACAAATTCCCATGTTCCTTGGCAGTAAAACAGACACCAGACAAGGTCTATGGTGTACTCCACAGTGAAGGGAATCCAATTAACTATTTTAAAATACGGTATGTGGCAGTGGAAATGCATTTGGAAGTAAGTTACACTGAGGAGCAGCATCTGGCCTCAATAATAACCAGTAGTAATGGGTTCATCTTTGGAAACCACACAAGATCTTAAGTGCCACATGAAAGCATACATCATGCTAGTAACACGCTAACAGATCATTATGCTCCCCAGACTGAATGTCCAATCAGTGTAAATGACACAATTTCTATATTCAGAAAGACCACACAGTCACACTGGTTTGGTTTATGATCACGTCAAGTGAGCCCAGACAGTCAGCGCTCTCACACAAATACAGTGCAAACCGTTTTTCTGCAGTAGCAGCACGTGTGTAGCAGACAGTATAAAATGAGTTAAAGAGTCCCATGTGAAAAGACAGGAAATGCTACCAAAACTGATGAAGCCCAACATCATGTGATATTTTGCCACAGGCCGGAAGTAAACATGAAAACAAAAGCAATATTTAGGCTAGGCTTTCCATTGATTTGCTATGAAATCTATAACCAACCATCTTTAGGCCAGCCTAAAATTGTCTCTGTACTAGGCCTGTCGCGATAACAAATTTTAGTGTGCGATAATTTATCTCATAAATTATTGCGATATGCGCCCCCACAATTTTTTTTTTTAAACCAATTTACAATAACACAGTGAGAATACAGTATATATTAATAGATCAAGTACACCCATTTAAACGCGATAAGAAATCACAACTAAAAACAATAGACCATGCCTCTTAAGTAAAAGACAACAGTACCACACTGAAACACAGAATAAATAAAATGTTTTTTTCAAGAAAAAAAAATGAACTTTTGAAAATTGCACTTAACAACTTAAGCATTCAGGCAAATGAAAACTTTCCCCCTCATAGCTTCTGCTATGGTGTTCCATAGGGATGCAAGGATACAGTTAAGTCACGGTTCGGTACGATTTTCGATACGGGGGACACGATTTTCGATCTGATTCAATACATTTAATGCGCTGAAAAGAAAATAACTGTATTTTTTGTTTCGTTTTTTTTTTTTGCAAACGAGCAAAAATTGCCATCATATAAACATGCATTTTAGTGCATAATATCTATGTGCTTACTTCTTACTGAAATTTAGTATAAAAGTGCTGAGAACAATCTTTACTATTTGTAAAGTGAGACGGGGCGGGGCACCTCGTTGATTGCTACAACTCTCTTAGCAACTAGGTTTACAACATGAGCAAGACATCCTTTTTGTGGTCCGAATCCATCTGTGTCACGTACTGAAATGACAATATTTGCAGCATTATCTATAGTCACTGGTATGGATTGATTTGGCCTTCTTAACTTCCATTCTGTCATGGCGGTTTATAATTCATCGATGTAGTATATGGACTAGGTGTCCCATAATCACTCTGGGCTCACATAGCCAATGGCATGGGACGTAGCACATCTAGTTTGCTATTTCATGATATCTAGTGTGCGCGCGCATTCAAAAAGTTAGCAAACACCAAAGAAGTCACGTCTGCTCATTACTGCTCAAGACCAGCATATGAGAATCGACTTTCATAAACAGGACGAGTTTATAGCACAGCGCTCTTAATTTGCCACTCAAATATCTTGTGTTGTGCCGAAAAATAGCCGCCCCGCGTGAAATGTCACCCCTAACGGGAGCGCCCACACGTCAACAACGCCGGAGATGGTCCGCAGTCAAACCGGAGCACTGACGCGGCCGGTATCCGTTGAACAATAGGATATAATGGCTCTGGCGCTATTTTTTGCCGGACCTGGAACGAACTTCAACAAAGATGCATTTTGTGCAGTTGGTAGCTAGGAATCTGAACTTTTAACAGCACGTCTGCCGCATGCGCGCACGCACGTGCACGCGAGGCGATAAATTGCAGTGGAAAAATTACCGCCTTCATTTTTATTTATCGTGCGATAAATGGAATTATTGCATATTGCGACAGGCTTACTCTGTACCCCTGAAGATTTCCTTTAAACTCCATAATCATGCATCATCACACCCTCCCGTAGGCATTAGAGGTCCAATTCATCACTCAGTGGAACTTTTTTTTTCCCCCCTTGTTTCTTTATGATTCGGTATGGAGTGCTGAAAAATACACACCAGGGGTTATTTCCAAGTAAGCAGGAAGCCCTGATAAGAGACCCACAAAAATTGCTCTTTTCATGTCGCGGTAACGCTTAACAATTGCCATACAGAGAATTTTAGTTGCTCACCCAAATATGTAACCGTTTCTAAAAGGGTGAATATTTTCAATTTATTATCTCTTTGATTTAATAATCATAATTAGTTCTGAAAAATGAAAGTTAACTACATATTTCAGCTGTCAAGGAGTCTGAAAAGTTGTGTCTGTTACAGTAAAATAAACATGAGGGATCAGTTTCAGGAATAATATTTAACTAAAAGAGAAAAGTTGGTCAGCTTAGGTAGGTAGAAGCTGGTGGTAGATTTCCAAAGAACAGAAAATGTAAAAATAGTCATAATATTACGAGTATGCCTCACGAGATATGGATGAACTTTATGCTTAGCTTTTAAACATAGTGAATTATAGACCTACATGAGTCATTAGTGTTTTCTTTGTATTTTAACAGGCTGATGGCAGCTTCTCAAGTCACCACTCAAGTAGTTGTTGTTCTTCTTGTGGACACAAACTTTGAAGTCCTATTCCTCCGTTATTCGTGAACCAATCGTCTTAAAACTTGCCAGCTGGGCAGCATGGGCCAGTATCTATCGATCCTTGGATCCCGATTTTTTTTTTTTTTTTTTGTATCAGGGTTGATTGAATAATTGCAGACTTAATGATTATTGTGTTGCCTGTAGGCATGCTCACACAACCATCAGTCTGTAGAGTGCTGCAGCACACTCGTGCTTGTTTTAACTTCTTTCCAGTTTTAACCTCTTTTTTAGGTTAAAAAAAAAATCGACTAATTAAGTCTCAAAACAAAAAGTATACTACCACGTACTACATTTAGAACTATTCGACCAGCTAGAGTCTAGCAACACATTTTAAGCATCGAGACAGTGTAAAACTGGTTTGGCTCCCAAAATTGTAAACACTGCCAAGAAACTTGCTCGAGACAGTTGCACCATGTTGAGACACATGCTGTTGTGTTGGTGTGTGTATCAAATTGGGACACAGGCAATCTTTAAATGACATCAAACATGGTAAAGACACCCCGCAATGTGTTTTATGACATGGACTATTTTAGTACAAATATTTGCCTTCAGCCTTCGGATATTTATGCGCCAAATGGAAAATCTACCCTAGTTTGGACTTGGCCTGTGTTAATTTTAGACCTAGTGCAAGTCATCTGCCACTAGTGCTTCAGCTTGATCACAATGTGTTTATGAAACAACAGAAGAAAAATGGCGGTCAAAGCACTCTCTTGAGAGGGGCAACACCAAGGACGTGTAAACGAGGGGTCCTTGTTGAGGATGCATCTCGAGAAAAGAAAACACCACATGCACTATTGACTTGTCTCACATTCCAAAGTTGGCCCCGAAATCTGTGTTGGAGTGTGAAATACCACAGGAGAGTGTTCTTTGCACTTTTAACTCATCGTCTGTGGATGTCCACAGCAAAATGTATGGACTTTGCTGGCAGCTCAGCAAGAAATTGGATCTTAATAAAGATCACTTCTATATTAAACGCCACTAACCAACAGTAACCGCTGCTGCTGCTTCTGACTGGACTGGATATGGGCTGGGGATGAACTCCCTTCCCTAAAATAAAACAGCTGGATACAGTTACATATCCAGCTCCCACTAAATAAAGTCCCCATTTATTTTTGGCCTTCATCTGTTCTTCTAGTCCAGTAATAAGGGCAACAAGCTCAGGGGCAAAAACATCTTCCAGCGCTGCATGTAAACATGAAATTGTACACGCAGCAAAGATGTGTTCAAGGTAATACCTGGCCAACACACAAGTTGGGTTTCCATCAACGAGTACATGTGGTAGTGGAATTCAAACGCTATTGAAGGTCATATATTTTGGTATTTGAACAGCGAGCTAGGCTGATTTCCTAGGTTGTGAATTGTAGAGTTGCGTTATTTTAGCCTTTCAAATACTAAAAATGTTACTTTGCTTAAAATACAAAGGCAGTACAGTGGACCTGCACATATATGCAGATAAACAAATACACTGATTTATTTTATTTTGTAATATTTGAAAAGTTATTGTTCAAAATGCTGTCCTTTTTAAATGCAATTCGAATGGAAGTAAAAATTTCACCAAGTTTAGCTATTTGGGGCTAGCTCTGATTTGCAAGCCTGCTAAAATGCAGATTTTTTTTTGTACAGTTTGTTGAGTATGTTCTGACCCCCCATTTATTTTGGAATTCCACTGTCAACCACTACATGACATTATTTAGTTTGATGCCGTGTAAATTTGACTAAAGAAGAATGAAAACACCCCAGCATTTGCTGATTATTACTGAATGTCACAATCAAACGGTACACATTGGAATGAGTATATCTATAGCACGCTTATTTGCGAAAAGCCAGTAAATTAAGCTATGTAAGAATTGGTTTCACATTGCTTGATAAAAATTGCACTGTTTTGGACTTGTTTCAATACAGTCATACTAACTCCAAGGTTGGTCAAGTTACGGCTACTTAACCTTTCTAAGTCTACCAAGCATAAAACAACTATCCATCAATTTTCTATACTGCTTATCCTCACAGGTATCACGTCAGCCTTAGCTTATGACTGATATTCTTTCATGTACAAATTGAAAATACAGATAAAAACAAGTGAGTGGTTTGCTAATAATTTATTGTTTATTCGCTGTCAACATTCTCCTGTCCCAATTTTGCTTCCTGAATCTTGTCACAGTAACTGCCACTGTCCACCTCAGCTCAGGCTGTAACTCGACACTTTCTTACAGCCAGCACCTGACTCGGCTAAGTTGTTTCTCTGTGTTGCTGCGCCGTTACCATGGTGAGACTTTGTGTATGCAATTGAGTATGTGTGTCCGCGTGTGTGTGAGCAAGGGGCTTCATACGCACATAAGCTGCCAGTCTTCAACTTATGCAAGAGGGGGAAACAGGATGGGATGTGGCATGTTGACTGCAGTGCAGCTAGTGGCTCTTCAGAGGTTAATAGCCAGGCTTAAAAACGTATGCATGTGACAGAAAAAAGAGGCACAATGGCAGTGAAGGTCATTTTCATCAGGCTGTAGTTTGGTCAGATGAGATGAGATGGTTCCATGAGACTTCATTGGAAAAAATGAGTGTGTTTTGTTCGAAAACTGTACAACCATAGAAACTATTCTAAATATTTAAAATATTGCATATTTTATATTTAAAAAATGTAATGATAAAAATGTTAATTTTTTTAAAGGAAAAAAACAAAAATAATATAAATAGAAATTCATGTATTTTGTTTAGTCATTTTTCAGCTTTTTTTTTTACTGCAAATATTTCATTTTTAATGCATTTTTTAAATGTATATCTTATTGATGTATTTAAATTTTTGCTATTTGGAAACTGTAACTGTAGCGAATATTTATAACATATTTTATTTAAATTTTTAAAAAGTCTTAGTACTAAATAAAATACTGATTTTAAAAAATGGGAAAAAATGAAATTTTGTTTCGAATTTTTATTGTATTTAATTATCTTTCATTAATTGTATTTATTGATTTGCATTTTTTGATTTAAAAAAATAATTATTGTCCTTTTAAAGTCATTTTTTATTTTTGGCAAAAACCAAAAAGGAGGTAAGGTAAATATCTTTTTATTTTTGATTGAAAAAAAAATGTTTATTTATTCATTTTAAATTTAATAAAGGTGGTAGGGGAGTAAATATTCTCAGATTTCTCTAGTAAGAAACAAAAAGTCAATGTAAATGTTTTCCTGTCTCAGGCCACACAAAATAGAGGTCTTAAGCAGTGTTGTTAATAACGGCGTTACAATATAACGGCGTTACTAACGGCGTTATTTTTTTCAGTAGTGAGTAATCTAATTAATTACTTTTCTCATCTTGGCAACGCCGTTACCGTTACTGAGGACGGAAAGGCATGCGTTACTATGCGTTACTATATTGGTCGAAAAGTCTGAGGGAGACGGACTCACCGAGACGACAGAGCAGAGCAGGAGTAGGGAGGAGGCAAGAAAGTTGTGACGCCGAGCAAACGCGATGCTAGGTAGCTCCAATAATACATGTTGTAGCCGATAGCCTACAAACTACGCCCGCATGTTATTGTAGATATGGTAGACATGGTAGATATCACATAGATATAACTAGATGCAAAATGACAGACATGGCACTAAATGAGTTAGTAGACAGCCGCCATCTTAACGCAGTAGACTTTTTAAGACGGCTCTGTTGTAGAGAACCTTCCTAGCGAACCTAAGTAACTTTTTATCTAAAATACTTCTAAATCGGCAAAATCTTGACTTGAATCTATCTTTAAATGATGAAACAGTTTTAAAACTTTCATATGTCGAAAGTAGAGAGAAGGGAACTAATGCAATAATGGGAGCAATTTTAACAACTTTTAACAGTTGATTAAGGGTAAAGGGTAAATTAGGCTAAAGAATTGGGCTCGGGCCAATTGTACCAAAAACCTTCACAAAAAACTTCACATAGTGTGGCCAATGTTTTTTTTTTTTTTTTTGAGGGCGGGAAAAAAAAAAAAAGTAATTATCACCAATTACTTTGCCAAGTAACTAATTACTCTTACATTCAGGTAATTGAGTTAGTAACGCAATTACTTTTTGGGAAAAGTAATTTGTAACTAAAATTAATTTTTTTTTTTCAGTAAGATTAACAACACTGGTCTTAAATTTGACTCTTTTGGTCTAGTTGCTCAGCATAATATCAATAGTTAAATTATGTTTAAAGTTAAAATGAGGTTAGCAAAAAAAGTAACATGTTGAGGACACAAAAACAGAAATGCCACGCTGCATTCTGACAGACAAGGCATTATAAAGAGGTTTATGGTGCCAACAGTTTGTTTCTAGAATAGATGAATTCACTACTTGTGGAAGAAATTGTTTTGAAAGCTGCTCTTCTTTCTAGTTTTCATTTCAGTATTTTTAAATTTTTCTCATACATATCCACTGTGTTGATCTCAGAGGCCACGTTGTTTGCCCAGCACGCTAGGGAGGGCAGAGGGAGCCAGGGGGCCAGTTGACTGTTTGTTTAAACAAGGTCAATAGATGTACACGCACAAGCATTTACTGTATACTGCATCAGAGCTGAATATGGCCTTGGAGGACGACTCTCTACGCTCCTTCCTGTTTCCCATTCTATCCTCCCCCGAACTCGCTATGAAACTCATGCTCCTTGCAACTTGCCCCTTGATGCCTGATTACGAAGAATGGCTTCCACAGTGCTTATCAAATGAAGCCCAGTGGCAAAGCAACAGCAGCATCAAGTGAAAAGCTCTAAATCGTTGTCCACACGCCAATTATTTTAGCCAGTCTATTCACTGAGGACGGCACATACAAAAGTGCAAAAGTTGCAAAAGTATTCGGCCCCCTTGAACCTTGCAACCTTTCGCCATATTTCAGGCTTCAAACATAAAGATATAAAATTTTAATTTTTTGTCAAGAATCAGCAACAAGTGGGACACAATCGTGAAGTGGAACAAAATCTATTGGGTAATTTAAACTTTTTTAACAAATAAAAAACTGAAAAGTGGGGCGTGCAATATTATTCGGCCCCCTTGCGTTAATACTTTGTAGCGCCACCTTTTGCTCCAATTACAGCTGCAAGTCGCTTGGGGTATGTTTCTATCAGTTTTGCACATCGAGAGACTGACATTCTTGCCCATGCTTCCTTGCAAAACAGCTCGAGCTCAGTGAGGTTGGATGGAGAGTGTTTGTGAACAGCAGTCTTCAGCTCTTTCCACAGATTCTCGATTGGATACAGGTCTGGACTTTGACTTGGCCATTCTAACACCTGGATACGTTTATTTTTGAACCATTCCATTGTAGATTTGGCTTTATGTTTTGGATCATTGTCCTGTTGGAAGATAAATCTCCGTCCCAGTCTCAGGTCTTGTGCAGATATCAACAGGTTTTCTTCCAGAATGTTCCTGTATTTGGCTGCATCCATCTTCCCGTCAATTTTAACCATCTTCCCTGTCCCTGCTGAAGAAAAGCAGGCCCAAACCATGATGCTGCCACCACCATGTTTGACAGTGGGGATGGTGTGTTCAGGGTGATGAGCTGTGTTGCTTTTACGCCAAACATATCGTTTTGCATTCTGGCCAAAAAGTTCAATTTTGGTTTCATCTGACCAGAGCACCTTCTTCCACATGTTTGGTGTGTCTCCCAGGTGGCTTGTGGCAAACTTTAAACGAGACTTTTTATGGATATCTTTGAGAAATGGCTTTCTTCTTGCCATTCTTCCATAAAGGCCAGATTTGTGCAGTGTACAACTGATTGTTGTCCTATGGACAGACTCTCCCACCTCAGCTGTAGATCTCTGCAGTTCATCCAGAGTGATCATGGGCCTCTTGGCTGCATCTCTGATCAGTTTTCTCCTTGTTTGAGAAGAAAGTTTGGAAGGACGGCCGGGTCTTGGTAGAGTTGCAGTGGTCTGATGCTCCTTCCATTTCAATATGATGGCTTGCACAGTGCTCCTTGAGATGTTTAAAGCTTGGGAAATCTTTTTGTATCCAAATCCGGCTTTAAACTTCTCCACAACAGTATCTCGGACCTGCCTGGTGTGTTCCTTGGTTTTCATAATGCTCTCTGCACTTTAAACAGAACCCTGAGACTATCACAGAGCAGGTGCATTTATACGGAGACTTGATTACACACAGGTGGATTCTATTTATCATCATCGGTCATTTAGGACAACATTGGATCTTTCAGAGATCCTCACTGAACTTCTGGAGTGAGTTTGCTGCACTGAAAGTAAAGGGGCCGAATAATATTGCACGCCCCACTTTTCAGTTTTTTATTTGTTAAAAAAGTTTAAATTATCCAATAAATGTTGTTCCACTTCACGATTGTGTCCCACTTATTGTTGATTCTTGACAAAAAAATTAAATTTCATATCTTTATGTTTGAAGCCTGAAATGTGGAGAAAGGTTGCAAGATTCAAGGGGGCCGAATACTTTTGCAAGGCACTGTAGGATTAAACGACCTGCAAAACAAAAAGGGGGCGAGCAAAGCTGAGCAATCAAACTAATGAATTAAAATCTTTCAAATAGTTTGCTTACGGTCAAACCCACCGTGAAAATGTGTGAACCCAGGCCATGGCAATGCTAAGATTTTAAGGATTTTAAAAAAGCGCAATCTTCTTTGTCCTGGCTGCTCAGCACAGTAAGTCCACTATATGTTATTTAACTGTTTGTCAACAGTTGTTTGTGTCTAAAGTCAAAATCCCTTTGGGATTTTTTTTAATAGGCCAAGTGGATATTTTAAGTAATTTAGGGAGGAAAATTTAACTCTATAAAGACCTGCGTCAGGTCAAATGGATTGCATGTCTAGTGCTGTCAGTGGCAGTCAATGAGTTAAAGGAGTGGCCAGTAAAGGGTTTAATGTTGCGTTCAGATCGGCTGCATTTTGTTGGGATGCCTGTCGCCATAGGCTGTTTTGTGTTCAACGACCTTTACATTGCCAAAAGTTGAAGTCTGCATACCCCGAACAACTTCCGGTTCACGTTAAGTTAAAAATAATATAACTACTTTAATCTCATAATTTTTCTCGACTTTTACCCCCAATTATTACTTCACTCTCCGAATATTACTCCAATAGTAGGTTTGTGTTGATATAGACCTTAAGTCAGCAGAAGTCTCAGCCCGTGAAGCCCAAACAACTTATAATAAAATAAGCAACAAATCAACTTCCATCTTGTAATATTATGATTTTAATCCTTTAATAATACAATGCATAACTTAATTCTCGTAATATTACAACTTTAATCTCGTAATATTGCAACTTTAATCTTGTAACACAGTGGTAACTCAACATACGAATTTTAATTCGTTCCAGGACCTGGTTTGTAACTCGAAATGGTCGTATGTTGAGCGGAATTTTCCCATAAGAATACATTACAATTCATTTAATCCGTTCCACAGCCCAAAAGCTACGCTAAATCCTTCATAAATACTGCAGGTACAATTACAAATAGCAATTACACATACCAAAATAAACAAACTATAAATACAAATAATAATAATATTACTAATCACTTTCTAGTGTGGCAGTTGGTTTTTGCATGCTGTTCCTGAATGTCCAGTGTGTCTGACGAGAGAGTGAGAGAGGTGCGGAAGAGTGGGAAGTTTTTACTTTCTCGTTTCATGTTCTGTTGTTGTTTGCGTCGGCTACGGCTGACAGTAACAATGTTGTGTTGCAAGTTCTGAAATAAATGATTAAAAACCTGACAAAAAGCTGGCGACTTCCTTGCTGATGTAACAATAATAATAATTGTCACCTTATAAGGATTAGCGAAAAGAGGTCGGAGGAGGACCGTTGAGATCATATACAAATTCCGGCCGTATTGTCAAGCCAGTTCACTGAGGCGCATGCCACGCTCATTACATCGTAATTTCAATGGTAAGTGTTACCTTTTTCTTTTTTTTTCCACCACCTGCAATAACCTTCTTGGAACCCATGTTGATTTCTCAAAAAAATCCCTGTGCTGCAGTTTTGCAGGAAAAAAAAACAATAAAACTGAGACGCTGCTGTAAATCATTGAATTTCAAGCATGTCGTCAGAAAAGTCGAGACAAATGACATGTCAAATTTTAGGTCGGATGTCGAAAGGATCGAATGCTGATGCGTTCATATATCGAGGTCAGGGCTCCAGACTAACATTGTTTACGAGGAACACAATGGCCCCTAACTTAAAATTTTAGGGGCGCAAGCAGAAGATTCAGGGGCGCACACTGTCAATCGACATGCCAAGTTTTCCTCTAATTTTCACAGTTTAACTGATATACAATTTCGAAATAAATGCATAAAACTAAAAACTTATGAATTTGTATTTTATTCTCTATCATTTTTTTGACATCAACCAATATAATGCTTACAAATTATGTTGACATAGGAATCTTTTATAGGGAGACCCAGCTGTAACATAGATGCAGAGTCTCCCATTCATGACAAAAAAAAAAATATATATGGCCTATCTGGTGAAACCGGCGACATCACATCCATCCGATTTTTGTCGTCGGTCGCGAGGCCGCCTATCACCCTTTCACGTGCGATTAAATTGACTTTGTATGGGAAACCATCATGCAACGAGAAAAAAACGAGGCCGGTTTGAGTGCAGCTAAAGATTTAGGGCTATAAGGCTGTGTTAACATCAGTAAAAATATGTTTTAAAAAGAATGGAATGTCTATCCTTCTGTTATTACAGTAGACACTTATTGCACAGTTCTCACATGTTCTTTTGTGACACACATGCCAGATTTTATGTTAGGTCTTCTCACCTCCATCCCTGTGGCCTGGTAGCAGGTAATACCAAAGTGCTCCTTGTATTTGTGTGGGCGCAGCAGCACTCAATTAAGCTGGTTAAATACGCACAAGGATACCTCAGCTAGCCAGAGAGGCTTTGGATTTATACGTCTCCTAGCAACAGGTGCACCGATTGTGATCTGTAGCAAGTCCCTGAGGAATGGCTAACGTGGCCACAGTCAGGGACAGGCGTTGCTATTCCACAATACAATGTTATATGAAAAAAAAAAAGATCTGTTGATCAAAGGTATGGTATTGTTACTAAATTAAAATTCTCACGACTTTTGTATTTCCTACACACATGCACGTTATTTGCAATATCTTTTTAATTACAGAAAATAACAACATCGGGCCCAAAACTATGGAATGCTGCAGCTGGATGTAATAGATTAGCTCATTTCAGCAGTCAGTGATTAAGAACAAGTACCTCGAATGATGCCTGTCAAATGTAAACCCTGTGAGTTTCTTTGCTACTGTAGATATACAGTAGACAGGAAAGGCTTCAAGTGTGAATCATTCTTTCCTAAAACAGCGGTGTCACATTCATCTTTGTCGCTGGCTATATTGTAGTGATGGTTTACTTGGGAGAGCCAATATGTCTCCCAACTAGGGCTTTTACGATTATTTGATTATCAAATTGAAACAATAACAAACTATGATAATCAATGAATGATTCAATCGTTCATAACTTTAAAAAAATATATATATATATATTTTCAGATTAATTTTAAATTTTAATGTATTTACATTATTTCAAATAAAATTTACGGAAGAGAATTGGGGGCACGGAAGAGGTAAATAGATAGGCAAGGTTCTGATTTTATTTTTAGAGTCAGAATTCCAGAATTTTGAGAATGAAGTAAGAATTCTGAGAATAAAATAAAAAGTCAGAATTGTGACTTTTAAATTCAGAATCTTGACCACATTTTTTTTTAATCTTGTCCCTTTTTTTCTTCAGTGGCCCTAATCCCCTTCTATAAAAATTAATTAGGATGCAGTCCCTGTTCTCAACCCTGTTTTTCTGTTGATAAGCAGCTCAGTGGTGCGTGGCACAGTCACAAAAGGAAGTCACGGCCATGCCCACACGGCTGCTGTGGCGTCATCGGGTGACATCACACCACTAGAGTCAAGGCCCACGGAGAATAGAGTGCAGGGCTCACAGGAATGAAAGGGGGAAATCTGTAACAAAAGGGTGGTGCAGCTTCTGAAACAGTAAAAAAAAAAAAACTCACATTGCGTATTCCTCTTTGCAATTCTTAGAATATTGTTTATAAAATCGATTATGCTTTCATTATTATCCAAATTGCAAAGCTGTTATCTGACTTTGCTGGCACACGTGTTATTATGCCTCTGGGGAATAGCACTATCCACACCTTGAGTGCACCTGGGGAACACGATATGTGCAAGCTTGTTTACACTCTTGTGTGCTCTGACCCCCTTGCGAGTGGGTCAAGTAACTTGAAGTTAACCCCTTCGAGTGTTCCACTCAGTTCTGCCCTCAGACTATATGAAGCGTGTGCAAAGCACAAAGCAGGTGTCTATTTTGCCTATACGTAGTATTTGTTTTTGGGAAAACAATTATTATGTCATACGGTACACTTTAAAGCAAACTATGGCTAGGGTTATACCGCAGGTCTTAATGCACGAATCCGATTTCTTCGTGTTTTTTCCGACTCTTTGTTTTTCCGACTCGAGTGAGGCATTAACTTGACGGTCTGTACGTGAAAGGTTGCATAGAAGTGGACCATTTTAAATCCGATCAGGGTCACTTTCGTATGTGGTTTAAACCCGATCTGGGCCACATTTTTCCAGGATGTGGCGGCGGTCTGAACTGTCAAGTCTCCTAAATCGAAATTCATGCAGCAATTACATCAGCAAAGAGCGAGAGCAGCAGGCAGGACAGCAGCAATGTAGCTGTGCATTAGCACCTAGCTTGAACTCGGCTTTTATGCAGGAGGCGGGCTTGACCACAGTCATAAAAAGATAAAATGAAGAAAAAGGATAAGCCTGATAATGCTCGACTTTCTTTCTGTATGCCAAATGAGCAATATTTCAGTATTGCTTACATGGCCGAGTCAGGGCAAACTGACGCACACAAGTAAGGCTTATGTGCATGCATCATGCACGCACAGTGCGCGCATGCGTTCTATCAGCCCATGTAAACTTTGAATATAAGACTCAACGGGGATTATTGATGTCTGTTATTTGTGTCCTCTTTTTGGAAATCAAAATATGATCACCCTGGAATGACATACAGCCAGCATGTGTAGTTATATGTTTTGATGCTTCTGCGCATGCCGGTCAGTTTCCTCAGCGCGTGTCGGACTGAGAATTAGTGCGCATGCGTATTACTTGAATTGGGCTCAATGAACAAAGGCAGTCTGAATGGGCCAAAAAAAAAAAAGATATGATTAAAAAATCCTAATTTTGCATTAAAAAAGACCTGCCTTATGAACCTAGCCTATGAAGCATAGGATGTAATGAGATCAGGAGGGCAAGTTCTGATACTAAAAATGTTTGCTTAACAATAGGCTGATGTTTAACTGCTTGTCTGGAAGATTTTTTTTTTCCCAGACCAACACATTACAGTAATCAAGCTACATAAAACTAGACAAGTTCTTGGTCTTGAACAGTGTTCAGTAAAAAGGGCTCCTCTGAGATTCTGTGCAGAAAATCAAAATGTCATATTTTGTGAAAAATTTTAATTATTATATGAATTATTAAAGAGCATCTATAGTATCTTTAAAATTCCACAGCTGTTTTGGCTAAATAAATTTAGAAAAACAACTGGTTAAAACTGAAAAGTTTAAGCAAACAGGACTACAATTAAAGTAAATATGCAATAAGTTTCTCTAACCAGGGATCGAACCCTGGCCACCGCAATGACAGCAGTGGGCACAGACAATTAAGATAAACACCCTGGGTGACTGACCAGTTGCCGGCGCACACTTTTGAAGGCAGCGGAAGTGAGGCTAAGTTCTCAGAATTTATCAAATTCAGTATACTCAGAAAATTCAGTACGGCCAACAAACTTGATCATACAAGGTAATTCATCCAATTCATTCAAGTTCACAATAAACTTGATAAAATAATTTAGGAATAAAGTTACTAAAGAGAACTTAAGAATGACTAAGAATTACATAAGAGTCTGAATTATGTCTACTTAAAATTATTAGTTAGCAAGACTAATAAAGGAAGTTTTACTTTTTAAAGTAGATCATAACTACAGTGCTTTATTTTTAAATGACGGTAACTAGGAAGCCATATTATATACATTTTTATTTCTAAAATGGCCAACAATGGTATAAAACAGAACAGAATAATGTAACAACTTCGATAGCTAATCAAAGGATTAGAATTTAGGCCAAGAATACAGCAAATCTTGGTTGTCAAACTTTGACCGCTTAATTATGCATCGTCACATATGGCAGGATAGAATCTTGGTCAGGCTGAGGTTGAAATAGTTAATTATCAGCCTGAAGGGGAGTATGCCTGACTGATTATGTGAGAACAGACAGGCTTCTTCTTAAGCGGCAATTATAATACAACAAAACGTTGGTTTTGCGAGTTATTTTCAAGAGATTTTATGCCAACATCTGTTTGACCTTTTGAACCAATTGTTGTAAGTGTTCCCTCCAGTACTCAATCTGCATAATTAACACATTTCTGAACTTTCAACACCCTGTTACCCAACAAAAGGTGACGCAAAAGAAGGCCCTAAAGACAAACCACAAACTCATGATCCGGTCCAAGATTTGTGCTTTAAAACAAATTGTTATCAGATCAAAGGTCAAGCTGCCATCCTTATGAAACCTTTATGAACTACACAGACATTATTTCTAAATGAATAAGCATTCTTCACTGTTCAAAATACAGTTTAACTGTCAATAGTAAAATCTTAGTAGAATGAATGAATTTGGGAGAGACTTCCAGAAGAAACTCAGCAATAGTTCACAACAGGTTCTACTTTAATCCATCAGAGACATGCTTATTACCACAACAGTAAAATATCAATATGACAAGGTCTTTTACTATTTCTCACTTGAGTTGCTCCAATTTTTTTTATTCTTCAACAAGGCAAAGATAGTCCTAGCCTCAAAATGACTGCACACTAAAATCTATTTGTAAAGTAAAACCATACACTAGTTATTACCAGCTTGAAGCAGCTTTACAATGTTAAACATTCCACTGATCTGTTAAGAACTACTGAGGAAACGCCTGGATGTTGGAGGCGGTGAAAAATAGTTCTAGAGCATTATCAGTTACTGGCATCTGTACCTCAAGTATGAAGATTATTCCAAGTAAGAAGGGGGGTTTCTACGCTTGCGGTGAAAGCACACTGTGTTTGAAATGCGGAAGGAAATCCCTGAAAAGTGGTGAAACAGTCTGACTCTGAGGAAGTAGCTGCTGAATTCAGCAGCATTTTGTCTTGATCTGTTTCTCCTATTTTGCGTACAACTGAAAGGTGTAACAGGTGAACTACGTGGCTTTCAAATATGTTCCTTCAGACTGGTTTAATTACAAAATAAACAGGGCAGTAAGGCGTATATAGTATTTTTCTGTGAGCTTAAGTCAGAAGGTGCAGACATTCCCTGTTAAATCTAGCCCATCTTGCATTCTGCAAAAGTCTTAGGCAATGTTCTCCTCAAAATTCTGGAGGTTTTTGTAAGTCTAGCGCTCTGTGAAGGTGACACTATGTATTGCAAGTTTTCAATTCCTTCACTGCTACGGTTCGCCAAATGCCAAAGGACAAAATAACATGGACATCATGCGTTCAGTCATATGCAGACTCTTTGAATAATTTAATCAGATTTTTTTGAAAAATGAAAAAAAACAACCACATGTAATCCAGAGCATTGCGTTGCAGCAGTGTGGGCATTCAGTAACCATGGCAAATCAGTCATAAGCACAATATTGTATTGTAATATGAATGGAGTAGTGGGCGTACGACATCATCAGTTCGCCAATTACTAACTTCTATTTTCGCTATGGAAGTTCCTGTATAAAATGTGACATTTATATAAATTAATTTCTCTTGAAATTCACATTTTAGGAAAATCCCACACTCTGGGAATGACTGGCGTTCTGACCGAAAATTTGGCGCCAGAACCATCGGCCGGCTTTTGGTTATAATGTTTTGAAGACCGAAAGTTTACTACCAAATAATGTGAAGAACTAGTGATGCACGATAATACATTTTTCAACCGATACCGATAACCGATAATTTCCTCCTCATTCCAACCGATAACCGATAATGTCAAGCCGATAATTCTATTAAAAGATTTATGTAAAATTTTAAAGTATACACAAAAGAAAATATTACTGTCCAAAAATATGATTTATTGCTCTTTTTTTTCAACATAAAATATGAACAAGTCGTCAATTCAAACATCTAAATAATGACAGATTGTCTGACATTGTGTAATGGTAAACCTTTGGCAACAATTACTTACAGAGTAAATACCTAAGTTGGACAAAAATGCCTTTAAAAGTAAGCCATTCCTAACATATATAACATTAATACACTGCAAAACACACTTCCTTAAAACTAGTCAGTTTTAAGTGTAAATCTATTGGCAATAAGTGAAATGATCTGCCATCGCTTCAAATGTATTTCTCTCAGATTTCTTGGAAGAAAAATAGCTAGCTGAAAATAATCTTAACAGCATTGTTTTAAGCAATACATTATTATACTTAATCCTAAAAAAAAAAAAAAAAAAAAAAAACGGAAGAAGCAAAGATTTTGAATAATATTTGTGGCTACAGAATATTGATTTAAGAATTTGATTATCTACTGTGACTGTAATTGAGCAGAGAAATAAGTTAAATAATTTGAAGTTATTGCTAATGTTATATGCTTTGTTGCACACTGTGAAATTGATTAACTCAAAAGAGCGAGATGTCATGTACCCATTCTGCAACGCTTTGTTTACATTTGCGGCTTTCGCGACATTTGTTTTACAGCAGCTAAACTGCTACACGGCAGTACTATTTGGACGGAGTTGGAGCTCGCATCCGCGTGTGTGTTGTTTTGTGCCCGAGTTTTGTTAAGCCGAAAATAAAAGCAGCATTACAAAGTCATCTGACCGCTCGTCATTTTACATACTGAATGCATTATTGACTGGCTGACTTCGTTTTCTCCATGTTTAAATTATCATCTAACCACTGTGCCGTCATGATAAGCTTGCTTACTGGACATCACTTTTTCATGAAGAATGGTGGTCGTATAAACTGCATTATTTTTTTATCCAGGGCTTTGGCTCTCGGGTCATTTAGGTAAAAAGAAAGAAAAAAAAAAAAACGTGTCTTGTCTCGGCGGCGGCGGCAGCTACGTTCGTACCGGATAATCCGCCCGCCCCGGCCGGTTCGCCGCGGCGTATTCGGGTCCTGGCTCTGCTCGCACGCCGTGGGGGAACGCACCACGAAACCGGGGTGTTCGCTGGAGGTCCCGAGGCCGGGGAACCGGGCTCGGCGGCGGCCTGCCGGACCGGCCAGAGCGGCGGGCTCCGTCGGAAGACGGCTACTTGCCGACTATCGGTCTCCAGTCGTGCCGGTGTTTAGCCTTAGATGCGAATTTACCACCCGCCTTGGGCTGCATTCCCAAACAGCCCAACTCTGTATCGTCACAAGCCCTGTAGTTTATCTTAGTGTTTACAATAGCTTTAGCATTCCCGCTAGCAGCAGCCTCGTATTCGTTCCAAAAATCTTTGTGATGCAGGTTTAAATGGCTGCTGGGTTAGTGGTTTTGAATGAGGACGCTTTCTTTCTGCCTTGTGGAACTTCTACGGTACATATTTCGCAGATGGCGAGAGCGTCGTTTTTTTTAGTAACAGCCGCCATAATATTCAACTACTTCTTGTCGTGTAACTCCGCCTCCTCAACCCCTCCTCCCTCAGGGGCTTCAGAGAGGGGAGGGGTTGAGGAGGCGGCGTGCTGAATTCTTCGGTTGCGCACATTTGGAGGCCAAATCAAGTATATAATTATCGGATTGCATTATCGGTTGAATTTTTTTATTATCTGGATTATCTGTGTGACGTCATAATTGCCATTATCGGCCGATAATTATCGGTGACCGATATTATCGTGTATCTTTATGAAGAACCTTAGTCCTCTAAATGCTGCTTGACACTGTCTTGCAAACACTCATGGCTAATAACCGACATGTCCGCGGTTTTGAAGTATTTTGAGATATCAAAGAAATGTGTGCTGATAGCAGTCCGTAAAATCAGTTCTGCTGAGGTTTTTTTGAGGGGGCACACCACCGAAGAATTTTTCTTCCTAAGTTTTAATCAGCCACTTGTCCTACAAACAATACGACGAGTATAGGAAGCTCACAGACACGAAAATAAAAAAAAGAAGTTGTTCTCATTATACCAACCCCTTCTGTGGCTGAGGCTTTTGACAGGGTGAAAATGTTTCTTCGGGATATTGCCAGGGCAAAGGGCATTAATCAGAAAATAATGAAACATACATTTTTTTTTTTTTTTTTGATGAAATAAAAAAATTAATTGTATACAGTTGGCACGGTGGGCGAGTGGTTAGCACGTCCGCCTCACAGTTCTGAGATCAAGGGTTCAATATTGGGCTCCGGCCTTGTGTGGTGTTTGCATTTTCTCCCCGTTCCTGTGTGGATTTTGTCCGGGGACTCGGGTTTCCTCCCACATCCCAAAAACATGCGTGGTGGTAGGCTGATTGAAAACTCCATATTGTCCGTAGGTATGAGTGTGTGCATAAATGGTTGTTCGTCTCATTGTGCCCTGCGATTTGCTGGCAACCAATTCAGGGTGTACCCCGCCTACTGCCCGTAGCTAGCTGGGATAGGTTCCAGCTACCTCAGCGAGCCTCTTGAGGATAAGCGGCATGGAAAATAAATGAATGAATGAATTGTATACATGTGTATTATTCGGCTTTTGGTTTTCGACCAAGTGTTTCCAATATTCGGTCTTGGCTATGAATTTAACTTTCAGTACATTCCTAGGAATTACAGCCATACTCAGACTTCAGTGAGTCGCAGACTTTGGGATGGTCCGTGCAATTGGTCAGTGTGCATTGAATGTGTGCAAGCCAGGCGCGTAAAAAATAGACTTAAAGTATGGAAGAACGATTGTGTGTTTGTGTCATCTTGTTTATTAACTCATTTGCTCCCAAAAACGTATGAATTTTTATTTGTAATTGTTTCAGTGTCCCAAAGACGTATTTATACATCTTTTACGTTTTTTTTTCACAAGAGACATCTCTGGGTTCTGATTCAATTTAGCTCCAAATAGTGCTGCAATGATTAATCAATTAACTCGAGTATTCAATTAGAAAAAAAATATTCGAATTAAATTTTGTTTCTTCGAGTATTCGTTTAATCAAAGTGGCGTTGTAATGGTTTATTTTGAAAGTGTTTACATTTAGTTTCATTGATTAGGGTGGACACACTGCCCTCTGGTCTGCCTCATTTCACATGGCTGAATCCAACTGCTTCCTGTTAAGACCAACGTAAGCTAAGTTTTTGTTTGAGCTAATGTTTTTTAATGCATTCGTAATTTAGGTTATAGGTATATTTAGCCATTTTTTTTGTGGGAATAGAGTCTGAACCATTTGTCAAGAGCCTTGAAAAAAAATTGTAAGCATTTTATAGCATTTAAGCTAATGGACGTTTGCTATGTAAATTAGTCAATTGTTCTTTTGTTGTACATAGACCCTCATTTATCTAGTTTTTTTATACCGTTTGAGGCTCAGCTAAGGTATTTTAATTTTTCATGATCCTTATCCGATTACTCGATTATTCGAACTAACTAGTTCATCGATTAATCGACTACTAAAATAATCAATAGCTGCACCCCTAGCTCCAAAGCAAAAAGCTGAAAATCCATTTTAAAGCAATAAAACTGGCCACTGAAGGGCAGTAGCGCATTTGGTAAGACCCGCAACCCGATTCAACGGCAAGGAACGGCTAGGCCGCACGGCCGGGGCGCCGTCGGAAGACGATGTCCAGGATGCCAGGCGCGGACTACCGAGCAGAACGAACGGGACCACCGTTAAGTCTGTGCTGCTCGCGAGCAGAGCCCGCAGACACTCAAGAAAATTCATCTTTATGAGACAGTCGGCAATGAGGGAAAAGTTTACCCGGCTGTCGCGGCCACAACAGCGCCACCTCTCAGTTAGCTATGTGTAAATAAATTGTTACGTTGCTATCAAAAGCTCTATTTGTCTTATTGTTTATGTTATTTTGTAAAAGGAAAACATTATTGAGATGTCTGGGATGTAACTAAAGCAAAAAAATAGCTGTGTTAAAGTCAAAGTTATGTTTGAAATGCATGCTTTCACAAAAAGCTCAATTTCTTTTTTTTCATCAGAAATAGGAAAATTGCTCAAACTAATCTATTTTCTAATGCTGATTTCTAAAGAATGGATAAAGATATGAACTAACATTTTTTCCTGCTGAAAGAAGAGATTCTAATCTTTCTTTTGGTGGGTTCCATGTTTATGTAGCAATAGAACAGAAATTTCTGTGGACCTTGCAAAATCAGTCAAAACCCAGTAAAACGGCCGGGAGCACAGGGGGTTGCACCGGTGAAAATGGCTGGGAGTGAATGAGTTAACTGTCAAATGCGATACCTTGACAATGGGATGGCCACTTGACGCAGCTTTGACAGCTCCTCTGCTGCCCTCTGTTTCGTAGTGCGCTCGGTGGTGTGCTTTGGGCTGCACTTCAATCGTCAATTCATACTGGCCAAACTGACTTGGCAGTGGCCAGTCTAGGGGAGGGAGTGACGAGGTCCTGAGGAGAAAACACCAAATAAACTTTCAATTTAAAATAGTACTGTACTCAGAAGTGCGACGAAAAGTGAGGCAAGAAAAAAAACATTGTAAAACACCAAATTTGTTTTTGTTGGTTTTGTGTTATTTGTTGCACCTAAATTGTAATTCCTTAGAAAGTTTCCTTGAAACCAGTCACAGCTCTATGTCGTTTTTGCAGAATTCTGCTAACTAACCATGCAACATTCTGTGAACTTATTTGCCTTGTCAGTGCTAAGAATCCTTGCCTTTGGCATAGCATAACTGTGATATAGGTGAAAAAAATAATTCAAAGTTTTAACAATTCTTTACGGTAACATCAATTTTTTAATGCAACACTTGGGAGCTTTTCAGTTTTGGTCGATATCAGCTATGCCGGTGGACATAAGCGGTAGTGTTTTGCCTAAAGGAAGATTGCGTTTCTCATGAGGACCAGCACTGTGTTTCCCATGAGGGCCAGCGAACACCCGAAAAGTGTCGTAAAATCATGAATGAATCAAAAATCAATCTCCCAGTCGCTTTGAGATGGATTAAACAACATTACTGTTTCCATCGGCTGTGTGAAGGACGAATAGTAATAAGGTAATGAATCCAGTTGTGGCTAAACAATAGCATATGATGGTTAGCAACCGTGTGGCTTAGTATGGCTAACCCCCCTCAAACCCCACCCAAACTTATCAGTGCAGACGAATTCGTTTGGGAGGGGGTGTCGTGTCACGCCAGCGAATGGAAGCCGGGCAAATGTTTATTCTGTATATCCTGGTAGCCTCTCTTTTTTTGCCTACTCAGAACAAGCTTTTTGTCTATTTAGTTGCGCTGCCCTCTTTGCAGCATTTCAGCGAAAGCGTTCACTTCGACTTCCGTCTTTATAACGAATGGGGAAAGGGGGAAGTGACGTATGCTGTACAGCAGTCAGCACATTTGTAGTTTTTTGTGTTGCAAGGTTCCTGCCACTAGAGGTGTGCGAAATTTCCGATTCTTTGATTATTCGCAATTCGGCCGTGGTAGATTAGAGAACAATTCACAAACATCCAAATTCCGATTATTGAAATACGCCAAGTAAAGCCGAACTAAAACACAGCGCGGTCTTGCGGACGCAATGAGGAACGGACCGAGAGTAAACAGCATGCATTTTATCACCCGGGTAATGACAATGCTCAACTCTCGGCTCTGGCTCAACTCATGCCGCTAGATAAAAAAACAATAATACCTGACTGCCGCCGACAGCGGCTACAAACTACGTCCACATAATGCTATGGTAGATATCACATGTATAAAGATCTAGATGCGAAATGAGAGACTTGCCGGCGTTACTAAACAGACGCCATCTTAAAGCAGTAGACTTCCCCGGAAGGCTGTTGTAGCGAACCTTCCAAGCGAACCAAACTAACTTTTTTAAATACTCCTAAATCGGCAAAATCTTGACTTTAATCTATCTTTAAATGATGAAACACTTTTAAAACTTTCAGATGTTGAAAGTAGACAGAAGGAATATTATGAAATATCGGGAGCAATTTTAACAACTTTAACTGTTGATTCACAACATTAAATTAATTGAATGTAGTTGAAAGCTGCTAATACAGAATGGGGACTTGGGTATTTTATTTACTGTTGTGAACTGTTAACTTGATATTGAAACAGTCATTAAAGCCTGTGAGGATTTTTATACAATTTTTGTAACTAATGTACGAAACATTAAAATCAGCTAATAGCTGGGGGGGTGGGGGGTTGTCAATAATCGATTTATAATTGAATCGTAGCCTCTGAATCGTAATCGTAATCAAATCTTAGGTGCCCACAGATTCCCACCTCTACCTGCCATTTTCCTCAAAGTTAGTTAGTGCAAGTGAAAGTGATACAGACTCAAGATATAAAAGAGGTGTCATTCAACCAGTTGTCAGATGACATATTATCACAAATGTTATGAAAATATTTTGTAATGTTTGAAAAATTACCTAGTGTTGCTTTAATAATAAATGACACTACCAGAATACCACAAACTTCATGTATTGCCACAAAAGAAGTATTGTGTATAGGAAAACTAAAAAAAGTATTGTGTATAGGAAAACTAAAGGTTTCCTATAGCTACGGTTTAATTATATTTTAAATAATTGAAGTAAATATTATTTCCAATTTAAACCGTTGACCAACGTCTTATAACTGTTAAACCTGGTTATATTTCGGAAACCATTTTTATCACTGTTTACTTTATTACTTTTTTTGGGAGGATCTAGCAAAAAAAAAAAAAAAAAAAACGTGCCTGTGCATGTGTTGTCCATGTATTGTGTGCCACACTGTTTTTCCTAACTCACCCATTTTTTTCAAATCTATGTTGTGGCAACCATATTTGAACAGCAGCAATCAAAAAAATATGGCCCTCTCAACTGAGTCCCTATTCAAGTAAATTACATCTGATACCAACACAACCACCATCAACTATCATTAAAAGGGATTTGTACTGTTTTGGGTTTTTGTCAGCACAATAGGTAGAAGAACGTCAAATTGTGCAGAAAGTATGGTCAAAAAAAGACATTGTGGTGACATCTAAATATACTGAGAAAAACCATGTGGTGTTCCGGGTGGTGAATAGGTCAGATAAACACCAGACTTTGTCCAGGAGGACCGTTACTTATCTCCATTTCCATTGAAAATACTTATTCTTTGTTCACTTTTTGGAAATGTTCTCCTTCTAAATTTTAACATATGTAACCATTGTAATGGAGGTTTGTATAGGTTTTCCTGACAAGAGCTATTACATAACGACCTGATCAAGTGTGGCTAATAAGGCTGCCATGGTAATAGAAGTAGAGAAGGCCAGATGAAACGTGAGTAGAGACGGAGGGGTGCCCTATAGATTATCTCAGCATAACCTTTCTCAAATGTCTGAGTGTGACTGTAGAGGCTCCCAGTCCAATCACAAAGTTCTCATCAACCAACTAGCAGATGTACGGAACAATACATGAATATAATGTATAAATTCAACTGAAGTACTAGACAACAAGGGGTAATAATAACAAAGCACCCCACTTATGAGTTTGGTCTTTGGTCTTGATGTAACGACTGAATTTGTCCCAATTTGGGTGCTACGTTGTGTGAGAGATTCTGACACCTTAACAGTGCAAAAAGGCTGCTCAAATTTTAAGGCTCGCTGAGATGCATTCTTATTTAGTTGATTTCTTGCCGAATATATGACTTGCTGTAGACAGTATTGTGACCACTGCTCAGTCTTGGAAAACATTTAAACAGTATTGGGGTGAAAAAATATACATTTTGAACAGCATGTCGGATATCAGAAGCTTAGTGAGATTAGAAAAGTTCATATGTGAGGGATGTTAAGGTAACATTTAGCCACCTACAATCATCACTGAGTGTGTGTACATGCGTGTGAAGAACCTTAATATAGCGAGATATCCAAAACCAGCACGTGTGAAAAAAAGATCTGAATGATCAAAGTCACAATAATATCTTAGATTTTTTGGGCGTAAGCATTTTCTACGTGAGCTTGCTAATTTAGAACAAAGTTTAATGGCTTAGTAGCTTAATGTGAAAAAACAGCAATTGTCACCCAAAATTTTTATGTGGACATACTATATTTCTGAATGACTACAGAAATGAAGAATTATTCATTGTATAGAAGCTAAAATCAGAGGGTGTAAACAATTCAACGATTAATAAAATAGGTGTTGATTGATTTGACAATCCACTGGTTGTCACTTCATCGATTTATTTGGACGCCCTATTGGATGGGTTTTTAAATGTTACACTATGACACCTTGGCATCAAACATTTCTGCCTCAACATTATCTCTTACTTGCTCTGTCAATGCAGTTTAAAGTGGCAAAGGGAAGAAAAAAACGCCTCAATTTGTCTATTGCCATTATGCAACATATACATGCTATAGTGGGACATTGTTATAATTCATAAGTGGAAAATACGGGCAAGTGCACCTGCTATGTCAGCATATGTTTGCCTCCATGTCAACAAATGCACGAAAGTGTGTTGTTGACCTTGTTATACGCTTGGTTAGGGATGGGAATCGAGAACCGGTTCCTTTAGAGAACGGGTTCCATGCATTTCAATTCCAAGGAATCGTTTGGATGTTTATCTAAAAATTCTCTTAATCACGTAATTAATCACGTAATTTATACTTGTTACACACGCTCGATTCAGCAGGTAAAACTACATGATTATTCAAAGGTTGACCACTCACTATGTATTATCTAGAGACCCGTCGACGAGTGATTTTGCATTGATTTTCGTAGGCCATTCATGAGACTACTTAAAGAAATGGGGATTTTTCCAAAAAAGTCTATTAATGGGTCTATCGTATTCCTTGTCGAATACTCTATAAGAAAAATATAACATATATGCATCTAATATAATCCTAAATGATTTTATTAGCAATTTTAATACTCATTTCGGTCGGTAATCCACCAATCAGTGTTTTTTTCGTAACAGAATAGAATTTGGAGGGTCGTAGGGCCAATCTGACGACAGATTTCACACAAAAGTATATACCTCCGCATCCGATGGTGGTGTTTTGGTGTTGCTACGACTAACGGAAGTGGATGTTCCAAATTACTTCCCGAAATGCACCAGATGACTGCAGCCAATCAGCGTATAGTCGCCCGTAATTCGAGATAGGATGGTGCCATTGGTCCCAAACCACTTTTATTCTACTCAGTATCAAAAGGCCTTTCCATAGAGTTCCCAAAACTATGTCTAGGAAGCTAACAAATCCAAGTTAACGGTGGATGTGGTAAAGTTCCTCTTATATTTTATGAGATCCAACCATCCTTATGTAATTACACCAACCTTATTAAAAACTTGTTAATATTTGGGACAACAAAAGAGATACTCTGCCCCTGCTGTCTGGACTAGCTGAACCCTTTCTGTGCATGCAGGCCCATCTGAGAGGGTGTTCTCCACTGCTGGAGACACCATAAGTCCCGAAACATCACGTATCCTACCTGAAAAAGCAGACATGCTTATTTTTCTGCATGGTAACTGTTAATTTTGCAAATTTGCACTACGCACTGTTCGGTTGAATTTGACAGTATTTATCTTTTTTTTTTTGTTTTTTTTTTTTGAGTGCTATCAGCTCTTATGTCCTTTCAAAAAGAAAGATTTTTTATATCTATAAGAAAAATGTTTCAGTAAAATGTTACACGTTCTTGTCTATTTGCCACAGTTACAGATTGCCACAGTTAACATCGAGGCTTTGGGCTTCTTTTGACCTCGTTGTGAGTTTGTAAGGTTGTGACTTCAGATTAAACAAACTAGATGCCAATCAAAATGTTTGTTCTTCTATTTCATCAAATTAGAATCGATAAAGAATCGAATCGTTAAGCAATATCGATAATGGAATCGGAATCGTAAAAATCCTATCAATTCTCATTCCTACACTTGGTAGGCTTTTATCTGATGAGCAGACAGCAGACTTTTCGCCTGTGATACATCTCCCTTAGATATTATTTAAAAGACATAACAAGTGGGATTTGTACTGCTTCTACACAGCTCAAAGTGCCTTTATTGAACATTGGAGTCCAGGGTTCCATCCAAAGCAGATCTAGTCAAACAATGATCTTTTATATTTTACAGCACTGTTATTTGTCTTTAAGATCAAAACGTCCAATCTTTATGGCAGCTCACAACAGTGAACAAACTTTGTTCATGGGTTCTTTTTATGGCTATGACTAATTAATTGCCTTTCAAATCTTGTCAAGTAGAGAAAGCATCCATAATCATGAAAGAGATAAGTGTTGTCCTGGTAGTGTCCAAAAATTACAAGCTAATAGGAAAATTACAAACATTTGTTCAAGTAAAACATTTTGCATATCTGCTTGCACAGGACAAGTGTCAGGGAAACTCTTGATGAGTGTTATCCCTTCACAGGGCTCTTATTTAAATTTGCAGCCATTGACGACGCCAGACGTCCAATCCATGAATTGGATGCCTATCATTGCAATGGCAGGCAACGAGTTGAATATTATATTATATTATGAATTAAATACAGTGATACCTCAGCTCACAAACATAATTGGTTCCCAGAAAGTGTGTGTAAGGCGAAAAGTTCGTCTTCCGAACATTTATTTCCCATAAGAAACCATTAAAATGAGAATAATCCGTTCCCAGGTCCCAATAAAACATAATTTTCCACTAAATAAGCCTTAAAACTACACAAAAATATACCTTATTTTCTTTAATGTCTTCTTAGGCTTAACACTAGCCTGTGGTGGGGTCTTTTTCGGTCCCATAATAGCAAAACTACACTCAATATGGTCCAAAATGTCTATCAAACACAAACCACGTCCGCACTCAACGAAAGGGAGTGGACGAACTGGGACGCCGTGAGCGTGTGTCAGCTTCTCGTGGCGCTGTTCGACCGCGTGGTTTGGTTCGTCCGCCGAAAACTAGTTCGTCAGCAGAGACTATATGCTCGCGAATTTAATGTTCTTGAGGCGAAAAGTTCGTGAGCTTAAGCGTTCGTGAGCTGAGGTATCACTGTAAATAAAATTGTAGTGTTATTGGAGGCCATAACCAGAGTGGATTTCTGTTTTTATTCATTTTAATGTTAGTAATTTTTATTAACATTTTATTACTTAATAATTCATAGTATAGTCATTCATTAAAAACATATAATAATGTATAATAAGAAATACATATAAATAGATCATAATCGAGACCTGTTGTCCATATATGTGGACATCACATTTTGGGCCATGTCGGCCACAATATTAATATTTGGTATACTAATGGGGCCGACATGACCCAAAATAGCTGTTGGCAGACATTTTTTAAATACCGGTACATTTTGTAGCCAATCAAATGCGAGTATCTCAGATTGTCCCGCCTATGCATCACGGTTTGGCTACCCTTTGTGCTATGCGTTGCCACTAAGAGTGTGACAATATCTCGATACAGCAATATATCGCGATATGTTGCAACCCGATGGGTTATCGATATGCTCCCGCCAAGAATCGATACTTTTATTTAACATATTGGCCATACAATGGAGTATGTATGCTGTAAACTGCTCAATGTTTGTTGAGCAATTCCTTGGCGGTCCACTAGGGGCGCTCGGGAGTAGCGGTGAGGGTAAAGTGCGCACAAGTTGTCTAGAGAAGGAGAGGAAGCTCCAAGTGGGTTGAAAAAATAAAAAAGCTCCGTGAGAACGGTGGAGGAAAAAATGAGAAAAATATTGCTACAAATCACACATGGGGACACACTTTAGATTTTACACCAACAAGAAAGGAAGTAAGGTGAACAAGGACTATGCAAGAATTGTCTAAGAAAAATAAGTTTCACTGGGAGCTGGTGACGTAGTGGACACCGGAGTTTGTGAGCTTCGCTTTCGTCACTTGAGGTAAGAAAGTTTTGCAATGTAATTGACTTTTTAATTTACATGTATTATTTTGGTGACATTTGGTGTTGAATGATATAAAATAAACCAGGACCCTAAACTGGATGAAAATGAATATCGAACAAGCCCACATGAATTTACCGATTTATTTGAGAACCAATTTCCATCTAGTTTACTACACAAACTGTTATTACTGTCATTTTGATACAATAAGCTATAAAAATGGTTTGAATAGGTTCCAAGATATATAAAGTGATGTGCATGATAATTAATGTAGCCTACATATTAAAAATAGGTAATTATTGATTTTTTAATTTCTATACATTCAATTCATATTTTTTTTAATTCAATACTTCCAACACAAAAAAATCAGGATTTCAACTCAAACGCTATGAAGTAGCTAATATTTTTTGTTTTATTTTGTTGTTTTTAAGGTGAGGAAGACTGTGACTGAGCAAGTCTGACATCTTAAATGCTGAAGCAGATAGCGGAAGTGCTCAAACCAAGCAACAAAGGTCATATACGAAGAAAAGACCCACTAATTTTATCATTGCCCCACTCCAAGCTCAACTGCTGACACCTACGGCACTTTTTATTTATTTATTTATTTAAAGATTTAAAACTTAAAAGAAATTAAGGGTGCCATTCATCATGATCTCTCTTCCTCTATATGTGCAGGGGCACAATTTGCAGTAAATTTATATTTTACAGCAATGTTGCGCAGAAAAGGTGTCACTGTTTAATAAATGACTTAAACAGTATTTTTTCTATTTTTAAATATCTTTTTTTTTTTTTTTTTTCCGTTTCAATAGTTGTATCGTAGAATGTCATGTATCCAATTTCTGACCAATATATCGATAATCGCTGTATCGTGATATAATCGTTATCGTGAGCCTTGTATCGCGAATCGTATCGTATCGTGAGGTGCCCTGAGGTTCCCACTCCTAGTTGCCACCGTGCTATGCGCTGCTATAAAAGATACACTTTGATAGATCCAAGAGGGAACATGGTCTTTGTTTGTTTCTCAGATGGAGAGAGGTGAAAGACAGTGACAGATTGAACTGGTACATTAACTATTAAGATTGTGCTTATTTTCTTACCTATTTTTTTTTTTTTTTTAGTTCTGACTCACTTTTAGAATGACGAGTCTTCCCTTTTAAGTATACAGTGGATACTATTTGAGGAAATACATTTGGTGTCCATGAGACAGAAGCATTGTTAATATTTGTTGCTTATCGATAACACCACATCACAATGTTAATGTACTGGACTTTCTTTGTAGACTTAAAATGCACATTATTTACTTGCTATAATGTGTGTTACCTGAATATAGGTGTGTGTCCAGGTTTGGGTTTATTCCATGGAAAATGGGAGGGCACAGAGAGGAACTGTTCTCCAGGCCCATCCTTCTTATGGCTGTGAAGGGCCTCTTCTGAGGGAGAGTCTAGATTAGGAGGAACATTTCCTTGGTCATCTATTCCCAACTCTCCTTTTGGTGACGGTTGCATCGTTGTTGTGTCCTGTGAGGTTTTCCTTGTCTTAGATGGTATGTCTGCATCTGATTGGCAGCACTGAAAGGGTGACATTCCTATAGAGGGGCTGCCAGCCCAAGTGTCCTCTGTCACGCTGCCCCTTGGTGAAGGTCCCGGCGTAGGTGAAGGTGAGTGATGCGGCGACACGGAGCCAGGATAACAGATGTCCGCACTGGAGTGGCGCCTCTTGCCGCAGGGTGAGGTGGGACGCGAGGAGGGCCGAGAAGGTGGCCGTGGACTAAGCCAGTTCTCATCAGTGACACTGGTACGTGGCGAGTGGCAGGGAGACTGTCGAGGTGACAGAGTGGCTGAGTGGGAGTGCTGCACAAAGGAGGGGTGAGGGTGCTGCCAATGTTGCTGTTCCTCCAGGTTCGCGACGCCCGATTGAGGTGATGCGCAGCCCGGGGACGTAAGGGGCGAGCCCAGGGTAAAGCGAGCGGCGGCCTCATTGAGCTCAGCGTCAACATCGTCGTAGACATGGGAAAATGATTCACAGGAGGAGGCGTCAGAGAACCAGCTCCTAGATGAGAGGCTGCTGCCTGGGCTCGGACTGAGCGAAGAGTCCCGGTACGAGTGGTCCAGAGGCAAATACAGGTGGTCTCTGGACAGAGGCCTCTCACTGTTGTAGTCCCTATCAGGGCCATTTGCTCTCAGATCTTCTTCATTGGCATCCATATCCTGCTGGCAGCTTGGGGAGATGGAAGTAATCTGAATACTGGGGCACTCGAAGGCTTTCGGAGCCTCCACTGGAGCAGAATGGAGTAAAGGAGAGGTGCCATACTTAGAGTCTTGTGCTTCATAACTTAGGTGCACGGTTCCTTGTTTGTGCGATTGAAGGCGAGGTGAAGTGCTGATTAGCGGGGAGTGTGACTGCATGCCATGGCGGGGGAGGTTTATTGACTGGTGGTTTGTGACCATTGATGGGGGCTGGCCTACGTTGAGGATGTAGAACGATGTGGTGTCATCCGGCTCCAGATCTAAGTGGAGGCATAAAAAGAAATATTAACACAGAGTATTAAATTTCAGTCATTACCGGTACTGTACACAGGGCTACAAGCTGTGATGGCCGAGAGGTTAAGGCGTTGGATTCGAAATCCAATGGGATATTCCCGCGCAGGTTCGAACCCTGCTCACAGCGGCAAAATTTATAGTGTCCTCAAGAACAATGAGTACTCTTGAATAGATTGAGGCTCCTTTCATGGTGCTGAAAGTCACCTATGAACAATGTAAAATGAATGATGGGAGCTAAATGTATGGTTACTACGAATAATGACAAGCTCATCTGCGATCTGGTTTCTAAGAAAAAATGGTTGTCTATTAGTGGGTTTAAGATACAAATAATTCAACCCCGGATGTTTTCTGTTACCATGCCTTCCTATTGTGGATGTTATTTTCTAATTCAAACAAACTGACACAGCAAATTATGACCGAAGAGATCCCACTGTGCTGTACAATGAAATAGTATCTGACTGCGACATCATACTCTTTTGATACAAAAGTTCTTGTAAGACATATTTCACTACTCCTCTGCCAGGCACAGTCTGCCATACGGGCATTGTTTCAAGTGGGATAACTGGTGAACAACACTACTCAGGAAACAAATTCATACAATGGTGCGTGCTGTCAGCTTTCATCACAACTAGCGCTGGCAGGCTATTTATACCCAAAGTCATTCAGCGCAGGCAGCATGTATACACACACACGCACACAAACAAATAGACAGCGCACACTCATTGTCCACATTGGCTCTACTCTGTTAGTGGTTATTGATGAATTTCCACTAGATGCACTCTTTAGCCCCTATTGGGAGTGTTTCCCCACTGACTTCGCTGCAAAATGTCTCGCATGTCAAATGTTGAGCACCTAGTCCAAACAATAATGCAGCATAATCATAGGTACATCCCTGCTAGTTGTATGTCCAGTAGTACTGAATTTCAGAGAAATTGAAAAAGAAAAACGAATTAAACACAGGACTTAAACCGTTTGTACATTTGAAACTCCTTGAAGTGGATAATTGCAGAATTACTCCAGCCCTGTTGATGGCGGTGTGGTTGACAACTGCCAAACAACTGAAGTAAAAGGAGCCATGTTTGTTGACCTTCATGGAGTTCAGTATGATAAGCATGAATGCCACTTAGTCAAACACAGACCTTGTCAAGTTCATTCGACCAATTGTGGAAATCTGGAATTTAATGAAAATGTCATTCTGAAAGACATTAAGAATGTTAACTTATTTAAAAATTCCTTTAAGAAACTATATTTGATATACTGAATATACAGTATACCCAGTGTATCTGTGCCTTATTATAGGCAGAAGTCATTATAAAATTGAAATAGTTTTTTCTTTTACTCATGCCGTACACCTCCAAAAGGTTTTTGTGGAAATCAAAACGTAGTTTTTCCAGTTATGCTGCTAACAAACCACACAAGTGTAGGAAAAAACAGCTTCTAGACTGACAAGTGGTGACAGATTATTTTTGTTACCAACAAATGTGTGACACCCTCATAATATTGTGAATCTTTGCACAATACTTCCTTAAAATTCAGAGAGACTGTTCTATCTCAAAGCACAAAAATAAAACATGCGGTGATGAATCACGAATTGTATAGTAATTTTCGAGTTAATTTCTAACATTCTATCAGTTTGTGCCCCTCTGACCCTTACTTCCTAACAACAGCAATAGCAAGCTTTATATTTAGCGCTTCACACTGGGCCTGTCACAAGACCAAGCATCGAATCCTCTGACGACAGCCTCTGACTGACAGGCAACACTCGGACAGCGTCTACTCACAGAGACGCACTCACATGCATGATAGAGGCAAGTGGAAGAGGCTGTGTGGAAAAGAAAAGGCTTCATTTTCGTAATTGCAACATAAAACAGGAGTGATTGTGTGAAGGAAACAATGAGTGAAACAAAGTGGGGGAAAGAACGCTTGAAGGAACAGTACGTAACAGTAATAAACAGGTAATTTAGATCAAAGCAATCAGTTTCATGGGTACCAATGAGACGATAATTTTTAATGTAAAATAGCCACTAATTAATAAGAAAAACTATGCGACTAGATTTCTTTAAGATTTCTTTTTTTATCCATTATTGTATTTCAACAAATGCTTTAGCCCTTCAGGGAATTTTGAAATTTAAAAAAAAATTAGCCCCATAAAGACCTGGCATCCACAAATGTGAATATCACATTTTGGGTTATATTGCAAAATAACATTTGGTGTACAAATGTGGCCTACATGTCCGAAAATGTGATATTCACATATGTGGACTCCAGATCTCAATTATAATTATTGTCTGCCAGCTCACCCAGTCAAAATGGATTGGATGTCTAGCACCATCATTGGCAGCCATTGATTTAAATGAGTGCCTTATGAATGGTTAAGGCCACCATGAGAAAATTTTGAGATGTTCTGATCACTAGTAGTGATGATTATTATTCTATCATTAAATATTGAGCCAGCTTAATCGGAATTTCTATTAGTCAAAATCATGCAAAAGGGAAGTCTGAAAATACATGTCTGTTTTGGCTTTTTGGCAGAAATGAGAGCAGTCACCTTTTAAGGTCTGTCATTTTACCACTGCTGTCAGATGGAAGATGATGAAACCTACTGTTGCATCCATGTTTTCATTACGTAATGATGAGATCAAATCTGACTTTTTAAAATGTGCCATGAAGCTAGCTCATTCCTTTCATGGTACAGTATATTATTGTTTACATTTAAGAACAGCCACCCAAAGTCAGAATACATTTTCAACTGTCAAGGGGCAAACCAGGGTACCTGCTCCTAGATATTATTAGCTTGTGACCTAAACATTCAGAGTGGGGAAAGGGACTGTTGATGGGGAAAACCCCCTCTCAAAGTTAATTCACTTCAGAGAGTAGGAGAAATTAGAAGATATCTACCAGAGTTATACACAATGACTTTGAATACAAATCCCCAATTAATGTTCGTGAATGGCCAGTGCGTCACACACTCCTCAAGCATCCATACATTATAGCCAATCCGGTTAAATAAAGATCTCTAAGAGGCTTTGCTGATCCTCATTTATTAATAGCTTAACTACACTGTTTCATTGAGGAACGAATGTTTGTGACATACTAAAAAGTAACCATAACAACAGGCAAACCTTACTGGTGAGACTGGCATCTACTTGGGTTTATTGTTACAAAGTTCACTAATCCTTAGAGTGACTGTAACACTGCCTGAGGATTCTTGCTTGGGGATAAGGCGCAGGGACTCTGTCCCTCCCTCTTCCTCCTTCTCCTCCTCCTCCTCATATAAAGTGTGTCAGGGTCCTATGACCGGCAGTGACATACAAGCCCATATTCTGAGAAAGTCCAGTCAACAACAGTGAGGTAGGATTAGTCCCTCCCAGAGCAGATTCAGGTTAATGCTGTTGCGCCCACAGTGGTTTAGCCAACCTCTACAGCCCTCAAAATAATAATATCACAATGCCAAAGTAAAGTAAAATGCTGTTTGTTAAATAAGTATCATCAGTTTGAGACCGCATTCCACCAACATGAAAATCAGGATGTACTGCTTTTTAATGGTTGAGTGGCATTGTACTGGCTGTGAAAATATGTCCAATTTTGTAAAAAATATACACTTCTCACCACACAACTTTTTTATAAGACGTTTAGTTACACCTTTCCCTCAGCGGGCCATTATGTTTGCCACTATGGCTGCCATGATTAGTCGACTAATCGACAACTATTCGATTATGAAATGTATCGACAATTATTTTATTAGTCAAAGAATTTTTTGAAAACATTGTTGACCAAAAAATTGTCCAAATCCTCTTTTTTTTTTTTTTTTTTTTATAGCAAATATCCTCATATTTATTTTTCATTTCTATTTAATCTTTTTAATTAAATTTTTGTTTAAAAACAAACAAACTAACAAACAGGGGAAAACAGTAAAAATTCTCAAAAGAAAAACAAATCTCTGATTTCTGTCGTCCTCCATCTTTCATTGATACAAAATAAAAATGTTATTAAAACCTTATAATAGCCTTAAACATTAAGTTGATTCACGTTATTTACTTTCATGGACCACAGAAAATGATGCGGTGGGTGAATCTGGCCCCAGGGCCTTCAGTTTGACACCTGCGCTCTAAACTAAAAGATCATAAACCTTTTTGAGAATAATTATGAATAGTTTTGGATTTGGACTGTACTGCGTTTGTCAAAATGTATCACTTATGCTCAGAGTGGACACAGTAACAAAACCATGCATATTTATTGTTATGCATTTAAAGTACATGTGGCACGAAAAAGCATGTTTATTTCATAATACACGCGGTATTTTATACCCCTGAATGATATGGACTGCTTGGATGTGTGTGGAAGCGATCGCTATATTTATTTAGTTTTTTGAATCCCGTGCCATGAAAATGAGTGACTTCCGGCTTCGGGCTTGCATTGAGGAGGAGGGCGCTGTGACGTGTACGGTAGAAGACGTCCTCTTCACTATACAGCGTACTGTTGTGTATGAGGACGAAGGATTCAGCTGATTTTGCGGATTAATACGTTTATTTTTTGCATCACGCCAGCCAAACGGCTGCAGAAAAATCATTCTGTATGAGGGAAAGGCGTATGCGCCTTTTTGGAGTTTCAAAAGGTTCCCATTCACCGTGGATATTTACTGTGGGACCATTGGACTTACAAGGAAGTGAGTAAACATCTTGTTTTGCATTATGTCAAATATGAATACAGCGATTACAAAGTAAACACTAGAAACTTCCTTTAAATAAAGCACTACTTACGTTTGATCATTGATAGGCATGTAAAAAGCTCTCCTCATGCTCATTAGCAGCACGTTAGCTGCACAACAACTCCAGCCACCTTACTCCGGGGAACGAACTGTAAATTGCTCTCCGCCGGGCGGTTTGCTGATCCACAAAGACAATCGACAACCGGGTCGTCATGTCAAATAATCCAGGCTAATTATGTGTGATTTTCCGCTTCGAAGACTTTGAAACATCACTCGGTTCGGGAAGCATGTCGGCTAGCTGTCACGCCTTCTGGTTTGTTTACATTCTCTGAAGCCGGGGAAGGGAAATGACATATGTCCGATTTAGGTGTCATAAAATATCGTTCGGGAGGTGCGACAGTAAAGGTGAAGTCGACAGTTTTGACCATTATGGAGTAATTTTGCCATGTCGTCCTGAATATATGCATTTTTATCATTTCATATTCCATTTAGCAAAAGACTGTTATTTGTCATGACCATGCCATTTATTTACCAATTGGGGAAAATACATGGATAAAAAGAATATCCTGTAAAAATATTGAAGTAAAGAGACAGAAACAATGACATTTTGCCGCTCTCTTCATCGTGTTTTCCTCGTTGTGAATAGTTCCCCCTTGACGGGCTGACTGGTCCTTCTCAAGCCATTTATATAGCTATTGGGGAAAAATACTTAGATAAAAAGAATATCCTGTAAAAATATTGGAGTAGAGAGACTGAAACAATGACATTTTGCGGCTCTCTTTGTCGCTTTTTCCTCGTTCTGAATAATTCCCCCTCAATGGGCTGAATAGTAAAACCGATGTGCCCCGTCTACCGCTGACGTCATCCACTTGTTGGGGACGCTAAAGCCCTATAATGGTAGGCGTGGCTAACCGGCAGATTAAAAGACTAATTTCTCTTCATCTGCGCTTTGCTAAATTGTTGTATATAGTCGAATCGTCTCACAATATGATTCTATTTCACATAATAATGCCATTTAAGACTTTTTTTCTTGTGTCGTATGCTCTTTAAATTAAACAACACTTTTATGACCATTTTGCATATGACTGCATTTTTACGTAAACGAAAAGCCAAAACAACACTGTTTTAAAATTGAAAAGGTTTTCCTGTGTGAACAGCCCATAATGTGCCTTTTGTACACATAAATTTCAAGACATATCGCAGTTTTGGTTGACGCATTTGCCACAAAACCATGTGGCACAGGAGCTAGAGGGTAACCTAACCCCAGGTTCCCTTTGTGGTGGGCACGCAACTTGATTAGAACCAGATCTGCTTACACCCCATGTACAAAAGGCTTTGTATTCTAACCAGTGGCCCGGTCTCTTCTTTCAGCCCATGTCAAGAGCTGCTGGACAACAGTTCGCAGCAGAATTATGCCACTGACTATGACTCTCGAAGACAAACAATTATGTAATTGCCACCTAAATAATTTCCCCTTTTATTATTAGTATGATTGTCCTGCTAAATTAGTAAGCTGCTGTGATTTAAGATACTTTTCTAACATGTGATAAAACAGCATTATCCTTCAAGTTATTTCAATACCTGGCAAACAAAACCCAAAATCGTACCCCAAACCATACCGCCCCCGAAAGCACCGCTCATTACAAACAAAATTTCATGACCGTGTATTTTACATCACAGCTGCATTCCGCCCAATAACAATAATTAAATAACAAATCACCTACTGTGTAGACTTATAAAGCTTTGTTTAGCTTTTTTTAGATCATGTGGGTTGGTTCATGGCCTACTTTTCTAAATTGGGAGCCTGTGACGCACAAACATACTTGTTACAAAGGTTTGCCATCACCTGTGGCTTAAAACCTTCCTGATTGGGTTTGTGCCAAGACTATCGGGCTTCCCCGTATCTACCAAATCTGCATACAAATGTTAAGGATAAAGGTGGTGGAAGTCGTTCCAGGTGAATTAAATGCATTAGTCTTAGATTTTTTTGTCTTGGTTTAATCATCACTTGTCTTATGTTTAAATGTGTGAGGTACTTCATAAAGCCTTCATCTGATGTCACATAAAACCCACTAGCCAACAGGGACTCGTCCTAAGCCCATGTTAGCCGCTAAATTGGGCTCCTAATTAACAATCTCATGCAGTGATAACATTATGGGATAAAGACGTCTTGCCAAACAACCTGAGCTAAATACCACCAAAAATACATTGCTAATAGTTGCATTAATGTTTTTTTTCCTGAAAAAAGGCTGAGAAAGCTTCTTATCAGACTTGTAGTTAATCTGATTCGATCTTGAAATGTGTCACTACAAAAATACCCAGTGACTTGACCTCCAAACAAAGCAAACATGTAGGATTCACCTGTGAGGTCACCATTCTCTATAAACAACATGCCTTGCTCCAAATAGGAAGAGCACTGCCGCTAAACAGGAATCTTCAAAGGCTGGGTGATGAGAAGGTGGGTGCTGTTTATGACGATCAGAGGAGTAAACGGTGGTCCATATTGTTGGAACTCTATTCACAGTTGGCGCGTAAGGCCCTTTTTGCTCAGCTGTCAGAGTCTACATGGTCCACATTCCGGTTATGACCCATGTAGTGGGGTCCACACAACCTTACGGGCCTCAGATGGAATGTGGACCGTCATCCTGTGATAATCATACTGGAGCAATAAACTTTTAACATATGACAATTCAAACAATATCTATACTGGCCCAATTATTGCAGAGTAATGGCAGAAATGTCAATATGAAGAGATTGCCCCACTTACGTACTGTCCATCTCAAAGGTTTTCCTAAATTATTTCCAATTCAAAATACTGTAATAAATGTGCCTTCTAGTACAAAGGGACAAGTGGGGGATAAAAAGAAAGAAATGAAAGGAGATACAGGAGTTAAACAGCTTTCTCTCTGGTGTAATGCAGCCTCTGATATGTTGATACAGCACAGCCAGCAGTAGCTTCAGTTACACTAAATTTAAACTAGACAGATGCCTCACATAGTTAGTCATGCCTCACCCCTAGGGAAACAAACGCCTCATTCATCACACTGGGTGCTTGGACCCTTTAAGTTCAGTAGGGTTAGGGGGCACCCATGTGGTGGTCTTCACCCACATGTTGACCTTGTGCATGACTGTTTGACTGCAGACCTCTTTGCCTTTTACATTTTCATGGAGATTAGAAAGTAGTTGTCAATCAAAATTCTTTCAAAATTCATGCATCCTCCCTTGAATTTAATCTGTGCAGTTTGTCACTCCTTTAGTTCATAGTTATGTACAAAAAGTGGACTTGTGGACTGAATTGTTGAAGACTTGTTGGCCTCAGAATTTTTGTCCTGTTAAATTTAGCGGAATTACAAATGTTGGTGAATATTTCTTTTTTTTTCAATTTAAATTGTTAATGGGGATAGAGCTGGATTTTTTTTTTCATATTTACAAATCAAAAAAGTCTAATTGCCTTCAATCCAATTGTTTCAAATATCAACTGTATGCTCTACAGGTGCTTCGTCAATTTCTAAATGACAGTACATAATCAAAATTGGATTGCAATGTTGTCCTACGATGACACATAGCAGTAAGTTCAACAGAATTTCTAGACCTGGCAATCAAGAAGTCAGTTGTGTGTATTTTAGGAAAAGATATTATTTCTGACAGACTTCATGTACTTGTGTCATTGAGTCATTCCTACCCCAACACCTATACACACACTCATAACACACCTGGCCAGAGTCTGCGAGTGCTGACACACTCACCTGGAGATGTGGTGCACAGCATTCTTCTACACCTCTCCTTGTTAAAATTGTGAAATGTCCAAGTAGTAAGACAAAAAGGCTACAGACGTGCTAGGACGAGACAGATCCTCCCGCACCGAGTATGATCGAGTCACCAGAACCTGCTGTCTGCCCTGTGCCGCTCTCTTTTGGAAGCTCAAAATAGTTCACCATGAGAGCGATGTAATTTCAGTCATTCAGTCTTTCCCACGAATGAGGAAGACTGCGAAGGAGTCAGTTCAGAGGAGCAGATAGTGAAGAACTGACACAGCCAAGCTGTCGAGGTATCATTCAATTAAAATGCCCTTGAAGTCTTACAATTAGGTCTAGATAATATTTACACGGAAATTGTCGGGAGGCGCTATACAGTGCAGTAGCCTATATGGTAGCACACCAATTGTTAGCACGTTATAAATTGTTATTTGAAATAGTTCCTGACCACAAAGCACTAAGTAAAATCCTGATCAATCAACCGTGTTGCGTTGTTCTAGTGCCCCTCCTATTTGTAAACATACAAACTGTTAGTATTTAAGCTAAATTTGTTTATCACATTACCTGAGACTACAACAGATAAACTCCACTTTTTGTACTCCCCAAAACGGTACCAGGCATTGTAGAGTATTACCATGTAATCACAATCCCAGGAGCGGAAATTAAATTTAATGTGACATTATCGTAGCTTAGCAACTAATATGGTTCCTACAAAGTGCCTCTGTTTTGGCTGAGTAGTACCATATGACACTGAAGCATACAAGATTAATATGAAAAGAATAAAGTATAGTCATGAACACAACTGTACGATTTTGACATAGCCGGGATATCAAAATATTGCTTGGAGTTGATTAAGATTTTCTGATGGCGGCAGTTTGATAGACCAACAGACTTTAACCATTATTTGCTAAACTAAATAGACTGCACTTATCTAGATACAGTTTCTCATTGACTATTTTCTCTGTCTCCCATTTAACTGAAGGCAAGCTTTGCAAGAGAAAAGAAGTTTCGGTCACTGTGATGGAAGTGCAAAACTGTGTTGCAACATTATCACTGGTTCACTAGCAAAATGCTTCCTGGATAAATGTAGTGAGACTTTACTAAATTTGGGTCACTAAAAAAGTAAAGTGAGGTCAAAAGTGTCAATTAGCTATCGTTTTTCGAGATACAGTCTCCCATTTAAATGAAGGCAGGCTGTGCAAGACAAACGTTTCAGTCACTGTGATGGAAGTCCTAAACTGTGTTACAACATACAGTGTATCACAAAAGTGAGTACACCCCTCGAATTTCTGCAGATGTTTCAGTATATATTTTCATGGGACAACACTGACAAAATGACACTTTTGACACAATGAAAAGTAGTTTGTGTGCAGCTTATATAATAGAGTTAATTTATTTTCCCCTCAAAATAACTCAAAATATAGCCATTAATATCTAAAACCCTGGCAACAAAAGTGAGTACACCCCTTAGAAACTACGTACATCCCTAAATGTCCAAATTGAGTACTGCTTGTCATTTTCCCTCCAAAATGTCATGTGACTCGTTACAGGAGTGCTGTCAGCAGGCTTCCTCCTGGGGTGACAGCCATGCACACCAATTTGATGTAGAGTGGGACGTATGGTCTGAGCACTAACAGGCTGACCCTCAGCAGGCTTCCTCCTGGGGTGACAGCCATGCACACCAATTTGATGTAGAGTGGGACGTATGGTCTGAGCACTAACAGGCTGACCCTCCCACCTCTTCAATCTCTGCAGAAATGCTGACAGCAATCCTGTAACAAGTCACATGAGATTTTGGAGGGAAAATGACAAGCAGTACTCAATTTGGACATTTAGGGATGTACGTAGTTTCTAAGGGGTGTACTCAATTTTGTTGCAATGGGGTTTAGATATTAATGGCTATATTTTGAGGGGAAAATAAATTAACTCTGTTATATAAGCTGCACACAGACTACTTTTCATTGTGTCAAAGTGTCATTTTGTCAGTGTTGTTCTATGAAAAGATATACTTAAATATCTGCAGAAATGTGAAGGGTGTACTCACTTTTGTGATACACTATATTCAGACATAAACCAACACTGCAGACAAGGTGAAGGAGAGAGCAAAAAAATTTGTTAACAATATATCCCCGATATTTTTATTGCAAACTGCCTGTTTTTCACCTGTACAATGAAATCCCAATACAATGAAATCACAGAGAATTTCTACCTCTCATACTTCCCAATAGAAACAAGTGTGCTAATTGTTAGTCAAATATGAAGAGATTTAACAACGATACGCTAAAAAGGAAATGATTGGAAAATTAGTTTTATTTGTGAGACCACAGACAAATTCCACAAGATCGTAGCAAGTTGGAATTCAATGTGAAAACGTGAAATCACACAGACACATACTACTGCCCCAATCAATGACAGTCAACTGTTAGGGACAATGTGGAAAAATCAGAGACGAATGATCTCTCTGAATGACTGTGATAATTAATGGTTGCCATTGACAGCAATAGATGTCCAGTCAATCTTGACTAGGAGGGGCTTGCAGGAATCATTCAGATAAAAGCACGTAAAAGCGTAAAAAAAAAAAAAAAAAAAAAAATGAATAAATAAAATAAAAAACCTAAACCCTGAATGGTAGCAGTTTTGGTGACACTGTTATTGTTGTTATCAATGCTTGTGCTGCATACAAAAAAAGCAACAAAAAGACAAGAAAAAGGTGCATCCTTTGAGGCATTAAAAACTTATTCATAAAGAATACAGTGGAAGTTCCATTAGTAGTTACATAACGGAAACAGTTAAACTGTCAGGGTTCCATTATTTTCATTTCATGGTTTCTGCAATTATTCAATCAATCCATATTTTTTTCTTAGCACAAAAAAGTCCTTCTGTTGTGTCGTTCTCTGCTATTTAATTTCCATAAAAACCTTCCGACCTACAGCAAAGTTCCAATTCGTCTGATTCAAAAGAAGACTCTTCCCATGCAATTCCAGGGAAAATCCCACTCAATAAAATTCACATCTAAATAATAGGCTGACATATTTCAATTTCACGTTGTGCGTCGTTTCCTCAGCGACAAAAACCACACAAAGATCATGATAAAGAAAAGGTATCAAGACGTGTAATTAGACAAGGAGGAGCAGGATGGAAAAAGCAAAGCAGAGGCATCTGGCATTGTGCAGAAACATTATAACTCAGATTTTAATTAATATTAATGTCTCATGTGTTTACTTAAGCAAGCACAAAGGCAACATAAAAGCGGAGAGTTGAGTTAGCGGTAAAAGTGACTCCCTTTGCAAATAAGAAAATCTCACCGGCCTTAATTTCAGCCAACATCAGAGTCTTAACTCTGCAGGTGTTTTGCCATTTCGTATGTGACAAGTTCTGAAACAAGTAGTGATGAGAAATAGAAGATTATTCACCAGAAGTTACCAATTGATCAGTTTCCCAATAACAGTACATTTGTTTTTGGGGTTTTTTTGCATGGCAGTTTGTGCGTTTTTCCTGGAGACAGTTACCAGCGGAAATGTACCTAGACTAGACCATATTATAAGCGGGTGCAGGTTTTTATTTTGGTAGTTTTTCTTAACTTCCTTTTTATGTATTCCTATTAGCGCAGTGGTCTCAAACCGGTCCTCAAAGGGCCGCAGGGGGTACTGGATTTCATTCCAACCAAACGAGACAAATACCTTTTCACCAATCTGGTTTCTTACAAGTGTAATCAGTTGATTGCAATCAGGTGCTGCTTATGTTAGTAGAAACCTCATTGGTTGAACTGTTTGTGCTGGATCTGTTGGAACAAAAACCAGGACCCACTGCGGCCCTTTGTGGAGTCGGTTTGAGACCGCTGTATTAGCGTCATAGATCTTTCAGCTGACCAACTTTTTGCGAACAAAGAATTTATAAGTACCGTATTGGTCCGAATATAAGACGGCCCTGATTATAAGACGACCCCCTCTTTTTCAAGACTCAAGTTTGAAAAAAGACTTTTTGAACACCAAATTAATTTTTATACAGAAAATAATGACAGTACATCTGAAACATGATTATAACAATATATTTGAAAGAAAAAGTATGTTATTTTGCCTCATTCAAATCTTAATATCTGAACATTTAAATATGTCAACTAAAATGCACTCACTTTCCTAAATGAATGGCTTCTGGTTTTTGAAATGTAAATAAACCAATCTATTGTGCTAAAACAACAAAATTGCAATAACTGCATTAACCATCAAAGTGAAGTCTAACTGTAACTGTAGTGTTGAAACAAATCTGAATAAGGAAAAACACTGCAATAAAATAATGCAAACTGGTTAAACTTGAGAGTAGACGAGATCTGTCATGACAGAACATCGCTTCAATGATATCTGGCGCTATCTAGTGTCGTGAATGGGTATAATGTCTAGACCGAGAATATAAGACGACCCCCTCTTTTTCAGTCTTATTTCAATGCAAAAAAACACCGTCTTATATTCGGGCCAATACGGTATATTATGCAGCTGCTGTGCATCTGTGTCAGGGTTTCAGGAACAGGGTGGACTCAAACGCAGGGAAAACAAGGAAGAGCAAGGCAGGGTGTGTAGGAACTCAAAATGCTTTAATAACAGTTGACAGAAATGGAAAATTCAAACAAAAGACCAGGGGATCGAACGAAAAGGTAGTGATGTAACGAGGTGCGCCGAGTCTTCGAAGTGTGTGTTGAGTAATGAGGGGACGTTTCTGCGAAGCACGTAACGAGGCTCGCTTCATTTAGGGGAGCTTCCGAAAACGATGACGTCCCAAGTCTCGCTGGCCAGCTGTACAACGTGATGACTTCAGGGAGTGCTTTAGATTTTGCTGTGCGGTTTGACAGCTCGCTACAGTAAATGAACACCTCTGCTCTGGCTGGATTAAAAAGGTGGTTGTTCGAAGGAAAGCTGCGATCGGGCGAGAGTTTGAATGTAGTTTGGAGAGTGAAAGGTTTAGGAGTGAGGAGAGAAGGATTTGTACAGTAGTTGATAGGATGGAGTCAGCAAGAAAGAGCACTCCCGTATTTGTCCCAATCAAGTACATCAATGTTCAAGTTACACAAGCACTTTTACTGTCCTCTGCCTGATTACACTCATGCCAATTTCAGAAAAAGCATTGCACAGCTTGCCATACTATGATAATACCATTTGGGGAATAATTTTCACACGTACACACTACACTCGATTTCTTAGCGTGTTCTCTCACTACTTTGCTGCTCAACTTTCGCAAAGTCAGTGCATCGCAGATTTTTTAATTTTGTTATAAAAACAAAAAAGTTCTAAAGACGTATTTATGAACACCATTTTCATCTATGTATTTAAGCACACTTACACACACCTCTACACACGTATCATATGAAAGAGAATTAATGTAGTCTGTATTATTTATACATTACTTAATGTATGTTTCTTATAGTATTAAAATTTTTATTTACGTTTCAAACAATAATGTTGTAATGATAACATATGCATTTATAGGGTTTTATATATACTTACTGATATGATGTAGACACAACAAATTATATCAAAAATGGGACGGGTGCGTTACAATACTTCACGTTTTTTCACTTTACGCAGTCGATTATGGTCACCATTAAGAGCGATAAGTGAAGGATATCTGTCTATACATATGTGATACTCTATGTACATAGAGGATTTGGTCAAACAATATTTCTAAATTAATTCCTTCCTAACAGACACACAAACAAACAAAAAAAGCAATAGTTACTCATGCAGATGAGACAACTGACTGTGATCATACACTTAACCAGTAGGTGGTACCGTTCTCACATGAAGCTTCGAGAAATGAACCCTTTCTCGAACCAATTGGCTCAGGTAGTTTAATGCCTCACGAAGCTTCATCTCACCATTTCTTCGAAAAGGTATAAAAACTTACTTTTTACAGGAATTTGAACATTGGACGTACGAATAGACACTGAGATAGACGTGACATCGACAATGACGCAATAAGGACTGAACAGAAACTGGGAGCTTATATACAGGCATGGGACAACGAGACAATAAGGCACAGGTGGGTGAGATCAATGGGTAATCAGTCACATGACAAGACACACTAGGGCATAAACCTAACACAACTTAGTTGAAGCCATAACAATCTGTTTGTGAGGTTTGTCAAGAAAAATTTACCAACAAGCTAACAGCTAAAGTAGTTTGGGCTTACTTCATTTCGTATACAAAACAAAAATAATGGGTGCATTACAAATCTGATTACCGATATGTCAAATTTGTTTCGAGTTGGGTATTGGTTTTAATTGCTCAATAATAGATTATATTGTTGATATGATATTGCTATTGTTACCGGTATTGTTATGGTAATTGCTTTTCATAATATAAACAGATGGTAAATACTTTGTAGACATGTACATAGTCCTGAAGCTATAAAATATATTTTTAATTTAGGATTCTGCTATTATCAAAAAACTTTTTTACACAATGCACTTTATCTTCTTTGTTAAGTACGGAATTATTCTTAATATTGTACTTTCTGTTTTGTTCTTTCGTTTTGTTCTCGTTCGTTACAGTATGTACAGTATGATCGAGTGGTGAATGCAAATCCATTTGCCCTTGTGGAAAAATAATCTCTGCAAGACTTCAAGGCAGAGATTTTAAGTTTTTCTTTTTGCAGTTAAGTGACTCAATTAAATGTAGCAGTCCAATCAGTTAAGAATGTTAAATGTTACTTGGAGCGTTGCCAGGATACATAATACATTATTTTATGGCAGTTTTGAGTGTCTAACTATTCCAAATTTTACTCATCTTTAGGGTTGGGCATCGAGCATTGATGGGAACCGGTTCTAACAGTCCAATGCTCCCGGAATCGTTCGAAATTTTAAATTTCGATTCCTCGTTTCGATGCTCTGACCGGCAAGTGGAGAAAAATTGCTCGAATTCAGAGACTTATATTTACATACAAAGTAAAATTAGCCCTGTGAGAAGTTCATTTAATCTTAAAAATCATCGAGAAGTTAAGACTTTAATCTAAAATATGCATTTTTTTTACCCTGCATTTTTTTTTACCCTGCCTCTTAAAAGAATCGGAATTGAGAATCGTTCAGAACCGGAATCGAAACGTGGACTCGGAATCGGAACAGGAATCGTTTAATTTCAAACAATGCCCAGCCGTACTCATCTTAGTGGAAAATGTTGCGTTGAACAATTAATTAGCATCGCATCACAAAACAGACTGCATTCAACTTTGGAGGCAGCGATGACGATACAAAAACATTTCGTCAATGAACAGTTTTTTTCATGATGATGACGTGTCGATGGCAAGTTAAAAACATGTCCTGGGAGACTAAAACATAATGAGAAGAATGCCATTTCTCGGCTGACGAGACAAGAACGATATGAAAATTCGCCATAGTTTCCGCCATTTCTTGTCAAATGTGTAGTTAGCACGCATATTAGCAGTTTTGGTCATGACACTCATGTGACGACTAATGTTTACTTTTTACAAAGTAGTGCAATAAAGCCCTTGTTATTTTTACTTCTGGGAGTAGGACCTCTATATTTTTACAAGACTGAAATTCCAAATGGTGAAATGACATCAGCCTCATCCTGGTCCATGCAACAGGCAACGGAACAAAACGGCGCTTTGTAGAAACCTGTCCAAAACGGAGCAGAAGTTCACTAGCTTGTTACAAAAAATACAAAACAAGTTGTGACTTGAGGGTTGCCTTCACATACAGGAGAAAAGAGTGTCAAACTCCCTCTTACTGCGATCCTGCTTTTACGCTCTGTTTATTCATATAGACAGGAACACCCCACCCCTCCTTTTTTCGGGCTATGCCAGGCCATCCAAACACGATTAAACTCACTTTTCTTACTACAGCGCTAATTCAAAGTGGTGTTTTTTTCCCCCCTTGAGCCATCGGCAGCTCAAACATTTCTAACCAGGGAAAAACAGATTTAGGCGTGCAGCAGCTATTCCATGAATAATATATTCCAAAGTTTAAGAAAAAGACAAAGTGGGAGCATTCATTGGTTCTGCTGGTTTTGAGTCAATGACTGAACGAATAAGGATCTTAACACAGTGTGGATGAACAGCGCAAAGGCTCTCAAAGCATTGATTCACTCAGTCTTGTTGAGAGTGTTGGCTGCTGAAGGACCAGTCATTGAAAATGCAGGTTTTCCCTCAGTCATGACTTGAATAATATAGATCACACCGACAGTGGTGTGTGACTCAAATACTTTGTTTTTAAATAGCTGCAAACATGCATCATTTGGGAGTGTTCTACCAGTATTGTGCAAAACATCCTACACCTACTCACATCCTCTTTGAAAAACAAACTCTAGGCTTTATCATTTATATTCATTTTGGATTACACACCTTCATTTATGAAATTATAACAGACCAATTAAATCAAGTATATCACTTGTACTTTTAACTGTCAGGTGGTTGAGGTCTGTTGCCAAATTTTAGAAGTATAGTTTATAAAGGTTAGAAAAATGTGCCTCTCGGGTAAATACAGTAAAGATAATCATGGGAGACCTCAGAATATCACGCTAGTCATCTAAAAGGCATACTTTTTTTGCACTGCACCACAGTTTGGGAGCAATGGTGCAAAGTGTGGATTACCAAAGAACTAGAAATTGATCTTATTGCATGTAGCAATAGCTCGTGCGCATCTTTGCATTTAGGGTTAATGAGACGAAACTCTCACACTTCTCACACTGAAAGACTCTATATCAGTGCATACAACAGACAATTTATCATTTTTACCCTTAATTATAGAGTAATGGATGTCTTTTCAAAAATGTATGACAAAAAAGAATGACAGTGAGCATCCGTTTCCATTTTCTTTAAATGCTGCAGTGACTAATTCCGCTTTATTTTTGCTTTTATGGCTTTTATCAAATATTGATTCTTTGTACATGTGTATGAGAGCTAATGTTACGTTGGAACGTTACTATACAGTTAATAACTATTTTAGGGGCTGGGTGTACGTAAAGTACCGTAATTTTTGGACTGTAAGGCGCACCTGACTATTAGACGCCACCCACCAAATTTGACACGAAAATGGCATTTGTTCATAGAGTATCTGCACTGGACTATAAGCCGCACCTGTCCTCACGGTATTATAGTATATTTACACCAAAAGATATCAACCGGTAAAACTTTATTCGACAGCGGCCTCATAAAACTGTCTAAGACCAAATGAATCACCATGAAGCTTTGAACCAATTGGCTTCATTGCTTTATGAAGCTTCATTTGGCCCTCACTGCTCCCTTGGGGGACACAGTCAGCCTCTGCTGCCACCTGCTGTCGACACTGTTGTCGTCCAACATGCCTCTTAGCATGCATTGCAGCACTACAGATGTAAATAACAATCAAAAGTCATGTTCTGTGCTAATTATTTCTTCTGTTACTGTTCCAGTTGTTTCGTTAATTGCTCATTATGGTATTTAGTAATACTTTATTTGACAGTGGCACCATAAGACTGTCATAAGACCATCATAATTATGACATGATGACAGTGCCATGAGCATTAATGAATGCTTATGACAGATGTCTTTTTGTGTCATCTCTGTCATAAGACCATCATAATTATGACATGATGACACTGCCATGAGCATTAATGAATGCTTATGACAGATGTCTTTTGTGTCATCTTGTAAATTATCTCACTTTTGAATGGATGCAAAAGATTCTAGCTGGACATAAATGGATGGAGTTAGTGACATAATTTGTCCGATGACACTTCATGACATCTCTCATAAGCATTTATTTATGCCCATGAAAGTGTCATGTCATAATTATCACGGTCTTATGGCAGTGCTATGACGCAGCTGTCAAATACAGTGTTGCCTATTAACCCAAATAAATCAACAAATAAGCCGCACTGGACTATAAATTGCAGAATTCAAAATGAGAGAAAAAAGTAGTGCCTTATAGTCCGGAAATTATGGTACATTAATCTAGATTACAATGGTGACAGTTTTAAACCATACCAATATACAGTACACCATGCAGACAGTATTGGGAAGTTAACAGTACAAAAGATGTATTTCCTTTATAGCACTTTTCAAAGCTTCTTCTTTCATGATCCTCTGCAGATCGATCATTACAACTATCTTGATGTTTCCAAGTCAATGCTTACAAAAAAGCTTGAGCTAGGGAATGAAGAGGAAAAAAAACTACGTGAAACTGGTCAGGTGAATCGTTAATTTGCTCCACAATGTTGATGTGACTCTTGGCTATAAACTGTCAGATGCTTTGGCCATCGTGAGAGGTCACAAGTTAGTTGTGCACCAGAAACTTTCGCTTCCTTTAGTGCACCTACTGAAGCAAGGATTGCCGCAGGATCTTTGTGGACATGCTGGCCACTCATTTAACTCATTGGCTGCCATTGATGGAGCTAGACATACCATCTGTTTTGACAGGGAGGGTTGGCAGCGACCATTTGCTGCTAGCCTCTCTCAGTCAAAATGGATGGGATGTCTAGCACCGTTAATGGTATTGAAATATTCAAGATTCATAAAGATTCACAAAACATTCGCGGCCATTTCTCCCAGTTCAAATGAATGAGTTAAATGAGTTATATGCGATGACATTTAAAATATAAAGAGAAAATAAATTTTAGAGTGATACTGGGGGGCCATAACCAGACTATATTTGTTCTTATTCATTCTAATAGTGTAAATTTTGTTTTTATTAATATTGTATTTATTCATTCATAAAAATGTTTTAGAAATGATTTTTTATTTAACTGAGACCTGGTTTCCACATTTGTGATCAGATTTTGGGGTTTATGACCCAGACTTCTCCATACAATGTTAATACTCTGGACTACATGACCCAAAACGTGACGTCCATATTGTATATCTGCGGTCAGAGGTTTTGAGACATTTTCTAATTCTACTCAATGGTGAAGAGTCTAAAAAATCTTGACCTCAGGTGTAGACTCCAGGTTTTTATGAGGTTATTTTTTTATTACCAAAAATAGTCATTTGCCCTATAAATGGTTAAAGGTCAAACCTAATATTTTGTACCTTAGTGTTTATATATATCTTTTACGACATGTCTTGGGACTTCTCTGACTCACCATGTAGGCCTATGTAATTCAACTAAAAGGGTTTATACTAGAGCTGAAACGAATACTCAAGCAACTCGAGTAACTCGAGTTTAAAATCTGATCCGAGTAAATTTATTCACCTCGAGGAATCGTTTAATTTTGCCAGCTCTAAGCATCACGTTTTGCCCGGACAAGTTTTAATGCGGGACAACGAGCTGACGTCACGTGCGTAGAGGAAGAAGCAATAATAAAATTTTAAAAAACCTTACTGCAGCCGACAGCCGCTACAAACTACACCGACGTTGCTAAAAACTACGCCCGCATGCTAGTGTGGTAGCAGGTAGTGTCAGATGCGTCTCATAGATATCGCATATATTTAGGACTAGATGCGAAATGACAGACTCGGCCGCGTCTGGGCAGCGTTAGTAAACAGCCGCCATCTTTAAGCAGTAGACTTCTCAGCGCTAATAAATATAACGTTATTGTCAGTCGCTCACATAACGTTAGCCCTTCGGAGGGCTAGGTTTCTATTGATTATGACCACTGTCGTTGCGTGGCTAATGTGTCTTACATACAGGCTTTATTTAATCTGTAAAACACAGCGCTGTAGAGTGATGAGGGTGTAAAATTAAAACATAATAAAGCTAACTGTCAGTTTTAGCTCAGTATTCATTACTGAATAAAACACCAAATAGTAATGGTCCCTAATGTGCTCCAATACAGCACGTATCATACATTTATTTTGAACACTGCAAAAACTTAAAATCCTATCAGTACTTAAAGTTTAGACTAACTTAAAACTTAACTAGAACTTAAAAATAGTTTGATACGAATAGAAATTCAATTGAAACACGTCGGAAAAACATGTAGCTTTCAAGTGATGTGCGTTATCAAGCGTAATTATATTTTTGGGTAAGAAATATGTTCTTTATAAGATCTACAAGTTTTTTGAGTTAAAGCAGTGAATTTTTTTTCTATTCACATCTGAGATGCAATTGTTGGCTGTTTTCAACAATGTACATCGAAAATAAAGACATTGATTGACTGAAAATGGTTAAATATTGGCTTAAATGTTTTTTTTTCTCATGTATATTTATAATTGCTCTTTACCAAAAAAAAAAAAAAAAAAAAAATTATCCGATTACTCGATTAATCGATAGAATTTTCAGTCGATTACTCGATTACGAATATATTCGATAGCTGCAGCCCTAGTTTATACTTTATAGTTTATTTTAGTTAGTTTAGATTTTTTTGTTTTGTTTTTTGGTTGTTGTTGTTTTTTTGCATTATTCATTTATTTTACTATTTATTCTATGGGGAAAATATTTCTGAGACATGGGCAAATTGGACTGATTGTGTCATACCTGACCTTGACTTTACAGTGTGTATATACTTAATAACACTGTTAAAAGTATTTAAACATTCACTCAAACTTATATTTGTAACGGAAGTTAACAAAATAATTCATTATAAGGAAGCAAAATAGTTGGTAAATTGTAATAATAATTGACAATTATCTTATACAACGCACACACACACAAAAAAATCCCTCGACTTTTTGACGCAATAACACTTCAACAGTTAGCATGTCAGGCTAATGACAGCTGCTGTTATTCTCTGGCAGCCGGCCACAGAAAAGTGATATGTAAACATTTGACTTTCTCAAGCACAACTGCTCCCCTTTACGAGGTTGAATTCACAGGCTTCAATGGTGAAATAGTGAAAAAATAAGTGAATTCCAAGCCTTCGCGGGGCAAACATGGCACCGGGCAAGAACACTGACCTGCGTGGCTCAACGGCGGCTGCTGCCCGTCCTCTCCGAAGATGAGTCGGAAGTCCAGCTCCTCGTTACCGGGGCAGTTTGCCGTCGTCATCGGGTTTGACAGCTCCGGTCTCTCTTCTCTGAAAGCCCCCCACGCCGCCGCTTGAAAGTCGAAGCAGGTTTACGCTCTCCGAAAACGGCACATTTACCGAGTGGCACGAAGCCGAGCTTCAACTTTGCTTCATGTGCCTCTTGTATTATAAACCCAAACTGTCCTTCTTCTTTTACAACCCCAACCCCCCCAAAAAAAGTCTCCTAATTTGGCAAAAATATAGACTTGAACTTCGGAGAAAGTAGACCGCGTCGCGTATGCAACTCCTTTTCAGAATAAAATAAAGAAGAGTTGCCTCCCGCTCGCGTTTGAATAATCGCTGTAAAGTGTTTAGCCCGGTTTGGCTGCCTGCGCGCCGGCCTGTCTTGTGGTTCTCTCTCGCTCCGTGGAGCTCCGATCCCAACTTTTACTAACCCCGCGTGACAAGGCATTTCCAGTTGTGATGTCAGCAGACGCGCGCGCGCGTTGCTGTGGACGACTGCTGGCTGCTTTTACAGTCAGTGGCTGGCATTGAGAAGTGTGCAATTTTTAAGGGCGAAATCAGGCGTAAGGCAAGGCAAGGCAAATTTATTTATATAGCACAATTCAACACAAGGCAATTCAAAGTGCTTTACATCACATGAAGATCATAAAAATCACATTTAAATCAACACAACGTAGAAACGAAGACAAAAAATCGCATTTAATCACAGAATAAAAATAAATAAATAAAATAAAAATAAAACAAAAACTACTACTACTAATAATAATTGAAATCAGCAATGGAGATAAAAACAAGAGGAATAGAAAGCAGGTAGATTGAAATATATAGACAGTTATAGATATGCAGTGCTAAACAAAAGCGTTTTTAGCCCTGATTTAAAAGAGCTAACAGTTTGAGCATACTTCAGACATTCGGGTAACTTGTTCCAGAGGTGAGGAGCATAATAACTAAATGCTGCCTCACCCTGCTTGGTTCTTGTTCTTGGAACATGCAGAAGACCGGTTCCAGACGACCTTAGGGGTCTAGATGTCTCATAGGACTCTAACAAGTCAAGCATGTATTTTGGTCCAAGGCCATTAAGTGTTTTGTAAACGAGCAGCAGTATTTTATAGTCTATCCTTTGACTTACTGGAAGCCAGTGTAGCGATTTCAAAACTGGTGTAATGTGGTCCAGCTTCCTTGTATTTGTGAGGACTCTGGCTGCAGCATTCTGTACCAGCTGCAACTTCCTGACTGATTTTTTATCAAGACCTGTAAATATACCGTTGCAATAGTCCAATCTGCTGAAAATGAATGCATGCATAAGTTTTTCCATGTCTTGTTCAGTCAGAAGCCCCTTAATTCTGGTTACATTTTTTAGGTGGTAATAAGCGGATTTAGTGACAGACTTTAAATGGCTATCAAATTTTAGGTCTGAGTCAATAATTACGCCAAGGTTTCTGACTTGATTTGTAGCTGTAAGTGACATTGTGCTAAGTTCGCTGCTTATCTTTGACCTTTCCTTTTTTGGCCCAAAAATGATCACCTCTGTCTTCTGCACATTTAACTGGAGAAAATTCTGGCACATCCATTCATTGATTTGATGAATGCATTTGCTCAGGGTGACTAAGGGACTATAATCATGTGGGGACACAGAAATGTACAGTTGTGTGTCATCTGCATAGGCGTGATAGGAGATGTCATACTGTTCCATTATCTGAGCTAACGGAAGCATATAGATGTTAAATAAGAGTGGTCCAAGAATTGACCCTTGAGGGACTCCACACGTGAATTTGGTTCGTTCTGAGAGTTTTATTATAAACCCTTCACAAGGACTATTTCGTCTTAGAATAATAACTTCATTTTTTTCCTTTCTGTAAGGGGCAAAAATACTTTTGCAAATTGTACTCATTCTAATCTAAATGTTTTGGCACTTTGAACAGACAATGCAATGGATTAATGGTATTCACACTATTTACATTTTAGGGGAGAAGACCTGAGTGCTCAAGAGGCACATTTGTTTATTGTTGTTTTTTATTTTGTTTTTAAGCAAACAGATGGTCCAAGTCATTATTGGATGAGCAAGTTTATATTTTTAGTAATTAATGAATGAATAAATACCGTAATTTTCTGAAAATAAACCGCTACTTTTCCCCCTCATTCTTAATCTTGCGGTTTATAGTCCAGTGCGGCTTATTTGTTGATTTATTTGGTTTAATAGGTAACATTTTATTTGACAGCAGCTTCATAAGACCGTCATAATTATGACATGACAATATCATGGGCATTAATGTATGCTTATGACAGATGTAATTAAGTGTCATCCAGCAAATTATGTCATTAACTCCATTTATGTCCATCTCAGATATTTTACATCCATTCAAAAGTGAGATCATTTGCCAGATGACACAAAATGACATCTGTCATAAGCATTCATTAATGCTCATTGTAATGTCATTTCATAATTATGATGGTTTTATGGCAGTTTTATAGAACCACTGTCAAATAAAGTGTTACCAGATACCATAACTAGCAATTGATGAAACAATTGGAACAGTAACTGAAAAAATAATTAACACAGAACATGAATTTTGATTGTTATTCACATCTGTGTAGCGCTGCAATGCATGCTAGTAGGCATGTTGGACGACAACAGTGTTAACAGCAGGTGGCAGCAGAGGTTGACTGTTTCCCCCAAGGGAGCAGTGATGGCCAAATTAATATTATTGAAGTATGGTGGTTCATTTGGAAGACAGCTGCGGCTTATATTATAGTCCAGTGCGGCTTATCTATGAACAAATGCTGTTTTTGTGTTAAATTTGGTGGGGGGCGGTTCATAATCAGGTGCGTCTTATAGCCGAAAATTGCGGTAAATAAAATAATTTAACCCAAAGACAGGGCGTCCACTTATGTGAACATCACATTTTGGGTCATGTAAGGCACAAAATTAACATTTAGTATACAAGTGAGGCCTACAAGACCCAAAATGTGAGGTACATTTACTTGTATGTGGATGCCAGGTCTAAATTATAATCATTATTATGATGTATTTTTAACTCATTAGCTGCCATTGACGGGAATAAACATCCAATCCATTGGAAGTGGGAGCCCTCCTAGTTTAAAGCAACACTTGGTAACTTCAGTTTTGGTTGATTTTATCGACGCCGGTGGACGAAAGCTGTAGTTTTTTTGTCCTAAGGAACACTACGTTTCCCATGAGGAACAGCGCACAACATCACATTGTCATAAAATCATCAATCAATCAATCAATCAAAACTCAATCTCCCAGTCACCTGCAGATGGATTAAACAACAATTCTGTTTCCAGCGGTTGTGTGAAGGATGAATAGAAGAAAGATAATGAATCCAGTGGTTGCTAGACAATAGCATATGACAGTTAGCAACCGTGTTGCTTAGTGTGGCTAACCACCCCACCCGACTCGTTGGTTGGGGGGGGGGGTAATCACCCCCACCCCAGCAAGTGAAAGCCAGGCCAATGTTTATTCTGTATATCCTGGTAGCATCACTTTTTTTGTTCTTCAGACAAAACTTTTTGTCTCTTTTGTTGCTTTGCCATCTTTGCAGAATTCGCGCGACAGTGTTCGCATCGACTTCCGTCTTTATAACGAACGGGGAAAAGGAAGTGACACATGCCTTTAAGCAGTCAGCATATTTGTAGTTTTTTTAGTGCCAGGGTTCCTTCCCATCCTCCTCAAAGTTAATTAGTGCCAGTGAAAGTGATACAGACCCCCCTCAAGATATGAAAGAGGTGTCATTCAACTAGTTGTCAGTCGACATATTATCGCAAATGTTATGAAAATATTTTCTAAAGGTTGAAAAGTTACCTAGTGTTGCTTTAAATGGATTGGATGCCTACTAGTGATAAACTAATTTAAGAAAGTGTCTCGAAACCTTTTACCAAGTGTGTACACAGCAATCGGCTGTCAACTAGCTCAGAACGTAACCCACCCACTGCTCTCAGTCATTTTAGATAGACTCCAACACCCCCAGATGAGAATAAGTTATTCGGATAATGCTTTACACAATAAATATATGGTACTTTTATTGTTTCCTCTTTCAGGTGGAATCAAGGGCGTAGGTTTGCATAGGGACAGTAAGGACATAACACGACCAACTTTTCAGGATGCTCAAATTGTCCCCACCAACTTTTAAGCAACCTTATTTGCATTATATGAGTTCAGTGATATAGGTCATTTAGATAGTGTTCCCATATGTTGTAAGGACAGAACAGACCCTACCATTAGAAAGTGAATTATTTTCATTATTTTCAAATTTAATTTTAACCCTTTTCATTTGCTGAATGCCCTCCCACGCACATTTGATTGGCTGATGACTTGACCAGAAGTGGATAGAATAAGCAAAAAATCCACAGGAAGTCTAGCGTTGCTTCTAAATAATATCACTCAAGTAAAGGTAGTCATCCAAAAAGATTATTCAAGTACAAGTAAAAAAAAGTGTTTGTTGAAAATAATAGTCAAGTAATGAGTAACATTGTGAGTAACTGCTTACAATGGTTTTTTTTTTAATCATGGTATATTTTTTTCCTCAGCACAATTTGATTGATACGAACTGTTGTTATTATTACTATACCATATTATTATTATAACCTATTACATGACCATATTAAGCCAAAATAATGACAAAAAAATCCTCCAATTCAGACCAGAACAACAATATGAAATAAAGAGCGCAAGTGCCCTCTAGTGAAGAAAAAAAAACATTGTTCTCTTTCAAATATTTTTATTCAAATTTAAGACAAAAAAACCCCATTGTTAACTCAGATTGGTATAATGGAGTCATGTGGTTGTTTCGACGTCTCATTGGTGAAACTGAGACGGCCACTGTTGGCATTTCGGCAATAATAAAGTCAATATGTAGAATGAATACGAAAAATGTAACGACTCTAGTGTAGGCCAAAGTAGTGGAGTACGAGTTGTGTTTCTTCACAAACCTACTCAGTAAAAAGTATTGTTTGGTAAAACTACTCTAAGGATTACATTTTTCTAGAAAAAGTACTCAAGTAAATGTAACTGAGTAAATATAACGTGTTACTACCCACTCCTGCACTTGAACCAACCCGCCTCATCCACTCCCTTCGAAAAGGAGTGATATTTGAAGTGTTTTTTTTTTCCGACCAGCAGCAGTGACCAGCAGCAACTAATGTAAAAATACGTCAATGTTTCGGAAGTGGGGAAAACACCACTAATTTTGCTAAAGAAAGTCTGACTAGCATCAGAGTTAGCAAAACATTAAACTGTGTGGACATACTAACTTGCAAAACTACTGCAGTCAGGCCAGCGTCCACAAAGAAAAACAAAGTCAAGCTAGTTGTCCCTTATTTGGATCTTTGTTTGCATTATGTGCATTACAATAATGCAACGCAGAGGCTTCAGAGTGCAAGTCCCTTTATTAAAAAAAAAAACAAAAAAAAAAACGGGAAGCTATCCAAGATTGGGTCCACTTCAGGGGGACACTACATGAACATGAACTGACATGTGAAAGAATTTCATGAGAGTACTTTGTTTCGGGGTAGTCTCGTATACCTCAGATATAGATCGGTCCTTGGATATCTCAGATTGTCACCTGAACCAATACACATGAAAGTTAGTATAAATCAATACAGACTTATTTTGCATTAATCATTTAGTGTATCAATTAATTAGGTTCATATTGGTGAGAAATGTAGCCCTGACCCCCGTTCAGTAATCTGGTCATATTAATGTCCGGATCAAAGCAAAAAGTGTACATGCAGGTTATGCTGTTATATCGTCCCTACCAATGTTGAGACCAAACCTACACCCTTGGGTGGAATCCATTTTAATTAAAGATTTTCCTTTGCATTTTCCTGTATTTCATTAAATTCTTACTGCCCAAACTGTGCTTAGTGTTCCAGTGGTGTACTTTTAAGGAATAAAATCTCTCCCTCGTACGGTTTAAGAGCTGTTAAACCTATAATGTCATTGTAAAAAGTCATAATAGGTACTGCTAAAAGATTATTACATTACTGTCTATCGTCAACATTCAGTTCTTGGTATTTCCCGTGACGAAAATCTGCAGCTAAATTTAAGTAGGCCTAATAGGAAATCAGTTTGCCGGCTTTCCCCACTTCTTATTAACCCCTTTGTTTGCATCAAAGCCATCAGTCTCTTTTGGCTCAGGTTAATCTTCACTGTGTATCCGGAGTCCATATACACACAAATACACACGCACACTCACCGCCACACAGACTAATGGACTCAAGCCCTAATGAGTTGTTTTGATGCCTTAAATGTTCATGTGCTTGTTCTATAATGCATCACTGTGTAAAAGTTATCCATGTTTTCATTTGATCAAAAGGTCTTCCGCATTCAGATAAGATCTGCAACAAAGCTTTGAAGCTAATTCAACCAGTAATAAAGCTATAAAGATTGAGTGGCTGTGTAGAACCTTTTGGTGGTACACTATTTCTTAATTAAATAAATAAATAAATAGAAAACAAATGATGAACAACAATGATGAGATCAACAAATACTTTTTATTTTTTTTTTATTTATTTTTTTCAAATCAACATCTAATTCCTGGCTCCGAGAAGATGTACTGAGAAAACACCTACTGGTGGACCCAGAGCTTTGGGTAGTTCTGTAGCCTATACTGTATGTTTTACTTGTTTCTGTGTAAATTCTAATATGTAACAATGTCAGACAAACTGCATGCATAGCAGGCAGCGCCCGCTTATTTTTGACACGGTTGCCAAACGCATGTGGGCGTTTAGACAAGCGCTCGGTGCATAGAAGACATCTGAAAGCACCAAAATCACGTTTCCTGTGGTCTTTTGGTTCCATGCACGAACTTCAGTGTAACCCTTCCTTACCTGCAATAATATGCAAGCTTTTTATCTATAAAATCTTCTTCTTCTTTTCTTTTCAGCTTTTCCGTTGTAATTAGAAGAATTTCAATTTGTTTAATGGATTTGACTGATGGATGGTGTCTTTCAACCGGAAATGACACAGTAGCCCTCTTTTTCAACACTGGTATATCCAACGTTGAAAATCTATAGTTGATACAAATGTCTTCTAGAGCCATTAGGGTGATTTAGAAAAAAGGATGACCATTTCCTCACAATATTCCAATACTATTATGGCTATGAATAACTGAAAAAAATCAAAGCAATGTAATTGGTTAGTATTATTTTACAGACAGTATTACATTTTTCCAGATTTTTATATTTTCTTGTGAAATTACCAACTGAAAGAAAAACACGCTACGATGACAAATATGACTCATTACTAGTTCAACCAAAATAGGTTGAGGTAGTGTCACTCGTATGATAACAAGTATATTTAGATGAAAAGTCTCACAATCTATTTTAATGGCAAAAAAAAAAATAAAAATAAAAATGGAAGGCTTTAGTCAGCTTTGGAAACATTAGCTGTATTTATTTTGCTATCTAATATTGAGTTCACAGTCAATATTTTAAAATGTCTTTTTTTTAATTTTCTGGTGAGTCACAAAAAAAATTAATTGCTTCTAAAACTTCTCTGTGTTGGATTTTTCTTTGCAAACTTTTATAGTTATTGTATAAACTAAAAAAATACTTTTAATTTTACTTTTTAAAAATTTAATTAGATTTAGTTAATTGTATTAACTTACTGAGAGCTCCTCTTCTGTGTTGCATACTGTATAATCTGAAAAATACTTGAATATTTTGCTTTCCGATTAGTCATTGAATGGATATTTAGTTGTAAAAGTACTGTTTTTGTGAACTGTTTGAATTGGGTTCAATATAGTTGATTTTCTTTTATTTCCAAACCTTGGCTAATGGATACACTGATACATTATTCTTTTTTTTCTCCTCACTTCACACTGCTGTTAAACTAAACATGACTGAGTTCGTTGTAAATCGAATGGACAGTAGCCTACTGTATCATAGGCCATGTCCACATGTAGCAGAGCTTTCTAAAAACGAGTATTTTGCCCCTTCTGTCAAGAAAAAAAAAAAAAAATCAACGTCCACACAACCTCGTTTGTAGGGAAAATATCCGCACCCAACTGCATAAGTGTTTTTTTTTTGTTTTTTTTTTTTAACGTATTTCTTGATGTGCATCCAAGCATAGAGTGAATGAAAAAAAAAGTTAAATGGTTCAACGATCTTAATTTCTCCATTTACCTGTTGTCTTGTAAGATGTTCGTGAACCGCTAGCATGTTAGCACGGGTCGCTATTGGTGCAGTCGCTTGTGTGTTTATATATGTGCATTATATATGTCTTTAACATTCACGATGTATGTGTGATATCTGATAAGATTCCAAATTTTCTGTGAATGAATGCAAACACGGGTCGCACATATGACATTTGAACATTTTTTTGTCGCAGAAAGTGACGTTTCAACTGTTAAAAAATGCAAACCTCCGGTTATTAATGTACACATGACGACGCATCAAATGCAGAATTTGCAAATCTTCACTTTGGTTGGAGTTGTTTTCTTTTTTGTAATGTTGACCACAAAATGTGTCTGCATATGGATGATAGGCTAAACCAGAGAAAAAGTTCTTTTTGCAAGATACCCTGGTACGTGTAGACATGGCCTAAGTCACCTAGCAGGGCTTGAACTTTCCCCTCTGCGTACACACCTAAGTTACATTTCAATTTACCCGCATTTGTTATCTTCAACGATGACCTTTAAAGTGCGAAGATAACAAAGACAATTTGTGTGGGAGGTTGCCAACGTGGTTTGTTCTTCTAGTGAAAGTTGCAAAACAAACAAGCAGCATCGTCTCCCCATCTTACGCTGTTATTTGTGTGCTTTGGGCGTCACTCTCCTTTCAGGGATTTGAGCACACACATGCTGCAGAAATGCAAACGTAAGTACCGACGCAACAGGTATTTGCTAAATGTCAACAAATATCAAGTTACGTGATGTGTGGTCCTGTATTAGAATGTCGAGCGATAAGGACTCGCCGCAGAGGCAGTAAAGCAAGTGGAAATGATTTGTGCACCATGTCTAGATGAGTATACAGCAGGGTTGCCCTAATTTAGAAATGTGGTCCCTCAATATTCCAAGCACAAAAATACAGTGTGTATTCTCGTAACTACGCACAACAAGTGATTAAAATCAACAAAGTAGTTATGAACCTACCACAGTAAACACGAAATGCCATGAAACAACACCATGAACCATTTGGGAAACCACTCCAGCCATTAATTTTATATACTTACTGTTTATTCTCATTAGAGACAAGGGTGAAGGTTGAAGACTATCCCAGTTGACTTTGGACAAGAGCTCGTTTATCCTGGTTTGGTTGGTAGGCATTTGCACACAGACAAACAAGCATTCCCACAAGTACAGTTTACAGTCTTCAATGAACCTAACATGAAAGATTGTGGGAGGAAGTTAGAGTGTACCTGGAATAAACCTCCATAAGCGTTAAGAGAAGGCCGGAGCCCAAATTCTAACCCCCAACCTCAGAACTGGCAGTCAGTACAGTCTTTATGTATCATTTCTAAGTATAGGGATTCATATTGTGTCATTTGATGAATGAAAACACTTCATGTTTTAAGTGAATAGAGTAAATTCTAATCAAATCTGTATTTCCATGATATTGCATATAGGGGACCATTAATGGATTGACGACATCTTGGTTTGTGCTTCCCCTTAGTGGTTGGTTGCTGAAACTGCTTTGACTTGCTGGTGTTAAACGCCCGCAATGTGATCACAAAACATCAGCAGAAAAATAAAATGCATTTCCGGAAATGGTCACGGAAATAAATGGTATCTTTCCAGCGGGATTCCAACAGCAATGACATTAATTTGTGACACCCTTGATAATACTGATAATCGATGACTGGGACTGAGTTCATTCATCACACCAGCTGGTGTAAAATCAATTTTAACAGCCAGCAGCATATAAATGTGAAGTCAGAAACATGTTAATAAACACATTCAGTAGAGTATGAAGTATTCCCCCTTTTGCACCCGTTTCTCTGGATACAAAAAGGAGATTAGTGACCCTCCATTATTTTACATGCCCTGTGGCACAGCAGCAACACTAGATTATCCTCCCAAGAATCCTAGGACAAGCACATGCTTAACCTTGAGCCTTTAATTAGTCATTTTAAAACTTAATAAAAGTTGACTTTAGAATTTTCTCATAACAATACTGCAGGCTTAGTCCTTGCTGGAACACAATTTAGTGAGGCCTATTACCATTTCTGCAGTAGCGATGATGTAGTGATGGCTGCCATATGCATCTCAATCTTAAAGAAATCAAACGAAAAGCTATCAATTTCCTATAGTGCTTGTACTCATCGGTCACAGGTGAGCTGGAATTATCTTAATTTCCTATAAATAAGGGTTCTTCTTATTGTAACCCCAAAACCTCACCCCCACCTTTTTATTTTTTTTTTTTTAATTTAAAAAAAATATATATTATAACAAATACAGGACTGTCTCAGATAATTAGAATATTGTGATAAAGTTCTTTACTTTCTGTAATGCAATTAAAAAAACAAAAATGTCATACATTCTGGATTCATTACACATCAACTGAACTATTTCAAGCCTTTTATTATTTGAATATTGCTGATTTTGGCTTACAGCTTAAGAAACCTCAAAAATCCTATATCAAAAAATTAGAATACTTCCTTAGACCAAGTAAAAAAATAATTTTATAACAGCAAAACTAAATCAAACATTTGAAAATGTCCATTGATGCACTCAGTACTTGGTTGGGAATCCTTTTGCACGGATTACTGCATCAATCCGGCGTGGCATGGAGGCAATCAGCCTGTGGCATTGCTGAGGTGTTATTGATGCCCAGGATGCTTCGATAGCGGCCTTCAGCTCATTTGCATTTGTAGGTCTGGTGTCTTTCATCTTCTTCTTAACTATACCCCACAAATTCTCGATGGGGTTCAGGTCAGGGGAATTAGCAGGCCAATCAAGGACAGTGATGCCATGGTCAGTGCACCAGTTACTGGTGGTTTTGGCACTGTGGGCAGGTGCCAGATCATGCTGGAAAATGAAATCCTCATCTCCATAGAGCTTTTCAGCAGATGGAAGCATGTAGTGCTCTAAAATCTCTTGGTACACAGTTGCATTTACTCTGGACTTGATGAAACACAGTGGACCAACACCAGCAGCTGACATGGCTCCCCAAACCATTGCTGACTGTGGGAACTTCACACTGGATTTCAAGCAACTTGGATTTTGCTCCTCTCCAGCCTTTCTCCAGACTCTGGCGCCTTGACTTCCAAATGAAATGCAAAACTTGCTTTCGTCTGAAAAGAGGACTTTGGACCACTCTGCAACTGTCCAGTGCTTCTTCTCCATAGCCCAAGTCAGACGCTTCTTCCGTTGTCTTGAGTTCAGAAGTGGCTTGACCATGGGAATACGGCTATTGTAGCCCATTTCCCGGACACGTCTGTGAACTGTGGCTTTTGATACCTGGACTCCAGCTTCAGCCCACTGTCTTTGAAGCTCCCCCAAATTCTGGAAGCGGCTCTTCTTCACAATTTTGTTAAGGCTGCGGTCATCTCTCTTGGTTGTGCAGCGTTTCCGGCCACATTTTTCCCTTCCAACAGACTTTTTGTGGATATGCTTTGAAACTGCACTCTGTGAACAGCCTGCTCTTTGAGAAATGTCTTTTTGTGTCTTACCCTCCTGATGGAGGGTATCAATGATGGTCCTCTGGACAGCAGTCAGATCAGCAGTCTTCCCCATACTTGTGATTTAGTTTACTGAACCAAGCTGAGTGTTTTTAAGGCTCAGGAAACCCTCGCAGGTGTTTCGAGTTAATTAGACGATTCTGGTGATTAGTTGAATAGCCTACTTGTATACTTTTTCATGATATTCTAATATTTTGAGATAGGATTTTTGAGTTTTCTTAAGCTGTAAGCAAAATTCAGCAATATTAAAATAATAAAAGGCTTGAAATAGTTCAGTTGATGTGTAATGAATCCAGAATGTATGACATTTTTGTTTTTTTAATTGCATTACAGAAAGTAAAGAACTTTATCACAATATTCTAATTATCTGAGACAGTCCACAATTCAGTATTTACATTTACTGAATTATGTCCAAACCTGAATGCATCATTGTCAAATCACATTCCTCTCTACTTTATCTTCCACATAAATAAACACAAACAGAAATATGTAGATTAAAAACTCTAAATTGAAGAAAATCTACAATTCAAAGCAAAAATGAGTGTAAACATGTATTAAAATGTAAAAAGAGAGAAATTAAAGTTTAATACTACTTCATCATCCTGCTGGTGCACATTGTGCACCATTCTGAACTTTGTGTGAAGTTGTTCGTTAATGATAGAGGAACACGACGAAAGAAATAAACAATAAAATTTGAACCCATTTAAATAATGCAGAAATAAAGATTTCATTCATCTTCTATTAAAGGCCAATTGTATCATTCACTACAAAAAATGTTTTGGGGGTATTGTAGTATGGGCGTCATATAAATGTCAGTCTCTGATATAAAACGGATTTAACAAAAATTGTCATAATTCCAATACTTTTGTTATTTTTGGTGAATATTTATGTTTGACATATAAAGTAAAGATTCCCTGCCCCCTTAATCACAAGGGTACATTTGAACTAACGGTCTTTTGAATCAGACATCAATAATAAACATTCTTTTTTTCCGTTTCGCTCTCTCTCTTTTTTTTGTTTTTTTTGTTTTTTTGTTGTTGTTTTTTTTTAATCGAACAATACAATAACAACAATTCAGATGTACAAGCAAGACACATGAAAAAAAAACTACAAATATTACCACAAAGCAATAATGATACAAAGTACAATATGCCAGGGTTTTTTAGGGAAAAAAAAAAAAATCTGAAATATTACATTTGGAACACAAACACAATATATATTTTTATAGCCTTTAGATTATTAATAATTTTTTTTACTTAGATGCAGATTTAATATATAGAGCCATTTCTTTTTTAAAGGCAATAAAATTAGGTTTGAATTTGCATCTATGAATAAAAAAAGAAATTGCCAAAAATAAGATGAAATTGATAAAATAATATTCTTCCTAATTGGCTCGATACGATACAAAGCGCCCCCCCCCCCCCCCCAAAAAAAAAAAAAAAAAAAAAAAATTAAGAAACGTTCTTTAGGAAAAGAAATGCGTGGAACAAATATTATTTTATATTTATTTATTCATTTATTTATTTATATTTTATTTTTTCGAACTTACATGCATTCAAACATCTGCTTCAAAAAAGTTGACAAAAAATGACAGCTACATTCAGATGTATTCAATACAGTTACATTGTCATTACAAGACAGAAGACAGTTATTTAAAAAATAATAATATACACAGTTTATGCGTGGAATTATTCGTCACCATCCCGCGCCTGTTGATTACGTCATCAACAATCGCCACGTTACAATGAGCCAGACACTAAACATCTACCATGACTGTCCTGTGTGAGTTTTAATGGATTTTGGAATCATGTTGCTTTTGTTTTTGGGTTCGCTGATGAAGATGCCTTAGTGGATTAATTGCCTTGTTTTACTAAGCAGTTGTATGCTTTTACTCACGCTTCTTTGTCGGGAACTTTTAGCCGCTAGCAGGCTAGCATCCTCGTTGCCAGTCCAGAATGTTGTCTCTGAAGGTCGGCTACTCGACTCTAGCTTCTTCGAGAGTTTACCAGACTCAATTAAGCAGACTCTCGACTGCTTGTGTTTATTTTTCCATTTGTCCGGCGTCTGCTGAAGGCATCCCTGTCATACGCGTTCCTCGCTCCGTGCAGAATCGCGTGGAGAATGTGAAACAAACTCGAGTTATAAATAAAATCAGCACCAGCAAAGCTGGCAAGCTCCTCATCCAGGGCAGGAACGCCAGTTTGAACCAGTCTGTTGGTTACACGCACGGCAAGTTTGACGTGCCTACACTCTGCTCCAAAGGATGGAAGCACAAAAAGTCATTCGGAGATTATTTCACTGTCAACAACATCAAATCCGTTGCACCTTTTGTATCTGCAAGCAAGGAGGAGGAAATTAAAAAGCCAGTGAAGACCTTCCATAGATTACAAATCTCCACTGAGTTGATAGAAACTTTGGAACGCTCAAACATCATTCATCCCACCACAGTGCAGCTGCAGACCATACCTAAGGTGATGCGAGGTCACAATATCCTGTGTGCAGCTGAGACAGGTAGTGGGAAGACACTGAGTTATTTGTTGCCGATTATGCACAAATTGCAGCTCAGTAAGGAAATTAATCATGAGGCGTCCCCTGAAATCCGTGCTATGGTTGTGGTGCCCTCCAGGGAGCTGGCTGAGCAGGTGGCGTCCGTGTCCAAGACCCTGTGCATCCCACTGGGCTTGGAGACGAGGACAGTGGGAGGCGGGCGAGGCGTGGGGCGCATCAAAGGGGTTTTCAAGCGAGGCGTTCCTGATGTTTTAGTAGCCACACCAGGTGCTCTGGTCAAAGCGCTGCGGAGACGTTGCTTGGACTTGAGCCACCTGCGCTTTCTGGTGGTGGATGAAGCTGACACCATGTTCGACCCGAGCTTCTCAGACATGTTGGAGGAAATTTTGCAGCATGTTGAAATCGCCAGTGCTCCGGCAGAAACGCAAGACCCGTTGAACAAGGCTCAGCTTCTGGCCATTGGTGCCACCTTCCCCGGCGGAGTGGGCGACGTCCTCAGTCGGGTGACGGATCTCGGCAGCATAGTGGTGATTAAGAGCAAGATGCTGCACTTTCTCATGCCGCATGTCAAGCAGACCTTTCTCAAAGTTCGAGGGCAGGACAAAGTCCTGGAGCTCAACCATTACTTGAAACGACTCCAGCAGGAACACGGAGGAGCAGGTGGGAACGCCGTTCTTGTGTTCTGCAACAAGTCCTCCACTGTCAACTGGCTCGGGTATGTAATGGAAAATGTTATGTTTTAGTAGATGCATTATTCAAATTGGCAATGTTGCAACTTTGCGGGGGGGGTGGGGGGCTTTTTCATATTGGTCGGTAGGTTTTTATTTGCTGATATGGATAGCTGAGGGTTTCCCCTGGTGCTTTATCAAGCTTTTCTTGATTTGATTAAAGAACTCTTTGGGTCACAGGTGTCGAAAGGGCCAAGTGGGTGCAAGTTTGCTTTCCAACCAATGAAGAGGACACCTTTTCACCAATCAGATCTTTTACATGTGTTATCAGTTAAACTTTGTCAGGTGCTGCTTGTTTCAGTAGGAAGTTCATTGGTTAAACTCTCTCCACGGTATCGGTTGGAACAAAATCCAGCACCCACTTGGCCCTTTCTGGAATCTGTTTGACACCTGTGCTTTGGGTGCGGTCATTAGTCGTTTTCTCATTAGCTGATATTTGGCGCCATCTTCAGACATAAAAGAGCACATGCAAAATATGTGTGTTTTCTCCCACCACAGATATTCCCTGGAGGAGATGGGTGTGCCGCACACTCGTATCCAAGGTGAGATGCCTGCCGTGGTGCGCACAGGCATCTTTCACCGCTTCCAAAAGAGCACGACGGATATTCTCCTGTGCACTGATGTTGCTTCACGAGGCCTGGACACGTCCCGGGTACGCCTGGTGGTCAACTATGACTTTCCGCAGTCACACACAGACTACATCCACAGGGCCGGTAGGGTGGGGAGAGCTGGGGGATGCGAAGATGGCGAGGTGCTCAGTTTCGTCACGCATCCGTGGGAAGTGGAGCTCGTGCAGAAGATTGAGACAGCTGCACGGAGAAGGACTTCTTTGCCTGGTATGGAGTCCGCAATCCGGGAACCAGAACCTAAAGTAGTGGAGACAGAAGAGTTGAGTTGATGGACACCATTGGATGACAACCTGAACCATACTAATTAATAATGTGGTGGGCTATATGTTGGACTTAATCGTTAGTCAAATGCAACGTGCAAGAGACCATACAAACTCTAGGGTATCGTAAATAAAATACCCAGAGCTAAATTTTGGACTTGTAAACTCAGTACTATTGGTCTACACATGTAACCACTTGTCTACATTCTTACTATGCAATAAATGCTTGCAGTGAATCATGATAATTTCAGGGTGAAATGTTTTATTAAACTTTTGAGTTTTTATTTATTTTTCGTTTTGTGTTTTCTATAAACGTTAGGAAAGAAAGACAGAATGCTCAATTCACAATTTATCTACATGAGAGTTCACTGAAACAACCAGGATACTAAACATTTTTAAACTTGAGGGGCAATCTGAGGCTACGTTCATACTACAGGTCTTAATGCACGAATCCGATTTTTTCGTCTTTTTCCGACTCGAGTGAGGCATTAACTTGACGGTCTGAACGTGACAAGTCGCATAGAACTGGACCATTTCAAATCCGATCTGGGTCACTTTCGTATGTGGTTCAAATCCGATCTGGGCCACATTTTTCCAGACTGTCGCAGCGGTCTGTACTGTCCAGTCTCCGGAATCGGAATTCATGCACTAATTACGTCAGCAAACAGCAAGAGGCACGAAGGACGGCAGCGATGCAGGCATTAGCGCCTAGCTTGAACTCTGCTTTTAAGCACGAAGCGGGATTGACCACAGTCATAAAAAATAAAATGAAGAAAAGGATAAACCTGTCAATTTTCGATTTTAATTCTGTGCTCCGAATGAGCAATATTTCATTATTGCACAAATGGCCGAGTCGAGGCAAACTGACGCACCCACGTCATTTCACGCACACACGTCAAGGCTTATGTGTGTGCGTGTATGCGTTCTATCAATCCATATAAACTTTGAAAATAAAACTAAACGTGGATTATTAATGTCTGTTATTTGTGTCCTCTTTTTATCGAGCTAAAAATGATAATCCCTGGAATGACGGATGACAGCCAACATGTGTGGTCATTTGTTTTGATGCTTCTGCGCATGCGGGTCATCTTGCTCAGCGCATGTCGGACTGCGAATTAGTGCGCATGCGTAATACTTGAATGGTCTCAATGGACAAAGGCAGTCTGAACGGACATGCCAAAAAAACAGATATGACAAAAAATCGGATTTGTGCATTAATACCTGTAGTATGAACGTAGCCTAAGAGGACAAATCTCTGCCTATGCAGCTAAATTCAAATCATTGCCGTATTTCTGACCTTTGTGACCTTTCCTCTTTTCATATTACCTACCCTACAAATTTAAGTTAAATAGGCTAACCTGTTATTGAGAAGTTCCTTTTCTGACCTTTGACCCCATTAGGTCCAATTCTATAATCACCTATTCCGTTCCATATAGAAAACATATCCTGCAATTTTGATGATAATTCCTTTACCCGTTCTTGTGTTGTCTTGAATACAAACATAGACATACGGAACTGAATCCTTAACCTCTCTCTTCTATTGGTTTGTCCACTGGTGCAGGTAATCTGTACCTTTCTGATGGTTTCATTTAGAAGTCAACATTATCTTTTTTTGAAGGAAGAAAACAGGGCTGATTGTGAAAAAAATGGTTACTGACCACTCTCAAACAATTTTAAATGTTTTTTTGATCAGTTTTCTCTTAGTTGAAAAGCACTTTTTTTTTTCTTACACGTCACGTCTCACACTGATTTAGCAATAAATTGTGAAAATTTTTCATAAACTGTATATTTGTGATATAAACATCTACACTGGTGATTAACCACTAGATGGTAGCATTTGTCTGATTTCCGATAGCTTTTTTTGGTGGTATTTTTTAAAATGGAAAATGTAATTAGTACTTATGGTGTTATACATATATAGCGCTTTTCCACCTTTCAAGGCGCTCAAAGCGCTTTACACCACTTCACATTCAATGAGCAAGTGTCTCTCTTTGGTAATATAAAAACTATGCAGTAGGAAAAATTTATAGAAAAAATTCACAACATTAAAGGTCAAGTCCACATCTTGTATCAGTTTATATCACTGAATTATTAATCATGAATACATAAAATGATAAAATACATGTTATTTAAAACAAATAGATTAAAAAGTTTGGCCCCTAATACCACTAAAGTTGATCCAACTCTCTTTTTCCCCCCATAGTATTTACCTCATTACCTGCCATTGACAATGATAGACTTCCAATTCAAGGACTGGCTGTAAATGCGTATCTTTTAGCGCCATTGACAAAGCTAGATAGATGCCCAATCCATTTTGACTGGGCAGGCTTGCAGCGATTATTCGCCTCTCACAGTCGAAATGGATTGAACGTCTATTGCCTTCAATGGCAACCAATGATTAAATGAATGCCTCATAAAGGGTTAAGGAGATCACCCAACCACTGGGTCACCAAGTAATGCTCTTTTTGTGTGATTTGTGCACAATATTTGCTTCCAATATTGTACAGCAAAATCCCTCCCAGTTGCACAAATTATACATGTCTCCAATATCAATGAGCACAGGCCTAAACCCGACACCTAGACTGTAGATGTGCATCCGAATGACTCTTAAAGGGACTGCCCCCCTAATTTTCCTTCCTTTTTGCCTGCAGGTTGCATGTTGAAAGCAAAGTGTCATCCTCACAATAAAGCTTTCTGCGCTAATGATGTAATGTGGAATGTTGCCATGAAAATTATGGATTACGGGCAGCTGACAGAAAAAGGATCCAAATATCTTCCCGGATATGTCTTGCTCCCACAGTTAAAATTTTGGGTTGGGGGAAGGGGTCTTCTGGGAGGAAATGTGGAGATTATGGTAGCAGACAGATGTGTCAACATGGCATTTCCATCAGAATGTTTGGAATTTTACTTGGTCTTGTCTTATTAGCATGAGTAGAGGGTATTCCTTTTTAGTTTTACTCTCTAAATGACTATAAATTAAGTATCTAAACATCTACATATGACCGTACCCACTGTCTCTACACACAAGATTGGTATTGAATGACACTCATTTACCATTAACCAGATTGCAATGCATTGTGGGCCATGTGGCAAGTAGACTAGCTGGAGCTTGTGCACAACAGTGAGTCATGAATACAGAACACCTGAAGAGTGTTTGGTTGTGCTACTTTTATTCACATGTATTGATGTTTCCACAGATTGGACCAACTATACAGGCGATTCAATCAAAAACAATGTTTGTGCTAGTTTGTTTATTTATTTATTGGATAAATTGTTATTACGTTATCCAGGAGTTCTATAAGTCACTCTATGTTAATACGTTTATCTTGTCAGGGCTCAGTTGTCATTTCTTATTGTAAGCAGTTGTGTAAAATGGGAAGCTATAATGACAGGATGTGGTTGAATATACTCTGCTCAAACTAAGATTGCATTTTTAATTGAAGTAAATCATTACATTTATTGAGTTATTGCTGTTCCCCCCAGCCCCAGTGAATCCCATCAATTATACCTATTTATTTGGGGAGGAGAATTATTCTACTATATATTTGCTAATCTGTATTGTAATAAGTGATAATGGATGTTTTTATGTTCTGTTTTTAATTTCATTGCTGTCCAAATCATTTATTGTGTAAATTGATACAATTTTGAAGTTTTTTTGTGCATCAAATAACATTACAATGTTACCCCCCCCCCCCCCCCCAAAAAAAAAAAAAAAAAAAAATTAACTAGGTTTCTAAGGTTTCAGGTAATATAATTCTATAAATTCAAAGATTAACAGCTTGAGCAACACAATGTATTTGATTTAGGTAGTTTTATTTTAGTGAGGATTTGTATTTGTAGCCATCGTAAACCATCAATTCTTAGTACACTACTGATCACCTTATAAATCATTTGATTAAAAATATCACATTGAATATGTGATTAGATTCAGTAATTATAGTTGTGATTGATTTCATTTTTCTATGCAAAGTAAAATGATTTTGAAGCAATTATATTTTTAACAAAGTGGGTTGGCATTTAAAAACAGCTCAAAAACGAGTCAGAAAAAATGTATATAGACTACTATTTTGCACTGGATTGAAAAGTTAAAAATGGCATTGGGTGAAAACTAACTGAAGAATCTAAATAAAATATTATTCACTACTCATATAAGAGTATCAAAAACGCCGACTGCATGAAAAGTCAAGCATGCAGAAAAGAACTAGTTGCAAATTGTCAAACTGTCTTGGCTTAAAGTTGATTCAAGGCTGCGAGTATCTCTTCTGTCTTTTCTGAAAAACATCATGACATTGAGCAAACCAGGCAGTTTGTTTAAGCATTACACTCTGAGCTCAACTCTGCATTCAGACCCAACCAGACATGCTATTAGCGGTAACTATACCATACCTATCATGAAAACTAACTTAAAACAACGTACAATACTATGCAGAGCTATGATTGAATGGAATGCCCTCCCAGACCAAATTTTAAAAACTCAAAATAAAGCTAATTTCAAGAAACAAATAAAGCAGTACTTTAGGGTCAACTGTATTTGATCACTAATGTAATTTGTAATGTAAGCCTCTTTGTTGTTGCTGACTTATATATTACCTCTTATATTGTCTATTTACCTCCTTATTAACTTTCTTCTGTCTTTATGTTAGTATGTTGAATTATGTTTGTTTTAGTGTGTAAATTTTTCAAGATAAGAATTCTTTCTTTTATATACAGTATAGTCTATGTTGATTAGTATGTTGATGTTTTGTCTGTTTTATGTTTTGTGTGGACCCCAGCAAGGGTCCTCCATAGATTAGTATGTTGATGTTTTGTCTGTTTTATGTTTTGTGTGGACCCCAGGAAGAGTAGCGGATGTTTTCATCAGCTAATGGGGATCATAATAAAAATACAAAAATACAAAATACAAATTTAAAACCAAAAGCAAAACAACTGTATAGAATTAGTTTAAAAATATATGACAGAAAACACTCAGGTGACTTGAAGTTCTGCTCTGAGAGCCCCAATTTGGCCAAATTTCAAAATTGCCCTGTATGCATGTGTGATACATCATTGGAAAGCTTAAAATCTCAATTTTCTGGGGGAAGAAAAATTTTGAACAGGAGGGCATTAAAAAAAAAAAAAAAAAGTATATATATTTAAACCGCCAAAACCCTAACTCGAGGTGAGAGCATTAAGATAGAATAATTAAAGACACAATGATTTTAACAAGATATTATCGCGTACTTACCTTGTTTCGATCCCAAAACTCGTGTAGCATGTCTCACCGAGTGTCAAGACAAAGCTGTGAATGGCCACAGCCGGACTTTTTGGGGATTTTGTGGGTGAAACACAGTAATATAACAAGGGTCGCAATGCTGAAATCGCAGACATCAAGGAGTGGTCAAGATTTTCTTTTTCAAATATTTACCCTTTTAAATGTTTTTTTTTTTTTTTTTCCCCAATTTTTCTTTGGTTTGATTATCATCTAAAATATTGGGGAAAATACAACAGTAACAAAAAAATACAATTACGAGATAGTTATGAGGTCGATATACATTACCTATTTGCAGACACTATTTTTTTTTCATTTTGTTTAAAAGTAAAATATACAGTATGCGAGTGAATAATTTTATGAAGTCATTTTTTAACTAAATATTAGACATCAATGAATGATTCTAAGCTAAAAATGATAGACCTTTCGAATGATAACTATAATTACTTACCTTCTTTTTATGGCCTGATTGAAACAAAAGTTGCGCGGTGTCGGTAAACGGGGGTCTCCAGAGTAAAATGGACAAATTAATAATATTTTGGGGGCTTAATGCGCCATGAAACTGCTATGGCAGCATGCAAACATATTGTTCGATCAAACACAACAGTTCTTTTGGCTTAAAATACAGCAGTTTATTTTAAACAGGGGTGCAATAGCAGAAACTGCTTTTTCAGCCTCGTCTATGTTTTCCGCCATATACTAGTTCTTCTAAAAAAATAGCATATTGTGATAAAGTTCATTATTTTCTGTAATGTACTGATAAACATTAAACTTTCATATATTTTTGATTCATTACACACAACTGAAGTAGTTCAAGCCTATTATTGTTTTAATAAATTAATATTGATGATTTTGGCAAAAAAAAGTCAAGAAAAACCAAAAATCCCTATCTCAGAAATGAGCATATCATGAAAAGGTACTCTAAAGGAGCTACTAACCTTATCATCTGAATCAACGAATTAACTCAAAACCCCTGCGAAAGATTCCTGAGGCTTTTAAAAACTCCCAGCCTGGTTCATTACTCAAAACCGCAATCATGGGCAAAACTACCGACCAGACTGCTGTCCAGAAGGCCATCCTTGACATCCTCAAGCAAGAGGCTAAGACACAGAAAGAAATTTCTGAGCGAATAGACTGTTCCCAGAGTGCTGTATCAAGGCACCTCAGTGGGACGTCCATGGGAAGGAAAAAGTGTGGCAGGAAACGCTGCACAACCAGAAGAGGTGATGCAGCCAGAGAAAGAGAAGGAGAAGGGCGATTCCAGACCTTGGGGGACCTGCAGAAACAGTGGACTGAGTCTGGAGTAGAAACATTCAGAGCCACCCTGCACAGGCGTGTGCTGGAAATGGGCTACAGGTGAAGCAGCGGCAGAAGCGCCTGACCTGGGCTCCAAAGTTCTTTTTTCAGATGAAAGCAAATTTTGCATGTCATTCAGAAATCAAGGTGCCAGAGTTTGGAGGGAGACTGGGGAGAAGGAAATGCCCAAATGCCTGAATTCCAGTGTCAAGTACCCACAGTCAGTGATGGTCTGGGGTGCCATGTCAGCTGCTGGTGTTGGTCTACTCTGTTTTATCAAGGGCGGGGTCAATGCAGCTAGCTATTAGGAGATTTTGAGGCACTTCATGCTTCCATCTGCTGAAAAGCTTTATGGAGATGAAGATTTCATTTTTCAGCACGACCTGGCACCTGCTCATAGTGCCAAACCCACTGGTAAATGGTTTACTGACCATGGCATTACTGTGCTCAATTGGCCTGCCAACTCTCCTGACTTGAACCCCATTGAGAATCTGGGGGATATTGTGAAGAGGAAGTTGAGAGACACCAGACCCAACACTGTGGATGAGCTTAAGGCCGCTATCGAAGCATCCTGGGCCTCCATAACACCTCAGCAGTGCCACAGGCTGATTGCCTCCATGCCACGCCGCATTGAAGCAGTCATTTCTGCAAAAGGATTCCCGACCAAGTATTGAGTGCATAGCTGATACAATTAATTGAAGGTTGACTTTTTTTGTATTAAAAAGCATTTTTGTGTATTGGTCGAATGAAATATGCCAGTTTTTTGAGATCGGGATTTTTGGTTTTTTCTTGACTTTTTTGCCAAAATCATCAATGTTAAAACAATAATAGGCTTGAACTACTTCAGTTGTGTGTAATGAATCTAAAATATATGCTAGTCTAATGTTTATCATTACAATACAGAAAATAATGAACTTTATCACATTATGCAATTTTTTTGAGAAGGACATATATATATATATATATATATATATATATATATATATATATATATATATATATATATATACAACAAAAATTGTGTTGGCCAGTGTAATTCATTTTAGAAAATCTTTGTAAATGTAGCAATAAATTGCAAAACTATCCATTATTTTAGTGACGATTTTACTTGGTCATCAATTTTCATTTAATGAGCTTTAGGGTTTTGGTAAAGTAATTTTTATTGAATTGATTGATTAATTGATTAATAAATGACTTATGTTGTGAATAATTTCTTTTGAAAAAATATTACAGTAATTTCAAGTTATCAATTGTTACCCATTTGTTATTTCTAAGCAAACGAACAATTTGTAATGATTTTTTCCCTGCTGGGTATTCCTGGGAGAAGGCAAATGGACTACAAAGCGTGGTCCATTTAAAATGACGCATTTCCTTTTGTGCCCCCACTGGAGGATCTGCTTGTGCTACCCCTCCCCTTTTACGCGCACGTACTCACGCGCATTGTACACACTGAACAGTCGCCGCTGTCCCTACACTCCAACGCACACACTACCCGGTCACTTGGAAATTTCCCTTCAAACCGTGCAGGATAATATTTTGCCGCTAAATCAGCGGAAGTGTCCGCTACAGTGCGTCCTGCGATGCGCCAGTGGAGCATCTGAAGGTAGACTGCTTGATTTATTTATTTTTTATTGGTAACATAGTAATCCGATTACCCCACATCTCTCCTGCGGCACACGCCGAAAAGCCGCCTGACCTTCTCGTGCTATCGGGTCTTCTCAAAACGGGGGAGAAGCACCGCCGCGTGTGTGGGACTGTCGCTGTTTTGCCGTGCTTGCGCAGTGACCGGTGAAGTTGCGTACTCCCAACACGCCGAGATGCTCGGTTGAAACGAGGCGCAACTTGTAGAGCCTTGGTTCATGCAAGCCGGTTCTTCCGGCGGCTTCACCGACTCGGGCTGCCGCAGCACGCCGCGGAGGAGGCGTCTCTGGCAGCTTTTGTTTGGAGAGTTGGGTGGGGTGGGGGCTGGGGGCAAATTCGAATTCAGGGGTCCCCGCCATGTTAATGTATAGTGTCAGGCAACTTTTTTTTATGACCCCACCCCAGGGTTATGCATTCACCAGCCCAAATGGAAAGAAAATGAATGCCCCTCTCCAATCGTTGTAGCGCTTCCCCATACTCCTGAAATTGGTGGTTTCATGCGACCAGTGGCTTTACATGCATTGAATCAACCTGCAGCCTCCCCATGCACGTTTGATTCCGTGGCTCCACTGCCACACCCCTTCTCATAGAGCAGCATTGTAGTACTCCCAACATGCCTGGTATTTGGTTGTGAATCATTTCTACTTTTACATGGTAGGTTTAAGCAGAAAATTGTTTAACACGACTAGTCCTGCAACGATTAATCGATTAACTCGAGTAATTTGATTAGAAAAAAGATTTAAATTAAATTTTGCTGCTTCGAGTATTCGTTTGATTAAAGTGGCATTGTAATGGTTTGTTTTGAAAGTGTTTGCATTTAGTTTTGATTTTGGTGGATACGCTGTCCTCTAGTGGTGACAGTGAATATGACATCACTCATTTCACGTGTCTGAATCCAGCTGCTAAATTTTTGTTTGAGCTAATTTTTTTTTAATGCATTCGTAATTTAGTTTATTGGTATATTTAGTTTTTTTTTTTTGGAATATGTGTTTGAACCATTTTTTAAGAGCATAAAAAAAAAAGTTTGCATTTTTTTTAGCATTTAAGCTAGCGGACTTTTGCTATATAAGTTAGCCAATTGTTCTTTTGTTCTACTTAGATCCTCATTTTAAAATTTATTTTAATACCGTTTGTGGCTCAGCGCAGGTATTTTAATTTTTAACTGTTTGCCATGTAAAATTTTAAACTAGGCAGGTCAAAAGAAATTTATTTCAACCACAATCTCTAGATGCATGTACAGTTAGACTTGTGCTGATTACCGGTTTCAAGGTATACCGTGGGTTGAAAATGTCACGGTTTCAAAACCGCAAAAAAAAAAAATCACTCAAAACGTCCCCTATGCAGTAAGCTATTTTTTATTTCACAAACTTAAGGGAGAAAACCCTCATTTGCAGCTGCAAGGCTTAACCCTCCTCCACCGGTTGTTGCTCAGTGTCATTGAGTTAGCTGTGCTACACAATGGCTGGAGAAGGTGAAACTTTTTCCCCTATTGAAGAAAACGAAATCGCTGGTATGGAAATACTTTGGCTCCAGAAATGTTACAGACGGCCGCGGCTTAGAGGAAGCGGGCCAACTGACATGTAGAACATGTTTGTGGAAGGTGACTGCCGAGGAGGCAATACCTCCAATATGATTTCGCATTTATACAAAATTAATGGTAAGTAAACACTGTCATGAATGTTTCCCCCCAGCTACAACAGTTAACTCCAGCATGTTTAGTGTGTCTAGCGCTGGTAAAACGTGGTGTATGTTTTTTCTCTGGCAACTGTCTGTGTTGAGAAAGAGTGTTTATATAATGTAAACATAATAAGTCATACACATGTTCTTTTCATGGAAAATAATGTAATAACTTTTGTAATGATGGTAATAATGTCGCGCTGTGGTTGTGGGTTTAGGCTCACCTAAAGAACTGCATTTATTTTGATTTAGAATATTTCAGTTATTTTTGTTATTTTTTAAAAATTACTTTAAGTTCATGTTATACTTATTTTCCAATTTGATAATATGTTTTGAAAAATAAAAATCCTGTTCAATGTATTATTATTTTTTTAAACCCAGATATCTCAAAGTAACACATTTCAGAGCTGTAATTGCAGTACCGTGAAACCGTGATATTTTGGCTTAAGGTTATCATACCGTCAGAATCTCATACCATGCCTATGTACAGTAGGGGTGTGACAATTATTGTTGTACCTACATTGGTACCGATACGGAGCTACAGTAATATGACGTCATCGGGGAGTACTAAGAAATTACATGTCAATGTTGTTTAATACATACTTTTCGAGATCCAGTTTCCAACCGCTGGCAGCTCTACCCAAAGATGGCCACCAGCTCCGCACACCACTGTAAAAAAAAAAAAAAGGAGCACATGTCACCCTTCCCGAGATGACGATAGACTTCCAGTCGTATGACGTCCAATCGGGACAGGGACGGTGGCAGGAAATGAACGTTGGTTCATTTTTGCACAATTACATTTACGTGAATGATTGACTGTTTTAGCAATAGTTTCACGAAGTTATTGTCCAGGCCTGTCTGATCAGCTCGAAGAAAATTTCCTCTCCATCCCTTGTCTATAAACGCTGGCTGTTTTAGCATACAGCTACTTCTCCATTAACTTTAAGTGTCCAGACTATATTGGACGCCCCTGTCGGCAAGGAGCAAATGACCAGCTTTTTCATTACCTTATCACTGACCCATGGTGGCGGCGGTGATCGTAAACAGTAATGTTGTTTTCCACTTAATGTTCTCACAGCGACATGCTGGAATACTCTTGTACTATGGTGTAGCTGTTCACATTTAGTGCTGAAATCACCAAGTTGAAATAAGAGTCATTGGATTGATAAACGACCAAGTTGACTATTGATGATCCTCGGGTGGGTGACTAACCTCTGGTTAGCATGTGTGAAGGGGCGGGTCCTCAGACTCCTCATTAATCGTGCATGGCTTATTGATTAATTTAGCCTCTGCATAAAAACAGGCCAAAGGGGAAGGAAGTGAGCGATCCATACTGTTCTTCAACTTGTAAAATAATGCATATGACAGTGAGAGATGTAGCGTCATCGTTACAATCATATTGAAGATAAACTACTTTGTTATATGGTGAAAAACAATTCCAGCATTCAGTACAGTGTCCGTGTTTTCACCTAGTTAATCTTCAAACATATTTAGAAATTAATCTTTGAATTCACTTTATAAGGTATTTAAGAAAGGATTTTGTTGTGAAAAGGCTGCTAAATATTTAAAAAATGTTTATTTTTAAGGTAATTTCTGCAAAACTAAAAATAAAACATTTAGCTTATCTTTCAGGAGGAACAAACCCAAAAATGGAAGATAGCAGGTTCTGCTGGTTGAAATGAAGTTTAGTGTGATGGAAAAATGACTGATGGGATGTTTTGATTTACAAAACACATTCAAGAAGCATTTGTCCTGAAAATTTTAGTCAAACTTTCAGGTGAACCCATTCATTACCATTGTTTGTAATTATGGTAACTTTTCTGTGTGTGCGATTTTTCCCTTCTATTTTTCCGCCCTAAAGTGGTTAGATTTGGTCACTAATGTGCTGAGGAATCCATAACCTGGTTCAAGTTGATAAGGCAGAATTTCACACTTTGTTGTGACCGAGCCACGGTCTGTGTAACCTTAAACATGAGAGTCAAATCGCAACATTCCTCTTAAAGAAAAGGGCCTCAGCACCCTACTGATACCATGTGAGGCCCTCGCTTATTTTGACAGCACTTTTATGCTTATTTTCTCTCAAAGTCAACATCACATAGAAGAAGGCCGCTAAGATTATATGACAACAAAGAGTAACTTTATTAGGTCATTTACTTGAGGTGGAACAGTGTGATTTCTGCTACATTTTACACGTGCTAAAATATTTGTGGAGCTGGAGTGGTTGTTATGGTGACAGGAGGCTTCTTGGTTACGCATGATGATGTAACACAGAATTTATTCTTGAATGTAGCTTGAATTTGCACGTGGAACTATTTGACACATTTGTTTCACTTGGTTATATCTATAAGAAGCGCTCGATCCTTTCTTTCAGGTCTACCTATTCTTTACAAAAAAGTTGATCAGGTAAATCAAAAGGCAATGGGTCCAAAACTGCCACAATGTGATGAATGACGGCTATTGCTTATTATTTGCTTTCTTAAAGGGCTCGGTCCAGACCTTTTCTGGGTCTTTGGCAGCTGTCTATACATAAGCGGCCCGAAATTATCTTATTTGGGATTCCCCCATAAATCTGCATTTCGGAACGGTCTGGTTTGGCAACATTGATACTAGAGGTGTGCAAAATTTCCGATTCTTAGATTATTCGCGATTCGGCCGTGGAAGATTCGAGAACGATTCACAAACATCCAAATTCCGATTATTGAAATATGCCAAGTAAAGCGGAAGTACGACACACTCAGCGCGCCGCGCGGTCAATGAGCAACGGAGCGAGAGTACCTAAACATCATGCTTCTCAGTACCCGGCCCCTCGGGTAATGCCAATGCTCAACTCACGGCTCTAGCTCAACTCATGCCACGCGATAAAAAAAACACAACAACATACCTGAAGCTGCGACAAAAGTACGTCATGCACATAATGTTACGGTAGATATCATTTATATAAGACTAGATGCACTACGGTAGCGGTAGCGTTTGCAGCACATCTACAAAAAGCTAGATGCAGACGTAGTAAACGGCCGCCATCTTAAAGCAGTACACTTCTCTGCAAGGCTGTTGTAGCGAACCTTCCAAGCAAACCTAATTAACTTTTTATCTAAAATACTCCTAAATCGGTAAAATATTGACTTGAATCTATCTTTAAAATAGTTTTAAAACTTTCACATGTCGAAAGTTGACAAGAGGGAAATATGGATTAACGGGAGCAATTTTAACAACTTTAACGGTTGATTCACAACATTAAATTAATTGAATGTAGTTTAAAGCTGCTGATACAGAATGGGGACTGGAGTTTTTTTATTTACTGTTATTTTTGTATATTTGTTTACTGCTATATGTTAACTTGATACTGAAATAGTAGTTTGGTTTAGCCTGAGAGTATTTTTGAACAATTTTGGAACTAATGTACAAAATATTTAAAAAAAAAAAAAAAAAAAAAAAGGGGGGGGGGGTGCATCAATAATCGTTTTAGAATCGAATCGGACCATCTGAATCGTAATCGTAATCGAATCGTTAGGTGCCCAAAGATTCCCAGCTCTAATTGATACTGTGTAGACATGCACCATTTGCACATGTAGAATGACACACCAAGAGCAAACATCTGTTACAATACTGTATAACAGAATGCCCGTTGTGACTATCCCCCCAAAAGAGCTATGACCTGCCCCTTTTTATATTAGCGATGAGTACGGATGCATCTGCTGCCTCGACAGCCGCGACGTATGACTCCTGAAGTCGTGAACGAATAGCGTTCTCATTACTCAACACATTTGTTGACACATTTCCACATTTCTATCAGTCATCACAGCATTTTAGCTTCTATGAAGCTCCGGGTGGGTGAAACTAATCCGGTGGTTAAATTCCCCTGCATAGTCACTGGTAACTTTCTAAGGGAATATTGCTGGGAGTGCTGGAAATGCATCCTACTCTCTTCCACTGGGCTCCTAGACCCCCCGCAGCCTCTGGGGCGTCTATTCTTGGGTTTCCCATCAGGGTTGGATTCATGCTTGAATGTTTGGCAGCAAGCTGTTTCTGAGGGAGTCGACCCTCTGAATAAGGCCACCCTTCTGGAAGATGTGCTCAAACGGTCCCAGTGTTGCTGAGTGAAATGTATAGGATCAATTAGTCGAAGATCATTTTACACCATGGTGGGGTTGTTGCGACTGGTTCCCTCCAAGTTTGACCACAATCTCTTCCATGATCCTGGTTGGATTTTCCATTGAGATCAATTACAGGTTTAAGTGGATTTTCTATATTCTACAGTAGTTCTTCCCCCATTTTCTCTGTTGTGAAAATATTCACCAAAGGCCCCAGAATCAGTCATTGGGTAATGGCTGGCGTGAAAAAAGTGGGGTCCATTTAGTTCTTTTGTGTTCGTCAGAGCATTTTATATTTGCCTTATTCCACGTTGTTGTGCTTTTTGTTAGCATTTTAAGGGGAAAATAATTTGTTTGTGTCCATCATATGCCAAAGCTTGAATTTGGGAATGTGTTTGTCAAAGTGGAGAATGAATTCTCACATATTTTCATGGAGGCACAAAATTCTAGGCAGTTTCAAAGCAGTTGGCTTACTTTAAACCTGGCATGGCAATCTGATGTTTGCATGTGGTAGTTTGACATGAAGTGACATGATCATATATGCAAATACTCAACACCTTTTTTCTTATTTTTATAGTGCAGGACAGGTAGTCCCGGGTTACGAACGAGTTCCGTTTCATGTCTGGCGATGTAACCCGAATTTCTGCACAAGTCGGAATTAACCCTTTAAGTATCCCGAAATACCCTCTAAACCTCAAAATAACTGTCCAAAAACATGTATTATACAACATATTAATAAGATAGAGTAACAAATAAGAGATAGTGAAGTACGTTGGGTGTGTGTGCTGTTACATTCAAGGACTGTTTGGCCTCAAAAAAAAAAAAAAAAAAAAAAAAAAAAAACTGTCCGGACTTGCGAGTGAGTCGCCTTGCTGAGAGAAAAGGCCACTGTGGAAATAGTAAGGATGCGAGAAAGGGGGGATATCATGGCCATTCAGGTCTGCAGCATCGCCTCTCCTAAACACGAGCCCGCCGTCCGAACTAAAAAAAAAAAAAAAAAAACGGATCAGGACTCACAAGAAGAGTCGGCGTCGGGGGACAAGCATGAGAACAAGGAAGCGGGAACTGCAGGACTGCGGCGACGGTGCTGGGGGAGGTGGGGATCCTGACATGCCAAGACCTAGGTACTGTTTACATGACTAAAAAAAAACCCCACAACACTAGAGACAGAATGGCAGACGAGACTCTGGCGTCGTAAAGTTGAAATCAAGTAAGTCGGGTACGTCATAACCCAGGGAATACCTGTTGTATGGTATAGACTTCACTTAGGCTAGGTTCATACCGCAGGTCGTAGTGCACGAATCCGATTTTTTCATGTTTTTCCCACTCGTTTGAGGCATTAACTTGACGGTCTGAATGGGAAAAGTCACACAGAAGTGGACCATTTCAAGTCCGATCTAGGTCACTTTTGTATGTGGTGTAAATCCGATCTGGACCACATTTTTCCAGAATGTGGCGGCGGTCTGAACTGTCAAGTCTACTGAATCGGAATTCATGCAGCAATTACGTCAGCAAAGAGCGAGAGCAGCATGCAAGATGGCAGCGATGTTGCTGTTCATTAGCGTTTGCGCCTAGCTTGAACTCTGCTTTTACCTCGCAGGAGTTGGGCTTGACCATAGTCATAAAAAAATACAATGAAGAAAAGGATACACCTAATTTATGGAGGTCTCAAATCATGGTAACTGAAATATACAAAATGAATACATTTAAAACGTACAATAGTATTTTACACGTGTGAGTAGCTTCATTAGCACAAACACAACAGAATGTGAGGAAGTCATCAATACCATAAAAAAGTTCGCAAAGACCAAAACACATTTTCCTTTCAAATTCAAAATACAAACTAACTAAAAACTTACAAAGACAAATGTTATCCTCGTCTTAGCGGGGAGAGCAACTTCGTCGAGGTTATAAATCTCACGGCCACCAAGAATCAAGCTTGAATAAAGGAAAAAAGGCTGGCGTCAAAGATCGCTAATTGCGACAGATGATCTTGCCTTAAGCACAAATAAACGTTCGATGGACAAGGAGAGGTCTCACCCCCAGTATTTTTCAGGTGAAACCTTTACACAACAATATTTACATTTTAACTAACCTAGCCATTTTTAACTTAGTAACTTATGAATTCTTTGTCTTTTTAACACAAAGGCATGACATGTAGACTAGAGTTGACACTAGGGGTGTGATAAAATATCCAAATGGTGATATATCGGGAGACTTTGTATCCCAAAAGGTTATCGATGTGCTCCTGCCAAGAATCGAGATAAAGTTTTTAAAAGGTTTCAATGGCTAAAAAAAAATAAAAAGGAACAAATAAGTTGCTCCCAAAATCTTCCTCCATGATAGTGTCTCAGTTAACACTAAGGCTGCATTGATGGTGCTCAACGCCCAATCCATCTGGACTAGGAACATTCGTTCATTCGAAACCAGAGCATTTACAGTCATTCTGTGATTTTTAGGGCATTTACAGGTCATTTTCTGTTGAGTTTGAGTTATTTGGGTGATTCCCCGGTCACTTCCTGTTCTGTAACTCAAAATAAACATCAAATGACCCATAAAATACCCCAAAATCAACAGGAAGTAACTGAAATAAACAGGTAAATGACCTTAAATGGCCCAAAATTACCTCATAGCCTGGCATTGGCTGCCACTGACAGCCATAGACGTTCAATCTGTTTTAAGTGGGAGGGATGGCAGCGAAAGAACGAATGTTCATTCGCTGCCACCCTCCCAGTTAAAATGGATTGGACGTCTACTAGTGATAAGCTCATTCCAATTCACAGCACAAGCTTGTTTTTCTTTTTATTAGTTGTTTGTAGAATATCCTACAATGATTTCCTGACCAATGTATCGACAATCGTTGTATCGCCATATCGTCAGATCATCTTTATCGTGAGCTTTGTATCGCAAATCGTATTGTATCGTGAGGTACCCAGTGGTTCTCACTCCTAGTTGACACAGTGGCTGAAAATGGCGAAACTTCACTTGAGCTTTTGCCCCCTCAAAAAAAAAAAAAGTAGTACAGTAAATATTTTTCAATTTAATTTAGAAGTGTTGTTACTTTTATATAGAAATTTATTTTGTTCTTGCTTCTAATCTTGAGCAACCTAAGCTGTGGCTGTGGGTAGTCTATAATTTCTATTTATTTTAATTTTATTTAATTTTTATTTTTTTTAATCTATTCTAACAGTTATATTCATGCTCCAATTTGCATATACCTTCTGAAAAGTAAAAAAAAATCTGGAAAAAAGTTGTTTTTTAACCCATACCTCTCAAATGAACACATTTTGGAGTTATAATTGCAATATCGGGAAACCGCGGCATTTTTTGCTCACGCTTATCGTACCGTCAAAATCTCATACCGGCACATGCCTAGTCACAGCATAATTCTGTTTAAGAAAATGTACATTGACAGAGTGGCAGGAGTACGTGTTGTTCCCTGTGATTGAGCAGGATGTTTGACATAGTAGATCCCAGAAACCATTTATTTATATCAGAGATTTTACATCAAGGCACGTTTTTTTTTTATCTGTGTTGCTCTGCCTCCATCCTTACTTGACACCTCCAAACCTCCGTTGACGTCTGGTACCAGAAATAGCACCGGATAAGTGGCCGTTAATGTATGACTGCTACACAGTCGTTCTGTCAGCCCCCTCTCTCATCCCGCAGCCCAACTTGGTGCTCGGCCAGAACCATTCTGTCTTTAATGGGCTCGCAAAGACTTGTAATGCTGTCTCTTGAACCGAGCTATATAAGGGAAACAATTCTGTGTTTATTAGTTTAGGGCAAGTTCATGGGAGCCCTGCCAAGCTTCTGACTAGTAACTGAGGTCAGAAAGAAGAAGAGCAAGAAGAAGAAACGGCAGCATTCAGAGTGTGGAGCAGGAAACATTCCTTTCCTGGTACTTTGGAGAGTTTCTGAGAATGCTTTGTTGCTCATCGAGGAGATGGAGAAAGCTTGTCATTTGTCCAGCATGCTACAGGGTGCATGTTTGCTAATGTACCTTGTGGTCATATGAGCAGCCACGTAATGGCTTCCATTTGGGTGGTCCCTGTGCTTAAAGCTCAGAGAGACAGTTGGAAAGAGGCCATCCACCTGCTGCATCCTGCCATCTGTAGTGATGTATGAAGCTTGAGATGTGTTTACACTTAATGTAATTTGGTTCTGTGGTCTGGACCAAAGCGGAAAACAATTCATGTGCATTGCATTGGCTGTTTGGTCCTGGTTTATTCACACCAGTCTAGTCTAAGACACAAGAATGGTTACATGGATAAATATTTCTTATTGTAAAAAGTCACCAATGTTGTTTTATTTGTTTGTTTTGCAATTATTGGCAAGTGTTAGCTTATAATGCCTCTTGTCTTTTAGGAAAGCTTAGAAGATCATGTGTCAGACCACTTTTTCAAGTGATACACCCTTTTAATCAATTATTTATTGTTTCTCATTTATGTATATAGCATCTTAACGCTGTAGTAGCTAAGGTCTGCCTCACTGTAACAACTTGTTCCTTTATTCAACATTGAGTTCTGAATCCATTGTGCCTCAGTAGCTTGAAAGCGTGATTATTCACCAATAAATTCCACACAATTGAGATAAGTTCGGATGAATCATAAAGCCGTTATGCTTACTGTCTTGCAGATGTTTCTTTTATGTGAGTCAAGCTGTGAGTGTGATCAGGATAAAGAGCGATTGGATTGACCAAAGAGCGTTTGAAAGGTTAAAAGTACAGTTTTCGTGTGTCAGGCATTGGAAGTCAATACTGCAGGTGGTTCTGAGTATGACCCCTCTTTCTTCTTATTTGCTCTGGGACACTACAATGAGTGCAGTTGAATTATATCATTCACTGCACACCCGAACTGAACTGTTGGTATTTCGGGAACTTGCGTTGCTCTGTGTCAAACTAGGGCCAAATGTGATTAAATTTGCCCCAAGTATGTGCTGTTTATTTCCTGAAACTGAATTAGGATAATCCTGTAGCAGTTAAAGCACTGTTAAAAATTAGAACGTTGTCTGCTTTTGAACCCTAAAGTTTGATATGTACATGCCTGTGCGTAGCTTGTTCTCCAGCTGGCATGGAGACAAATGCTGCATTGTCACATTCCTCTCTTCACACACATGGACTCAGGGGGGTTAGAATGCCATGCTTTTTCTCAGTTGGGTTACTTATCTCCCCAGTGCAGTGTACACCCTCAGGGAAATCACTTGGAAAGAAGAGGGAAGGAGGAGGGTGTGTGGGGAATTGTACTTACCCACCCACGGTCAACATATGTCACGCAATTCACCATTACTGTGAGTGAAGTAAAGTATTTCGATTATCAAATATTAGCTGCATATATAGCTTGCTTTGTAAAATGCCAAGTTGGAAGTATTACTCCCGGGGCGCTGTTTTTTAGAGATTTATTTTGACAGAGGACTTAAATGGCAGCTACAAGTGGCAGATGGGGAGTGGGATTTTTGTGATTGTCCTTCGTGACAACTTGTTCCCATTTTCAAGCTGCTGCACTTCAGCTCTTAGAAGTGGCTCGTTACAGCTGTAAAGTCAGGTGGAAAGCTGATTTTCAAGTGAGGAATGCATGTAGTGCTGTCCAGAGATTAAAGTTATAAATATCAAAATTTTGGATATGTGCTCCTTCGCCCTGTTATGCCAACAGTAAGATGAGAAACATTTGGATGCTCGCATGGCAACAAACCCACACATGCATTGTACTGCTTGAATTGTTTCTTTTAAGGTGGAGAATAACGGATACAGCTCTGTTTTTTAGCATTTGTGAATTTTTTTGAGTCAATTAAATTTAACTGTTGGGGGATAATTAACTAATTGACTCCCAGCCATTTTCACTGGTGCAACCCCCTTCGCTCCCGGCCGTTTTACTTGATTTTTACTGATTTTGCAAGGCCCACAGAAAATTCTGTTCTATTGCTATATAAACATGTAACCCACCAAAAGAAAGATTAGACTCTCTTCTTTCAGCAGAAAAAGGTTAGTTCATATCTTGTTCCATTCTTTAGAAATCAGCATTAGAAAATAGCTTAGTTTGAGCAATTTTCCAATTTCTGATGAAAAAACGGAGAAATTTAGCTTTCTGTGAAAACATGCATTTCAAACATAACTTTGACTTATACACAGCTATTTTTTGCTTTAGTTACATCCCAAACATCTGAATGTTTTCCTTTTACAAAATAAGATAAACAACAAGACAAATAGAGCCTTTGATAGCAAAGTAACAATTTATTTACACATAACTAACTGAAAGATGACACTGTTCTGGCCGCGACAGCCGGTTAAACTTTTCCCTCATCGCCGTCTGTCTCATAAAGATTAATTTTTTTGAGTCTCTGCGGGCTCTGCTCGCGAGCAGCACAGACTCAAAGGCATTGTCCGCTGCACTAGTGGTCCCGGTCATTCTGCTCGGTCGTCCAGCGCCTGGCATCCCTGGCGTCCTACTGGTTGTTCTGCTCTGTCGTCCGCCGCCTGGCATCCATTCGGTCATCTTCCGCCGGCGCCCAGCTGTACGGCTTGGCCGTTCGTTGCTGTTGAATCGGGTTCTGGGTCTTACCAAATGCGCTACTGCCCTCCAGTGGTCAGTTTTATTGCTTTAAAAGGGATTTTCAGCTTTGTGATTTGGAGCTAAATTGAATCACGACCCAGAGATGTCTTTTTTGAAAAACAAACAAACAAACAAACAAACAAACAAACAAACAAAAACGTAAAAGACGTATAAATACGTCTTTGGGGCACTGAAACAATTAAAAATAGAACGTATTTATACATTTTTGGGAGCAAATTAGTTAAAAGTAATTCATTGTTTTTTTAAATTTGTTAATGTTTATATACAAAATAATAAAACTTCATCAATCAAATCAAGGTAACATTTAAATATTAGAGTAAAATCTAAAATGTAAAACTATTATTGAGTGTCATGATTACATAAAACCCAGAAAACCATGTGCATTTGATTATACTGTATTTACTTGTTGAATTACAATTTACTTGGTGAATTCAATTTATTGATTAATTCTTAGCATTCCTAATGGCAGCAAATGCTGTAGTCTGCATGACAATCAGGAGGTTAAAGGTTCTCCGTTCAGATTTTGCACACACAAACATCCACATTTGAAAAACATGCAGGTTGGCTTCATTGAAGGGTTGATATACCGTAATTTTTGGACTATAAATTGCACTTAAACAACTTTATTTCCCCTCAAAATTGACAGTATTCTTTATAATCCAATGCACCGTATGTATGAATTCTAGTTGTACTTAATGTCATTGAACCTAATTTGTTGGAGAATAATTGTTATATTTATTATTTAATACTAGTATATTATATCATACATCAACCCCTATAAATAAAACAATAAACCAAATAATAAATATGTTAATGAATAAAACCATTACAAATTGTTAACAAAAGAGAAAGAACAATTGACAAATGCAGTACATTGATGCACTAATGCACCTTATAATCAATTGCGCCTTATGTATGAAAATAAACTTGTTTGTTGATGGTGCGCCTTTTAATCTGTTGTGCTTTATAATCCGGAAAATATACAGTAAATATACTGCAGTCCATTGTATCTATACACTGAAATTGGTGAGTGAGCAGTCCATGTGTACCCAGAGCTCCAGACTAACATTTTTTACCAGAGGACAGTGACCCCTAACTTAAAATTTTAAGGGTTCAAGCAGAAGATTCAGGGATGGACAATGTTAATCGTGCACACTGTAAATCGACATGCAAAGTCTTCTAATTTCACTGTTTAACCGATAAATGCTTTCTTAATAAAACTACAAATTTATGAATCTATATTTTATTCTCAATCAGTTTTGACATTAACCAGTAAACTGCTTAGAAATTAGGTTAAGATGGGAATTTTGTTCTATTTCGGTCGCCGTCAATTGGCACTACAACTAATCAGTAATGGATTTATTGATCCTGGCCAACCCGGAAATTGACATTCACGTGCCACACTTTGTCAACATGGAGGTGCATATCATTTTATCATTTGGCACTCAGAAAAAATTTTTTTTGAAAAGAAAGTAGTCACTTAGCCTAGGTTCATACCGCAGGTCTTAATGCACATTTCCGATTTCTTTTTGTCATATCTGTTTTAGGGCTGTTCCAAACGACAAATTTTGTCCTGATTAGTCAGCAGACTTTTTTTATTTTTTTTTTGCGATTAGTCGACTAATCTAATATGTATATATTATAGGGGTGTCAAACGATTACAATTTTTAATCGAGTTAATTACAACTTAAAAATTAATTGATCGTAATTAATCGCAATTAATCGCAATTCAAACCATCTATAAAATATGCCATATTTTTCTGTAAATTATTGTTGGAATGGAAAGATAAGACACAAGATGGATATATACATTCAACATATGGTACATAAGTACTGGATTTGTTTATTATAACAATAAATCATCAAGATGGCATTAACATTATTAACATTCTGTTAAAGTGATCCATGGATAGAAAGACTTGTAGAAATGTTAATACAAGTTATAGAAATTTTATATTAAAACCCCTCTTAAAATTTTCGTTTTAATAAAATTTGTAAAATTTTCAATCAAAAAATAAATTAGTAGCCCGCCATTGTTGATGTCAATAATTACTTACACAATGCTCATGGGTGCTGAAGCCTATAAAATCAGTCGCACCCAAGTGCCAGCAGAGGGCCACAAAACTCCGAAAAACACAATTAACAACATGACATTTCATTGTACTGTCATTTTAATCTGAGCGGGGCATGTGCGTTAATTGCGTCAAATATTTTAACATGATTAATCCAAAAAATTAATTACCGCCTGTTAACAGGATAATTTTGACAGCCCTAATATATTAAAATATTTTTTTGTTTGTTTGTTTTACTAATTTAGTAAATAAATTGTTGTTGATGCGTATTAACTCATGAAAACGTATCGGAACACTAACATTCTTTATTTACGTATAAATAATAAACATAAATAACAATAAGAAATCACAAACAATGAGGTCAAATGCTGCTGGCAAATATATAGTATTAATATTATAGTATACTACTATATGTATTTATATAATAATACTTTACACATAATAATACTTTACAATATACTGCAGTCATGGACTATAGTAAGCAGGCCAGTGTTTCCATATATATTTTTATTATATATATATAAAATATACGTATATATATTTTCTTGTTTTTTCCCTAAGCGGGAGCTTCCATGACTCTAATAAATACAATCTGCATGCCGTGCACAGAGATGTCGAGAGACTCGAAACCTAAAGCTTTCGGGAGCAGCTGCAGAGTAGATAAATACGTGAAGTACGTGAAAAAAACATAATGATGCACGTTGATACGACGCACATAAAGGCAACTTCAATTTAAAAAAAAAAAAAAAAAGTCGTTAGTTAGTTATGGACTTACGATCCGCCAGCTTGTTGTTTTTTTGTCATCTTCCAAAATTACACCTGGGTGATGGCGCTTCAAGTGTTCGTTCATGGGCAACGTGCTGTGGTGGTATGCGAGCGCAGCATTGCAAAGACCACACACAGTGGCCCCCTTTATTTTCATTAAAATGATTCCAGGCTTTGGCAACTCCGGTCCGCTTTTTGGCTTTATGCCGCTTGCATCCCGAGTGTACTGTCCGCCATTCTCAACTTTATCCGCATGTATTTATTTATTTTTTTTATTATTTATTATTATTCATTACATCGACGCATTTACGTCGTTGATGACGTCGACTAGTCGGGACAGCTCTAATCTGTTTTTTTGGCGTGCCCGTTCAGACTGCCTTAGTCCATTGAGCCCGTTCAAGTACCACACATATGCACTAGGGCTGTCAAATGATTAAAGTTTTTAATCGAGTTAATTACAGCTTAAAAATTAATTAATCGTAATTAATCGCAATTCAAACCATCTCTAAAATATGCCATATTTTTCTGTAAATTATTGTTGGAATGGAAAGATAAGACACAAGACGGATATATACATGCAACATGCTGTACATAAGTTTATTTGTTTATTCATATTTGTTTATTATAACAATAAATCCACAAATGGCATTATTAACATTCTTTCTGTTTAAGTGATCCACGGATAGTAAGACTTGTAGTTCATAAAAGATAAATGTTATAGTTACAAGTTATAGTAATTTTATATTAAAACCCCTCTTCATATTTTCGTTTTAGTAAAATTTGTAACATTTTCAATCAAAAGTAGAGTTAATATAATAATAAGAAGAATAAAAATAACAATAATAAGAATTGAGTGACCAAACTCTGAGTAATGCCAGTTCACTTTGCATTATTGTTTAGCTGTATGAGAATAGGGACTCATTACTACAGACTGAAGTGCTTTTCTTTTTGTGAACATTATTTTTTTTTTTGAGAGAAAGCAATATTATTTTTGTTGTGCTTTCACTAAATGATACTTCTGTTTGTTGTGAAGGAGTTGCAGAAGCTTATGCCAATAAACGGCGCAGCCCAAAGAACGCCTGTGTCCACTCGCCTTTATAACAGATATATCTCTGTGCATATCTTACCCAAAATACAACAAGAGACACATAATTGCCACTAAAAGAAAGCAAACTTACCGAAATATGTGTGGAGCACAAAGCAACAGCATAAACGTCTCACAACTACTAATTCTCCCACTATTAGAAGGAATAACATTAGTATGGAACGGCGCTGCACTGCCCCCAAGCGGCCGGTGGCATTCTCTTCACTCTTAATGTCCATAAACGGCATCATTGAAATCTGTTTGAGGCAATGCGAGAGCGGCTCATTCAGTGCATGCGTTAATTGCGTCAAATATTTTAACGTGATTAGATAAGAAAATTAATTAACGCCCGTTAACGCGATAATTTTGACAGCCCTAATATGCACTAATTCGCAGTCCAAGATGCGCTGTGCAAACTGACCCGCATGCGCAGGAGCATCAAATCAAATGCTGGCTCAACGGCATTCTAGGGTGATCAAATTTTGATTTCCAAAAAAAGGACACAAATAACAGACATAAATAATCCCTGTTTAGTCTTATATTTAAAGTTTATATGGATTGATAGCATGCATGACGCACACATATACGGACAGTTTGCCCCAACTCTCGGCTGTGTTAGCAATCTTAAATAAAGATATTGCTCATTTGGAGCACAGATAGCCCCCACCCATTTTATTTTTTTCAATGACTGTTGTCAAGCTGGCCTCTTCCTTAAAAGCAGTGTTCAAGCCCAGCGCTCACGCTAATGCCCAGCTCCATTGCCAACGTAGCGCCTTGTCTCTCTCGCTTATTGCTGATGTAATTGCTGCATGAATTCCGATTTGGGGCACTTGACAGTTCAGACCGCAGCCACATTCTGGAAAAATGTCGTACGGTTCGGATTTTAACCACATACGAAAGTGACCTAGATTGGATTTGAAATAGTCCACTTTTATGCGAGCTGTCCCGTTCAGACCATGAAGTTAATGCTTGACTCGAGTCAGAAAAACACGAAAAAATCCGATTTGTGCATTAAGACCTGCGGTATGAACCTCGCCTTATTGTCCTTTTTGCCACTGATCGCAATGGCTGTTACTTTTCCCGCTACCCCAATTATAACCCGCTCCACACATCACCCACCTCCACCTTCTTTTTCTTCTGTTGTATTTTCTCTTGGCAAACCAGCTCGTTACATTACCGCCAACTAGTGGTAAAAAAAAAACGCAACGTTACTCATCGCGCATGTGCGAGTAGATGAAAAAAATACTTGACTGGCTCTAATTTTAGTTGCAAAATGAGGACAAGCAATATAGAAACTAGATGGGTCGTTTCAACAATAAAAATACTCACATTCGACACTACATGTTTTCAGGAAGCCAAGTGAGCTAATAGAGCTGGGAATCTTTGAGCACCTGACGATTCGATTACAATTCAGAGGCTCCGTTTCGATTATAAATCGATTATTGAAGCACCCCACCACACTTTTAATGTTTTCTATATTAGTTCCAAAATTGTTGAAAAATCCTCTCAGGCTAAACCAAACTACTTTCTTATCAAGTTAACAGTTAAAAACAGTAAATAAAATACTCAAGTTCCCACTCTGTATCAAAAGCTTTAAACTACATTCAATTAATTTGATCTTGTGAATCAACCATCAAAGTTGTTAAAATTGTTCCCCTTATTCCATAAATTCCCATCAGTCTACTTTCGACATGTCAAAGTTTTTAAACTGTTTCATCATTTAAAGATAGATTCAAGTCAAGATTTTGCCAATTTAGGGAATATTTAGATAAAAAGTAATTAGGTTCGCTACAACAGAGCCTTCTAGAGAAGTCTACTGCTTTTACTGCTTTAAGATGGCGGCAAGTCTGTCATTTCGCATCTAGTTCTTTGTATATGTTCCAATGCTGTTGTTGTCTGTCATTTCACATCTAGTTCTACAATTTGTGATATCTACCATTGCCATATGTTGCCGTATGTTTGTAGCAACTAGCAACCGGCCGCTGTTTGTAGCGGATGTCGGCCGCAGCTAGGTATAGTTGTTTTTTTTTTTTTTATCTAGCGGCATGAGTTGAACAAGATATTTACTCTCGGTCCGTTCCTCATTGCGTCCCGAAGACCGCGGTGTCCCAAAGACCGCGCTGACTGTGTTTTATTTCTGCTTTACCTGGTATAATTCAATAATTGGAATTTGGATGTTTATGAATCGTTCTCGAATCTTCCACGGCCGAATCGCGAATAATCTATGAATCGGAAATTTCGCACGCCACTATGAGCTAACTACAATATTAACTAATTTGCTCCTAAAAACATATAAATACGTTCTATTTTTAATTGTTTCAGTGTCCCAAAGACGTATTTATATGTCTTTTACGTTTGTTTTCAAAAAAGACATCTCTAGGTTCTGATTCAATTTAGCTCCAAAGTAAAAAGCTGAAAATCCATTTTAAAGCAATAAAACTGGCCACTGGAGGGCAGTAACGCATTTGGTAAGACCCGCAACCCGATTCAACTGCAACGAACGGCCAAGCTGCATGGCCGGGCGCCGGCGGAAGACGACCGAATGGACCGCTGGATGACCGAGCAGAACGACCTGGACCACTAGTGCAGCGCGTGATGCCTTTGAGTCCGTGCTGCTCGCGAGCAGAGCCCACAGAGACTCAGAAAAATGTATCTTTATGAGACAGACGGCGATGAGGGAAAAGTTTAACCGGCTGTCGCGGCCAGAACAGCGTCATCTTTCAGTTAGTTATGTGTTAATCATGGGTGTCCAAACCTATCAAGGGCCGCTGTGGGTCCTGGTTTTTGTTCCTACCAATCGAGCACAGACAGTTTAACCAATGAAGTTTGTGCTAAAACAAGCAGCACCTGACTGCAATCAACTGATTACACTTGTGAGACACCAGATTGGTGAAAGGTCATCCTCACGATGGGTTTGAACAAAAACCCGCACCCACTGCGGCCCTATGTGGAATAGTTTGGACACCACTGGTGTAAATAAATTGTAATTTTGCTATCAAAAGCTCGTTTTGTCTTTTGTTTATCTTATTTTGTAAAAGGAAAACATTATTCCGATGTTTGGGATGTAACTAAAGCAAAAAATAGCTGTGTATAAGTCAAAGTTATGTTTGAAATGCATGCTTTCACAAAAAGCTCAATTTCTCAGTTTTTTCATCGGAAAATGGAAAACTGCTCAAACTAAGCTATTTTCTAATGCTGATTTCTAAAGAATGGAAAACGATATGAACTAACTTTTTTTTCTGCTGAAAGAAGAGAGTTTAATCATTCTTTTGGTGGGTTCCATGTTGGTGGGTTCCAAGCAATAGAACCAGTGTTGTTAATAACGGCGTTACAGTATAACGGCGTTACTAACGGCGTTATTTTTTTCAGTAGTGGGTAATCTAATTAATTACTTTTCTCATCTTGGCAACGCCGTTACCGTTACTGAGGACGAAAGGCATGCGTTTCGATGCGTTACTATATTGGTCGAAAAGTCTGAGGGAGACGGACTCACCGAGACGACAGAGCAGAGCAGGAGTAGGGAGGAGGCAAGAAAGTTGTGACGCCGAGCAAACGCGATGCTAGGTAGCTCCACTAATACATGTTGTAGCCGATAGCCTACAAACTACGCCCGCATGTTATGGTAGATATGGTAGACATGGTAGATATCACATGTACTGTACATAGATATAACTAGATTCAAAATGACATACATGGCACTAAATGAGTTAGTAGACAGCCGCCATCTTAAAGCAGTAGACTTTTTAGGACGGCTTTGTTGTAGAGAAACTTCCTAGCGAACCTAAGTAACTTATCTAAAATACTTCTAAATCGGCAAAATCTTGACTTGAATCTATCTTTAAATGATGAAACAGTTTTAAAACTTTCATATGTCGAAAGTAGAGAGAAGGGAACTAATGCAATAATGGGAGCAATTTTAACTTTTAACAGTTGATTCAGGGTAAAGGGTAAATTAGGGTAAAGAATTGGGCTCGGGCCAATTGTACCAAAAACCTTCACAAAAAACTTCACATAGTGTGGCCAAGGTTTTTTTTTTTTTTTTTTTTTGAGGGGAAAAAAAAAAGAAGTAATTATCACCAATTACTTTGCCAAGTAACTAATTACTCTTACATTCAGGTAATTGAGTTACTAACGCAATTACTTTTTGGGAGAAGTAATTTGTAACTATAATTAATTACTTTTTTTCAGTAAGATTAACAACACTGAATAGAACAGAATTTTCTGTGGACCTTGCAAAATCAGTCAAAATCCAGTAAAATGGCCGGGAGCGAAGGGCCTTGCTCCGGTGAAAATGGCTGGGAGTGAATGAGTTAACTACCTGTGGTGGTCTGTGTTTTCATGCATACATTTACTTTGTACATGCAATACAATTTCGTGGAACAAATATTCCAACTTAAATTGTACACTTTGATAAGGCGTTGACAGCACAGCGTTGTTTGAAAGGCCATGCAGTTGATTATCCTGATGTACCTAGTGAATTATCAGGTAAACAGCTGTTCATTCTTCCAATGAGTTTTCCTTAAGGTTTAAGTGGACAAACTGCAGTATTTTCACTATTCCTTTGCATGTGTGTACTACTGCTCTCCTCATGTCCCTCTGGTGCTGCTTTTCCAATTTGCTGACCGAGCAGGAAAACCGTAGCAGCTTGCTCTTTCTCTTTCTCTCTCACTCTGTCTCGTCCCTCTTTATCTCACCAGCCTTTTCTTTTCCTGTCACTCAAGTGTGGCCCCCACTTCTCAAACCTATCTCCACTCTGTCGCGTGGCTTGCAAGCATGTTGACACCTTGTCTTCAAGCCAGTCGGTGGGATGAAAAAGGGACTGTGGGTGTTTGTGAATCTGCACACAAACGTCTGGTAAATGGGCGGGTGTTTTTTGCTCTGATCGATGGAACGTTAACTCTAACTGTGTGTGTCATTTTGAATAACCTTCATGACATGATATTGTATCATGGGGGAAAAGGCTCTTGTTTATAGGCCAGTCTGCACAATTCCTTATGGATTGAATGACAGCTTGATGGTGAGCCCAAAGAAAAATGTGGAATAGTAGGAGAAATAACAGCAACAAATAAACACTGCATTCCAATAAACTGGCATCCTATGTATGCAGAAGACCGATGGATGGATTTAAACTAGGGCTGTCAAAATTATCGCGTTAACGCGCGGTAATTAATTATTTAAATTAATCACGTTAAAATATTTGACGCAATTAACGCACATGTCCCACTCAGACAGTATTTTGCCTTTTGGTATGTTTTACAGCAAGGTTTTTTGTGCTGTCTAACAGCGAACTCGTGTGGTCGCTTTGCGACATGGTTTATTGCTTTCTTGTCAGTTCAATATGGCTGCACGACGTCTCGGGCTGACGCCTACGTTGTAATGTTGTGCTTATATGATCCTTGGACAAGATTTGTCCGTAAGTATGGTTGTTGTAAAGAATGTACATATTATGTTAGTAAGCGAAATGTTATATTTTTTGTATGAGACGCTTTTTGTTTATGTTTAGTGAACCTGTATAGCGTGCTAAGCTAACGTTGTTGCTAATGCAATGCTTGTGTACTGTTTTTTTTGTAGTTTTACTACGGTCTAAAGAGGACAATGTTTTGAGGCCATTTTATTAATAAATCAGATGAAAAAGGAAGAAGTCTGATTATTAAGGCGTCGTTCACTAGCTGTCTAGCTTTGGAAAAAGTTGACGCTTCGGAGTGAGGACAGCATAGACAGATTTAAATGACAGTAGAGTGAAATGCCCCCTACGGTCCTTATGTACCAAATGTTGAATGTATATATCCATCTTGTCTTATCTTTCCATTCCAACAATTTATTTTACAGAATATATATATATAATTTACAGAAAAAATGGCATATTTTATAGATGGTTTGAATTGCGATTAATTGCGATTAATTACGATTAATTAATTTTTAAGCTGTAATTAACTCGATTAAAAATTTTAATCATTTGACAGCCCTAATTTAAACGCAAAGAAAAAGTCATTTAAAAAGGAATCTCTTTTTTAAAGTTAACTGTCAAACAATAACTCGACTGTGCTCGAGTACAAAAGAGGTTTGCATTCATGCTGAAATTTGCTTAGAATTTCTGATCAGTCTGGTGAAAACTAAGCAAGTTGAAGAAATGTCACTTTTGATGTTACATTTACAAATGTTGAAAATAATGCTCACATTTGTAGGAAAATGTGTCTTTAAAAGTATCGCCATTAGGTTACATCCAAGGCATTTCTTCAGTGTATTGGGTGACAAACTTTCAATAGACATACAGCTGCTGCTACACCTATACAACATAATCCGTCTGTGGAACACCTTCCTGACACCTCTGTTGTGTTCTGCATCGGGTCATATTGCATATTGTCTGACTAGTTTTTTAGACTCAAACCTCACTCATTTCCTATTTAAATTCTTTGCAAATGACCTTCCAGTCCTAAACTGAAGCTACTATGTATACCAGTTTTTGGCCATTGTGACACTTTTACAAGTGAAACTAAATCGACTGTGTGCAAGGTGAACCGGGAGCGGCTCCTTATAATTGCTAAAGGCTAGCCTTTCATGTAGTTGCCAGCTTGGAAAAACCAAAGCTTGGTGAGAGTTGGATTGTTCAACCAAATTAGGGCTCACAGCACCCTGACCACTTGTACTGCTTTGGTTGTATTCTTTACTGTCTCCTGAATCACAGCCAGACAAGGGCCTGCTTTTTAAGAATTGGAGTGGGTGTTTCTCACCAGAAGATATTCATCATTATGTTGGATCATCAACATGTTTTCATCAGTGAAGAACGAGCTCCTTGTATCGTTTGGTCACAATGAACTAACCAAGCACTGGGGAGGGTTTCAGCCTCTCAGGTTCTTTGTTTAAAGTGGCTACTTGAAAGAAACACTCCAGGTGGTATGGAGTAGAGGAAATTGGTCATTGGCTTTGACCTGTTCTTGTTCCTGAAATTGCATTTTGAAGCGACGATAGCCCTGTTTCCAAAATGTGATACAAGTTCAGCCATTTTAAGATTTTAAATGGAGCTGGGAGACCCTTAAAATACTGACCCCAGTGCATAGTAGAATGTGACCTCTTAATATTACCACTTTTTGAGATTCTAATTCTTAACATACATTTTTTAAAATTATAATTTATAATTATAATTGATATTATTATCGCTACTTCACGCTTCAAACTTAGCGCCCTTGGTCCATCGCAGATTTTTTTTTGAATAGACTGGATTCCTGAGCGAAATATGGGCGGTGCCATCTTGGACAATGACTGCCTTGAACTTCCGATTTAGAAAAAAAAACCTCATGTGCTGCGGCTGAAGTTAGCAGTGTGTTGACGATGTTAAAACTGCTAAATCAACCCAGAGGAACCCACGGAGTCTCCAAAAATGGATTCAGCACGGCGTAGATGAGACATATGAGATTGTTTTTATCACTTCGTTGATCATTCGTGGACAAAATTATAACAACCTGTCAGCATGGGTTGACGTGAGATATAGATTGATACGCCGGCGACTTGAGTGACCAAAATGAGGTGAAATTGAAAATTATATTACATTTGCCGAATGCAGAAGGGCTGACACGGATTTTTTTGTTAGAAGGAAATACTACAAGGTATGTACATATAAACAAAAATAGTATGTCATTCTTTTTTATTGCAGATATTGATCGCAATTGGGACGACATGATTCCATTTCTTGTTTTATTTAAAACTATTAGTGCATTTGCAAAACAGGTCAATAAACCACAATTTATAAAATTATTGGAAAAATAGCATATGAGAATGTGATATCAGACGGCAGAGCTCCGGAGACTCGTCAAGCTTTCTCCTGACATTCGGCCTCAAGACGGGCTGTCCTTGGTAATTCCAGCTCCAATTGCGTATCTTAAAGTTGCTGCAGTTAAAAAGCTTATAGTTGGATCCCCGCATTAACCTGACGGTCCGCTGCAAGGCAGGCCACTGCCTCCAGGCCCAGCTTCTCGGCCACCCCAGGGTAGAACAACGTAGTCTTGATATATGTCCATCAACGTACAGTAAGTGTTGCTGTGAGGCACATCAACTTATCTTCTCTTGCCTAACATTGTTTTCCACCTGTAAACAAACGAACTTAAAACTTTTAATACTTGCATTTATGCGGTGCCATCCAACACGGACTGATTAACAACAGGCTAGCAGCAACAGTAGTTATTGGAAAAATAATTAAACTTCATAATTACAATCATCATCGTAATATCAATAGCAAAGGCAACAAGTCGTTACAGGTGTTAGATTTTAGGTTTCGTATTTTTGGAGCACATACCTTCTGTAACAGTAACAGCAACAGCGTGACTGCACGAACGCCCGGGATCCGCGATACATGTACAGCCTGCAGTTTCTACGTCTCCCTCCGGTGTTACCAGCACTCATGGTTTGTGGTACGGAGCATTGAGGCACTGGCTTGGTTCTACAGCCACCTTCGTGAAGACAAAATTCCCGTGTCCATGTATTAGGACACATCAAACTTTGTGGCTGTGCAGGTACTGGAATGACAAGGAGCTCTTCAGGTTCCTGATTGCATTTCCATCCACTGCCATAGAGTCAATAAAATACAATAATATTTTATTTGTGGTCACCCTCAGCCTCTTCTTTATGTTGTCTTCCCGTGTCGAGATGGCAGAAGGATGTGGTATTTCCAAATCGTGTTTTTTCAGGGTTTTTAGTGAATGACACAACTCCAGTGCCATTGAAGTCAATCGTAAAAAAAAAAAAAAAAATGAAAACGGAAGTTGCAGGCAGACATAAGGAAGAAAAGCGGAAGTACCTCAGAAACTTGTCTATGGAAAAAAAAATATATATATAATATTTTATAGATGTCCTGATCCGATCCTTCCTGCTGCTTTTCTTGCTCACCAAGCAGCTTCTTGTTAAAGTTAACGATGAGTGACAGCTCCGAAGTTTTGATTTTGCCAGTGAAGCTTGGGAGCGCTTACCTTGAAAGGTGTATGATCTCTTGAGCTTGTTAAACACTAGTGGTAGTGTGCTGTGTATATTGTGTGTGTGTGTGTGTGTGGGGGGGGGGGGGTAAGTGAGCAGTGTGAGCAGATTTGCGTGGACTCACTCGATGAAGCATTTAATAAAGACAAGCATTTTGTTACGTTATTCTTGTTTAAAAAAAAAAAAAAAAACGGTGGGACAGTAACGTGTTTAAGGTTCAGGTCATATATGTATATTTCTAATGCTAAATCTGAATATATACATTGCACACATACAAAAAAATAAAAAATATGTGAATATGCGCCGCCTCTACTTCGTGGAGTTTTGTTTGACCGCGAGAAACGAGAGATCACTGTATAAAACAAACTACAACAGGTGATGATTACCAATTTTATTCTCGATAAACTGTTAAATAGTAACATCAGTTTCGAAAGCTCATTTATGTTGGGAAAAATATTAAATGGACCTACGTAATGCAATCCAGATTTTAGTTGGGTGGTTCCATATCCTCTAGCATTGGAAATTGACCCAGGTACTAAGTATAATCTACATTAGATACAAGGAGTACACTTGTAGAGGGGACATATTCCGTTGCTATAAATGGACCCCTGGTCCATTTTTAAAGGGTCCATATGCAATACTCAGCATAGTAATAAGTCCAAATGGGTTTCTGATATAGGATGTATAGTTGAGCTCCAGCTATCTAAATGTGTGACATGGTTGCAGCGTGACTGTGTAATCTGCCAATTAATTTTAAATTTAGCCATGTTTAATTTAGCCAAGCTGGCGTCTTTTGGGGTACATTATTAACAGAGACTTCTGGAGACTCTAAAGAACAAGAGATTTTTACCTTTCCTCATTCAGAGACCATATGAACTGTGCTTGCATGAAGCTTGTGTAATACCTGCTCCCTGGATTTGAACTAGAGGCGTGCAAAATTTCCGATTCTTAGATTATTCGCGATTCGGCCGTGGAAGATTCGAGAACGATTCACAAACACCCAAATTCCGATTATTGAATTATACCAGGTAAAGCGGAATTAAAACGCAGTCAGCGCGGTCTTTGGGACGCAATGAGGAACAGACCGAGAGTAAATATCATGTGCAGCTAATGCCGCTAGGTAACAAAAAAACAATAATACCTGACTGCGGCCGTCAGCCGCTACAAACAGCGCCCAGTTGCTAGTTGCTACAAACATACAGCACCATACGGCTATGGTAGATATCACATATATCTAGACTAGATGTGAAATGACACTTTCCCGCGCTAGTAAACAGGCGCCATCTTAAAGCAGTCGACTTCTCTAGAAGGCTTTGTTGAAGAGAACCTAATTACTTTTTATCTAAAATACCCCTAAATCGGCAAAATCTTGACTTATCTATCTTTGAATGATGAAACAGTTTTAAAAATTTCACATGTCGAAAGTAGACATGAGGGAAATTATGGAATAACGGGTGCAACTTTAACAACTTTAACGGTTGATTCACAACATTAAATTAATTGAATGTAGTTTAAAGCTGCTGATATAGAATGGGGACTTGAGTATTTTATCTACTGTTTTTAACCGGTAACTTGATACTAAAATAGTAGTTTGGTTTAGCGTGAGAGGATTTTTCAACAATTTTGGAACAAATATACAAAACATAAAAAAAAAAATGGGTGGAGGGGGGCATCAATAATCGATTTATAATCGAATCGGAGTCTCTGAACCGTAATCGAATCGTTAGGTGCCCAAAGATTCCCACCTCTAATTTGAACTTATACCTATAATGTAAAAGCAAACAAACAAAAATTCCCTTGACCCCCCCCCCCCCCCCCCCGAAAAACAAAACAAAAAAAACACAACGAGTTATCATGACACGAGAGCCAGAGCCCATGCAGCACTGCAAATTCTTGTCACACCAACCTAAAACAGGTGTGCCACAAATGTGTCCTAATAAAACCAACCTACAGTATTAAGGGCCCTATCTCATCTCTAAGTTCTTTTGCACAGGAGTCCTCTGTTCAGAGATACTGTACCCAAATATAACATCCAGCAGGCCAACATCCCACTTCTAAAACCAATTTGCGACATGGGCAAGAGAAGTAATACTTGTACTTCCACCCATTTTCTCTAGGGGGAAAAGAGTTGCCCGTCTATGACTCTAAAAATGTTCATCAGGTCAAGTACACAATTGTTGTGGTGGCACACTGTTACAGAAGCAAAGCCCAGACAGGCCATGCAAATTTTCCACATATCTTTTTGTGCGTTCTGGAAGGAGAATATGCAAATAGATGAACTTGGCATATGCGATGTGATTTATCAAATCCATGACGGACTGCAATGTTTCATTTTGTGTTTTAAATGGTGTTTAAAGGCAAGCGCAACCACATTTGCAAAGGAGGGGAAAAGTGTTCCACTCCTGTAAACATTTCGTCTTATTCAGCAATGAATTACTGGACCTACTGCATGTTCTAAGGGCAGGTTTAGAACAAGTCAAAAGAAAGAGGCGACCACCTATTATTTTTTTTATTTTTTATTATTTATTTTTTTACCCGGTTAAATTGTATTGAATGCATCATTCACTGTCTCAAAACTCGCATTACCCTTTTTTTTTTTTTTTTTTTTTAATTGACCGCATAGATTTTGAGTTACTGCCATAGCAACACCTTAGCAATGAGGGACAAGCCTCGCTGCCTGGCCACTACCTGATGACGTCAATTCCCGAGGACCTCGCAAGCACTCCAATACGAAAGTATAGCAACACGCTATCCTCGCCATATATTGCAAACATTTTCTGGGTTTTACTCGGGAGACTCATCATGCCATCTCGATGTATAGCAATGAATTGCTCACACGAAGGCTTGAGACTATGAGTGGCCCAAAACAACGTTCTGCAAGGATTTGGACATCTTTTGTGAGAGTCAAGCAGTAGAACTTCTTCCTGGCTCCTCGATCGCGTCTTTGTTTTCAACATTTCAGCGACCACAGCTTTGAAAGCATAGGGGCTAAAACCTTGGTTTTCCGAAGACATAAGTGGACCCTTACTGGCTTTTGTAATTCTAAATTTTGCTGCAATTCGGTTGGTATAGGAGGGCAAAACCAACTGTCTGTTCATTGAAGTGCGACCTGTTTTTTGTTTGTTTGTTTTGTTTTGTTGCTTGCCTGTCATAAGACAGCTGACAGGTTGTCTATTCATGTCAATTTAATACATTTAATACTAAATCTGTATAACTACTCATCTGTTTTTGCAATTACTGATAATTATATCACATAATGATTGGGAAAGGTACAGAGAGAAATCACGATGCTAGCCAAAGGCCTACTACTCTTCCTTTTGTGAAGTGTCGAGCTGCCAACAGGCGTCATCACCAACGTCCGCTTTGCCAAGTAAATCATCGACATCTCACGCCTCAGGTTCGAACATGATTGATTTTAAATAATCTTTCCTAGGACCCTTTGCCATTGTTAGCATCACAAAAGAGTGATGGTTACTTTCGATGGAAAATAAAAATCACTGATATCGATGCTGCTGCTATGCTCGCTGTGGATAGTGTTGTGTTGCGTTCAGGAATATATGTCTCACTTCTAGGTATGGGAATGCAGTATTGACGGAGTGCTAAAAAAATTTTTAAAATGCAAATTATCCTCGCAGTTACGTGTTAGAAATACCATGGTTGTTTCGCCGAAAGTTTGTATTTGTAAATTACACCAAAATCCGAAATACTCTTCAACTGCCCTTTAATTTGGCATTTCCAAGCACTCTGACAATGAGCCAGAACAGTTTTTCATTTGGGCTGTCCTAAATTTGAGATGCAATGTTACATGTGGGTACAAACATTTATCCCCCCACTCAGAACCAGTTATATCAAACTTGTGTTATGCCTTTAATGCGACTGCTGGCTACCCTACAAACTATTGGGGTAATCAATGTTAATTTTTTTCTTAAAAAAACTCAAGATTTTTTTCTCCAACTAAATTCTAAATCCATCACTTCCCACTTAATTTTGCACTTGCAAATGTTCTATCATGAAAATCGATCAGATATTTCTAAAGAGCAATACTTTTTTTTATCACTGACATCTCTTGCAAACCGTGTGTACAATGTGTTACCTTGAACGCACAACACAATGGTTCTTATGATAAAGTACAACTAGGGTTGTTCCGATCATGTTTTTTTGCTCCCGATCGTTTTAGTTTGAGTATCTGCCGATCCCGATATTTCCCGATCCGATTGCATTTTTTTTTTTGCTCCCGATTCAATTCCAATCATTCCCGATAATTTTTCCCGATCATATACATTTTGGCAATGCGTTAAGAAAAAAAAGAATAAAACTCGGACGAATATACACATTCAACATACGGTACATAAGTACTGTATTTGTTTATTATGACAATAAATCCTCAAGAAGGCATTTACATTATTAACATTCTTTCTGTGAGAGGGATCCACGGATAGAAAGACTTGTAATTCTTAAAGGATAAATGTAACTTTGTATATTGTGACTAAATATTGCCATCTAGTGTATTTGTTGAGCTTTCAGCAAATGATACTGCAGCCATTTAACTTCTGCCCAAATGCATGATGGGAAGTGCAACCATGACTGTGCGTAGGGGCACCAATTGATATATCTTCTCTGCGTTGGGAAACAACATAGGGTGTTATTTTTAATTGCTGAGAGCGGTATTGTAAGGCTTTAGCCACATAAAAAATGGCTCCAAAGGCTGTCAAAATTCTCTCTACTCAGTATACGTTGCCTTTTAGCGCTATCTATAGGTAAAAGGGCGTCTTTATAGATTGTACGCGACAATGCGTGAGTGGGTTGTGCATTGCATGCGTTAATTATTTAACGTGATTAATTTAAAAAATTAATTACCGCCGTTAACGCAGTAAATTTGATAGCCCTACTTTAAGCCAAAACTACTCTGGATGAGTGTAAGACATTTTGTCTGTAATGTTAAATACAATTAAAAAACGATTTAAATAAAAAATGTATATATATTAAAAAAGGCATGTCCTATATTTTTTTGCCGATTCCGATACTTTGAAAATGACGTGATTGGGAAATCTTTAAGTACAACTAAACTGAAAGTTACCGAACATGCATGGAAGAAGGATGTTGGGACACTAGGATGGGTAATTAAGTAGTGTAAATTCACTGCTCTTGCACGCAGCACACAGAAAGGCACTTTTGGAAAACCTATCCTGCAACTGCCTCTAATAGGAATTGATAAAGGTGTTTATCCTAATTGAAATGTGTGTCAATGCGTGGCTGCCCACCAAATTGGAATTTTGTCATGGCTGCTAGCTGACTGTCCGCTAAATCACAGCTGTCTAGCGGATTAGAGGTCTCGCGTTTCTCTACTGCTGAGATGCAGAAGATTAGGTGGGCAGTTCATGAGGCAAGGCCTGGTCAGCGCTAATCTGCGGGCCCGGTCGAGTGAAACGATCTCTGTATATGTTGTTTCACTAACTTGAATGGATGGAGCTGCTTGGCTGTCTAGGGTCATTTCAAAAGTGAGAGTGCGCTGGAACCAGAACAAAGAAGCATCTGTGGTCCTCTTGTCTTGATGTTCTATGAGATGGCTTTGGTTCAGAATGTTCTGTTGTGCAGTTACCCTGAATTAAAAACATATGTCCATTTGTAGTGTCCTCTTGCTAGTTTAAGCCTTCTCATAACCAAGGATAGGAAGTGATAGGATTTTTATGATTCCGATTCCATTAGCGATATTGCTTAACGATTCGATTCTTTATCAATTCTCTTATCGATTCTAATTTGGGGAAAAAAGAACAAACATTTTGCTTGGCATCTAGTTTTTTTTTAATTAAACGTCACAACCTTACAAACTCACAAGGTCAAAAGAGGCCCAAAGCCTTGATGTTTACTGTGGCAAATAGACAACAATGTGTAAAATTTTACTCACACATTTTTCTAATTGAAATAAAATTCCTGGGGTGGAGAAAGCCTGCACACACAGAAAGTGCAGGGGCAGAGTATCTCTTTGGTTATCCCAAATATTAACAAATTTATAACTAGGTTGGTGTAATTACATAAGGGCGGTTTGATCTCATACAATATAAGAAGAATTTTAGCACAATCCTCCATTAACTTGGATTTGTTAACTTTCTAGATATAGTTGGGGTACTCTATGGAAAGGTCTTTTGGTAATGAGTAGAATAAAAGTGGTTTGGGACCAATTGGACCATCCAATCTCGAATCACAGGTGAAAACACGCTGATTGGCTGTAGTCGTCAGGTGCATTTCGGAAAGGAATTTGGAACATCCACTTCCGGTAGTTGTAGCAACACAAAAATACCACCATCGGATGCGGAGGTATATACTTTTGTGTGAAATTAGTAGTCAGATTGGCCCTACGACCCACCAAATTCAAATTAATCCGAAAATAAACCCCACTGATTGGTGGACTACTGACCGAAATGAGTATTGCTAATAAAATCGTTTAGGATTATTTTAGATGCATATATGTTATATTTTTCTTATAGAGTATTCGACGAAGAATAGGATAGACCCATTAATAGACTTTTTTTTGGGGGGGGGTCACCATTTCTTTAAGTAGTCTCATGAATTAATTGGCCTGTGAAAATCAATGCTAAATCACTAGGTAACGACTATCTGGATTATACTTGGAGAGTTGTCTCTTTGAATAATCATGTAGATTTACTTGCTGAGCTGAGTGTGCGTAATATGCACAAATTACGCGACGTAATTCATGCTAGCTGGAATAAGAGAATTGTTAGATAACCTAATAAACGATTCCATGGAATTGAAACGCACGGAACCGACTCTCTATAGGCACCGGTTCTCGATTACCATCCCGACTCATACCTCATTTTAAGTCTTTATTTTTTGGCCTTCTTTCTCCTTTTGCTTTATCTCATATGTTCATTGAAAATTTCAGGGGCAAACTATCTTTATTTTCAGAGATGGATGCTGGTTAAAAAAAAAGAAAATAAAGCTGTAATGCAAATAAAGGATTCCTCTTGCAGCCAGTACAGTGATTAGTTGATTTGTGTTGCTCTTGCTCTGTGGAAACAAATGTCTGCACACTCAATCCATGCCATTCAACAGCATATTTTTGATCTGTAAAACACATTTATTATGTTTCCCACGCAGCTTTTTTCATATGGTGATGTCATTTATCATTTTATTTCTTATTGTGACACAGGAATATTGCCAATGTAATACCTCTGCAGAAATAATCTCGTTGAAATCTCTCATTCTTTATTAGTATTCAGAATTGCTTTGAGGTTGGAAAGCTTCCTTCTAATTCTCTTCTCTCTTCTTGTCCATTTCTTGTCCATTTAGCCTCGTTATTTGTGTATTTCAGCGCTTGTTTTTAAAGTAAAGCAAAGTGCTGCAAAGAGTTTATAAATCATTATAAAATCCCCAAATGCCTTTGCCGAAACGACAGTTTTACTTACTATTTTGAGTTTTATGACTTGGTGGAAGCCATGAAAAAATGTAGGGCTGCAGCTATCGATTATTTTAGTAGTCGATTAATCGATGAACTAATTAGTTCGAATAATCGAGTAATCGGATAAGGAACATGAAAAATTAAAATACCTGAGCTGAGCCTCAAACGGTTTAAAAAAAATAAAAAATGAGGATCTATGTACAACAAAAGAACAATTGACTAACTTACATAGCAAACGTCCGCTACCTTAAATGCTATAAAATGCTAACAATTTTTTTTCAAGGCTCTTGACAAATGGTTCAGACTCTATTCCCACAAAAAATGGCTAAATATACCTATAAACTAAATTCCGAATGCATTAAAAAACATTAGCTCAAACAAAATGTAGCTTACGTTGGTCTTAACAGGAAGCAGTTGGATTCAGCCATGTGAAATGAGGCAGACCAGAGGGCAGTGTATCCACCCTAATCAATGAAACTAAATGTAAACACTTTCAAAATAAACCATTACAACGCCACTTTGATTAAACGAATACTTGAAGCAACAAAATTTAATTCGAATATTTTTTTCTAATTGAATACTCGAGTTAATCGATTAATCGTTGCAGCACTACAAAAATGTAAAACAAAATATTACTGGCGTAGCACATGCATGTGCACTTTTGCGATGGTTGCGGGGTACTTACTATGACAATTCATATCATATTTTTGGTGAATTCATTTAGAGCTCATAAAACTAGTCAGTGTAAAACTTTGGATATCACTGAAATAATTCAAATATTTTAGCTTCAAAACTGAGCAGGTTGACTGTTGGAATATTTCCAATGGGGAAATCTTGAATATTTCAAATTATTTCAATCAGATGCTGGAAAAACAGATGGTCAGACAGACACACGAGGTCAAAGGAATATGAATTAGCAATACAAACATTCATGAAAATGGGTTCAATTGCAATTGAGAGGCTGTAATTGAATTGTAGCCATAAACACACACGCATGAATGTACACAGATTTCCTCTGCAAGGGCAGCACTAATCAGTGAGAATCTCTCATATCCCAGGAGAGTGTCAAATGGTGGGTTGCCTTGTATAGAAGAGTGTGACTTTGCTTTGCATGTGTGCGCGCGTGTGTATGTGTTGGCATCTGTGCCTATTTTAGTGAGTGCATTCTGCTTGTGTTGGTGTTTGATTTCGACAGATTGTCTATGACGAGAGCAGATTAAATGGCGCGCCTGGACACAAGGCTGCTGACCCCATAACCTCTGTTGCTGAGGCCGTTATGTAGCGACTTTGTATGTGTATGAGTGTAACGTGACGCATGGTAACAGCTGCACTGCAGATGTCCTCGATTTTACGTAAAAGGGCAAAACTGTGAACTAACGAATGAGATTTGGGGCTCTAAAGAAGATGAGTCTTTGTTGGATTGGGTCTTCTAGATTAAATGAATAGGTTTGAAGAGATTTTGGAGGAGTCGAGCACTCGGAGTTTAAAGTGCCTGTGACATAGAAAAAAAATCTTAAACAGCATTATTATTGGAATTAAAGAGAGAGAGCGAGAGAAACCTACGTTCATTGTTTATGCTTGTAAAATATCTCTACAGAGGCAACACCTGTGTGTATCATCTTTTCTGTTGTTGTGTGTTTTCCACCCGGGATCGGACACTTAGTTGTGCGGTTGTTTGAACAATGTGCTAATGCTAGCGAACGCATGCTAACCGTATGTGTCATTGCTTTAATAACCCATAATTATCATTTATTTACGTTGATGCGAACCTGTTTGGTATCGAGGACGAAATTGATTCTTCAAATTATACGGACGTCCAGCATCGTCATTTGGGTGTTTAGCTCGCTGTATAGCCAGGACCGAGCCGTAGCGTCCTGGTGAGGACAGTATATTTGCATTTCATTGTTCATGCATCATGTAACATCATACTGTACACTTATCCAGCATGTTCTCTATTGTATTTTTATTTTAAATTGCCTTTCAAGGTGACATATCTGTTCTATGTGTTGGATTTTATCAAGTAAATTTCCCCCCAAAATGCGACTTATACTCCAGTACGACTTTTATATGTTTTTTTTCCTCTTCGTTGGGCATTTTATGGCTGGTGCGACTTATACTCAGGTGCGACTTACAGTCCGAAAAATACGGTATATACAACAATTTGGCAAAGCGCAGATGACGAGAAATGCTTCTTTAAATCTGCCGTTTGGCTCATCCTGCACTGGCGCCTCCATCTGGATGATGACGTCGGCGGAGTACCGATTTCAGCGGATTTTGGCGACAGAGACAATAAACACGAGGCTGATGACTAAAGCAGACTGCAAAATGTCATCATTTTTTTTTTATCTCTCTACTCCAATATTTTTACAGGATAGTCTTTGTATTTCTCCCTGATTGCTAAATATATTGTATGGTCATGACAAATAACAGTCTAATGCTAAATGGAATATGAAATATTAAAAATGTTACGTACGTATGTACGTCAGGGCTAAATTACTGTATAACGGTCAAAACTGCCGACTTTTTAAACCTCCCGAAAGGTATTTTATCCCACTGGTCTTAGTCCGTCTCTTGTCATTTCCCTGCGGGGACTCGGAGACGGAGGATAGAGCGTAAATATAAGAAGAGTGTGAGAGCGAGGCTAAATGCCAACCCGAACCGAGCGGCTCTTCCAAGTTTCTTCCTCGCCATGCGTCACAGGCACCTCAAAAGTTGACAGAAAACTAATAAAAACTAGAATATTGGTTCTCATGGTAACTGTTTTATCTGAACTTGCGAAAACACCGGTCAGGGTTTCAATTAGATTTTGTTGTTGTTGTTGAAATGGGGAGTTTATATTGGGGAAAAAAAAACATCATATTTGCCAAAACATTTTCAATTGATGTAAATTATTTTAATATTTTCACTGTTGGCAGTCACATAGCAAATGCCTTGCACATAGTGAGGGTTATATCACATGATATGACGTTACCACTTAACAATGAAATATGTGCTGCTCATCGAAAAGTTAACACTGTAAGCTAATGCTAATATGTTCGTCAAATAAAACTAATTGCAGCTCTGTTTACTTTTTCGAATTTGACGTCAATGGGGAGTCGCACTTGTGGATGATTTGGCTGTTGCATGATAGCGTTTCATGAAAGTGTGGTCCAGTCGCTGCATGAAAGTGGCTCTGGATCTTCACCCATACTAGCTTCAAATTAAAAGGTTGAAAAACTCCCTTTAAATTACAACAATTAAAATTCTAATTGATTCAAAGCCAGTCAGTGATGGATTGAATTAATATTTTCAAGTGAATATTTTCATGGTGCCAGGATGCTGAGCACCACCATGATCCAGACATACTCCATCACACACTCCCAGTGGGGTTCTTTTTCCAATTAATTTTTTTCCACAAGGGGCACCATGTTGTCTAGGCTCTCTCCAGAATTGGCGGGACAAAGAATTCCCAAGTGGCATATTCAGCTTCCTGGCATTAACCTCTGCACCCCACCTTTAGAGAACCCCAATGTTCCCACATATTTCATTATGATCAAGCTTCTGCTGCTTGTTAGTTTTAGTTTGCTGCTTGTACTTCTTTCCTAAACTCTGCTTTTTTTTTTTTTTGCTTATGGATGCACACTCCCTCAGGAATTAAAAATGTCTGTGAAGTTGCTCAAGATAAGGTTTCTCTCTCTAGCTCACTCTTTTTTGTGTGTGGAATGCTCACATTGATTTTCCTGAAGGCAAAAGTGAGCAGGATTAATGTTTCTCTATCACAATGCGTTCTATGCTTTCCGGGGAGTCCTTTTATACTTCAACGCTCCTTTGACTCTTAGTACACGTTAGTTTTAGGTTCCTAATGAACCTGGCATATTAATGAGTGTGACTAGTAATAAACAGCTTTGGTCCTATGTAAGTTTGGGCATCGTTTGAAATTGAACGGTTCCGGGTCCGATTTCACGTTTCGATTCCGGTTCGGAACGATTCTCGAATCCGATTCTTTTAAGATGCAGGGTAGAAAAAAAAAAGAGGCAGGGTCAAAAAAATTGCATGGTTTATATTAATGTCTTAACTTCTTGATGATTTTTAAATTTTATAACTTGTATATAAATATACATGTAACTAAATTATATACATTCTCACGTGGATATTTTTAACTTGTATATAAATATCAGTCTTTAAAATTAGGATATAGCAGTATACTGTCATAAGACTCTTATGACAGTATACTGCTATATCCTAATTTTACTCTCATAATATTAGATTTATTTTCAGAAACTTTCAAATTTACCATAATATGACTTCTTTATGTTCTTTTTCTCATAACATATTGACTTTTCTATTAGTGACTTTCTTCCTTTATATTTACAGCTTTTTTCTTGTGATTTTTACACTTTATTCCAATTCAATTAAAACTGAATTCATGCATTCTTCTTGTAATACGATATAATACAGTATATATAATAATATTGGGATTTTGTTTTTGTCAATTTTGTGTTTTTTCACATACTATTAGAAGTGTATTCTAAAAATATTAGTGTTATTCCAGCACACCTATGACTTTATTATTGCAATATTACATCTTTAGCTGGTAAAATCACAATTTATTACCATGTACCGTATTTATCGGACTAAAACTTGCAGTTTTTTTTCATAGTTTGGCAGAGGGTGTGTCTTATACTCTAGAGCAGGCATGTCCAAAGTGCGGCCCGTGGTCAAATTTCATCCGGCCCCCAGCCTCTTTCATAAGAGCAATAACGTCTGGCCTGCACACAGACTTAATAAATTGGTTAGCAGTACTGCTACCAACATATGAAGTAGCTTACACATTAAATGCTGCTCCTCATTTACCCACTAAAAGGCAGCAGCACTTTAAGCAACGTTACCCCGTGTGACGCTTGACTTCCAATTTTCTAAAATGGCAACAATCAACAACAAAAAAAGTTGACTGCGACGGCCGACGCTTCAAGGATAGGTGGAAATTGGACTATTTCTTCGCTAAAATACACAACAACTGTGTCTGCCTCATTTGCAAAGAGACAGTTGCTGTTTTTAAAGAGTTCAATGTGAGGCGATATTACCAAACAAGACATGCTGACATGTACGACAAGATTACAGGGAAGATACGCAGCGAGAAATTAAAGCAACTTGAAGCTAGTTTAATTTCACAAAAGCAATATCCCGAGAGTCGAACGCCACAAAGGCTAGTTGCGAGATTATTGAAATTATTAATTTAAAAAAAAAGTAATAATAAAGCAAATGTGACACACAGAATGGCTTGCTGAAATTTGCTTAAATATATTGTTCTACGTAAAGGGCGTCAGCCAAGGTCGCCCCCCCCCCCCCCCCCCCCACATTTTTACCACACCAAATCTGGCCCCCTTTGCAAAAAGTTTGGACACCCCTGCTCTAGAGCGACTTATGTGTGATTTACGGTCGGGTCGGGCCGATTTCTCTCTCGCTAGCGTTTTCTTTTTTAAATGAATATACACTGTTTGTTAATATATTTATACTAAAATGATGTATGGATGTTAAATAAAATAATTTGGATAAAACAGAGAAGGTGCTGTGCATGCCTGTGCACGTGAACGCAGTGGCCCCGCTCTCTTTTCAATCTTCCCCTCCGCGAGCATCCTGGTATTTCCTTTTCGATGTGGAGCAGCTATAGGAGTGAAAGACAAACTAAAGACAGGGGAATTTAAAAGCAAATAACTGCGGTTGCAGTGGGATGTAGAAATGATTCAAATTGATTGTTGAAAATGCTATACGGAAACCTGTGTCGACGTTGCTGAATGTAAACTAATGTGGTGCTTTGGTACATACGAAAAATATATTTAACAAACTTTTCCAGCGTTATTTCGTTGTGTAAATGCATTTATAATGATCATAAAATATGTAGACTATTAAAACATTGAGAAAACTTGCGTTTTTTTTCTGCCAACTCGAGGAGATTAAAATGTCAAATCCACTATCCGCCTGTTAGAACAGACACGCAAATATGAGATATAAATGTTTATTGAATATCCATTTTACAGTCTTGTTTAACTGGGAGAATTCGTTACAAAAGACAGGCTTTAATTTGTTATCATTTTTCATACAGTATATATGCACCGGCATCATCACAAACGTGATCACACAAAACACAACCACGCATCGTATCCCCGCATTTCTTTCTTCTCCGGAGTCCTCACAAATGAAACATAAAATTTTGTTTGTTTTCGGGCTCGTGCCTAAAAATAAAACAGATTTTTTTTTCTTCTTTTTTTTACGGGCTCAGGCAAGCAAATCAAGGTAATTGATCGGGCGTCGGGCTTTAATACCCGCGGGCTGGTCGGGTCAGGCTGGATTTTTTTAGGCCTGATCTAACTTCTAGCGTGATGTAATGTTAGCATACCGTACACCTATTCAGCCTGTTGTTCTCTATTGTATCTTAAATAACCTTTCAAGATGACATGTCTGTTCTTGGTGCTGGATTCTATCAAATAAATTTTCCCCCAAAATGCAACTTATATGTTTTTTCCTTTTTATGGCGCATTTTTTAGCTGGTGCGACTTATACTCAGGTGCGACGTATAGTCCGAAAAATACGGTACTATTATTATTGTTTTAAAATTCAGTGTCATTATTAAAGGGGAAAAGATATCGTCATCGCACACACCATATAATTGTCTGCATTAGTCTAACACATATATAGTCTAACACATACATATGGTACAGGTTGGCACCGTCTAACTGTTTGCATTACTCTAACACACGTAATATAATTAATCAGGAAATAGTATCAGTTTCATATTTACGGTAGGACTACACTACTAATATAAAATAAATAGCACACCATAGTTTAATGAGAAGAAATAGAAGTGCAATCAGCTCTCCCAGCAAACTCCAAGGACAAAGCGCTTTGTCCTAAAACAAGTACAACCAGCCCAGACAGCAAAGTTGATAGCGGGCGTCCCAATCCGCGCACGAACCTAAGCCGCCTAAAACCGGCCACCAAGGGGAAGACAAAAAAGCAACGCCCAGACTCACCTTCAGACACGCCTTCGACATGACCCGCGTCAGCAAAGACTTTAAAAAGACTGGACACTGAGATAAGACGATTTTTTTCTGCTCGGAAACATGTAGCCTTTTTTTGGATCCAGAATTGTCCCTCCATCATCTGTTTTTGCCTTGTTTTTACCAATGTCGATGAATAAATTGTCAACCTGTTTTCGGTGAGTGTTCTTCAAGCTTTTGAAACATGGAGTCAGTACAAAGGGTTAAAATAAGAGGACACGCGAGATTCGGCCTTCCCGGCGGGCGCACGCGGGGCAGCGTCAGCCGAGCGGCACTTGTTTTGGTTGGTGCTGTCCACGGGTGCGTCTGGGCCGGGGAGGCGAATTTCAACATTATTGAATTAAACTTTTCTATTAAAATTTAGTTTCCTAATATAACGATTTAAAAAAAACAAATTGGGAACCAATATATACCTGGGGATTTTTTTTTTTTTTTTTAGTACATTACTGGCTGTTACAGATTTAATAGAGGTACAGTTTCCTTCCTACGAGGTTTTCGAGTTAGGAGTCTTTGAGTTGATTTGATTTTAATTTCAAGTTTTTTGTTGTGTTCATTTATTTATTTAGCTTTGTGCTTTGAACAAAATTTTGAGTTTACTTAAGATACAAAGGCGTCAATGTAACAAAATGTTCATATTAGTTCCATAAACAACCCAGAAGACCCAGTTAATTGCCATATATTCCGAAATTTAGCAAGGAAAGTTTCCAGCTTGAACAGGAATTTTGAAAATTTTAATGTAAATTTACCTAAGAATTTAGGAAAATTTGCCAACTAATTTGAACATGCAGTTAAGCACTGTTAAACAAAACAAAAAAAAACTGTCACACTGCAAATGTAAAATGCACTTGCCCCCCATTCATTCATCATTTTGTGTCACGAAAACCATGGGAGGAATATCATCAGTTGACCTGCCGTGTTCGAGCTAAAAAGTGAGTCAGTAGCTGTGAGAAACGTGAGCTTATGAATTTCCTGTGAGTAAACGAAACTCTGCGGATGATGGCGAACAGTTACTACTCAAGCCCAGTCAGGAGGAGGCGGGCTTACCGGTGAACAGCATGGTGTCATCGCATACAGCTGCTCTTATTTGACTCTCTATAATGCGATTTAGAAACCTCATCACATGATGCCATGAATCCCCCTGCATGCTTAGAAAAACAAATGAGCTGGGTGGTGTGCTGCCTCGCATCATTGATCACACCTTCCAGCCGTATTCATTTTTCGTCCATCAAATCACCTTGAGAGCATGACTCTCTTGTCCTCCATCAGTCTGCAGGTTGTACCGTACAGTATGTCACTGTCTACTGACCTAAGCGATTAACTGTCAGCCTCAAGCTACTTTATTAGTGGTCTGCACAGGTAAATATTCCAATTATCTGATGCTGCAGCTCCACACGATTACAGTAACCCCCTCCCTTCAAATGCCCCATTTTAAAAAGTCGACTGTACACATTTGAGCTAATGTCAGTGTGGCCACTGAGATCACACAAAGAGTAGAACAGTGTCAATGCTGCCAGTTTATTTTCATTGTGCCCTTTAATCCAATGTCACACAATTAAATCATAGCTGGATTTTTTTTTTCCAAGCTGCTGCACATGTGCAACCCTCTCTTGGTGTCAACACATTTTTATAGAGAGCGGTAACACTGTTTCACACCATTAAGTTGCAGTTAATTATCATTAAATGTCACTTCATGAAAAGTTTTAACGGGTGGTAAGTGTCTCTTAAAGTCCACTGTTTGTCGTTTCAGCTGTGAAGATCAGCGCATGCACACAAGGGAAGAAGGCGGCCTAAGGTAAGTTTAACTTGTCATCCCTACAGATGGTGTGCAATTAACACATGAAGAGTGAGGAAGCACATTTTTGGATTTATTTCACTTGCAGAGGAAAACAAACAATTTTTCCGCCATTGTCTGAGGGTTGCCGTGGTAACGGGAAACTAATTGATATGATTTTATGTGCTCCTCCAGTAAAATCACTGATTGAATGTCAAAAAAGATGGTCCTGTACGTCAGAAAATAGTAAAATTTAATAGGTTTTCCAAGATGGTAAAAAATATTTAGTGTCAGAAACTGATGATGAGCTTAATTTGGCCCCTTCCCATAGAGCTAAAGTAAGTTGTTTTTTGTTTTTTTAATCTATGGTAATTAGAGGCGTGCGAAATTTCAGATTCTTAGATTATTCACGATTCGGCCGTGGAAGGTTCGAGAACGATTCACAAACATCCAAATTCCGATTATTGAATTATACAAGGTAAAACGGAAGTAAAACACAGTCAGCCTGGTCTTTGGGACGCAATGAGGAACGGACCGAGAGTAAATATCATGTTCAATTCATGCCGCAAGATAAAAAAGCAATCATACCTGACCGCGGCCGACAGCCGCTACAAACAACGCCCAGCTGCTAGTTGCTACAAACATACGGCTACAGTAGATATCATATATACCTAGAATTAGATGCAAAATGACAGACGAAGGCGGTGTTAGAACAAATATTATTGAACCGAGATGCGAAATTACAGACTTTCTGGCGTTAGTAAACAGCCAACATCATAAAGCAGTACTAAAGCAGTGACTTCTCCAGAAGGCACTGTTGTAGCGAACCTAATTAACTTTCTATCTAAAATACTCCTAAATCGGCAGAATCTTGTCTTGAATCTATCTTTAAATGATGAAATAGTTTTAAAACTTTGACAAAAGTCGACAGAAGGGAAATTATGGAATAACGGGAGCAATTTTAACAACTGTAACAGTTGAATCACAACATTAAATTAATTGAATGTAGTTTAAAGCTGCTGATACAGAATGGGGACTGGAGTTTTTATTTACTGTTATTTTTGTGTATTTGTTTACTGTTATATGCTAACTTGATACTGAAATAGTAGTTTGGTTTAGCCTGAGAGGATTTTTGAACAATTTTGGAACTAATGTACAAAACATTTATTTAAAAAAATAAAAAATAAATAAAGGACGGGGGTGCATCAATATTTGTTTTATAATCGAATCGGGGCCTCTGAATCGTAATCGAATCGTTAGGTGCCCAAAGATTCCCAGCTCTAATGGTAATACAGTGGTACCTCTACTTACAACATCTCTACATACAGAATTTTCAGGTTAAGACACGCCTCAACTGGAAAACATTGCCTCTTGTTAAGAAATAAATTTCTGGATACAAAAGGCAAAAATACAGTATGGCTGGTACTCGCAGCTCCCAGAGTTCACTGAACGTAACATGACGGTGTACTTTCAAGATAACTCAGCCAGGTGCCTTTCCATAGGCCAATTAAGTGATGGGGCATCTGGTGCTTTGCTGCTGATAGTATTTGCCAGTGTCGCATCTCAGCTCTGCAGTGTTTTAATGAGCCGGTGCTGGACGAGTTTGGCCCCTGTTGGGTTCACTGCGTGGGCACCCCTCATCAGATGTGAGCTTTAAACACTCAGGAGTGGTTAAACACAGGATCTTTTTTATGTGACCCTTTATGTTTAGAATGCTGACACTGTTTTTTTTCCTCACCTGCTGGCGAAGGTCTGACAAGGACCTAATTAGGGCTTGATGTTCCGTGTTGGAATTCTTTTATATGAATTACCTAGTTCTAACAATGGACCTGCTCATTACAGTGGAACGTCGCAAAAATAAAAGATTTTAATCATTTTAAGTCTAATGCCTGTGTAGTATGATACATGATCAAGCATTATCATAGTTGGTTATAAACAGGCTTTAATTCCATATTTTTGGGGCCACATTGTTTTGTACCTTATATGCTACACAACTGAAATCAACAGATTACGGTTAGCAATTATTAATTTTCCCACTGACACTCTACACCTCCAAAAATTTGACCAATGGTGTTTTATTATTGAGAAAAATAAATAAAGGTTGAATAAGTAAAGGTTATACCATAAACGTGACACTTAAGCCTGTCGCGATATGCAATAAGTCAAATTATCGCATGGTAAATAAAAATGAGGGCGGTAATTTTCCCGGCTGGGATTTATTGCCGCGTGCATGCCGACATTTGTGCGTATGTGTGTTTGTGTGTGCTGCGTGCACTCGACACACGTGCGTGTTAATTTCATATGAGTTAGAGTTTCCAGTAGCTTTCACAGATGTTTATTGGCCATCAACAAGCCGTAGAATAAAAGTTCAGACATACAAAATAAGGAAACACATCTACTGTATATTAAACATTGTAAAAGTTAGCATTGCTACATTGAGGCTAAAGTAAGACAATGTACTAACCACTTTAGCTTGCTATGAAACATTGGCAGTCTTCTCTACAACGCAAAATTAAAAGGTGACACTTCAAACATGAAAACTCGCTGGATTACAGCATTTGCAAACGATTCGAACAAAAAAAACAAACAAACAAACAAAAAAGCTTACTGACATCACATGCATGAAAAAAAGCTAAGTGCACTGTTTTTTGTTTTTTTTGTTTTTTTACTGAGTGGAAAGCATACGGTTAGTGGCTTAGCAAACATACTTCCGGTGAACATTTTAAAATAAAGGCACGCCATGTTCAGATTTCTGGAGGCAATCGCTCATACTTCAAATTCTACACTAATAATAGATTTAAAATGACACCCATTATGAAAAATCTGATTTGCAATGATAATACGATGTATTAAATGATAATAAATTGGCTTCAAATTTGTTAACATACCCACTTTTAAGGACAAGATGACAGTCATTTTGGATCAAATTAGCACTTTTAATGGGCTCTAATTGGCAGACAACAAAAATGACATTGGCTTTCTCACCTATTTCATTTTCTTCACTTAACTAGCTTTAAAATGACCCATGCATTGTGTTCAGTGTTGTTAATAACGGTGTTAGAGTATAACGGCGTTATTTTTTTCAGTAGTATGTAACCAAATTACTTTTCTCATCTTGGCAACGCCATTACCGTTACTGAGGATGTAAAGGCGTGCGTTACTCTGCGTTACTAGGTTGGTTGAATGACGTGAGAAAAGTCTGAGAGACACGGACTCACGGGGAGAGAGAGGGCTAAACGAAATGTTTGAATAGAGTTTGGCCAAAGTCTGAGTAAGTTTTATGTGTATTTTGCATACCTATTTTGATTGGGAATGCCAGTTCTCTTTGCATTGAGCACTTTTTGTGAACATATTTTTTTTTTTTTTTTTTTTGAGAGGTAGGAATATTTGTTGTGCTTTCACTAAATGAGAGTTATGTTTGTTGTGAAGGAGTCACCGAAGCTTATGCCAATAAACGGAGCAGTCCAATGAACACCTGTGTCCACTTGCCTTTCTCTGCCTCTTAGCTCTCAGTGTGCAAAAAACGGCGTCATTGTAATCTCTTTGAGGCAATGCATGAGCAGGTCATTCCACGCATGCGTTAAAAGCATTAAATATTTTAACGTGATTAATTAAAAAAAATTCATTACCGCCCGTTAATGTGATAAATTTGACAGCACTAATGAAATCATGTTTTTAGTATGGCCTAGGTTTAAAATTAAGCATGTTTTTGTTCAAGAAATAACGCAATAATCCATAAAGGATGAGTCACCTTCAACTAATGAAGATATTTCTCCTGGTCCTCATTGACAAGCTGACACCGAAGCTGGAAGACTTGCTCACTGGGAGCAATTAGCAGTGTTAAGACCACTGCGACGACGGATGAGGTGGTGGATCGGGTATCCGTCTGACTTTTTAGGCTATCCTTAGCTGTGATGCGACAACGCGAACATGAGTGCGACTGGCAGGCTCCTGTTTAGTGAATCACCTGCTCCTCTGGGTAGTTTCAACGTCTTGTACACAACAAGTATTGGACTGCTTGGCAATCTTGTCTGCATGGATGTTCGTAAAGGTCTCTAAAATAGTAAACGTGTCATTTTAATGCGTGAAATAGAAGAATAGGTGCCGATTAACAATTTAAAGAACTGTCAAGCCCCCCCCCCCCCCAAATAGCAGATTTTCACCTATTTCCTCTATGGCTTGCATTTCAATTCACTCACCTAACTTCTCAAACTTTAGGACTCACAAGAATCATCAGTTAGCATCCTCTGTGTTCTTCTGATTTCAAGTGACTTTTCTTTGTGTGCCCCAAATAATGTTCATATTTTTGGACCTCCATATTTGAACGTGTGCGTGCATTGTTTCACATTATTCTCTCTGTTGTTTCTTGATAGCGCCTTTCCCCTGACTGCGAAGACTCCAATAAACATGGCATTGTGACATAAATTGTTTCGCAAATAGAATTTTAAAGAGCCCTTATTAAACCAGGCGGCAGCATGTAAACAGATTAGGCTAAATCTCTGTATGACAGCCAGAATCATTGCTGGCATTGAACTAAACCTGACAGTCCCTGGAGAGACACAATGTCAAAATTAAATCGCTAAAATTATGTAGTTTTATTGGGGTGAGGGTGTGTGTGTGTGGCTTTTTTTAGTTATTGATTTTGATTGTAAATTGCTTGCCAGAACTGAAAAGCAGCTTTGTTCGTTTTAATTAGGGCTGTCAAATTTATCGCCTTAACAGGCGGTAATTTTTTTTTTTTTAATTAATCACGTTATAATATTTGACGCAATTAACGCATGCATGGAATGACCCCCCCGTTCATGCGTTGCCTCAAACAGTTTACAATGACGCCGTTTTAGCACATTGGGAACGAAAAGGCAGAGAAATGCGAGTGGACACAGGCGTTCATTGACGATCAGACCATCTTTTCTTAACACGCTTAATTGAATACAACGCAAAACATATTGTATACCATTTGCAGCCACTACTAACAGTCATGGTTGCCCAACTTCCCAGCATGCATTTGGGTGGAGCGGGAGACGATATTTTTCTTAACACACTTAATTGAACACAACACAGACCATATTGTATACCATTTGCAGCTACTACTGACAGTCATGGTTGTACAACTTCTCAAAAAAGTGGCGAAAAAGTTAAGTCACTACAATATCATTTAGTGAAAGCACTACAAAAATAATATTCCTATCTCTCAACCAAATAATGTTCACAAAAAGAAAAGTGCTCAATGCAAAGAGAACTGGCATTCCCAATCAAAATAGCTATGGAAAATACACATCAAACTTACTCAGACTTTGCCTTGGCTAAATCTGTAATTTAAAACTCGCCATTGACACCTTGTGGTGTATTTTCAATCACTACTTATCTTTCCATTCCAACAATAATTTACAGAAAAATATGGCATATTTTAGAGATGGTTTGAATTGCGATTAATTTATTTTTAAACTGTGATTAACTCAATTAAAAATTTTAATCGTTTGACAGCCTTAGTTTTTGATATTACTTAACTTTACATTTCCAATCTTGATGGTCCTCATCCCGTCACTCATCGTTTCACCTTCCCTTCCTTCTTGTAACTTTCCAGTACCTTTGTCGACAAAGTGGCACAGAGTAGGACGCCCTTTTAACAGTGCACTTGACATGAATTGTTTGTCCATCTATGTATGCCCCATTTGCAGGTCAGTCCCTTAAGTCAACGAAGGAGCTTCATTATTTGTTTTATCAGTCATTCCCACAGTGACCTATATTTGTGACATGAGAATTCCCCATATGCACTCCCATAAAACCTGCTGTAAAAGCTTGTTTACTTACCTAACAAACACTGAGCTGAACAGATGTTTTAAAAATATTTAGTGCCAATTTAGTGCCTCTACAATGCCCTGTGAAAGTGGAATGCAGGCTGACCTGTCAACCATTTGTAGTTTGTTGAAAAATGTCATTTCGTATTTCCTTTTTATGTCTACTACTGTGAAATGGGTTTATGTTGGGCTCCTTTGCAAGATAATACAGAACTCTGCTGCAAGGCTGTAGCTAATTTTGAGGTCTCCAAGGATTTCTCCTCTTAGTAAGGAATTTTCCATGAAACAGTATGTCGATTTAGACATTGTATTTGAATAAACTGACATATTTGTACATGTGTTACACACAGATGTTTACATTAGTTGTTGACAGTTTTAAAAAAAAAATTTTTTTTTTTTTGATTTTCAGGAGGTAGAAAGATTTTTTTCAATGTGTATTTATGCACAAGGACAGAGGATTTGGACATTGTGAATCGACAAGCAGGTTTTTACATTGTGCTCAGTTGTTTTGCAATACTGTTTACATTAGCTTTGTCTGCAGTCACTGAATCAGTATGCTAACAGACAAATCAGTTTCGATACTACTGTATGTTTCATTTTGAAAGGGCTGCTGTATACACTAGGGGTGGGAAACTCACGAGACAATACGATTTGCGATACAAAGCTCACGAGAACGATGATCTCACGATATGGCGTGAGATCATATCAGAACATGAAAAAACAGAACAGGAAAGAACAGAAAAACAGAAACGGAACAGTGGCCCTGGGTTGGCGCGCTTGGTGGGGCGTCCCGGTGCCGGGATTGGTGGGGGGGCGGCGTAGGGTCGGTCGCCAATGGGCTTACACTCACAAGGGATTCACACAATTACTGGGTTCTAGATAACAGGGCTGATTTGTGTACACTCTTCCCCTTTCAGTCACTTAGCTTATAGACTCCTCCACCCCCGTCCCCTTCTTTCCCTGGTCAACAGGCCCCCCACATGGTGTCAACCAGAAATACATCTAGCTGACGATAGCACCAGCATGTTAGTTGTTAGTGTAGACTTTCAATGTATTTCTTGTTGTTGTTTGTGTTTCTTTTCTTCTGTTTCCCCATAACCCCTTCCTGTTCGCTGTTTTGTCATAATAAACGAGGTATATGAATGATCACAATGGGAGTATATCATACTCTCAATGTGAAACATTTAAACTGTTCAGACCAACCGGGCACTCAGACTTCCATTCACCATGTCAAACAGCTGAACATGACAGGTTTAAAAAAAAAAAAAAAAAGAAAAAAAAAAAGAAACGGAACAGAACAGGAAAACAATCTATCATTATCCTTCAGCTGTAAGTGTATTACTAGTTGACGTAGTAGACGTCCAATCCATTTGAACTGGGAGGGTGGCAGCGAATGAACCCCTCTTCAAACGGGCCCATCCCACTTCTATGGCTGTCATTTGCAGCCAATGCCAGGCAACGAGGTCATTTTGGGCCATTTCAGGTAAATGACCTGTTGATTTTCAGTCACTTCCTGTTGATGTTGAGGGCCTTCTACGGATCACTTCCTGTTGATTTTGGGTTACAGAACATAAGGTGACCCAGGAATGAATAGACAGCGATTCAAACTCAACTGGAAGTGACCTGTAAATGCCCTAAAATGTACAGGAGGTGACCTGTAAATGCCCCGAAAATGGGAAAGAGTGACTGTGAATGCCCTAGTTTCAAATGAACGAATGTTCATTCTCCTTCCCAGTCCTAATGCATCGGGCGTCGAGCGCTGTAAATGGCAGCCATAGAGTAAACTGAAACACTATTGTCGTGGAAGATGTTGGTAGCAACTTGTTGGTTCATTTGTTTTTTTTTTTTTTGTTTTTTTTTTTTAAAACATTGACACATTTTGAAAACGATATCTCAGTTCTTGGCATGAGCGTATCGATAACCTTTTGGGATGCAAAGTATCAGGATATATCACCATTTTGATATTTTGTCACACCCCTAGTATACACTGTATGAGTGTGAAAAGACAGACATTCCTATTGTATGTGAACTGAGACACAAATTTTAATATTGTGTACAGAGGTATGAAAAATTATCTGAATGTTTTGTAATTTCTCACATTTCTGCATAAAATCACCATCAAATGTGATTTGATCTTTGTCAAAATCACACAGATGTAAAAACTGTGTCTGCTTTAACCATACCGACCCAAACATTTATAGGTTTTCATATTTTAATAAGGGTAGCATACAAACAATGACAGAAGGGGGAAAATAAGTAAGTGAACCCCCTGCTTAAGGAGACTTGGAGCAATTGAAACCAATTTTTACCAAACGGTCGGTCAAAAGAGCTGTCCGAAGACTTACGATCAAGGATTGTTGATTTGTATAAAGCTGGGAAAGGATACAAACGCATCTTTAAAAGTCTAGATGTTCATCAATCGACAGTCAGAGAAGTTGTCTACAAATTGAGAGAGTTTGGCACTGTTGCTTTTTTCCCAAGGTGTGGCTGTCCACCAAAGATGATGCCAAGAGTTCAGCGCAGAATACTCAGAGAGGTAAAACCTAATCCTGGAGTGTCTGCTAAAGTCTTACAGAAATCACTGGCACAGTTCAATGTCTCTGTGCACACATCAACTATATGTAGAACGATGGCCAAGAATGGTGTTCATGGGAGGACTCCACAGAGGAAGCCGCTGCTGTCAAAAAATAAAAATTTGCTCGTTTAATGTTCGCAAAAAAAGTTTTGGCAAAATATTTTGTAGACTGATGAAACCAAAGTTGAATTGTTTGGGAGTAACGTACAACATCATGTGTGGACGAAAAGTGGAACAGCTCACCAACATCAACACCTCATCCCCACTGTGAAGCATGGTGGCGGGAGCATCATGATTTGGGGCTGTTTTGCTACCTCAGGGCCTGGACAACTTGGAATTATTAATGGAAGAATAAATTCAAAAGTTTATCAGGATATTTTGCAGGAAAACCTGAGTCTGTCTGTCAGACAGTTGAAGCTAAAAAGAGGATGGATGCTGCAACAAGCCAATGATCCAAACACAGAAATAAATCAACTTCAAAATGGTTTCAGAAGAACAAAATACACGTTCTGGAGTGGACAAGTCAAAGCCCAGACTTGAACCCCATTGAGATGTTGTGGCAACACCTAAAGACAGAGATTCATGCCAGACATTCCAGGAATCTGACTGAACTAAAGCAGTTTTGTCCTGATCGATATGCCAGACTGATCTGCAGCTATAGGAAGCGTCTGGTTGAAGTTATTACTGCCAAAGGGAGGGCCTCAAAATATTTAAATGTGATGGTTCACTTACTTATTTTCCCCCCTTTATGTCATTGTTTGCATACTATCCTCATTAAAATATAAAACCCTATAAATGTTTGGGTGGCTTTAGTTAAAGCAGGCACTGTTTTTTCCATCTGTGTGATTCTGACAAAGATCAGATCACATCTGATGGTGACTTTATGCAGATATGTGAGATACTCCAAAAGGTTCAGATACTTTTTCATACCACTGTATGTGAGTGGAAAATACATATTTTGACGGAGTAAACATACACATGTTGACTGTGTTTGCCAATCGACAGACATCAGTTTACATTTAGTGAACGCATGGATTTTTATATTGTGCATTCAAATAACACTTTAATGTGCATATATGAATGGGAAAATGTTTGAGTTGTATGTGTATTTGAATGGATGGATTGATTTTTAAAATTGTGTTTGTAAATGGACAGTTTTGTTTTCATGGAGCTGTGTACGTGTGTGTAGATCGGTGAGTTTCAATGGACAGATGGATGTACACATAGACATTATGTACTACTGTAATAAATGAACATGTTTTGATGGCCAATGTGCAGAGGTTTCCTGTGTATGCACTGTATGTGCGCACATTTGATAGTTTTTTAATATGTGTACATGAATGGACAGACAAATGTTGACGTGTGTTTGAATAGAGTAAGGGATGTTAAAAATTGTTAGTGAATGGGTAACAACATGTATGTTTGCGAATGGTGAGATTCTGAGTCCATTTCTAAGTGAAACGACAGACCTGTTTACATTGTATGTTGTTGTCCTTGTGTGTTTATGTTAAGTGGAAGATGTTTGCATTATGCATCGCACTTTGCTTTAGAATTTGACCTGCTATCGACAAATGTGCCAAAAAGATGGACTACATCTTGGATTTAAATCTCAAGCACATTTCCTCTTGTGTTTGAGAGGCTTCTCCGTTTCGATTTCCTGTCGTTCCCAGTGAAATGATGAGAGGAAAAACAGTAGGAGACAAGTGGATGTTGGTGAATGTTCAAGCTGCTTGTGTTAGTTCAGAGAGTGTGTTTTGCAGCTGTTTGCTTGCTGTGTGAAACCCCACAACAGCCTCACACACACCTGCCTTTCTCTTTCCCCATTTGTGTGCACGAAGGCAGAAACGAGCCCCATCACGGAACAAACTATTGCTCACAAATTTATTGTATTCTGACAAGTCCTAAAAGTCATCTCTTGTGATATGGCTCCATTTGTAGAGTCAAAATGAAATTGAAGCAAGGAGTGATGCTGTGAATTGGAGTCATGTCATAAATACTGAAAAGGAGGATGTCAATGCTTGACTGGAAAAAGATATCATATTTGAAAGAAAAAAAAAATCAAAGTAGGCTCTTTAAAATTGCAGCCTACTCTTGCCTCAGTGATCTAAACTGAACTGTGTGTGTGGGATGAAGGCTGTAGCAGAAGAGCCCTGTTTGTATTGTAGTTACACAAACACAGTACATGTCTCATTTTCACCAAGTAGTTTAAACAGAAATGTGATCAATGTGAAAAATCTATTTCGGATATTATTTGACCTGAAGAGTGATGAGTGAATTCAATGATTAGTTGTGAACACGAATGGCCAGATAGATATTTGCATTGTTTGAATGGTAAATGACCAGCAGATGTCATTTACCAGGGATAACACTATCCCTGCTACCCAGCAAATTTGGCTCGAAAACGGCATTTTTTTCAGAGATAAGCCGCATTGGTCTATAAGCTGCAGCTGTCTTCACTGTAATATGGGATATTTACACCAAAAGATATTAACCGGTAATATTTTATTTTACAGTGGCATCATACGACTGTCATAAGACCAAATGAACCAACATGAAGCCAAAAAAAAAAAAAAAAAAAAAGAACCAACATGAAGCCTTGAACCAATTGGCTGCAAAGCTTCATTGCTTCCAGAAGCTTCATTTGGCCATGACTGCTCCCTTAGGGGAGACCGTCAACCTCTGCTGCCACCTGCTGTCAACATTGTTGTTGTCCAACATGCCTCCTAGCATGCATTGCAGCGCTACAGATAGCAATGAAACTTCATCTTCTGTGCAAATTATTTCTTCAGTTACTGTTCTAGTTGTTTCATTAATTGCTATGGTATTTTGGTCACACATTTTTGACAGTGGCGCCATATGACTGTCATTAGTCAATCATAATTATGACATGACACTGTCATGAGCATTTATGAATGATTATAATTAGGGTTGTTCCGATCATGTTTTTTGCTCCCCATCCGATCCCGATTGTTTTAGTTTGAGTATCTGCCGGTCCTGATATTTCCCGATCCGATTGCTTTTTTTTTTTTTTTGCTCCCGATTCAATTCCAATCATTCCCGATAATTTTTCCCGATCATATACATTTTGGCAATGCATTAAGAAAAAAATGAATAAAACTCTGATGAATATATACATTCAACATACAGTACATAAGTACTGTATTTGTTTATTATGACAATAAATCCTTAAGATGGCATTTACATAATTAACATTCTTTCTGTGAGAGGGATCCACGGATTGAAAGACTTGTAATTCTTAAAGGATAAATGTGACTTTGTATATTGTGACTAAATATTGCCATCTAGTGTAATTGTTGAGCTTTCAGTAAATGATACTGCAGCCATTTAACTTTTGCCCAAATGCATGATGGGAAGTGCATCCATGACTGTGCGTAGGGGCACCAATTGATATATCTTCTCTGCGTTGGGAAAGGACATAGGGTGTTAAGAAAATGATCAACTACTATCTTTCTTCCCCACATTGCCTCCCACGTTATTTTTAATTGCTGAGAGAGGTATTGTAAGGCTTTAGCCATGTAAAAAATAGCTCCAAAGGCTGTCAAAATCCTCTCTATTCATTATACGCTGCCTTTTAGCGCTATCTATAGGTAAAACGGCGTCTTTATAGATTGAACGCGACAATGCGTGAGTGGGTCGTGCAGCGCATGCATTAATTATTTAACGTGATTAATTTAAAAAATTAATTACCGCCGTTAACGCAATAAATTTGATAGCCCTACTTTACGCCAAAACTACTCTGGATGAGTGTAAGACATTTTGCCTGTAACGTTAAATACAATTAGAAAACGATTTAAATAATAAAATATATTTAAAAAAGGCATGTCCGATATTTTTTTGCCGATTCCGATACTTTGAAAATGACGTGATCGGACCCGATCGACATCTTTAATTATAACATGTCATTTACTGTTATCCGGCAAATTATCTCACTTTTGAATGGATGTAAAAGATCCAGCTGGACGTACATAGAGTTAGCAACATAATTTGCCGGATGACAATGACATAAGCATTCAGTAATGCCCATGATAGTGTCATGTCATAATTATGACTGTCTAATGACACTGTTATGACGCCACTGTTAAATAAAGTGTTACCTATTAACCCAAATAAATCAACAAATAAACCGCACTGGACTGACTATAAGCCACAGGATCAAAAAATGAATAGAAAAGGTAGCGGCAAGTAGTCCGAAAATTACGGTAGTTGTTTTGTGGAATTATTTCCTGACCCTTTTATAGAATCGCCATATCGTCGGTATCGTGAGCTTTGTATCGTAAATTATATCGTATACATTTTTGTGACGTTTTGGTCTTAAATTGGGTTTGTAAGGTCTTAAAAAGGTCTTAAAAAGCATTAAACTTGACTTTTAAAAGGGTGCAAGAAAACTGAAGATAGCAGCAAGTTGTTAAATATCTAGCCGATAGCTAATATGATTGTTGATCTGCAGCTAGTTTTGAAATGTTCTTGTCATAAGTGTAATTTATCACTCTTGGTTCAATAAAGTCATTGAAAGTCTGCGGCTGTGTACACTACGAGAACTAAACCATAGCTGCAGCGAATCTAGCGATGGATGACTTGTTTATGTGTGCTGAAAAACGAATATTGAAAAGTTATTTAAAGAAAACTCCTCAACTGTCTAACAAATTTCCTTCACATCGAGATACGAGTTACTAAATAGTGCCAACTGTCACTGCATTGGTGGCGATCTTACAAGAAATGGCAAATTGGTGATTTTTCCATTGAATAATAGCTGATAAGGTTGCTGGGGTTTCCAATAAGCGGATCGTTCACATATTTTCGGCGCATGCCTAGTTGGTTGAGTGGCAAGAAGTCAAAAAGATGCGTGCCTAAAGTGTAATGCATACTATGCAAACTTTATTTTTAAAAAAATGTCTTCTGTAAATAACATAAATAGTCACGAGAACTCACCATGAACAAAGTGAGCCTCACAAATCCTGTCAGCATCAACAGGGAATCAAGGCTTCAGCACATTTGGTGTTCTGTTGCATTAGCATGCTTTGGTAAAATAGCATACATATACATAGGCAATGTTTCTCAGAGTGCTTTATAATACTTAAACAAAACAATACAACAAATTTTAGATGGACTATGCACAGTATGTAACCCCGTGTGCTGCACACTCGAAAACGTTGTATAGCCGCCAACTATTTCCATATTAAAATACAGATGTTCGGAACATTTATGTCATATTAAATATGACTAATACTAAAAAACAACAACAGCTTCCTCTGTTGTATTTTGGTGGTCACATTAATCACCATAGCAGTGAAGTGAATAATTTTTTTCTGTGTTAGGCTTTGTTTTTGAAATATCAACCTCGTCACCATGAAACAATTTGCTATAATTTTCTTGTCTCCTTCAAAGTAATAATTGTAATTGCACATCCTGATGAAAATAATTAAACTGCAAGTTCTTATCTCTCTCTTGTGGCCAAGTAGGCGTTACCTGAGGCCAGCGACAATATGCTGCGCATCTGCTCTCTGGAATCGCGCAGTTGTATAGAAACAAAATTATCGGCCAAATAGAGAAGGCAGATGGACTCATTATCACAGTTCTCCAGCCCGGTTCATTTTTCGCAAACTAGGTTAGCGACATGACCATCGGAGTTGATGCTTTCTGGCCCAGGACTGGTTGAGAATGGCCTGCTGATTTGTGTGCTGTGCTATTATTGGATTAGAGGCCATGTTACAGTAATAAGGTCTGGACGTTCCCAGCGGGCTCTGCTCTGCATCATCGATCTATTGAACAATGGCTGTATGCTCCTGCTTTCTGTCTATGTTTACATGTCAGGGCTCATGTCTGCGCTCTGCCTTGTAGAAAAGGAATGTGGTGTAAGTGAGCAAACTTACGAGTTTTTGAAAATACAAGGCTTTGTTTAGTTGTTTTTTCCCCTTTTGCTGTTACTTCAAGTGATAATTGGAGATACATGCAGGGCTCGTACCTCATGATTTGTGATACAAGGCTCACGATATGGTGATGCAATAATTATTGATACATGGGTCAGGAAATCGTTCTTGATATTCTACAACAGGGGTCCCCAAACCCCGAGCCGTGCATTTGTTACCGGGCTGCACAGAAATAATAATATATTAACGACTGCATTCTGGCCAAATTAACTTTGCCGTGTGCCCCTTAACACACCAATATCCCTGTCTACTCTAGATATAATACTACAGGATAGAATGTTGTCATAGAAAGCCATTGATATGACTGCTAGCAGTACATCTTTTTTTGTATATCTATGTGCGCTTGTCCTCGATAATGATGCATGACGTAGGGCGTGAGCATCACATTTCTCACCTGAAAAACAGACATCTTTGGACAGATTTTTTACGGGGAAAAGGGCACCTGACGAGCCAGAAGAAAAAACAAAATCTATGCTACTTCCCAATCACCAAAGACTCACGAACTGCAAAGGAGTGGATTAGAGACCAGTATGTGAATAAACCGAGCGATACGAACATGTCTGTGCAACAGGAATATCAGCTTGTAGTGATCGCAAATCACGGCACGTACATTTAAGACAACAACTCTTCCGAGGTTCTGGATTAAAGTAATTTCGGAATATCCTGACATCGCTAGGAAAGCACTTAAAACTGTGTTACAATTTCCAACATCGTATATTTGTGAAGCGGGCTTCTCTCACTCTCCCATCTCGGGACCATCTCGTCTTAACGAAACAAGCTCAGGCCTCCCGCTGATTCAGCGGGTGAGTTGTATTTTCCCTGCACTTAACACGACGGGGCTAAAAACAAATGTTATTTTATATTTGCTGTATTTTTCTGCCACACATTGCCGGTGTTCTGACAAATTTGGCATGCGCGTAACGTTAAAAATGACCGTGAATGCAGCGATTCCAAAGTACACACGACAAACTTTCTTTAAAGAAAGGAATATTAACTTACGTTTGCCATGTTATCTGCACACAACAACTGCACGCAGCTCTCTCACTTAACGACTTTGCAGTGTCGTTAAGCATTAATTTAGGCCATTCTCGTATTGCACATGTATGTTTATGATGTAAATAGTTTTTTAGCACCATTGGATAACATTGAGAGTCCAACTGAATATAAAAGAGGGCTTTTTTCACCGCCACAAAAGCTTTGGGAGCAAAATTTTGTAAGGGTCCAAAATCTGACACAACACTGGTCTGTGAAAAAAAGACCCAAATCACACCGGTCCGTGGTGCAAAAAAGGTTGGGGACCCCTGTTCTGCAATACAACTAACAGACAGACAAACAACCTATTTTAATCCTGCTGTGAATAGGATGGAGTTTATCACTAGTAGACGTCCAATCCATTTGAACTGCGAGGGTGGCAGAATGAAACATTTTATACGTATATGACTGTCAGTGGCAGCCAATGCCAGGCAATGGATTAAATTTGGCGCGTTTCACATCATTTATTGTTTATTTTCAGTCTCTTCCTTTTCCTTTTGGGGCATTTGCGGGTCACTCCCTGTTGATTTTGGGGCATTTACGGGTCACCTCCTGTTGATTTTGGGTTACTGAACAGGATGTGACTTGAGAAGGTACCCAAATGAAAAGGAGGTGACTCAAATTCATCAGGGTGTAACCTGTAAATGCCCTAAAATGAACAGGAAGTGCCCACATAACCGACTGGCTATGAATGCCCTGGTTTCAGGGTCATTGACGGCGCTGGACGTCTATTCCAGTCAAAATGAATTATATGTCTAGTTCCATCAATGGCAGCCAGTGAGTTAACATAGACACTATTTTGGTAGCAACATGTTGATTCTTTTTTTTTTAAGTGACACTTTTAAAAAAAACGATGTATCGATTCTTGGCATGAGCATATCGCTAACACTTAGGGCTCCAAAGTTTCACGATACATCACCTTTTCGATATAGTTCTATAGACATGCGGTGATGATCAGTTTCAAGGTATACCGTGGTATGAAAACACCAAGGTTTCAAATCCGCAAAAAATTTCCGTCATACTGTCCCTAAGATATTAGCTTTTTTTCATGTCCCAAAAATGCATGGTGAAATTCCTCGCTTGCAGCTGCAAGGCTCAACTCTCCCCCCACCGGTTGTTGCTCAGTGTCAGTGAGTCAGCTGTGCTACACGATGGATGGAGGAAGTGAAACTCCTGAACTTCCCCCCCCCCCATCGAAGAAAACAAAATCGCTGGTATGCGAATACTTTGGCTACAGAAAAGTTACAGACAGCCGTGGCTTTGACAAAGAGGGCCAACCGACATGTAAAACATGTTTGCGGAGGGTGGCTGCAGAGGAAGCAATACTTCCTGTATGATTTCGCATTTATATAACATTAAAGGGTCGTAAACACTGACATGAATGTTTCCCACCAGCTACGAGAGTTAATTCCAGCGTGTTTAGTGTGTCTAGCGGAGGTAAAACATGTTTTTTTTTTCTCTCTGGCAACTGTCTGCATTGAGAAAGAGAGTGTGTGTATAATGTAAACATGATATAAGTCATACACACATGCATTTTATGGAAAATAATTCAATTGTTTTTGTTCTGATGGTTATAATGTTGAGTTGTGGCTGTGGGTTTAGGCTCACCTAATGGACTGCATTCATGTTGATTTTATTTGGAATATTTTTTAAATTTTTTCTATTTTTTATTTTAACTTAACATTATACTATACCTATGTTCCAATTTGCTAATGTGTAATACTCTGAAAAATAAAAATCCTGTTCAGTGGAAAAGGTTTTTATTTATTTATTTATTTATTTGTAACCCAGATATCTCAAAGTAACACATTTTAGAGCTGTAATTGTAATACTGTCATACAGTGAAACCATCATATTTTGGTTTAATGTGATCATACCGTCAGAATATCATACCGGTACATGCCTAATTTTTAAACCCCTAGCTGTGAGCCTTCTAACCGTTTATTGTCTTTCCAGTTAGTTTACTGTCAAATGGAAGATAAAAAAAAGAGAATTACAAAAAATAGCCATTTGATTTTTCCTTAAAGTTGTTTGCTTAAAAATTAAAAAATGCTTAATGCTAACATATTATCTATTAGCAACAGATATTATTTACACATAGACGGTTCAGCAACAAGTTGACAAACAACAGAACAATATTTACTGCCAGGGGCGTATATTCATTATCCTCTACAAAAAGTATTATTAAGACATCTTATTTTGTCACTTACGTAGAAATTAACATTTATGAAGACCTCAGCAGGTGCTATGGTTCTCTCCTTGTTTTGATTGTGACGTCCTTTACTCTTGCAAACACTGAACGATCTACAACTCCAACACTGAAGTGCCTTGTCGTATATTGTACCTCATTCTATCCTGAGCGCCTCCCCACAGTGTGGTGTCAATATTAGGCGACAAAGCAACACCTTCTCCCCTGAGTGCGAACACATATCACATAGGAAGCAAATTCTCCACGTGTGAGTCAGGGTCAAGAACCAGACGGGCCAGAAGAGAAGCCTGCTTGTGTCATTTCCTCTGTTGTTCGTCCAGAGTGAACTTTTACCTCTGACCTCAGACATAGAAGAGCCCTGCGCCGCCTCACTTGTGTTCAAACAGGAGATGCTCTGTTAGAAAACTAAAAAATGGTCTCTTTTTGATTACATGGGAAAGGATATTTTTCCCTCAAAATTTATGTGCTTGTTAGGCTTGTTGTATAGTAAGTGAGAAGAGGATGCAATTTGCTTGGCTTCTGCTTGATTTTGCAATTTCACACTGAATTATCAGTACCAACGTTATTTGTAAATTTGGCCAGGACTAAATATCAATATTTGAGCTGTTTAAAACTCAGTTTTAAAGGGAACCACGGACGGAAAGACTTGTAGTTCTTAAAAGATACTGTAAATGTTACTATGAATTATAATCATTTGATATTTAAACCCCTCTTAATGTTTTCGTTATTGTAATATCTGAAAAATTAGTTTAACTAGTAGTTCGCCATTGTTGTTGATGACGCAGTGCACTCTGGGCGGTGACGTCCCTGGGCAGCGCTCCCATACTTTCACAGTGTCGCTCGTTACCTACATAAACTTGTCGTCGGTTTTGCCCTTCCATTTTGAACTGGAGCGGAAAAGTGATGAGCAAGACAGCACAGTCAGTAGTCAGTATTTCACAAAACGAGCAGCAAAAGCAATGAAATGAGGGTCTACAGTGGGATTCGAACCTGCATTTCCTGCAGGACAGACAAGCCCTTAAACCACAGGACTAGGGCTATACTTCCGCGTGATGTTAGAGTCATGATTTCCCTTATAGAGCAATCGCAACCCACATGCGTTGTCTGTCTGTGCGGTAAAACCTGAAAGGGAAACGCAACTGAAAAGAAAGCGGCTGACTTGACCATGGAATTAGAAAACGCGGCTGACTTCAGACAGCAAGCAGACAACAATAACATAGGGATTGCGTAAAAGGGTTTATTGAACACACAAAAAAACATTGCGGAAAGAGAGACACAAAAAGGGTCCATGACAGTACGGTTGTGGTCAAAAGTTTACATACACTTGTGAAGAACATAATGTCATGGCTCTCTTGAGTTTCCAGTTATTTCTACAACTCTGATTTTTCTCTGATAGAGTGATTGGAACAGATACTTCTTTGTCACAAAAAACATTCATGAAGTTTGGTTCTTTTATGACTTTATTATGGGTGAACAGAAAAAAGTGATCAAATCTACTGGGTCCAAAATATACATACTGCAGCGCTAATATTTGGTAACATGTCCCTTGGCCATTTTCACTTCAATTAGGCGCTTTTGGTAGCCATCCACAAGCTTCTGGCAAGCTTCTGGTTGAATCTTTGACCACTCCTCTTGACAGAATTGGTGCAGTTCAGTTAAATTTGATGGCTTTCTGACATCGACTTGTTTCTTCAGCATTGTCCACAAGTTCTCAATGGGTTTTAAGTCAGGACTTTGGGAAGGCCATTCGAAAACCTTAAATCTAGCCTGATTTAGCCATTCCATTACCACTTATGATGTGTGTTTGGGGTCATTGTCCTGTTGGAACACCCAACTGCGCCCAAGACCCAATCTTCGGGCTGATGACGTTAAGTTATCTTGAAGAATTTGAAGGTAATCCTCCTTCTTTATTATCCCATTTACTCTCTGTAAAGCATCAGTTCCATTGGCAGCAAAACAGCCCCACAGCATAATACTACCACCACTGTGCTTGACGGTAGGCATGGTGTACTTGGGGTTAAAGGCCTCACCTTTTCTCCTCCAAACATATTGCTGGGCATTGTGGCCAAACAGTTCGATTTTTGTTTCGTCTGACCACAGAACTTTCCTCCAGAAGGTCTTATCTTTGTCCATGTGATCAGCAGCAAACTTCAGTCGAGCCTTAAGGTGCCGCTTTTGGAGCAAGGGCTTCCCTCTTGCACGGCAGCCTCTCAGTCCATGGAGATGCAAAACACGCTTGACTGTGGACACTGACACCTGTGTTCCAGCAGCTTCTAATTCTTGGCAGATCTGCTTTTTTTTTTTTTTATTTCACAATTTCACAATTTCACAATTTCTTCACACACACACACATTCATATTTACAAAGTGTACATCATATCTCAGTGCTGAGCCAATATTATGTGTGAGTCAGGTCTCCTTAAGAAGCTACTAAAAGCTTATAGTCAGGAGCCTGCATACATCAAGACAATCACAAGAAACGTGATCAGATCATTATCAGATGAGCATAGGGTGAGTTGCAGTTTTTTACAGTGTTCTCTTACAAAAACATAGTAATGTACAATAACTCAATATATATATACACAAACACACTCACACACGCCCACCCACACACACAGAAAAAAAAATAAAAGAAATACTTCCCTAGAAGACAATTTATAACCTAAGTATGTTGGAATTGTCATATTTACTGATCAGGATACTTTTTAGCATCGTTTTAAAGGTGGAGATGGATTTCAACACTTTTAGATTTTCATCGAGCTCATTCCAAATCTGGGGGCCTCGAGTTGCAATGCCCAGGCTGGTGCTAACAAGTCTTCTCTTTTTTCCACTGATGAGGTCTTTGTTTCTGGTGTTATGAGTATGGAGAGGAGTCCAGACTGGAATGAGCTCAGACAGTCTGCTATTCATATTATTTACAATTTGGAACATTGTACATGCGTTATGAAATGTGTTTAAATCAGTGAGTCGGAGAAGGCGTAAATTATAAAACAAGGAGTAGGTGGGAGCATTGAAACTAGCCCAGGACATGGCCCGTACCATCTTCTTTTGTAGAGTTTCTAATTTCTTTAGGTGACTGGGGAACGTGTTGCACCATATGATGTTAAAGTAGTTGATATGGGGCTCAAACAACGTTTTGTACAAGGTAAGAAGTGCGGTTTTGGTGATTCTCGGTTGAATCTTCACCCTCCTGACCAATTTTCTCTCAGCAGCAGGTGATAGCTTACGTTTTCATCCTGATCGTGGCAGTGACAAAACAGTGTCATGCACTTTATACTTACAAACAATTGTTTGCACTGTTGCTCTTGGGACCTGCAGCTGCTTTGAAATGGCTCCAAGTGACTTTCCTGACTTGTTCAAGTCAATGATTTGCTTTTTCAGATCCATGTATCTATATTTTTGACCCAGCAGATTTGATCACTTTTTCTGTTAACCGATAATAAAGTCATAAACAGGGGTGCACATAAGTGGTCCGCATGCGCGCATGCGTACCGGACGTAGACAAACGCGCTGGCCCTCAACACTTCCATACGCTTTTGCGTACCGATGGCTGACCACCGTATTTGCGGCGGACACGAGAAAATAACTTCTCAAAATGTCAAAGAGGTAGGCCACACTGAGTAATTACTTCCGTGTTCCCCCACCCCCGTCAAAAGACAGACAGACGACAGAGATGTCACCGGAGCTACCGAAAAAAAGGACTTTTGCTGAAAAGTAGGGGGTACCATGGCTAGAAGCAAATGATGCTCCCACGGAAATGCGGTACAAAATGTGCTGTGAGAAACCCAATGTCGCCGATAAGAGCAGCGCATTTTATGTAGGGTCAAAGAATTTCAGCCATCCAAACTTCGAAAAGCACGAAAAAAACAGAGAGCATGTGGCAATTAAGCAAACTATCGATGTCAAACAGGACCCCGCTCGCCCTATGGACAAGTGGCGGAATAAAGGTAATGAACAGCGACATGCACTGACAAACGTGTTTTTGCTCGCATTTTACAAAGCTAAACATGCACGTTCAATAAGGTCTTATGAGGAGGACATCCCACTTTTAAAAAGGCTTGGAGTTAATGTGGGAGCCGCATAATGCCCTTTATTTTGAATTGGTGCTTTTTATTTCTTTACATTTCAAAGTAATGGCAATTTTGTTGTGCCAGTTGATGTTACTCAAGCATTAATTGTTAATATAATTAATTAAAGTTAATTGGCTCTTAGTAAAGCTTGTCATAAATTTATCGCATCAGGCGGGTTGGCTCTCAAGCTCAATGAGGACCAAGTCACATCTCCAGGTCCTCCTCTGAGAACCTGGGCAAAAAAATGATGTGCACCCTTGGTCATAAAAGAACCAAACTTTATGAATGTTTTTTGTGACAAAGAAGTATCTGTTCCAGTCTATCGGAGAAAAATCAGAGTTGTAGAAATAACTGGAAACTCAAGAGAGCCATGACATTATGTTCTTCACAAGTGTATGTAAACCTTTGACCACAACTGTAGGTCGGGTTCAATAAAAAAGAAAACAAACCCGAGAGAAAACCGCGGTGAGAGAACAAAAAACAAAGCAATGATGCAATTAGCAATGAGGGGATTTACAAACTGTCAAATGGCAGCAAGTCAATATCTCGGCAAGCCGCTTAGGATCGGTTTAAAGACACTGCTGATTAGCTGGAAGGTATGACGTTTGGAACTCATCCCACAGCTCTGTAACAAAACAATCGGACCAGCAGCAGAACGTGACAAAATCATGCCAGTCGTTATACTAGCTTCGTTTACTAGCTAGCACAGCTATTCTCCCATTCCAGTCCAACCGCGTCATCACCCCCAGTGCGCATTGCGTACGTAAAACATAGCGCCCTCCTTAGGTCAAAACATGTACTAAATGTGATAGATTTTTAAATCAATGGCAATAATATATGTGTTTCTAATAACACATTTTAATAGAATAGAACAGTTGTGGCCTGTTAGAGCCTAAAAGTTTTTTTAAGTCCGAGGTTCCCTTTAAAACAGTGGTTATTTAGTGTCCATGGTTTAATGCTGAAATTCAATTTAAGTTTATTTTAAATCATATCACCATATTTGTGTGATTATTTTAACAAAACATGATGAATATTTGTTCAAAATGTTAGTATTGGGGTTGCACTAAATTATCAAGTTTCAATGGGACAATATTTATTTCACCTCTTGCTGTTTCACAATACAGGTGTAGCTGTTAACGCACGTAACAACATGGTGGTGTTGTCGCTGAAAATATGCGTTCGGCACTGCAACGTGGTGAAAACCATGCAGTTCGAGCCATCCACAGCGGTCTACGACTCCTGCAGGATCATACGTGAGAGAGTTCCTGAGGCACAGACGGGACAGGGTGAGAATGCTGGAACTATGATCTCACTTGAAATGGAAAAGATTGACTTGGGCAATGTAGTATTTTCACATTTACAGAGTAAAAAGGGAGTGTGGCAATGTGATGGTTATATATTTTTTTGTCGGTTAAGAATAATTTTGAGCTGAAACTTAAAGATGGGTCAGTCGCTGTTCTAGTTCATCCCAATTATGTTTGATATTATATTTCTGCAAAAACTAATCTTAGCACGCCTTTTGGGACCTTGATTTGTGCACAGGGAACAGAAAAAGACATGCCACTTAACTGTTCCAACAAAGTCTGAACAATTCTATCATATAATGGTTCATAATCTCTTCATAAAATGAATTAACATTCTGACAAGACTCAGAGCTCTTGCTAAATCCTTATTAATAAATTAAAAGACGTGTCTCACTCCTTTTGCCCACATGGTTTCATCACGTAGTATAATTCGCTATTAAAATCCTCCCTTTTTTGCTCTAGCTTCGGATTATGGTCTGTTCCTGTCTGATGAAGACCCCAGAAAAGGCATCTGGCTGGAGTCTGGCAGGACACTGGACTACTACATGCTGCGAAATGGGGTAAAATGCAGTGTTGTTTAGAAAAAGTACACATTGGATCCCACCAATTTCAATCACCTCCACCCCATCTCCAACTTACCTTTCATTTCCAAAATTCTTGAAGAAACCATTGTATCCAAACTCCATAACCACCTAATTAGTTACCAGTAACATTATTATCAATCTTTGTTCTTCTCAATCTCACTGCTGCCTTCGACACCATTTCTCAAACAATCCTTCTCGACTGGCTCTCTTCCCTTGGTATCACCCACACACCCCATTCTTGGTTCACTTCCGACCTGTCTGACCACACACAATTTCAGCCCCCACAAATCCAAATCCCTCCCTGTCTCCGTTGGCGTGCCCCAGGGTTCTGTCCTGGGGCCGCTCCTCTTCATCCTTTACATTCTCCCCCAATTTACATTCTCCCCCTCAGTTCCATCTTCCGCAAACACAACATTCATTTCTACTGTTACGCGGATGACGCCCAACTCTACTTTTACTCAAAACCAACCTCTTTCCTCCTCCCTCACCCTCTGTTTAGAAGACATTAATTCTTGGTTTTCCTCTAACTTCCTCCTACTCAATAGCCCAAAATTAGAAGTCCTCCTTGTTAGGGGTGTGACAAAATATCGAAATGGTGATATATCGTGTTACTTTGTATCCCAAAAGGTTATCGGTATGCGCCTGCCAAGAATCGAGATATCGTTTTAAAAAGGTGTCAATGTTTTTAAAAAAAACCAAAAAAAAAAAACCATGGAACCAACAAGTTGCTACCAAAATCTTAGTAGTAATACATAATAGTGTCTCAGTTAATTCTAAGGCTACCATTGACGGTGTACGACGCCCAATCCATTTAGACTGGGAACGTTCGTTCCTTCAAAATCTGAGGAATCACATTCATTCGGTTTGATTTTCGGGGCATTTACAGGTCACTTGCTGTTCATTTTAGGGAATTTACAGGTCATTTCCTGTTGAGCTTGAGTCACTGCCTATTCATTTGGGTGATTCCCAGGTCACGTCCTGTTCTGGAACTCAATATAAACAGAAAGTGACCGATAAAATACCCCAAAATCAACAGGAAGTAACTGAAAATCAACAGGTAAATGACCTTAAATGGCCCAAAATTACCTTGTTGCCTGGCATTGGTTGCCACCGACCACCATAGACGTTCAATCCGTTTGAAGTGGGAGGGTGGCAGCGAATGAACATTCGTTCATTCACTGCCACCCTCCCAGTTCAAAGGGATTGGACGTCTACAAGTGATAAACTCATTCCAATTCACAGCAGAAGCTTGTTTTTCTGTTTATTAATGGTTTGTAAAATATCCTAGAATGATTTTCTGACCAATGTATCGATAATCGTTGTATCGCCATATCGTCAGATCATCGTTATCGTGAGCTTTGTATCGCAAATCATATCGTATCGTGAGGTACCAAGAGGTTCCCACTTCTACTCCTTGTAGGCACCACCACAATGCTCTCTTATGGCAATAAATTCTCTTTTACCATCAACAATGTACAGATCTCTCTTTCTACTCAGGTTAAGAGTATGGGTGTCATCCTCAACAGGACGCTCTCCTTCCGCTCTCATTTCAACAACATCACCAGATCAGCCTACGTCCACCTTTGCAATATTTCTCGCCTCTTCCATTCTCTCACCCGCCATACTGCTTCCACTTTTGTTTGTAGTCTAATCACCTCCCGGCTCGATTACTGTAACTCACTGCGCTTCGGTCTCCCAAAAAATTCCCTTCAGAAACTTCAGCTCCTCCAAAACTCAGCAGCACACCTCATCACTCGGACCCCCACCACACACACCACATCATCCCCATCCTCCATCAACTTCACTGGCTCCAGGTTAAACAAAGATTCAACTACAAGATCAACGTCATTACCTTTAAAGCACTCAATGGCCTGCCCCTTCCCTACCTACCTCTGTATTAACAATCCTCCCCGTTCATTTCGCTCTTCCTCTATCCTCCACCTTTCCGTCCCCCGTGTCCGTCTCACCACCTTCGGTTCCAGAGCTTTTAGTCACTGTGCCCCCCAGCTCTAGAACTCCCTACCTCCCGATCTTCACAATATATCTACCCTCTCACTTTTCAAATCCAGACTCAAAACACACCTGTTTACTCTTAGCTCTGTTCCATCTTGACCTCTTAATCTTTTATCTACTTTTATCCTGCTTGTAATCTAATTTTAATGCTTGTTTTTTGTTGTTGTTGTTGAGTTATTGCATTTCCATCTTCCTTGTGAAGCATCTTTGCATGGGATTAAAAAGTGCTCGAGAAATAAAAATGTATTATTAAAACATATTATTTAGGGCTGTCAAAACTATCGCGTTAACGCGCGGTAATTAATTTTTTTAATTAATCACGTTAAAATATTTGACGCAGTTAACGCACATGTCCCGCTCAGACAGTATTCTGCCTTTTGGTAAGTTTTACAGCAAGGTTTTTTGTGCTGTCTAACAGCGAACTCTTGTGGTCGCTTTGCAACATGGTTTATTGCTTTCTCGCCAGTTCAATATGGCTGCACGACGTCTCGGGCTGACGCCTACGTTGTAATGTTGTGCTTATATGATCCTTGGACAAGATTTGTCCGTAAGTATGGTTGTTGTAAAGAATGGACATATTATGTTAGTAAGCGAAATGTTATATTTTTTGTATGAGACGGTTTTTGTTTATGTTTAGTGAACCTGTATAGCGTGCTAAGCTAACGTTGTTGCTAATGCAACTTTTTTTTGTAGTTTCACTATGGTCTAAAGAGGACAGTGGTTTGAGGCCATTTTATTAATAAATCAGATGAAAAAGGAAGAAGTCTGATTATTAAGGCGTCGTTCACTAGCTGTCTAGCTTTGGAAAAAGTAGACGCTTCGGAGTGAGGACAGCATAGACAGATTTAAATGACAGTAGAGTGAAATGCCCACTACTACAGTTCTTATGTACCATATGTTGAATGTATATATCCATCTTGTGTCTTATCTTTCCATTCCAACAAATTATTTTACAGAATATATATATAATTTACTTAAAAATATGGCATATTTTATAGATGGTTTGAATTGCGATTAATTGCGATTAATTACGATTAATTAATTTTTAAGCTGTAATGAACTCGATTAAAAATTTTAATCGTTTGACAGCCCTAATATTATTAATATGTTATTAAGAAGATGACAGTGGGCATTATATTAAATTTTGAAAAACATTTGATGATAGTGGTAAGTTTCTCACTTTTTTTTCCCCATTTAAAAAAATAACTACCAGTATTTATTTATGTTTGTTACTTTACCTAATATTAAAAAAGAAACAGATTTTTCTCATAAAATTGGAATGTTAAATAAGAAACAATGACCGGAAAGTTAGTTTTAATATTAAACAAAAAGGTAGGAATTTGCCTTTTGAAAAATATTTTCTGTGTCTCTCTGATTAATTAATCCGTATAATATGAGTATAACTTTTTAACTTGAACCATAGTGACGGGACACGGGGCTCAGGGCCGGTCCGTAGGGGGCCTATTTTCAAAAACTTAAATTCAAATCTTTTCAAAACTAAAGCTGCTAGCGACCTAAAACCAAAACAGACACTTCCCTTAGGCATATGAGTCTCCATGAGATCATCATCATCAGAAAATTCAAAGTCGTTTCTGAATAAAATCCCAATTATTATTATTTTTTTATACAAGTATAACAAAAGTTAAAATTTTACGCTTGATGCACAAAAAACACCTTATGCAGAGATAATCACCGATATTTTCAGGATCAATAGCAATATTTAACATATCATATAGGTGTTTGCCCAAAATAGCAATTCAATTTTTTTTTTATTTTGTGCAAGTTTTCATCAGCTAATAAATCACTCAATTTTCACATCAGAAACTTAATACTTGAGGAAATTTGCAAAATCGGAATTTTTTTAAACACAGTGGTACCTCGACATAAGATCGCTTCGACACATGATCCTTTCGTCATCCGACGTAAAATTTGACCCTCCATTTGTTTCTACATCCGACGACGTGCTCTAAATACAACAATTTATGACAGCGCCGCAGTTACTTTGTTTTCCCGCAAGACTGACGTTGACTGGATTTTCTTGTGAGAGAAATCAACATGGGTTCCAAAAATGTTAGTGCGGGTTGCAAAAAAAGGAAAAAGGTGAGGCTTACAGTAGAAATGATACAAAAATATGAGCATTGTGGCCGCGTCCATGAACTGACTTGACAATACCGCCCTAGAATGTCTAGAATGTCGACGGTCCTCCTCCGATCTCCGTTCGCCAGTCTTTATAAGTTAAGGTGACAATTATTATTGTGGTAACATCGCCAAAAAGTCCCCAGTTTCCTCAGGTTTTTTAATCATTTATTTCAGAACTTATGTAACAAAACATGTCCACCTCAGCTGAACAAAATGAAAGTCAGTGTCCTCCCTCCGTCAAGTCAGCCACGCGGTGTGCTCAGGTACACCACGCAAAACACATCCACCACATTTAGTGTAGGTTTTCAAGGCTGTGGAACGAATTATTTGGATTATAATGTATTCTTATGGGAAAATCCTGCTCGACATACCACCATTTCGACTTACAAACAAGGTCCTGCAATGAATTAACTTGGTATGTAGAAGTACCACTCTACAATCACAACTTATTTAGGTTGAATTCCGATGTTACTATTGCCTCAGCATGGAGGCACGTCTTGCCCTCAATCTGGCCCTCGTTGCTTTTAGATTGATAGATTGAATAAAATAGATCACATAAAAGGCATTTTTTTTGCATGGACGCAGAAATGCTTAAATTAAAATGGGCCGTTGGCCGAAAATGTCCTGATCATTTGAATGTAAACTTGCTGTGTATGGATACAACATGGCGGCCATCACAAGAGCTTTTTAAATTGAAAATTCTGGTAAATAAATGCGTACATCCCTGAATTTGTATAGTTAAGAATATACTAGTAGAACAGTCTAAATTTCTGGCTAAAAGCAAAAAAAAAAAAAAAAAAACAGGCAGTTATTATTCATTTTACACAAATATATTGAGCTAAAGTTACGCAAATTTTTTCCATGCATTTTTTTCCCATAACATTTGAAAGTCCATGCATGGGGCTATTTTATATAACAATTACCTTAAATCCTTGACCAAATCACTCTTGAGACACTCCTGCCTGCTTGTATGCAGTAAAAGTCCTTCTTCCACCTAAATCTGGCATTTGAACGCATGTTTTTGAACGTGTGTTTGTGTTTATCACAGTGAAAGCCAAGTGCTCTGCCTGGGCCGACCCCCAACGGGAAGGCGTGGCGCAATATTTGTGGGAGCTGTCTTGTCAACTGATGGTGAAGTTTATGCTTGAACTACAGCACTGAAATATGTGAACTTTGCTAAATTTTAAGCAACACCTAATTTGAATGATAATTGAAAATGGTTGGTTTTGAAGAGCGCCACTTTCGGAATACCAAATAATAAGCCTGTCGCAATATGCAATAAGTCAAATTATCGCACGGTAAATAAAAATGAGGGCGATAATTTTCCTGGCTGCGATTTACCGCCGCGTGCGTGCGCTGCGTGCACTCGGCACTCGTGCGTGTTGATTGCATATGAGACTCCAGTAGCTTTCAAATATGTTTATTGGCCATCAACCTGGCGTAGAATTATAGTTCAGACATACAAAATAAGGAAACGCTTCTATATTAAACATTGTAAAACTTTAGCATTGCTTCATTGAGGCTAATGGTAAAAAAGGAGGGCAGTCAAATGATTAAAATTTTTAATCAAGTTAATTACAGCTTAAAAATTAATTAATCGTAATTAATCGCAATTCAAACCATCTATAAAATATGCCATATTTTTCTGTAAATTATTGTTGAAATGGAAAGATAAGACACAAGATGGATATATACATTCAACATACGGTACATAAGTACTGTATTTGTTTATTATAAAAATAAATCAACAAGATGGCATTAACATTAAATAACATTCTGTTAAAGCGATCCATAGATAGAAAGACTTGTAGTTCTTAGAAGATAAATGTTAGTACAAGTTATACAAATTTTATATTAAAACCCCTCTTAATGTTTTCGTTTTAATAAAATTTGTAAAATTTTCAATCAAAAAATAAACTAGTAGCCCGCCATTGTTGATGTCAATAATTACACGATGCTCATGCGTCCTGAAGCCCAAAAAATCAGTCGCACCCAAGCGCCAGCAGAGGGCGTCAAAACTCCAAAAAACACAAGTAACAAGTGTACATTGCACTGTTCTGTCATTTTTCCCCACTGTATTTTTTATTCATTTTCCAACAAATAATTCACACCGTCAAAAACAATACCATAAAAAACACACCAGCTGTTCTGTCATTTTAATCTGTTTGAGCGGGGCATGTTGTGCATTAATTGCGTCAAATATTTTAACGTGATTAATTTTAAAAATTAATTACCGCCCGTTAACGCGATAATTTTGACAGCCTTAAAAAAAAAAAGACAATGTACTAACCACTTTAGTCTGCTATGAAACATTGGCAGTCTTCTCCACAACTCAAAATTGCGGTGAAAAGGTGACACTTCAAACATGAAAACTCGCTGGATTAAAAAATTTGCAAGTGATGTGAACAAAAAAAAAATCTATTATTGATACCATATGCATGACGAAAGCAAAGTTGTTTTTGTTTCTTTTTACTGAGTGTAAAGCTTACGGTTAGTGCTTTAGCAAACGTACTTCCCGTGAACATTTCAAAATAAAAGCACGTTATGTTCAGATTTCTGGAGGCAATTGCATGTACTACAGATCCTACACTAAGAATAGGTTTTAAAATGACACTCATTATAAAATATGCAATTGGCAATGATAATATCATGTAATATAAGATGATAATTTGACTTCAACTTTGTTGCATGCGCACTCTGCAGGACAAGATGACAGTTATTTTAGATCAAATTAACACTTTTAATAGGCTCTAATTGGCAGACAAAAAAAATGACAGTGGGTTTCTCACCTATTTCATATTCTGCACCTAACTAGCTTTAAAATTACTCATGCATTTTTTTTTTTTGTTAAAATATTCATGCATTTTAATATAGTTTTTGTTTTATTTAAGAATAACAATTTACAGCACTTCAATAGGTGATTTATTTGGATGTCACTATATTCGTGGTTGAATAAGTAAAAAACAAACAAACAAAAAACAGGCAATAATATCGTATACCGGCAATAATTAAGAGAGAATATATCGCCTACTAAAATTTGTTATCGCGACAGGCCTACCAAATAACAGACAAAAAGTTAGAAAAACTGAATAAAAGTGACTTATTTGACAAACAGAAATGAAATTTGAATTTAAATGCATCTTTAATTCTATGATACTTGCTATCCTGTGTGCGCTTAACACTTTTTCCTCTTCAAACGCACCAAAGGTAGAATGCATGACTGTGACCAATTCTTCTGCACTGCATCTCCCCTCATTGTAATTGGCCCGAAAAGAAGCGGCTGGCTTTGATAGGCAGCCGCTAAATTGGCTTTTTGTGCTTCCTATCCGCTCGTCTCGGCCCCCTAAAACCGGGACCCATTTGATCATTTTTCTCTGCGGGTACATTTGGTCTCGCTTTGTGCTTCATCGCTCATTCATTTCCCTTCTCTCTCCCTCTCCTCTTTTTGTGTTTTCTCTTCTTTAATGCTGCAGGACATTCTTGAATACAAGAAGAAGCAGAGGCCCCAGAAAATCAAAATGTTGGACGGGGCCGTTAAAACCATCATGGTGGATGACTCCAAAACAGTCGGGGAGCTGCTTGTGACTATATGCAGTAGAATAGGTACGACTTAATGTACAAGATCCCTCTTTCACACAGTTCTACTGGCATTTGATGCTTTTCCTTTGGCTTAACTGCGTGCTAATAATTCTTGTACCGCTTCAATTTATGTTTCAAGCACTCCTAGCCTTGCAATCCAATTGTATTACATCTAATTAGTTCTATCTAGCAACTTAATTAGATGGCGTAAACCACTGATGTTTTTTCATTGGTCAAGTGCATACAACATTTAAAAATGATTGTAATGCTAAAAGTGAAAGAAATGTACATACAGTGGGGAGAACAAGTATTTGATACACTGCCGATTTTGCTGGTTTTCCCACTTGCAAAGCATACAGAGGTCTGTAATTTGTATCATAAGTTCTCTTCAACTGTGAGGGTCGGAATCTAATACAAAAAAACAGAAAATCATGTTGTATGATTTTTAAATAATAAATTTGCATTTAATTGCATGAAATAAGTGTTTGATAAATCACAAAAATTGAACTTAATATTTGGTACAGAAACCTTTGTTTGCTATTACAGACCCAAACGTTTCCTGTAGTCCTTGACAAGGTTTGCACACACTGCAGCAGAGATTTTGGCCCACTCCTCCATGCAGATCTTCTCCAGAGCCTTCGGGTTTCGGGGCTGCTGCCGAGCAACACAGACTTTCAGCTCCCTCCATAGATTGTCTATCGGGTTCAGATCTGGTGACTGGCTAGGCCACTCCAGGACCTTAAGATGCTTCTTATGGAGCTACTCTTTAGTTGCCTTGGCTGTGTGGTATTGGGTCGTTGTCATGCTGGAAGACCCAACCACGACCCATCTTCAGGGCTCTCACTGAAGGAAGGAGGTTGTCAGCCAAGATCTGGCGATACATAGCCCCATCCATCCTCCCCTCAATACGGTGCAGTCGTCCTGTACCCTTGGCAGAGAAGCAGCCCCAAAAAATGTTTCCTCCTCCATGTTTCATGGTTGGGATGGTGTTCTTGGGGTTGTACTAATCCTTCTTTTTCCTCCAAACACGACGAGCCGAGTTTAGACCAAAAAGTTCAATTTTGGTCTCATCTGACCACATGACCTTCTCCCATTGCTCCTCTGGATCATCCAGATGGTTAGTGGCAAACTTCAGACGTGTCTGGACATGCACTGGCTTCAGCAGCGGGACCTTGCGTGCGCTGTAGGATTTTAATCCATGACGGCGTAATGTGTTTCCGATGGTTTTCTTCGAGACTGTGGTTCCAGCTCTCTTCAGGTCATTGACCAGGTCCTGTCGTGTAGTTCTGGGCTGATCCCTCACCTTCCTCATGATCAGTGATGCCCCACGAGGTGAGATCTTGCATGGAGCCCCAGAACGAGGCAGATTGACCGTCAACTTGAACTTCTTCCATTTTCTAATAATCGCTCCAACCGTTGTTACCTTCTCACCAAGCTGCTTGCTTATTTTCCTGTAGCCCATCCCAGCCTTGTGCAGGTCTATTATTTTATCCCTGATGTCCTTACACAGCTCTTTGGTCTTGGTCATTGTGGAGAGGTTGGAGTTTGTTTGTTTGAGCATGTGAACAGGTGTCTTTTATACAGGTAACAAGTTCAAACAGATGCAGTTACTTCCAGTAATGAGTGGAGAACTGGAGGGGTTCTTAAAAAAGAACTAAGAGCCGAAATATTTACTAGTTGGTAATGTATCAAATACTTATTTCATGCAGTTAAATACAAATTTATTATTTAAAAATTATACTATCTGATTTTCTGGATTTTTGTATTAGATTCCGTCCCTCACAGTTGAAGAGAACTTATGATACAAATTACAGACCTATACATGGCTTGCAAGTGGGAAAACCAGCAAAATCGGCAGTGTATCAAATACTTGTTCTCCCCACTGTATATGAGACCCTCATTTTCCAACAATGATGCCAACTCCTTATTGATAGTTTTGTTAGATTATAGTATTTAAAAGGGAAAGACCATGCATTTACCATGCTGGTACTATTTTAGCTAATCAAACGCAAGTATCCCCAATTTCCTGCCCTTCCCTTTGACATCATGAATACTCATAATCATGTGCATTTATGCTAGGGTCTATCACTGTGTATGTGCTTGGGTATAATGGATTTCACAAAATGGCTGTGCGTTGATGTGGTGTCATTTTTATGTCTTTAAACCAGTGGTTTTTAACCTTGCTAAAGCTACCAAACCCCACAAGTTTTATAGGTGGATTCACCAAACCCATCGGAATTAGATAATAAAGCAATTTTCTTCAAATTCAAAACCAATGTATCTGAGCTAGCAAATTAATAATGTAGCAAATTCCCATTCAGAACTCTTCTCATTTTGACTATTTTATAAACAGGTCCAAATTTGAGACCAAGCTGCCTATTGGTCTGTTGTATTCCCTCATATCAAGTGCGAGTCAACCTTCCACTGAGCCAGTGTAATTTTCGTCAACGATGACTATAACGAAAATATTTCGTCGACGAACAATTTTTTCATGACGAGACGCTAACGGGCTAAAAACGTATCTTGGGAGACTAAAACCTAAACACAATAATGCCAGTTTTCGTCTGACGGGACGAGAAGGAGATGAAAATGCGCCATAGTTTTTGTCGCATGTTCACACTGTATGACATTTTATGTGTCGTTAGCCTGCCTGGTTGTGTCACTCATGTGACGTGCTGCAACCCCAGTGTCTTCTCCAGCCACCCCATTGCTTCTTTTGAGACACACTGGGTAAGATTTGTCTTCTTATCTCGGCAACATAGAATATGCAATGTTGTTTTAGCCTAGTAATGTCCGTGCTGAGTGCTAAATGTAACTCATTGCATTAGCATAGCATTCACATTCACGTTAGCATTAGGCTATTGCTAACGGCAAGTGTCCTCCAAAACTAAACAATTTTTTTACATACGGTTCGTGGCTTCCAGGCGGGTATAACTAATTGAAAATAATATAGCCCACTGTTTTACTGCTGCGTGTGTATTATCACGATAGATTTGTAGATGCTACAATATGTGCTTGTCTGTCAATGTTCATTGGAAACGTTTTCTTATTTTTGGAATGAAACTTTTGAATTTTACAGACGAAAATATTGAGTTAACCTCGACTAAAACTAGACGAAATTAGTCTGAGTTTTCGTCTAAAAAAACTAGACCAAGACAAACACATTTTGAAATGACTAAAATATGACTAAGACTAATAAAGTATTATCGTCCAAAAGACGAAGACTAAGACGAAAATTAAAATGGCTGCCAAAAACAACACTGCACTGACCAAACCAGTTCCTCCTCCCATCAGATCGAGGATGAGCAGTTAAAAAAGAAATTGATTAAGCCTGTGAATTGGGAGTAAACCAGTCCAAAACCTGGTCTAAAAAGCCACTTTGCCTAGATTTAATCAGCGTATGAAAATAGGGCTCCGCATTTCTTTGTGGTTCTTAACCTTGCTAAAGGCACCGAACCCCACAGTTTTCACATGTGGATTGACTGAACCCTTCGGAATGAGATAATAAAGCGTTATTTTTTTCAAATTCAAAAGCGATATATCTAAGCTAACAAGCTAATAATTTAGCAAATTCCCGTTCAAAATTCTTCTCATTTCGACAGCATGTTTTATAAACAGGTCAAAATTTGAGACCACGCTGCCCTTTGGTCTGTTGTATTGCCTCATACCAAGTGCGAGTCAACCTTCCACTGAGCAAACCAGGTCCTCCTCCCATCAGATCGAGGACTAGCAGTTAAAAGAAATGGATAAAGCCTGTAAATTGGGAGCAAACCAGTCCAAAACCTGGTCTAAAAAGCCACTGTGCCTAGATTTAATCGGACGAAAAGAGGGCTCTGCGTTTCTTTACCTCCGCCGAACCACTTAGACTTACTCACCGAGCCCCTGGGGTTTGATCGAATCCAAGTTAAGAACCACTGCTTTAAACATTAGTTTCTCTATTATCAGATGTCTATTAAATTCACCACACGCATACGTAAACACGGTACTTCTTATCTTTCATTTTAAACTCGCTCATTTAAATTTATGTGTGCAATCAATGGGGTGTGGTTTACAAAGTTTCCAACAGTACTGTACTATTTTGATAACCATAACCAAACCACCTAAAAAGTAAAAACTTATCTGGGGTCACCATTTTTCAATTTTCAGCCTCTCCCTCTCCCCTTTCCTAATTGCTGTTTTGCTTATTTCACATGTACAGTATGTTTCTCACTTGTTCTTATTCAGGATTGGCTATAGATTAGGGGTGTGACAAAATATCGAAATGGTGAAATATCGTGATACTTTGTATCCCAAAAGGTTATCTAAATGTGCCTGCCAAGAATCGAGATATTGTTTTAAAAAAAGATGTCTGTGTCTAAAAAAAAATAAATAAAAAGGAACCAACAAGCCCGATCCATTTAGATTGGGAACGTTCGTTCATTCGAAACCAGAGCATTCACAGTCATTCTGTCTGATTTTCAGGCCATTTACAGGTCACTTGCTGTTCATTTTAGGGCATTTACAGGTCCTTTCCTGTTGAATTTGAGTCACTGCCTATTCATTTGGGTGATTCCCAGGTCACTTCCTGTTCTGTAACTCAAAATAAACAGGAAGTGACCCATAAAATACCCCAAAATCAACAGGAGGTAACTGAAAATAAACAGGTAAATTACCTTAAATGGCCCAAAATTACCTCATTGTAGAGTTGGAACACATACTCGAGCAACTCGAGTAACTTGAGTTTAAAAACTGATCCGAGTAATTTTATTCACCTCGAGGAATCGTTTAATTTTCCCAGCTCTAAGCATCACATTTTGCCCAGACTACCTCTAATGCGGAACAACGCGCTGATGTCACGTGCGTAGAGGAAGAAGCAATAAAAAAACAAAAAGAACTTACTGCAGCCGACAGCTGCTACAAACTACGCTGACGTTGCTAAAAAGTACGCCCGCATGATGCTAGTGTGGTAGCAGGTAGTGTCCGATGCGTCTCATAGATATCGCAAGCATTTAGGACTAGATGCGAAATGACAGACTCGGCCGCATCAGGGCAACGTGAGTAAACAGCCGCCATCTTTAAGCAGTATACTTCTCATCGCGAATAAATATAACGTCACTGTCACTCGCTCACCTAACGTTACCCCTTCGGAGGGCTAGGTTTCTATTGATTATGACCACTGTCGATGCGTGGCTAACGTGTCTTACATACAGGCTTTATTTAATCTATAAAAACACAGCGCTGTAGAGTGATGAGGGTTAAAATTAAAACATAATAAAGCTAACTGTCAGTTTTAGCTCATTAGTCATTGCTGAATAAAACACCAAGTAGTACTGGTCCCTAATGTGCTCCAAAACAGCAGGTATCATACATTTATTTTGAACACTGCAAAAACTCAAAATCCTATTAGTACTTCCAGTTTAGACTAATTTAAAACTTAACTAGAACTTAAAAATAGCTTGACACAAATGGAAATTAAATTGAAACATGTAGGAAAAACAAGTAGCTTTTAAGTGATGTGTGTTATCAAGTGTAATTACATTTTTAGGTAAGAAATATGTTTTTTTTTTAATAAGATCTAGAAGTTTTTTGAGTGAAAGCAGTGATTTTTTTTCTAGTCACATCTTAGATGCAATTGTTGGCTGTTTTCAACAATGTACATCGAAAATAAAGACATTGATTGACTGAAAATGGTTCAATATTGGATTAAATGTCTTTTTTTCTCATGTATATTTATAATTGCTCTTTACCTAAAAAAAAAAGTTTGATCCGATTACTCGATTAATCGACAGAATTTTCAGTCGAGTCCCAGTTCAAATGGATTGGACGTCTACTCGTGATGTTTCCAATTAATTTGTTTTTCTGTCTATTAGTTGTTTGTAGAATATCCTAGAATGATTTCCTGACCAACGTATAAATAATCCTTGTATCGCCATATCATCAGATCATCGTTATCGTGAGCTTCGTATCGCAAATTGTATCATTTCGTGAGGTACCAAGAGGTTCCCACTTCTACAATAGATTTGGCTATAGCTGACACCACCAGTTTCTTTCTTCTCTTTATTGAATTGACGGCATTTCTTTCATATTCAGTGGCTTATGCAACAGGATCGGGGGAATGTGTTTTTAGTTAAGCCGTCATGCCATTTTATGTGCAAACAATTTCAGCCATCCCTTTTCAATAAGTCTTTTCAATATGAGGGTTGCAGGACACATACTGTATAAACAAACAATCATTCTCCCTCATATTCACAATTTTGAGTGTTCAGGAACCTTACCATGCCTGATGTGGGGCTGTGGGCTTTAGCAGAGATACCCAAAGCAACCAACAACCCCCCCCACCCTCAAACACACACACACACGATTACACGTACACACGCAAGAAAGACCGATACTAATATTCAAACCCAGAACCTGACAACTGTGAAGCTGGTGTGCTAACCAGTCAGCAAAGGGTTTGTCCTGACTGTACAAAAGCAATAACACATTGAGAAGCTTATATAATATTTAAAAAATAATAAACCGTAGTCCACCTCTAAGCTACAGTGATCGCAGTACCCCTTTTGTTTACCTGCAGGCATCACCAACTATGAGGAGTACTCTCTGATTCAAGAGACACTGGAGGAGAAAAAAGAGGATGGGATGGGAACGCTGAAGAAGGACAGAACGCTGCTGCGTGACGAAAGGAAGATGGAGAAGCTTAAAGCCAAACTGCACACGGACGACGACTGTGAGTTTCTCATGTTTTGTTCTTTTATTGTGTTAATTAGAGGAGGTTTTGCATATCCTTGTAATCGAATAGGGATGGGAATCGAGATCCGATTCCAATTCCGAATCGGTTCCTAGTGTTTCGAGGCCTCGACATCACAAAGAAAAAGCCTTAATGATCCCTTTAACAATTCCTAAAGACGCGTATTGCGTGATTATGTGACGTGACGTGTCTTGTCCAGACGCATCAAACTATCATGACGCCAAGAACCACTCGCTTCAAAGTTTGGCTACACGTCACCAGGAAAGAGGGTGAAAATGAAAGGTTACGATGGTTTAGCACGAGCATTGCAGCCGTAAACATAACAATGACAGCATGTAGGTTCAAACGCTCAAAAGTGTGTCTTCACTTCATGAGGAAAAATTACAACAAAGCGACTTGCAGTCATTGCAAGGTGGAGATAACTGCATCGGGAGGGAATACGACTGTTCTGTCCACATCGAGGAGCTAAGGCTCAGTCCTGGCTATACAGCTAGCTAAACTCCCGAATGACGATGCAGAAGACGTTGGTATAATTTGCTGACTTTATTCAACCATCACTTGAAAAGTGAAACTAAAATTAGAAATGAAACAAATCCATTTTGTCCCCAATAACAAACAGGTTCGCATCAACGTAAATCAGCGATGATTAGCTGCTAATACAGCAATAACACAAACGGTTAGCATGCGTTCGCTAGCATTAGCACATCGTTCAAACCACTACACAACTGGATTTAAGTCCGATTGCGAGGGGAAACACCAACAAACAACACAAAAGAGGATACATACAGGCGTTGCCTCTGTAGATATTTTACAAACATTAACAAAGAACGTAGGCTCGTAGCAGTGTTTCCCTCTCTCGCTAACTCGCTCACTCGCTTGGATGCGGCACTTCTTCTTCGCGTATAAGCGCGCTCTTCTTCAAAGGAGCGCGTTCTTCTTCGCGTGAGGAAGCGCAAGGGCGCCCCCACTTGAATGTGAAAGCACACTAAAAACTAAAAGGCATGCATTTCAATATAATGGTAAATAATACACTTTAACACATATTGCCAAAGGCAGAACAACAACCTATATTCTAAAGATACACGATAATATCGGTCACCGATAATTATCGGCCGATAATGGCAATTATGACGTCACACAGATAATCCAGATAATAAAAAAATTCAACCGATAATGCAATCCGATAATTATATACTTGATTTTGCCTCCAAATGTGCTCAACCGAAGAATTCAGCACGCCGCCTCCTCAACCCCTCCCTTCTCTGAAGCCCCTGAGGGAGGAGGGGTTGAGGAGGCGGAGTTACAAGACAAGAAGTAGTTGAATATTATGGCGGCTGTTACTAAAAAAACGACGCTCTCGCCATCTGCGAAACATGTACCATAGAAGTTCCATGAGGCAGAAAGAAAGCGTCCTCATTCAAAACCACAAACCCAGCAGCCATTTAAAACTGCATCACAAAGAATTTTGGAACGAATGTGCGGCTGCTGCTAGCGGGAATGCTAAAGCTATTGTAAACACTAACCAAGTTAAAGTACAGGGCTTGTGACGATACAGAGTCGGGCTGTTTGGGAATGCAGCCCAAGGCGGGTGGTAAATTCACATCTAAGGCTAAACACCGGCACGACTGGAGACCGAAAGTCGGCAAGTAGCCGTCTTCCGACGGAGCCCGCCGCTCTGGCCGGTCCGAGCCCGGTTCCCCGGCATCGGGACCTCCGGCGAACACCCCGGTTTCTCGAGCGTTCCCCCACGGCGTGCGAGCAGAGCCAGGACCCGAATACGCCGCGGCAAACCGGCTGGGCCGGGCAGATTATCTGGTACGAACGTAGCTGCCGCCAAGACGAGACATGTTTTTTTTTTTTTTTTTTTTTTTTTACCTAAATGACCCGAGAACCAAAGCCCTGGATAAAAAAAATAATGCAGTTTACACGACCACCATTCTTCATGAAAAAGTGATGTCCAGTAAGCAAGCTTATCATGACAGCACAGTGGTTAGATGATAATTTAAACATGGAGAAAACGAAGTCAGCCAGTCAATAATGCATTCAGTATGTAAAATGACGAGCGGCCAGATGACTTTGTAACGAGGCCTTTATTTTCGGCTCAAAACTCAGGCACAAAACAACACACACGCGGATGCGAGCTCCAACTCCGTCCAGATAGTACTGCCGTGTATCAGTTTAGCTGCTGTGAAGCAAATGTCGTGAAAGCCGCAAATGTAAACAAAGCGCTGCAGAATGGGTACATGACATCTCGCTCTTTTGAGTTAATCATTTTCACAGTGTGCAACAAAGCATATAACATTAGCAATCACTTTTCAAATTATTTAACATAGTTCTTTGATCGATTACAGTCACAGTAGACAATCAAATTCTTAAATCAATATTCTGTAGCCACAAATATTATTCAAAATCTTTCCTTCTTCCAAGTTTTTTTTTTTTTTTTTTAGGAATAAGTATAATAATGTATTGCTTAAAACAAGGCTGTTAAGATTTTCAGCTAGCTATTTTTCTTCCAAGAAATCTGACAGAAATACACTTGAAGCGATGGCAGATAATTTCACTTATTGCCAATAGATTTACACTTAAAACTGACTAGTTTTAAGGAGGTGTGTTTTTCAGTGTATTAATGTTATATATGTTAGGAATGGCATACTTTTAAAGGCATTTTGTGCAACTTAGGTATTTACTCTTTAAGTAATTGTTGCCAAAAGTTTACCATTACACAATGTCAGACAATCTGTCATTATTTAGATGTTTGAATTGACGACTTGTTCATATTTTATGTTGAAAAAAAAAAGAGCAATAAATTATATTTTTGCACAGTAATATTTTCTTTTGTGTATACTTTAAAATTTTACATAAATCTTTTAATAGAATTATTGGCTTGACATTATCGGTTATCGGTTGGAATGAGGAGGAAATTATCGGTTATCGGTATCGGTTGAAAAATGTATTATCGTGCATCACTACTATATTCCAATATTTACCACTATTTTTTATTTCTATTAGAAAAATGTTTTAGTAAAATGTTACACATTCTTGTGTATTTGCCACTTATTGCCACATTTAACATTGAGGCTTTGGGCCTCTTTTGACCTCGTTGTGAGTTTGTAAGGTTGTGACTTCTGATTAAACAAACTCGATGCCAATCAAAACGTTTGTTCTTTTTTTCCCCAAAATTAGAATCAATAAGAGAATCGATAAAGAATTGAATCGTTAAGCAATACCGATAATAGAATCGGAATCGTAAAAATCGTATCAATTCCCATCCCTATAATAGAAGCAAGGCTAGAATGTTGAGTGACAAATAGTGATGGTGCATAGACTTTACTATCAGTTGACGGGAAATGAGGCACGGGGCCGCTCTGTAGGGGGCCTATTTTCAAAAACTTAAATTTCAAATATTTTCCAAAACCAAAGCCGCTTGCGACTTAAAACCTAACCACGCACCTCCCTTAGGCATATATGAGTCTCCGTGAGCAGCGGCATTAAAAAATTTAAAGTCGTTCCCTAATAAAATCCTTACGAATTATTTTTTAATGTAAGTATAGCAAAACTTAAAATGGCAATAAAATTCTCAGATTTTACGCTATATGCACAAAAATCACCAAATGCAGAGATAATCACCAATATTTTCAGGATCAATAGCAATATTTTAAAATGTCAGTTTTTGCCAAAAATTGTCTCAGCATGTCTTGCCGGCTATCTGGCCCTCGTCGTTTTTAGAGTGAAATGTTACAGAAAATAAAACACGTAAAAGCCGATAGTCATTTGTATGGACGCAGAAATGTCTAAATTACTAGGTTTTTTTTTTTTTTTGCTAAAAAACGGGCAGTTGGCCGAAAAGTACCTGATTATTTGAATGTTACGCTATTGTGTATGCATGCAAAATCCAACATGGCGGTCATTTCCAAACAAAGAGCTTTTTCAGTTAAAAATCCTTGTACGAAAGTGCGTAAATCCCAGAATTTCTATAGATATGAACGTTAAACAGCCTAGATTCTTGGTTAAAGAAAAAAAAATAAAACGGGCAATTATCATTCATTTAATGTAAATATTTCAAGCTAAAGTTACACTAATTTTTTCCATGTTTCAAAGTGGTGCTATTTTATATAATAATTACCTTGAGTCCTCGACCAAATCACTCTGGAGACACTCCTGCCTTCTTGTATGCACGAAAACTTTTGTCCCGTTTCCACCTAAATCCGGTGTTAGAACACAGCGTGTGTTTGAGTTAATCACAGTGAAAGCCAAATGCCCTGCCTGGGCCGGCCCCCAACGTGAAGGCGTGGCGCAATGTTTGTGGGAGCTGTCTTGTCAACTTATAGTGAAGTCTATGGATAGTGACACGTCAAGGATGTACCTTGTCTCTTAGTGAAATTCAGTTGGGATTGGCTCCAGCTCCAAATTTTCCATATTTGTCAAAAAGATTATAAGAGTATATGTTGTTATGTATTAACAGTGTGAATGTGTTATGTAAATGCTCAATTGTTTGCTAGTGAACTGGCTGGACCACAGCAGGACCTTCAGGGAGCAGGGAGTGGAAGAGAGCGAGATGCTACTGCTGCGACGTAAATTCTTCTATTCGGACCAAAACGTCGACTCAAGAGACCCAGTCCAGCTCAACCTTCTTTATGTGCAGGTCGGACCGCATTCAACCGCATTTCTATATTGTATGCACTTTTTAATTGCTTTACCCATTTAGGCCCCATTCAATAATCTCATTTTATTTGAGCATGTTGCTGCACAGCAGTACACAAGGAAAATGTAAGTGTTCGTCAACATATACAAATAAGATAAATGATGACGTAAGAATTTTTTATTTTTTCATTCATTCACTGGAAATAAGGAATATTTTGAAGTCAACCAGCATCACAGAATGGATTTTCTTCAACTTTAATCATAACTACTTTTCACTCATATTTCATTTTCATCTAAAAGTTCATCTGATGGCCACGAGCAATGGCCAAAAGGACGTTTTCAGACAATAACCATTGTTTAAATAACATGACAATAATTCATTTAATGCCTTATCTATCATTAATTGATATATTAATTAACATAAGTTAATGCATTTGTTAATGCATTATAAGACAATAACTAATGTTTAAGTAACATTACAATAATTCATATAATCCCTTATTTATAGTTTAGTAATATAATAATTAACATTAGTTAATGCACGTGAAATAATATGATACTAAAGGTTAGGTTATAATATATACAGTGAATAATACATTACTTAACATTAATTCACATATACAATATATACAGTGGGGAGAACAAGTATTTGATACACCACTGTACATTAGTGCGTTAATAAATAGCTATTCATGTATACTGGTTAGGCCTGTCGCGATAACAAATTTTAGTGTGCGATAATTTATCTCATAAAATATTGCGATATGCGATATTGCGCCCCCCCCCCATTTAAAAAAAAAAAACAATTTACAATAACACAGTGAGAATACATTATATATTAATAGATCAAGTACACCCATTTAAACGCGATAAGAAATCACAACTAAAAAAAATAGACCATGCCTCTTAAGTAAAAGACAACAATATTAATACCGCACAGAAACACAGAATAAATATAATGTGGTTTTCAAGAAAAAAATAAATACATTTGCAGTTAATAACTTAAGGATTTAGGCAAATGAAAACTTTTCCCCTCATAGCTTCTGCAATGGTGTTCCATAGGGATGCAACGATACAGTTAAGTCACTGTTCGGTACTATTTTCGATACAGGAGACACGATTTTCGATCTGATTCAATACATATAATGCTCTGGGAAGAAAAATAACAACTGTATTTTTTGTTTCTTTGCAAACGGGCAAAAATTAAATTGCCATCATATAAACATGCATTTTAGTGCAAAATATCTATGTGCTTACTTCTTACTGATCTGAAGAAATTTAGTATTAAAGTGTTGAGAACAATCTTTACTGTTTGTAAAGTGAGGCGAGGCACGCTGTTGATTGCTACAGCTCTCTTAGCAGCTAGGTTTACTACATGAGCAAGTCATCCTATTTGTGGTCCGAATCCATCTGTGTCACGTACTGAATTAACAATATTTGCAGCATTATCTATAGTCACTGGTATGGATTGATTTGGCCTTCTAAACTTCCATTCAGTCATGGCGGTTTATAATTCATCGCTGTAGTATATGGACTACGTGTCCCATAATCACTCTGGGCTCACGTAGCCAATGGCACGTAGCACATCTAGTTTGCTATTTCATGATATCTAGTGTGTGCGCGCATTAAAAAAGTTAGCAAACGCCACAGAAGTCACATCTGCTCATTACTGCACAACACCAGCATATGACAATCGACTTTCATAAAAAGGACGAGTTTGAAGCACAGTGCTCTTAATTTGCCACTCAAATATCCGGTGTTGTGCCGAAAAATAGCCGACCCCGCGTGAAAGTCACCCCTGACGGGAGCGCCAACACGTCAACAACACCGGCATGCCGGAGATGGTCCGCAGTCAACCCGGAGCACTGGCGCAGCCGGTATACGTTCAACAATATGATATAATGGGAACGATTGGCTCCGGCGCTTTTTTTTGCCGGACCTGGAACGAAGATGCATTTTGCGCAGTTGGTAACAAGGAATCCGAACTTTTAACAGCACGTCTGCCGCACGCGAGGCGATAAATAGCAGCAGAAAAATTACCGCCTTCATTTTTATTTATCATGCGATAAATGGAATTATTGCATACTGCGACAGGCTTAATACTGGTACTTGTAAGTGATTGTTCCTAACCTTACGTATGGTATTATTTCACGTGAACGTACCTCATAAGTATTACGTAACCTTAACCCACTACTGAATGTTTTTTGGACCCTTGTTGTAAAGTGTAGCACATGTGTCCCTAAACTAGGAAATTATAAATGCGGAAGCCACCCCCCCCAACCTTTATTACCCATTACAGGACCCTTTTTGTTAAGTGTAACACGTGTCCCTTAACTAAAAAGTTATAAATGCTTATGTTAACAAACCCTAACCCTATATAGGCCTATATATTTTTGGTATTTTTCCAAACTGTTAGTTACGGTCTGGTTATAACTAATGCATTAACTAATACGTTAACTCATGTTAATTAATATATTAATAAATGTTAGATTAGCAATTATATTAATCATTGTAATGTTACTTAAACATTAGTTATTGTCTAAAAATGCATTAGATAATATTAATTAAGGGACCCTTATTGTTAAGTATTACGATTTTATTAATCGTTTTTGTTTTTTATCATTTTTAAGAATTTAATATTAACAATTGTTAATATTAAATTTTATCTAATTGACCAAAAATAATCGCTTGTCTTATAAAGGATTAAAGATATTAAGTGTCAAGAAAAAAGGCTTTTTATTTTTTTAATTTTTTTTTTTTTTTTTTTTTTAACCGAATATATTCACTTGCTCTTTAAAGGGTTAAAGGTCTTAAGTAAGCTTTTGGCTGTCTGCTGTAGTGACCACTGTCCCTGAATGGGTTGTACATTCAAAATACAGCACTAACCAAACTGGAAGACATTTTTTTAAGACTTTGATGTTCACCTCCATTGAAAGATACCAGGCTAATTTTAGAGAATTGTAACAGTAAGTTTCATGGTGGAATGTGAAACAGAAAGACCTGAACTATAGCCAAGGGGCGAGGTCATAGGGTACCTCATAATTTATCAGCTGGATCTTGTAAGAAGCCGAGAACAGCTAGTAATGGGGGGCCCCGTGTCTGGATTTGCTTAGAAGTCTCTTTGCAGCATCACTGTAAACGATTAAATGCGGGTTGACTCTTTTTAAGAAGTGGGTGAGGTCATTTCGAAGAAATGCAGTGCTGAAGTTTAGAAACTCTTTGCTTGCAGTCATCAATCGTGGAGGAACGTAATAGTTGGTTTTAATTGTTAGAAATTGTCTGATTGATGTGGCTTTTCTCAAATGACAAAAAAATTGTTTCGGTGTGTCTAAACATATTTTTTAATCAAACCTGTTCTACACTGATATTGATCATACTTTAATGGAATATTAATGAAGTTTTTGTTCATTCAGGCTCGAGATGACATCCTGAATGGTTCACACCCGGTGTCCTTTGACAAGGCAGGGGAGTTTGGCGGTATTCAAGCCCAGATCCAGTTTGGACCTTACATCGAGCACAAACACAAACCTGGATTCCTCGAGTATGTACCTTCTGCTCAAATTTGGTGTATGTCAAAATCTCCAAGAGAAGTTCCTCTTTGAAGGATCGCTGAAAGTGACCTTAAAAAGACTGGTTTAACCCTTTATTGCCAAATGTATCACATTTGATACACCTAAAATTTCATGATTTTGAGACTAATTCAGATTTCAACATTTCTTTTTGGGAAAAAAAAAGATATGGATGCAAGTCAACACATGAATCTGCAGGTTCCATGAGAAAGAAAAAACAGTATTTAGCAAGGGTTATAGATATTAGAGTGCTTATTACACATATTCATTTTGACTTTTCCTTTTACAAATTGGAAAAAAAGTTTCATTAGGACCTTATTTTTCAAATTTTGGGATTCTCTGATAATTGCTTCATGTTGTTGGTGTTTAAGGGTTAAATTTAAATGGCTGACAGCTAGTGGCAAATTGGGCTCGGGTTCCTGAAACTTGGTTTTACCCATAATTGAATCAGTTTAAGGAGCTCAAGCTTCATTCAAACTATTGACTATGTTTTACTCATTCCCTTCAATATTGTAAATTTCTTTCAAAGTTTAAGTGCAGTGATCCCTTATTTTTTCGTGGTTAACGGGGACCAGAACCGACCGCAATAAGTGAAAAACAGTGAAGTGGCGAACCCCCACCCAAAAAATATCTTTTTTTGTGTGTGTGTGTTCAGTGTATTTATTCACATTTAGCATTGGAAAGAGATACATATAAGAAAAGCTTTTCCCCCAAAGTATAATTTAAAAAAAAAAAATTGTAGATGTACAGTATATTTTAATGAATGTTTTTTAAGCACTTCAAATGTAATAATTATGATAAGTATAAACATGTTACTGTCCCACAAAATTATTTTTAAACAACAATAAGGTAGTAGAAAAATGCTTGGCTTTATTAAATTCTTCATTGAGTGAGTCCACTCAAATCTACTCGAGCTGCTCACTTACACACAGTGAGTTGCCACAGCAACTGCTTAACAAATTAACCCATGATTGACACCTGCGGCGCTTTAAAGTTCGTGTGTCTGGCAAGATCAAACCCAAACATTCGTCAACCATTGTTACCTTTAATAAGCAACTCCAGCACTCAAACAAAGAGCAGTGAGAGGTAGGGAGGAAGTGTGAGACAACAGGATCGGCTCTGGACAGCTCATCTGTATTTTTTTTTAATTGAAAAAAAAAAATCCGCAATGGGCTGAGGGTGCGAAGTTTGAAGCACGAAGTAGCGAGGGGATCGCTGTACTGCAGAAAAATCATGAATATGTGTATTTACTTTTCCCTGAGACCTTAAAGGCTTTGTTAAAAAGCATCATTTGATCATTCAATTATATAAATATGCTTTACCTACACAAACTATGTAAAGTGTCATATTTTTTTTCCTTTTCTCCATTGATATCCTTGCAGTTTAAAGGAATTCCTTCCCAAAGAGTACATAAAGCAAAGGGGATCAGAGAAGAAAATATTCCAGGTGAGGCCACACACTTACTTATTGTTGAGGTTTCCTAAGTAAATCAACTTTGAATCTTTAATTATAAAAAATAAATAAATAAAAAAAACTTGAAAATATTTTTCCAGGAACACAAAAACTGTGGCGAAATGACAGAGATCGAAGCCAAAGTAAAGTACGTCAAATTGGCGAGATCGCTACGGACTTACGGAGTCTCGTTCTTCTTAGTCAAGGTAGGCTCGCAACTCTTACATTCAGTGGATGAAAAAACTACACTCCAGTTTTACCTTCTTCTTGCTTCTTAGAAAAGAGTAAAAGAAAAAAAATGCAATTATGAAGGCCCTTTATCTGCCGTATGGCAATTTTTCGCTGCGCTTTTTGAGTTCAATGGATAAGAAAGAGTCAAAGGAAATTACCCAGCAGGTATCTGGGGTCCACTTTAACTTTTACTGCCTTTCATGTCCTGTAACAAATATCCCTGTTGGCCACTTCCCTGGTGCATGCTGTGAAAACTAGTAAAACTAAAGAAACCACAAGCATGAGCAGGGACTTCTGCCAAGTCCAATATACAGTCAAGGGATTTAGCTTTTGATCCCTTAAATGTCTTGTCTTCTTCCACCCCCTCAATGTCCTCCAATCAGAATTCCCACCACTGTTAATCTAAAAATACTAGGGCTGTCAAACAATTAAAAACTTTAATCGAGTTAATCAGAGCTTGAAAATTAATCGTAATTAATCGCAATTCAAACCATCTCTAACATAGGCCATATTTTTTCTGCAAATTGTTGTTGGAATGGAAAGATACATAGAAACATTCTACATACTGTACATAAGTACTGTATTTGTTTATTATAACAATAAATCCGCAAGATGGCATTAATATTATTAACATTCTTTCTGTTAAAGGGATCCAGGGATAGAAAGACTTGTAAAAGATAAATTTCAGTACAAGTTATAGTAATTTTATATTAAAACCCCTCTTAATGTTTTCGTAAGAATGAAATTTGTAAACCTTTCAATCAAAAACTAAACTAATAGCTCGCAATTGTTGAAGTCGCCGAGCGGGACATCACATGGGCTTTAATTACATAAGGTAGTGATTGAAATACACCACAAGGTATCAATGGCGAGTTTTAAATTAATTCGAGATCTAGTCAAGGCAAATTCTGAGTAAGCTTTATGTGTATTTTGCACAGCTATTTTGATTGGGAATGCCAGTTCACTTTGCATTGAGCGCTTTTCTTTTTATGAACATTATTTTTTTGAGGGATAGGAATATTATTTTTGTTGTGCTTTCACTAAATGATACTGTAGCGACTTAACTGTTCTGCCTAAATGCATGATGGGAAGTTGGGCAACCATGACTTTCAGTGCTGGCTACAAATTGTATACAGTATGTTCTGGTTGTGTTCAATTAAGCGTGATAAGAACAAGATTGTCTCCTGTGAGAGATAGGAATTTTATTTTTGTTGTGCTTTCACTAAATGATACTGTAGCAACTTAACTGTTTCGCCCAAATGCATGATGGGAAGTTGGGCAACCATGACTTTCAGTGGTGGCTGCAAATGGTAAACAGTATGTTCTGCGTTGTGTTCAATTAAGCGTGTTAAGAAAAAGACCATCACCTGTGAGAGATAGGAATATTATTTTTGTTGTGCTTTCACTAAATGATACTGTAACAACGTAACCGTTCCGCCCAAATGCATGATGGGAAATTGGGCAACCATGACTGTCAGTGCTGGCTGCAAATGGTATACAGTATGTTCTGCCTTGTGTTCGATTAAGCGTGTTAAGAAAAAGATCGTCACCTGTGAGAGATAAAAAATTTATTTTTGCTGTGCTTTCACTAAATTATACTGTAGCGACTTAACTGTTCTGCCCAAATGCATGATGGGAAGTTGGGCAACCATGACTGTCAGTGGTGGCTTCAAATGGTAAACAGTATGTTCTGCGTTGTGTTCAATTAAGCGTGTTAAGAAAAAGATCATCTCCTGTCATTCTTCCCCACGTCGCTCGCCACAATACTTATATTTGTAGTGAAAGAGTTGCCAAAGCTTAGGCCAATAAAAGGCGCAGTCCAATGAACGCCAGTGTCCACTCGCATTTCTCTGCCTTTTCGCTCTCAATGTGCTAAAACGGCGTCATTTTAAACTGTTTGAGGCAACGCATAAACGGGTCATTCCGTGCATGCGTTAATTGCGTCAAATATTTTAACGTGATTAATTAAAAAAAATAATTACCACCCGTTAACACGACAAATTTAACAATTAATTACCGCCCGTTAACGCGATAAATTTAACAGCTCTAAAAAAATACTAGGGCTGTCAAACGATTAAAATTTTTAATCGAGTTAATTACAGCTTAAAAATTAATTAATCGTAATTACTCGCAATTAATCGCAATTCTAACCATCTCTAAAATATGCCATATTTTTATGTAAATTATTGTTGGAATGGAAAGATAAGACACACGACGGATATATTCATACAACATACTGTACATCAGTACTATATTTGTTTATTGTAAAAATAAATCCACAAATGGCATTATTAACATTCTTTCTGTTGAAGTGATCCACGGATAGAAAGACTTGTAGTTCTTAAACGATAAATGTAATAGTTACAAGTTATAGTCATTTTATATTAAAACCCCTCTTCATGTTTTCGTTATAATAAAATTTGTAAAATTTTCAATCAAAAGTACAGTTAATAATAATAAGAATAAAAATAACAATAATAAAAATAGAGTGAAAAGTTTTACGTGTATTTTGCATAGTTATTTTGATATGGAAATTGTTTAACTGTGTGTCAGAGTAGGGCCTCATTACTATAGATTGAAGTGCTTTTCTTTTTGTGAACTTTTTTTTTTTTTTGAGAGATAAGAATATTATTTTTGTTGTGCTTTCACTAAACGATACTTATGTTTGTTGTGAAGGAGAAGCTTATGCCAATAAACGGCGCGGTCCAAAGAACGCCTGTGTCCACTCGCCTTTACTGTACAACATATACAATGGGAAAACCCATTGGCAGTGTATCAAATACTTGTTCTCCCTTGTACTGTACTTGTACTGTATCTGTACATATCTTACCCAAAATAAAACAAGAGACACATAATTGCCACTAAAAGAAAGAAAACTTACCGAAATATGTGTGGAGCACAAATAGCAATCTGCATTGCATTGTGAATACAGCATAAACGTCTCACAACTACTAATTCTCTCACGTTTAGAAGACATAACATGAGTATGGAACGGCGCTGCCCTCAAGTGGCCGGTGGCATTCTCTTCACTCTTAATGTCCATAAACGGCCTCATTGTAATGTTTGAGGCAATATGCCAGCGGGTCATTCATTGCATGCGTTAATTGCATCAAATATTTTAACGTGATTAATCTAAAAAATTAATTAACGCCCGTTAACGCGATAATTTTGACAGCCCTAAAAAATACTGATTACTTTGACCATTAAATAAAATGAGTGCCCTATAAATGGTTAGGCTAATAGTTAAAAAGTAATTTTTAAAAAAGAAAAGTCATGTTCATAAAAAAAAAAAAAAACTACAGGAATATATTCATACCTATTTTAATCTTAAAACCCACAAATCTCAAAGGATAGCTTGCCTCTCGGTCTCATCTCAGCTTTCACTCGGAATTTGTTTGACCTTTGTCATTTGGGGTCTGCCTTGAGTGTAATCCGACAGAGCAGAGGCATTTAAATATAGTACGGCCTTCAGCCCCCCCCCCAACCTCGTAACCCCCCTGGAGACCCCACATAACTGACATTCCCTCCATAACTTTTGCACAAGTAGACCTCAATGACCCAACGTCACGGACCATGTTATGTTCGTCTGTAGCTCCTGAAACCTTTTAGCTCCTTTTTCTTGGACGATCATTAGTGATTAGTAATGACAAATGTAGTCTGAGTCTATTGTTCCTATCCTCTCAACATAATTCCACATAAAGGGGAGGGTTTCATTCTTTCATTCATTCATCTTCCGAACCGCTTATCCAAAAGACCAAAATAAAAAATGAGTTTTTTTCACTGGGGACAAAAGCTATAAAAATCGATAATGTAATTTCACAACACAATCCTTGACTAAAATAACCCTCAGACAAGAAAATTGTCGGAAACTCTTGACTAAAGTGATCCACAAAAAAAAAAAAAGCACAGTATACAGTACATGCACAAACTAAATTAATGACAGTAATGGCATTGTGTGAATTTTCCATGCTAGTGCTTCCCTGTAGTGGTGTCCAAACTAGGCCTGAGGGCCAAGGGCGGCCAGCTGCACAGTTTTTATTGGCCCGCAGCAAATTATGAAAATACACTGGTACCTCTACATACAAAGTTAATTCGTTCCAGTACAGAAGAATACATTATTATTCCATTAATTCGTTGTACAACCCGAAAACCTACACTAAATCCTTAATAAATTCTGCTGGTACTATTCTAAATAGAAATAGCACATAGCACAACAAATGAATTATTAGGAATAAAACATTAATAATAATAATAATTCCTGTAATAATGTAATTAATATGGTTGTAATGTGGCGGATGTGTTTTTCGTGATGTACCTGAACGCACCGCGTGGCTGACGTCACAGTAAGAAAGGTGCAGTTGAAATTTTACTTTTAACGTTCTGTTGTTGCTGGCTTTAACTGCGCACAACTTCTGAAAAAAATTATGAAAAACCTGACGAAGCTGCCGATCTCTTTGGCGATGGTACCACAATAATAATTGTCACCTTAGCCTATAAGGACTGGCGAACGGAGGTCGGAGGAGGACCGTCGAGATCGTATTCTATGGCAGTACTGCTGAGCCAGGTCACAGATGCGCAGCCCACGCTCATATTTGTCTATAATTTCCATCTTCATTTCAATGGTAAACGTTGCCTTTTTCCTTTTCCACCTCTTGCACTAACCTTCTCGGAACCTGTGTTGATTTCTCTCACAAGAAAATTCGCCGTGTGTCCGTCTGAGGCGCTGTCTTATCATCGTATTTTGTGCATGTCGTCGGAGGTAGAAACAAATGGCGAGTCAAATTTTACGTCTGATGTCAAAAAGATCGTGTGTCGAAGCGATCGTATGTCGAGGTACCACTGTATCTTTGAATGAAGCCTGCACAAGAAGCTTTAAATCAGCCTATATTCTGTTACACTAAATGGAGCGAGTCCCTCAATACTTTAGGGTCAAAACCAATTTGCGAAACTTTAGTACAGTGGTACCTCGACATACGATCGCTTCAACACACGATCTTTTCGACTTCCGACGTAAAATTTGACTTGCCATTTGTTTCTGCATCCGATGACATGCTCGAAATACAACGATTTATGACAGCGCTGCAGTTTCTTCTTTTTCCCGCAAGACGGACGCATGGCAGATTTTCTTGTGAGAGAAATCAACATGGGTTCCAACAATGTTAGTGCAGGTGGTGAAAAAAAAAGAAAAATGTGAGGCTTACGATTAAAATGACCTCCGTTGGTCAGTCTTTATAAGTTAAGGTGACAATAATTTACATCTCTAAAAAATCACCAGCTTTGTCGGGTTTTTAATCATTTATTTCATAACTTGTGCAACACAACATGCCTACTGTCTGCTGCAGCTGAACAAAGTGAAAGTAAAATGTTTTCTCTCACTCTGTCAAGTCAGCCACGCGGTGCGTTCATATACACCACGCAAAACACATCCGCCACATTAGAACCCGATTCGTTACATTATTACAGGTATTATTATTATTTTTATCATTACTGTTATGTTATTTTTCTTCCTTTTTTTAAATTCATAATTTATTTGTTTTGCTCTGCGTAATTGCTATTTGCAATAGTACCAGCAGCTTTGATTAAGGATTTTGCGAAGGTTTTCGGACTGTGGAAGGAATTAATGGAATTATAATGTATTCTTATGGGAAAATCCGTCCTAGAACGAACTTAGTATGCAGCGGTACCAATGTATTTTATTCTACATAAATAATCTTATATAAGTCGTTCGATCGATTCCTGCCATGCCGTCAAATTAGATTGGACGTCGATCTCCGTCAATGGCAGTCAATGACTTAACACTTAAAAATAAATACATTTTTAAAACCTGTTATGTTTTATGGTGGTATGACAAAATATCAAAATGGTGATACAGTGGGGCAAATAAGTATTTAGTCAACCACCAATTGTTCAAGTTCTCCTACTTAAAAAGATTAGAGAGGCCTGTAATTGTCAACATGGGTAAACATCAACCATGATAGACAGAATGTGGAAAAAAAACAGAAAATCACATTGTTTGATTTTTAAAGAATTTATTTCCAAATTAGAGTGGAAAATAAGTATTTGGTCACCTACAAACAAGCAAGATGTCTGGCTGTCAAAGAGGTCTAACTTCTAACGAGGTCTAACGAGGCTCCACTCGTTACCTGTTTTAATGGCACCTGTTTTAACTCATTATCGGTATAAAAGACACCTGTCCACAATCTCAGTCAGTCACACTCCAAACTCCTCTATGGCCAAGACCAAAGAAATGTCGAAGGACACCAGAGACAAAATTGTAGCCCTGCACCAGACTGGGAAGACTGAATCTGCAATAGGTAAAACGCTTGGTGTGAAGAAATCAACTGTGGGAGCAATTATTAGAAAATGTAAAGCATACAAGACCACTGATAATCTCCCTCGATCTGGGGCTCCATGCAAGATCTCACCCCGTGGCGTAAAATGATTACAAGAACGGTGAGCAAAAATCCCAGAACCATATGGGGGGACCTAGTGAATAACCTACAGAGAGCTGGGACCACAGTAACAAAGGCTACTATCAGTAACACAATGCGCCGCCAGGGACTCAAATCCTGCACTGCCAGACGTGTCCCCCTGCTGAAGCCAGTACACGTCCATGCCCGTCTGCGGTTCGCTAGAGAGCATTTGGATGATCCAGAAGGGGACTGGGAGAACGTGTTATGGTCAGATAAAACCAAAATAGAACTTTTTGGTAGAAACACAGGTTCTTGTGTCTGGAGAAGAAAGAATACTGAATTGCATCCGAAGAACACCATACCCACGTTGAAGCATGGGGGTGGAAACATCATGCTTTGGGGCTGTTTTTCTGCAAAGGGACCAGGACAACTGATCTGCTTCTCCATGATGAGCTTCTCCAGATCTCAACCCCATAGAAAATCTGTGGAGGGAGTTGAAAGTCCGTGTTTCCCAACGACAGCCCCAAAACATCATTGCTTTAGAGGAGCTCTGCATGGAGGAATTGGCCAAAATACCAGCAATAGTGTGTGAAAAGCTTGTGAAGAGTTACAGAAAACGTTTGGCCTCCGTTATTTCCAACAAAGGGTACATAACAAAGTATTGAGATGAACTTTTGGTATTGACCAAATACTTATTTTCCAACATGATTTGCAAATAAATTCTTTAAAAATCAAACAATGTGATTTTCTTTTTTTTTTTTCCACATTCTGTCTCTCATGGTTGAAGTTTACCCGTGTTGACAATTACAGGCCTCTATAATATTTTCAAGTGGGAGAACTTGCACAATTAGTGGTTGACAAAATATTTATTTGCCCCACTGTATATCGTGATACTTTGTATCCCAAAAGGTTATCGATATGCTCCTGTCAAGAAACGAGATATCGTTTTAAAAAGGTGTCAATAAAAAAAAAAAAACGGCTGCCATTGATGGTGCTCGATGCCCAATCCATTTAGACTGGGAACGTTTGCTGATTCAAAACCAGAGCATTCACAGTCATTCGGTCCGATTTTCGGGGCATTTACAGGTCACTTGCTTTTCATTTTAGGTTATTTACAGGTCATTTCCTGTTGAGTTTGAGTTACTGCCTATTCATTTGGGTGACTCCCAGGTCACTTCCTGTTCTGTAATGCAAAATAAACAGAAAGTTACCCATAAAATACCCCAAAATCAACAGGAAGTAACTGAAAATCAATAGGTCAATAACCTTAAATGGCCCAAAATTACTCATTGCCTGGTATTGGCTGCCAATGAGGGCCATAGACATTCAATCCGTTTGAAGTGGGAGGGATGGCATCGAATGAACATTCGTTCATTTTCTGCCACACTCCCAGTTCAAATGGATTGGACAACTACAGTGATGAACTCATTCCAATTCATGGCAGAAGCTTGTTTTTCTGTTAGTTTTTTGTATAATATCCTAGAATGATTTCCTTACCAATGTATCGAAAATCGTTGTATCGCTATATCGTCAGATCATTGTCATCGTGAGCTTTGTATCGCAAATCGTACTGTATCGTGAGGTACCAAGAGGTTCCCACTCCTAATGTTTTACCTGATTCTTATCCTCTTTTTAACTAATGAAAGTAGAAGTATTTCAAGTTGGCCTTTGCATCCTTCTATTTTTCTTAAAGTGGCCCTCAGAGAAAAAGTTTAGATAACCTTGCTGTACTTGCTGTGAATTGCCTGTCAGTCAAGTCTAGGCTAAAGAACCTTAGAAGGTGGATATTATGTAAATACTGTATTCTACACTGTTTGTCATTAGATAGCAACATTGACTCCTGCATCAGAAGACCTTTTAGAAAATAGGCACATCCCAAAAGACTTAATTGGTTCTTAAATTTCATAAATATAAGTGTCTTTCAGTGAGATAAATGATTCCCCTAATTGTTTTCATCAATAGTAACACAATCCTTTTATTTCCCATTTAATTCCAGGGCTTATTCTTATTCCTAACAAACTGAAAGATGAATCCAAACCGTGTCCCATTGTTGATATGTTCATATAAACAGCATTTCTGACATGTTTTCCTCTTCAGAACCATTTAAAGTTTCCAATCCAATTCTAGCGCACTATCAACACCTCTACCATTACAAAGATAACAATGATTGCTTACAATTTGCTGTCGAACATGTTGTTGCATTAGTAGCTATTTTGTAGAATTATTGGAAACAGCTCTCAGTATGAGGCAGTGTACTTTTACAGCCTTCAAGCGGCAATCACAATGATAAACCTATTGTACAATGAATATCTCTCTGTCAGTGTCAGATAAAATAGATCTCCGTCTTCTTACCCTACAATGGGGCAAATAAGTGACTACTAAGTGACCACTAATTGTGCAAGTTCTTTCACATGAAAATATTAGAGAGGCCTGTAATTGTAAACATCGGTAAACCTCAACCATGAGAGACAGAATGTGGAAAAAAAAAACAGAAAATTACATTGTTTGATTTTTTAAGAATTTATGTGCAAATCATGATGGAAAATAAGTATTTGGTCAATACCAAACGTTCATCTCAATACTTTGTTATGTACTCTTTGTTGGCAATAACGGAGGCCAAACATTTTCTGTCACTCTTCACAAGCTTTTCACACACTGCTGCTGGTATTTTGGCCCATTCCTCCATGCAGATCTCCTCTAGAGCAGTGGTGTTTTGGGGCTGTCGTTGGGCAACAACTCCCTCCACAGATTTTCTATGTGGTTGAGATCTGGAGACTGGCTAGGCCACTCCAGGACCTTGAAATGGTTCTTACGAAGCCACTCCTTTGTTGCCCTGGCTGTGTGTTTGGGATCATTGTCATGCTAAAAGACCCAGCCACGTCTCATCTTCAATGCCCTTGCTGATGGAAGGAGATTTTCATTCAAAATCTCTCGATACATGGCCCCATTCATTTTTTCCTTTACACAGATCAGTCGTGATCAGTCAATCTTCAGCAGGGGGACACGTCTGGCAGTGCAGGATTTGAGTCCCTGGCGGCGCGTTGTGTTACTGATAGTAGCCTTTGTCACTGCGGTCCCAGCTCTCTGTAGGTCATTCACTAGGTCCTCCCGTGTTTTTTTGGGATTTTTGCTCACCGTTCTTGTTATCATTTTTGACGCCATGGGGTGAGATCTTGCATGGAGCCCCAGATTGAGGGAGATTATCAGTGGTCTTGCAAGTCTTCCATTTTTTAATAATTGCTCCCACTGTTGATTTCTTTACACAAAGCGTTTTACCTATTGCAGATTCAGTCTTCCCAGCCTGGTGCAGGTCTACAATTTTGTCTCTGGTGTCCTTCGACATTTCTTTGGTCTTGGGCCTCTTGGCCATAGTGGAGTTTGGAGTGTGACTGACTGAGGTTGTGGACAGGTGACTTTTATACCGATAATGAGTTAAAACAGGTGCCATTAATTCAGGTAACTATTGGAGCCTCGTTAGACCTTGTCAGAAGAAGTTAGACCTCTTTGACAGCCAGAAATCTTGCTTGTTTGTAGGTGACCAAATACTTATTTTCCACTCTAATTTGGAAATAAATTATTTAAAAATCAAACAATGTGATTTTCTGTTTTTTTCCCACGTTCTGTCTCTCATGGTTGAGTTTTACCCATGTTGACAATTACAGGCCTCTCTAATCTTTTCAAGTAGGAGAACTTGCACAATTGGTGGTTGACTAAATACTTACTGTATTTGCCCCACTGTACGTGCTTGTATGTGACTTAAATTCAAGAGGATTCAAAGATTTTTATTGTCTCGTCATGTTTATCATCCTAATTGTAACGTAAATAGGAGAAAATGAAAAGCAAGAACAAGTTGGTGCCGCGCCTACTGGGTATCACCAAAGAGTCTGTGATGCGGGTGGACGAGAGGACCAAAGATGTGGTACAAGAGTGGCCGCTCACGACCGTCAAGAGGTGGGCTGCCTCACCTAAGAGCTTCACACTGGTAAGATTAATAAGTACAGTATTTGGGTACTGTATTTTCAAATTTTGGCTTCAAAATTGATGAAAAATTAACTTTCACTTCACTCAGGTTTTATGCTACATATTTATCAACAATTGGCAATATTTAAACGAGCAAATGATTGATTTGCTTGTCTTACAGATCAATAGTAACATTTTTCTTTATTAGTTATTTCAATATTTACATTATTTGGCGTAATCACAGTCACAGGGTTACAAATCTGGACTAAAGATAGCTTTAACCATGCATAGAAGCTAGCAATGTAGCTAGTTGATACTGCTGATCGAAAGGACAAATTTACTTATGTAAATAAGTTAAGAAAACAAAATCAGTTGTCTTATTTAGAGTTATCCGATAATGAATTTTTAACCCTTATCCCAAAGTGCCCATGTCCAACTCCAAAAATCAGATACAGATACCAAACCGATACCGATATACTAGTCCTTCTAAAAAAAATTGCATATTATGATAAAGTTCATTATTTTCTGTAATGTACTGATAAACATTTGACTTTCATATATTTTAGATTCATTACACACAACTGAAGTAGTTCAAGCCTTTCATTGTTTTAATATTGATGATTTTGGCAAAAAAGTCAAGAAAAAAACAAAACTCCCTATCTCGAAAATTAGCATATCATGAAAAGGTACTTTAAAGAAGCTACTACTCTAATTATTTGACTCAACAAATTAACTCAAAACCCATGCGAAAGATTCCTGAGGCTTTTAAAAACTCCTAGCCTGATTAATTACTCAAAACCACAATCATGGGCAAGACTGCCGATCTGACTGCTGTCCAGAAGGCCATAATTGACACAGTCAAGCAAGAGGCTAAGACACAGAAAGAAATTTCTGAGCGAATAGGCTGTTCCCAGAGTGCTGTATCAAGGCACCTCAGTGGGAAGTCTGTGGGAAGGAAAAAGTGTGGCAGGAAACGCTGCACAACCAGAAGAGGTGACCACACCCTGAGAAAGATTGTGGAGAAGGGCCGATTCCAGACCTTGGGGGACGTGCAGAAACAGTGGACTGAGTCTGGAGTAGAGTACTGACCATGGCATTACTGTGCTCAATTGGCCTGCCAACTCTCCTGACCTGAACCACTATATTTAGTAAATAAAACATTATTTTTCAAACATTTACTGTTCATTTTATTTTATTTTTTGTACTATGAATGCAAATGGTTTGCTCACATAAGCAATCCCAAGCATTTTAGTTTAGAAACATCTAATGGTCAATAAGCATAACTGTCGTGCTAAGGTGTGACCAGCTCTTGTATGAAGGCAGAATGCTTCTACATTCACTTTGAAGGCAACATGCAATTTTGGCCCAAAATCAATAATGAAAAACAAATGTTGATATTATCTGATATCATTTTGAAATGCTTTTCTCGGCCGATATTATCGGCTATTGACAACTCTAGTCTTATTCTTATGGTACTGTATGCATACCGGAATTGCATGCGATAGAAAATTAGTCTAGCGTATCATGTGATTCACTTCTTTTTTTTTTTTTTTTCTTCCATGATCAAAAGGTTATGATAACAGGGTCCTGTAAATGTTATGGGACACATGTTCCATGAATAATAATTCATATTTAAAGTATTATCGGTCATGAAATAAATATTATTAGAAAAACTAAATGAGATTTAATCTGGTCAATTCACTATGCTCATTTTAGGTCGGCATTTTATGGGGTAATCCAGATTTATTTTGTAGAGTGGTACCTTTATATACAATACAAAGTTAAGTCGTTCCAGGACCTTGTTTGTTGTAAGTCGAAATGATCTTATGATAGTAACCCTTTTCCCATAAGAATACATTATATTTCCATTAATTCGTTCTACAGCCTGAACCTACCTACCAACCTTCACTATATCCTTAATAAATACTGCTTGTACTAATACAAATGGTAATTACACAGGGCAAAACAAATAAATTATAAATAAAAATTGTAAGAATAATAATAATTCTTTTAATAATGTAACGAATCCAGTTCTAAAGGGGTGGACGTGTTTTGCGTGCTGTACCTGAATGCACAACGTGGCTGATGTGAGAAAGTGAGAAAGGTGCGGTAGAGATTTTACTTTCTCTTTAAATGTTTTGCTGTTGGCGTCAACTGCGGCAGACAGTAGGCATGTTGTGTTGCACAAGTTCTGAAATAAATGATTGAAAACCTGCGGCGCTGTCATAAATCGATATTTCGAGCAGGTCGTCGAATGTAGAAACAAATGGTGAGTCAAATTTTACGTCGGATGTCCAAAAGATAGTGTGTCGAAGTAATCGTATGTGAGGTACCACTGTATTTTTAAATGTGTCAAGTTTTTTTTGGTTTTAGGACAAATACATTTTCTCTGAAAAAGTTTTGTATTTTGAATGTGGATTAAGTTTCAAGGGTAGGAACTATCAATTCCTCCAATTCTGGAATGACCCGTATGGGTGTTCCCCTTCCACACAGGGCACAGGGTTTGTCTTTTTACTTATTTTGCACTCATTCTAAAGCACACTTTTGTCTCTATGTTGCTAAATCGGCACTCTGGGACTCCAGTGAACCCTACTGTTTCCCTCGCTTCTTAAATTCCCTCTTGCGCTTGTTTGGCTGAACCCCTCTTCTCACAAGTCGATATTTCCCCTTGTGTGTGCAGCCACGAGTCAATGGACAACACCGATTTAATCTTGCAGGAACAACCAACCTTAATTCAGATGAGTGCTTGGCAGGATTAACCTGCCTCCTTGTGAACTACTAATTAGCTTTGTTTAGGTGTCGTCTGACTTTTTCTGTGTACATTCAGGATTTATCGAGTTAACGCTACTTTGTTGAATTATGTATGTATATGTATGTGTGTGTGTGTTTGTGTGTGCAGGACTTTGGGGAGTACCAGGAGAGTTACTACTCAGTGCAGACCACCGAAGGCGAGCAGATCTCGCAGCTTATTGCGGGTTACATTGACATCATCTTGAAAAAGGTGAGGTGTTTATTTCCACATAGAATATCCACAGTATTTTCAAAAAACTGGAATAGAAAATGGGTGTATTACGCAGGTGCACAAAATAATAAACGGTGCAAACAGTGTTGTTTTTGGCAGCCATTTTAATTTTCATTTTAGTCTTTTTTTGCCGAAAATACTTATTAGTCTTAGTCATATTTTACTCATTTCAAAATTGGTTCGTCTTTGTGTAGTTTTATTCGACAAGTCTCAATTTTTTTTTTTTGTCTATAAACTTCAAAAGTTTTAGTCCATGAATAGATAAATAGATAAAAGGTTTCCAACAATTTTGAATGAACATAACAGACAAGCACATAACTGTCGAGTCTACAAGGACACCACCATTTTCATAATGATAATACACGCTCAGCAGGAAAACAGCACATTATTTGCAATTAATTAAACTCACCTGGGTGCCACGAACTGTATGTAAAATGTTTTCCAAGAGTTTAAGAAGACACCGAGTCACCACGCTAAATGCTAATGCTCATACGAACGCTATGCTAAAGCTACTAGTTGGTTTAGTGTGTGATGATGATTCAGCACCAGTGTTGTTAATAACGACGTTAGAGTATAATGGCGTTACTAACGGCGTTATTTTTTTCAGTAGTGAGTAATCTAATATATTACTTTTCTCATCTTGGCAACGCCGTTACCATTACTGAGGCTTTAAGGCGTGCTATGCGTTACTACGTTGGTTGAATGACGCGAGAAAAGTCTGTGAGAGACACGACTTTACGGAGATGAGAGCGAGAAGAGCGAGGGAAGGGAGTTGTGACGCCGTTGCAAACGCGATGCTAGGTGACTCTAATAATACCTGACTGTGCCGATAGTCTACAAACTACGCCCAAATGATGCTAAGGTAGATATCATAAGTATATGCGAAAGGACAGACACGGCGGCATTAGCACATGTAGATGCAAAATGATCGACTCCTGTTGTAGAGAACCTCCCTAGCGAACCTAAGTAACTTTTTTCCCCCCAAAATACTCCTAAATCGGCAACATTTTGAGTTGAATCTATCTTTAAATGATGACAGTTTTAAAACTTTCCATGTCGAAAGTAGACCGAAGGGAACTAATGCAATAACGGGAGCAATTTTAACAACTTTAACAGTTGATTCACAACATTAAATGACTTCCAAACATAGCAAAGGTTACTATCTAGTTATCGCAATATCCGCAATATCCCTGTGTCTAGTGAAGTTTAGGGTAAAGAATTGGGCTAGGGCCAATTTTTGCCAAGTAACTAATTACTCTTACATTCAGGTAACTGAGTTACTAACGCAATTACTTTTTGGGAGAAGTAATTTGTAGCTGTAATTAATTACTTTTTTAAAGTAAAATTAACAACACTGAACTTTAAAGGCTAAAGCAACATGGCATATCCAGCCAAGGTAAGAAAGCAAAACTTACCAAGCAGCACCTGACACATATGTTTCACAAAATGAGGCTGGAATGGGTACAGGTAAGCGTGTGCGTGGGTCGGGGGGGAGTCACAGCATGTCACTTGAGTGACACGGCCAAACACTGCTAAATGCGTTCCATCTACACATACCCGTACAATAAGAAAATATCACACATTGTGAATTTATGACGGAAATTGGCAAATTGTTATCTCGTTCTCGTGTCGTCAGAAGACAACTGGCATCCATCTCGTTATGTTTTAGTCTCCCAAGACACGTTTTCAGCACGTCATCGTGACGTCGTCATGAAAAAATTGTTCGTTGACAAAATATTTTCGTTATCGTCATCGTTGACGAAAACAAGAAACTGCGTGCAAGAAGAATGTTTTTCAAAATCCTTGCTACCCCTGTTACTTAACACAACACTTTCTAATTTCTTAGATTTGCCTAGTTGTGATCATTTTATTTGTAGTTATTCAGAATATTGTCATGACTCTCATTTTCTAAATTCTACCAGATACTTTGATGGTGTGTTTCACCTAAAGAAATAGAAAAATAGTGTAATTATGTTTTTTAAATTTTATTCTTCTCATACAGAAACAAAGCAAGGATCGTTTTGGATTGGAAGGTGACGAGGAAGCAACCATGCTTGAGGAATCTGTATCTCCAAAAAAGTAAGCGCTTAACACATTAGTCTCAAAACATGATTTTATTCGGCATCATTCTCTACAAGTTGTTCGATGTAATTGTAATAATAAAGATAAAAACATACAAACTATAATCTCTTTCGATTGTTGCACAGATAAAAGTATTTAACCAGAAACCGTAAAATAACGTCAATAAAACAATATAATCTAAGAAGATTGGAAAATGAGTAGCATATAATATAATAAAAATATAATAATATTAATGTTAACTTAATCTCATATTAATGTCTGCTTGAGCTACTTTAGAAAATGCACACGATACATCAGTATAAAACAGTATGCTGTTATTCTGCAGTTTTATCAGCCATGCTATGATGGTGTTATTTATATAACACAATGTTATTGCATACTAGTCTTACAAAAACAGCATATCACACAGTAGTTTTTCCAATTTCCTCCTCCATACCAAATTGGAGCACGGTTCACACATCTATTTTCCAGGACTTCATTTCACCACACTTGCGCTTCCTCCCCTGGACTTTATCCCGGGAGATAATCTCCGGGGGAAATTTAGTAGCACTGGAAAAGCGAAGCCTCGATCCGAACGTTTCCTGATTAGACGCGCGGGCTCATTTTCCCGTCCCCGCCTCAACTTCCTGTTGAGGTGATTTAATCTGCCTTGTTTTGATGTGTTGTGCTAACTAATGCTGGTTGGTTGCGATCGCAGGTCCACCATCCTCCAACAGCAGTTTAACCGCGTGGGCCGAGCGGAACACGGCTCGGTGGCGCTTCCCGGAGTCATCCGATCGGGCTCCATCGGAACAGAGTCGTTAAGCATGGGCTCCATGCCGTCTCCTCAGCAGCAGATTACCATGGGTCAGATGCACCGTGGACATATGCCACCGCTGGTAAGACCTCCTGGCTCAATGATTACTTTTATGGGGGGAGGTAGGGCATCTCGCCTGTTTCTATTCACCCTCAGTCATTTCTCTGCTGTGTGGGAAAGATGGGTCCTTAGCCCCTTGTCGCCTAGGTAATAGTTAGTGTTGCACCAATACCTATAATGCACTAAAATGACATCTTCGGTATCGGCGGATACTAAGAAATACAATGCCGATTTTGTCCAATATGTACTTTTCGAGATCTAGTTTTCAATCTCTGGTCACCCTATCCAAGATGGCCGCCAGCTATACACGCTGCTATTAAAAAAAAAAAAAAAAAAAGGAGAGCTTGTTGCCCTTTCCAAGAGGATGATAGCGGTCCAATCGTGTAGCATCCAATCATCCTTCTGCTGTGAATTTTTATTCGCTTATATCTAGTACACTTTCAATCCATTTACTGCAAATGGATTGTCTGATCAAGCCATGATGGCAATTACTTTGCATTCATGTGAGTATGCATTAATTTTAAATTTTATATTTTTCAAATAACATGGTATCGGTACAGTATCGGTGTCGGTGGATACCACACAGGGAAGCATGATAAGGGAATTGTCAGGTTTTAAAATGTACTATTTAGACCAGCAGATTCAAAATTGGACCCTGGTTGCCAATTGAGGCCCACTGGATAGATTTTTTTGGGTGGTCTCTTTGAACTTGACACCTAAGTTTTGTAATTGTGCGGCCCCCCCTGTCATTTCTCTGGACTTCTTTTTTTTATGTACAGTATGTATATATACAGGTAGTTCCCGGTTTACAAACAAGTTCCGTTCCTGCGCTGGCGATGTAACCCAAATTTCCGCATCGGAATTAACCCTTTAAATACCTCAAAACACCCTCTAAAAAAAAAAAAGAAAGAAAAAACTAAGCAAAAACATGTATTTTACGTCATTGTACTGTCCTCGCCAAAACGTTGGATCTAAGTCCTAGCTAGACAGTGAGCTAAGCTCCGAAATGACGATGTCAGACGTCCGTGTGGTTTGCTGACTTTATTCAGCTGCTCATTGCATCAACACTTGCAGAATGAAACTAAAATAAAATTAACTTAAATCAGTCTCATCTTCAATAACAGCAATTCAAATTTGTGTTTACAATGCAATAACAAACGATTAGCATGTATCAGTTAGCAACCGCACTTCATCCCAAATAATCACATAAGCTCGCCTCAAGTATTCGACCACAATTGAAAACGCACAATAAACAGTACAAAATGGGTTATATGTAAGGTTGCCACCTTTAAGAAATAAAAATAAGGGACGCCCCCCCTTGCGCCCTAAGCCTTCCGGGTGAAAAATAGGGGCATCCCCAAAACTCCTAAAATGCATAGAAATTTATCTATTTTTAGATGCGAAAACTGTATTGTGCACGATGTGGGCATGGCAGTTTCCTTGCAGCAGACTGTTTTGTTTTTTTCTGCAGGTTAGCGAAAACAAAATTATGAATATCGTAATTAACATTTGTGTTGTCGGCACTGAATCCGGTCACGTGATCCATTGACAAGCCAAATTTCTTAAGGGAATGTTCCAGGAGAGCTACAATTCCAGCAGCTGACTCGTCTGCATTTTGTATGAAGTCCAGCATTTTCAGGTACAAAGAATTGTGACGAAGGCTCTTGTGGGATCTTATATTCTGTTTGTGGAGATCCCCTGCAGCAGCAGCATGTTGTTTTACACCTCCGTAAGACACTGCAAAAACTTTCCTGCCTGTCTTGCCGTTCGCTTTATAATCATCATCAGTGACTCTATCGAGCCACCCACTCCAGTCTATTTTTTGGATATGTTTCCTCTTTTGAGGATGAGGTGGGGTGTCTTGACTCCTGAGCGTCTGCTTTTGAAGACATCTTTGTTTTGAAAACGCGCGGGGCTGTGCATTGAGCAGAGCGAGCGAGGTACCGTAACTAGGCAACGAACCCGGAAGTGGAGCGCAGTGCTGGGCAGACAGCAGCGGGCAGGCAGATAACCATCTTGCTGTCTTTAATATCTCCCCTTTTTGTCCATTATTTTTGGCTCAGCGTTCACTCATGAGCGCCCGTCTGTGTTTGTGTGTGACAGATGTGCATAGGCTGGGCACACCGCCGCCCGCCCCTCCCCGCCGCCGGAGCCGCGGGTTGCGCGGGGTCGCCCCATGGGACAATTGTGAAATACGGAATAAACTGCGTTCCGTATTGGTTCGATACGGAACACAACTTTTAATTCCCAATTACGGAACGATTCCGTATTACAAGGGACGGGTGGCAAGCCTAGTTATATGCAGCCGTCAACTCTGGATGCTTCACAAGCAACAAATGTGCACGCAGGCTGTCACCTCTTCACTCAGCTGCTTCTTCATGCGTGCCGTGGGCGGTGTGTAAATGCTCTAGCATGCGGAGGTACAACCTGCTCTATGTTTCCCGCGCCAAAATAACATTAAAAAAAAAAAACATAAAAAAAAAAAAAAAAAAACAACAACAACAAGACGCAGGCGTCGTAAAGTCGAAAAAGCGAGCCAGTCGTAACCCGGGGACTACCTGTATATTTTTAATCAAATGCACTGTAAGCTAATTGTAAAGTACTGGCTGATGAGTCAATTATTCATTGTACCCCTGTTCTAAAATGACCCCAGGGTCTTTCTCAAAACTTGCCAAGGTTGGCCGCCAATTTCAAGGATAATGTAATAACTTTTCATGTTCTCAACTTTTATACATCCAAACTGAGAAAATTGAATTACTTGTGCTTTTTTATTTTTCATTTCTTGAAACTTTTTTAGTGCAATACGGTACTTGGTGTGACCCACACGAGCTCAGACTTTATGTTCAACGGTCACCGTTTGTGTTTCAGACCCATGATATATAGTAGACTACAGTCCTTGATAAAAGTCTTGTCGCTTATCCATGTTGTTGAAACAATTGCTAATAACCTGACTGTTAATTATTCAATTGGTTTCAGAAATGGCTCATATGAAAGCTAAGACCCTCCGAAATGATGTTAAATGTACAAAAATGTATTTGTTTCACTGAGAAAACAAATATCATTTATTGAAGACAAAGGTCAAATTTTGGCAAGACAAAAGTTTTATCGCATACAGAAAGTAGTGTGAAAATTGAACAAAAAATGTACTTTAAATACAAAAATATGTTACATAATATAAGCGAATTAGGTCGTGGTGCTGTGAGATCCAAATTTAATATTTTATATGACTTCCAGGGGCTTCGGCAAGGATTCATGCAATTTATTGATGAAGTCATCAGGAACATCAAAGAAAGCGGTCTTGCATGCCTCCCAGAGTTCATCAACATTCTTAGGTTTCGTCTTCCATGCTTCCGCTTTCATCCTACTCCAGACATGCTCAATGATGTTCATGTCTGGTGACTGGTCCTGGAGGATCTTTGATCTTCTTTGCCTTGAGGAACTTTGCTGCTCCCTTTTTATAGATAGGAATGTAAGAGGCAGCTAAAATTTGTTGATATTTCAGACTATTTATCTCTCAGGGTGTGGACACTTTAAAAAACCGTGTGGCATTTGCAAAGGCCCAGAGCCTGTCAAAAGGATGGATGCTGGAAAAGTGGCAAAAGGTGGATTTTTCAGATGATTCTTCCATTGAATTACACCACAGTCGCCGCAAACATTGCAGGAGACCCACTGGAGCCCGCATAGATCCGAAGTTCACTCAGAAAACAGTGAAGTGTGGTGGTGGCGGCAAAATCATGGTCTGGGGTTACATCCTGTATGGGGTGTGCGAGAGATCTGCAGGGTGGAAGGCAACATAAATAGTCTGAAATATCAACAAATCTTAGCTGCCTCTTACATTCCTAACCACAAAAAGAGACAAATTCTGCAACAGGATGGTGCTCCATCGCATACTTCAATCTCTACCTCAAAGTTCCTCAAGGCAAAGAAGATCAAGATCCTCCAGGACTGGCTAGCCCAGTCACCAGACATGAACATCATTGAGCAAGTCTGGGGTAGGATGAAAGCGGAAGCATGGAAGACGAAACGCAAGAATGTTGATGAACTCTGGGAGGCACGCAAGACTGCTTTCTTTGATGTTCTTGATGACTTCATCAATAAATTGTATGAACCCTTCCTGAACCACATGGATGCAGTCTTTCAAGCCCATGGAAGTCATACAAAATATTAAATTTGGATCTCACAGCACCACTACTTAATTCACTTATGTTTTGTATTTGAAGTACGTTTTTTGTTCAATTTTCACACTACTTTCTGTAGGCGACAAAACTTTTGGTCTTGTCAAAATTTGACCTTTAGGTCTTCATTAAATGATCAATCTTTTTTCAGTGAAACAATTATATTTTTGTACATTCAACATCATTTGGGAGGGTTTTAGCTTTCATATGAGCCATTTCTGAAACCAATTGAATAATTAAAAGTCAGGTTATTAGCAATCGTTTCTACAAAATGGATAAGCAACAGCACTTTTGTCAGGGACTCTGTGCGTCTCGTCTGTGCTCGTCACATACTTCATATGCAATATTTGTTACCCCCGCCATTTTTGTTCACTCTATTGACAACAATGATTTTTTTTCTCCTTTTCAGAGTTCAGCCCAGCAAGCTTTAATGGGAACCATAAACACCAGCATGCAGGCTGTGCAGAAGGCCCAGATTGACCTGGGAGAAGTCGATGATCTACCTCCACTAGGACAGGATATGGTATATTTTATGCATCCGTAAATTTGTATGACCACTGCTATAGCACAAACAATACTAACAAAGGGCAAAAGCACTGAAGGATTTATGAGGAAACGAATTATATCCGTTTTAATTTATCTCAAAGGTGTTTGATGCGTTCATACTGAACCTTTGGAAAACAAAGCAATGCTTCTACAGTCAACAGAGGGAGCTTGCACTTTTTAATTTAAACTGTAAAATGTTTTTCTTCAAAAATATCAGGGGATGTTTCCAAATTAAACCATGGGAGTAAGCCTTTAAAAGCCTCTTGGGACATAACAATATTTCTTGAAGTAGCTCCCTTGGCCCTAAAATTGATACATTATCTAATCTGGTAAAAAGCATAAAAAACTAAACTGTTGCTGAGTTCAATCTAGAATTAGAAGAAAAATGTTTTAATGGGTTTCATTCCAGGCCAAACGTCACATCTCGTCACATCATATCTCATAGAATAAATCTAATCGGTGTCGGCTCTTTTAAATGTGTGCTTTGATGTTGCGTGCAGGCCTCAAAGGTGTGGATCCAGAACAAGATGGACGAATCCAAGCATGAGATTCACTCTCAGGTTGACGCCATCACTGCAGGAACTGCTTCCGTTGTCAACCTCACGGCCGGTCAGAAGCCAGCGGCCACCATTTAATTTTGTATTTTGTCCCTGCACTCAGTCATTGTTAAAAATGTCAATCATTTCTCTCCTCTAGGCGACCCGACCGACACGGACTATACGGCAGTGGGCTGCGCTATTACCACCATCTCTTCCAACCTGACCGAGATGTCAAAAGGAGTTAAGTTGTTGGCGGCTCTCATGGAGGACGAGGTGGGCGGCGGTAATGACCTAATGAAGGCCGCCAGGACACTGGCAGGAGCCGTGTCCGACCTGCTCAAAGCTGTAGAGCCAGCATCAGGAGAGGTAAGCGGAATCACTTGTTAATTTATTGGTTTATTTGCCATAGATTATACCAGACATCACATTTTAGCTGGAATTTATTTTTGTTTTGTTGTCCACCTGTTTGCAGAAAAACATAAAGGGTGTTAATTATACTGTAATACAAAAATCACGGTAATTCTCGCTACGCCAACAACAATCACAGACGTCTAATCAGGTCCAGCAAGCTGTAGCTCATTAACTCTCTGATTACAGTGACGGTGATAGACGTCCATTCTATTTTAGTGATTGAATTATCCCTTTCAGTTCCTTCCAGTTCAAATAGATTGGACTTCTATCAGAGTCAAAGTACAGTGGGGCAAATAAGTATTTAGTCAACCACTAATTGTGCAAGTTCTCCCACTTGAAAATATTAGAGAGGGCTGTAATTGTCAACATGGGTAAACCTCAACCATGAGAGACAGAAAGTGGACAAAAAACAAATCACATTATTTGATTTTTAAAGAATTTCTTTGCAAATCATGGTGGAAAAAAGTTAATCTCAATACTTTGTTATGTACCCTTTCTTGGCAATAACAGAGGTCAAATGTTTTCTGTAACTCTTCACAAGCTTTTCACACACTGATGCTGGTATTTTGGCCCATTCCTCCATGCAGATCTGCTCTAGAGCAGTGATTTTTTGGGGGGGGGGCTGTCGCTGGGCAACACGGACTTTCAACTCCCTCCACAGATTTTCTATGGGGTTGAGATCTGGAGACTGGCTAGGCCACTCCAGGACCTTGAAATGGTTCTTACGAAGCCACTCCTTTGTTGCCCTGGCTGTGTGTTTGGGATCATGGTGATGCTGAAAGACCCAGCCACGTCTCATCTTCAATGCCCTTGCTGATGGAAGGAGATTTTCACTCAAAATCTCTCTATACATGGCCCCATTCATTCTTTCCTTTACACAGATCAGTGGTCCTGGTCCCTTTGCAGAAAACCAGCCCCAAAGCATGATGTTTCCACCCCATGCTTCACAGTGGGTATGGTGTTCTTCGGATGTAATTCAGTATTCTTTCTCCTCCAAACACGAGAGCCTGTGTTTCTACCAAAAGTTCTATTTTGGTTTCATCTGACCATAACACATTCTCCCAGTCCTCTTCTGGATCATCCAAATGCTCTCTAGCGAACCGCAGACAGGCCTGGACGTGTACTTTCTTCAGCAGGGGGATACGTCTGGCAGTGCAGGATTTGAGTCCCTGCGGCGCATTGTGTTACTGATAGTAGCCTTTGTTACTGTGGTCCCAGCTCTCTGTAGGTCATTCACTAGGTCCCCCCGTGTGATTCTGGGATTTTTGCTCACCATTCTTGTTATCATTTTGACGCCACGGGGTGAGATCTTGCATGGAGCCCCAGATCGAGGGAGTTTATCAGTGGTCTTGTATGTCTTCCATTTTCTAACAATTGCTCCCACAGTTGATTTTTTTACACCAAGCATTTTACCTATTGCAGATTCAGTCTTCCCAGCCTGGTGCAGGTCTACAATTTTGTCTCTGGTGTCCTTCGACACCTCTTTGGTCTTGGCCATAGTGGAGTTTGGAGTGTGACTGACTTAGGTTGTGGACAGGTGTCTTTTATACCAATAACGAGTTAAAACAGGTGCCATTAATACAGGTAACGAGTGGAGCCTCGTTAGACCTTGTTAGAAGAAGTTAGACCTCTTTGACAGCCAGAAATCTTGCTTGTTTCCAGGTGACCAAATACTTATTTTCCACTCTAATTTGAAAATAAATTCTTTAAAAATCAAACAATGTGATTTTCTGTTTTATTTTTTTTTTCCACATTCTGTCTCTCATGGTTGAGGTTTACCCATGTTGACAACTACAGGCCTCTCTAATCTTTTCAAGTAGGAGAACTTGCACAATTGGTGGTTGACTAAATACTTATTTGTCCCACTGTAAACCAATGAGTTAATGACACTATTTTCAAACCCATTTTGAAATCACAGGGCATAAAACCTTAAATTGCCTTCATCGTTGAACGAATTTCAGACCAAGACATGGTAGCAAGCAAGTTTTTCCTCATTTTTTTCCTTGATGACACTCATACCTTTCCATATAATTACTTTTCTTTGTCATGTCCAAATTAGATCTCGAGGCCTAAAATGAAATGTGCAATTTCTGAGTAATACACCTTTCTCTGGTCACTTTATTAAATGTGCATGTGTGTTGTGCTGACTGCATTGAAAGCCGTGACTGACGTGGAGCTGACTGGAAGGCATTTTCAGTCCTCAATATAAGACATCAAGTGGCTTGCGGCTTATGAATAATGGAGTTGACTTTATGGACTTGTGCTGCGAGACTGTAACGATCCGCCTGACATTTGTTAAGCGATGCTTGTTTCGCTGCGGTGGAAGAAGCATTTGCTGATGAATAATAATGTACAGTGGTACCTCTACATACGAAATTAATTCGTTCCAGGACCTTGTTTGCAAGTTGAAATGGTCGTATGTGGAGCAGGATTTTCCCATAGGAATTCATTATAAGTCCAATAATTCGTTCCACAGCCCAAAAACCTACACTAAATCCTTAATAAATACTGCTGGTACTATTACAAATTGAAATTACACATAGCAAAACAAATAAATTATAAATAAAAATCGGAAGAATATAAAAATAATAATTCCTGTAATGATTTAATGAATCGGGTTCTAATGTGGCGGACGTTTTTTGCTGTACCTGAACGCACCACACCCGAAAGCGGTGAGCTTGAGAGTTTCACTTTCAATGCTTTCTTGAGAACACCGTCAACTTTGGCGGTCAGGAGGCATTTTGTGTTGAGTAAGTTGTGAAATAAGTGATAAAACGTGACGAAGCTGGCGATTTCTTTGGCGATGTTACCGCATTTATAATTGTCAGCTTAACTTACAAAGACTGGCAAACGGTGGTTGGAGGAGGACCATGGAGATGTATTGTTAAGCCAGTTCACGGATGTGCACCCCACGCTCATATTTTTCTATAATTTGCATCTTCATTTAGAAGGTAAGCGTCACCTTTTTCCCTTGTTTCACCACCTGTACCAACCTTTTTGAAACCTGTGTTGATTTCTCACACAAGAAAATCCGCCATGCGTTCCTCTGCGGTGCTGTCATGTCGTCGTATTTCGAGCATGTCGTCGGATGTAGAAACAAATGGCGAGTCAAATTTTATGTCGGATGTCGAAAAGATCGTGTGTCGAAGCGATCGTATGTCGAAGTACCACTGGATAGCCAAATGAATCCCTTTATTTACTTGTGTGTTCTCGTGTACTTGTGTGTTCTTATGTTTAAGGATGGTGAAAAATTTAAGGTGTTTTGCGGCAGTAGCATAAAAAAACATTGGGTAGATTAAGCAGAAGCTGTTTTCCAAGATATGTGTATGTGTGTTTGTGTTCAGCCCAGACAGACTGTACTGACAGCAGCAGGCAGTATCGGCCAAGCCAGTGGAGACCTCCTGCGCCAGATTGGAGAGAATGAAACAGATGAGCGGTTCCAGGTAACCATGAAGATGATTCATCTGTCAAAATGGTGTTTCTTAACCCTTTTGAAAATCCCACACCTTAGTGCAAATGGGGGAAAAAAAACCTTCCGAAATGGATTCAAGATGGCACCATACAAAATAATCAGAGATAATGGTGTTAACATGAAAATAAATTACTTATTCTCTAGGAGCAAACTTTAATGGAAATTTTGTTGGACAATAAGCACACATTTTCACGTAATATTGTCATGCATAATGTGATAACATCAAACATGAAAATTATGATGCATGCAAACTAGGTAAGACACACTCTCACACTCATACTTAAAATTTATTGGCCAAAATAAACTTTTGAAAGGCCCCACGTTATCAGAACAGTCAGCTACTCAAAATTAGCTTTGTTTTACATACCGTTAGTCTGCTAGCTTAATGCTAAAAGAAAATCATGCTAAATGTCCTAGACGAGCTAACATAGTTAGCAAGGATGGGCCTTTTTTGTGATTGTAAATAAGACGTAATCCTCAATTTGGACTCAGTTTACTGGACACAGTCCTTAAAAATCTGCTGTAATACAAAGTGTTCTTTTAATGGAAGAGAATGTGTTTAGTGGAGCTAGGATAAATTACTGGTATATCGATATACTGCATTGTGTTATGAAGTGACACAATATGACATTTGTTTTCCATTATTTTGTGTAACGATCTTTTTGAGAATTACTTCTTAATTATCCATTTTTTCTTCATGTTTTCTAACCCAAGCTATCTTACCATGTGACGCCGCAAGTCAATATTTCGCGAATGCTTGGTTCTCATTTGATGCTAGCTGAAAACATGGACAATGGACACTAGACAACTAATTGAATAGTCCATGCCAAACGCAACTGCAATCATTATAATCTTATGAATTTCATTTTTTTTAAAGCTGATTTTCACAGAGTTAAACAACGTCAAATATGTAGGGCACGCTATAAGGCTATAGCTAACTAGCTATAATTACTGAAAAATTGTTTGCAGTACCAAATAATAAATAGAATTAGTTAAATGTTGTTATATATATATATATATATATATATCTTTTTCATTGCTCTGTAAACAAAAAATATATATTTCACAAGTATTGCCCAAGTTATTGCAATATGCCTTTGCAATTTTGGGTGATAATGCAAGTCACAATAACCAGTTGTAGTATGTGATTGGTCCTTTTTTGCCCTCTGTGCAGGATGTCCTGATGAACTTGGCCAAAGCGGTTGCTAACGCTGCTGCCATGTTGGTCCTGAAGGCCAAAAATGTAGCCCAGGTCGCGGAGGACACAATCCTTCAAAACCGGGTCATTGCCGCTGCCACCCAGTGCGCCCTGTCCACCTCGCAGTTGGTGGCATGCGCTAAGGTACTATACCAAATGGAACAAAACATACCAATTGCTTATTGCTCTCAGTATAATGACCGCTCCATCCATGTGCTTGTAGGTGGTGAGTCCCACTATCAGCTCCCCTGTTTGTCAGGAGCAGCTCATCGAAGCTGGGAAGTTGGTTGACCGCTCGGTGGAGAGCTGCGTCCAGGCGTGCCTCTCGGCCACAGAGGACGGAGAGCTCCTCAAACAGGTCAGTAGTGTTTTATTTTATAGTGGTTAGATATTCTTTCATGTCCCCTTTAAACACATCATTGTTTTTTCGCTCATAGCACATTATTGCTTTTATTGTACATAGAGGGTATCAAAAATAAATAAATAAATAAAAACTACATATGTATGGATGGTCTGATGCCAGTTAACATTTTCAATGGTCGAAAGTAAAAAAGTATTCATAAATGACTTAGTTATCACACTTCAAAGGCAGAGCCAATATTAGGACAAAAAATTCGCGTTTCAGGCGTAATCAACAGAAAATTGCCATTGTCAAAAAAATGTGCATGCCACGAAAAAATCTGTTGTTGTGATTTTTTTAACAAATTCAAGGCCCTAATTATTCATATCAAACATTCTAATTTGAATTCTTTTTTTATATAGATAAACACATTATTGTTTTTTTTGCTCACAGCACATTATTGCTTTTATTGTACATAGAGGGGATCAAATAAATAAATAAATAAAAACTATATAAGTATGGATAGGTCTGATGCCAATTAACATTTTGAAAGTAAAATTAAGTATTCATAAATAACTTAGTTATCACACTTCAAAGGCAGAGCCAATATTTGGACAAAAAATTGCGTTACGGCATGTGTTAAAAAAAATGCCACAAGGAGGTAAGCATCCATGATTTAACCCTCTCTAGAGCACTGATTTGAATACTATGAAATTTAAAAAACAAACTAAAAATTCAATTTAAGAGTGTAACTTATGGCCATAACTGGAGTGTTTAAATCATAATAATACATTTTGAGTATGAGACATTCTGATGTCTGTCATTTTTTTTTTTCATGTGTGGAAGTAACTTTAAAAAAAAAAAAAAAAAAAAAAAAAAAAAAAAAAAACGATTAGGGAATGGGTTAGTTTGAAAAGTACAGGTTTCATGCGAATCTTTGCAGGTGAGCGCGGCAGCCAGCGTGGTGAATCAGGCTCTGGAGGATCTGCTGCAACATGTCCGTCAGTACACTTCTAGAGGAGAACCAATTGGCCGCTATGACCAGGCCACTGACACCATCATGACTGTCACTGAGAGCATATTCACGTCCATGGGAGACGCAGGTGAGTCCATGATCGAGAGCAAAGTATGTTTTTAGGAAACTAATCAAAGAAAATGGCGATAAAATTTTAATGTGATTCCTCCTGCCCTCTTCGCAGGAGAGATGGTCCGACAAGCTCGCGTCCTGGCCCAGGCCACCTCAGACCTGGTGAACGCCATGAGGTCGGACGCCGAAGCGGAGGTGGACGTGGACAACTCTAAGAAGTTGCTGGCAGCGGCTAAATTGTTGGCTGACGCCACTGCCAGGATGGTGGAGGCGGCCAAGGTAGTTTTTTTTCCCTTGTCCACACCACCACTACTACTACTACTACTACTACCACCACAGATAGTAACAATAATCATTATCAATATAATTATAATACCTACACAGGCAAATGTGGTCACATCATACACAACACTGCTCACAGCTGTACATTCTTTTCTACTGTGAACTATGACCACGTTGATAACTTTAATGAATTCCAATGGCGTTTTGCAACTGTACTTGTCACGAATTGGGCAGCGAGTGAGTGATTAATGACCTACTGTAAATTCATCATTTTGGCAAGTGAGATTAAGAATATCTGACCTGACACCGAACAGTAATTTTACTTTGACATTTTAATTAAGTCTGGACAGGGTTGAAAACAAAACTGTGTCTAGGCTCATTGTCTCACTTTGCAGCCCCACTCTTATTCCGTACCATGATCAAAGCAAAGGAAAAAAAAAATCCAAAACTGAACGTTGGCACTAATGTGCATGAATGTTAAGTCACTGTGATTCCAAGTGCAGCTTAACGCGGCTCACTTGCCGTTTGATCCTAATTTAGCCTGTGTAATAACCCTTGACAAATTACTGTAATGCTACACTTTCACAAATTCATCCTATTGAATCCAGTGAAGCCTGAAAGAGTCACAGCTGAAAATAAGATGAATAAGAAACATAGTGTAATGTAATATGAATCATGACAACAGTTAACATACTAAAATAAAATAGATTAAAGTTATTGTAAAGTGAGAATTAAATTAACACTTAGTAACTTTTCAACCTTTATAAAATATTTCAAAACGTTTGTGATATGTCGACTTACAACTAGTTGATTTACACCTGTTTTATATCATGAGGGCGTCTGAATCGCTTTCACCAGCACTGATTAACTTTAGGGAGGGTGGCAGGAACCCTGCCACACAAAAAATCTACAAATTTGCAGGCTGTTTTACGGCATACGTCACAAAAAATTTTGTCCGAGGAGGGGCAAAAAAAGAGAGGCTACCAGGATAGGAGGGTACTCAGGAACAGTGTTGGGCACGTTACTTTAAAAAAGTAATTACATTACTCACTACTTCTTCCAAAAAGTAACTGAGTTAGTAACTGAATTACTCTATAGTAAAAGTAACTAGTTACCAGGGAAAGTAACTATTTCCGTTACTTTAAAAAGAACTTGTTGTATGTCAAAGAATTTGAAATTTTCTGAGCAGTATTCGAGTCAGTGGAATAGAGAAGAACAGAGTTAACTTGTTAGGTGCTTCAGCAGATTTGAATTGCTTACCACAGATGTCGACAAAAGCTTTGCCCCGGGACATAAATTACACATTACATGCAGGTTCTTTCCTTTAATTTCGACAAACTTGAAATAGTGTCTATATCTCCACCTCTTAAAGGACAATTTTTCTTCTGAATGCTCTGCCATCCCGACCCTGTGCATCTGTTTTGCGTGTGTGTGTTTGCCGCACGCGCTGTTCCGGTTTGCTTGTGAAATCACCAGCTCTGATTGGCTTACCACGACACATGACTCTAACCCTCAGCCAATCACAATCACTTCCATCGCATCTCTCGAGGGGCTGCATTCAGGTAGACTCGTTTCCCAACAATTCACGTCACCTTCAAAGCGTCCGCCGTCCTCAAGATGGAAGCAGAATTATTGCTGGCTGACAGTGGGAGATGGGAACGAGGCTAGCATCAGGTGTAGCAAACACAGAAAAGTTACCAAACTTTGGAAAGCATTGTCTAATTGAATGAGCAGGGACAAACAGCTTGGAGTCAGAAGTACGTGCGCTATTCTCGAACCTGAACGCACCCCAAGTCTTGGATGACAAATCAACAGCTCAGAGAGTCGACTCGACACGGCTGGTAGTTTCTTCAATTTATTCAGAGTAAGTAACGCACCGTTTTTGACCGTCAGTAACGGTAACGGCGTTGTAACGGCGGAAAAAGTAATTAGTTAGATTACCCTGTTACTGAAAAAAATAACGCCGTTACGTAACGGCGTTATTTATAACGGCGTTACTCCCAACACTGCACAGGAATAAACAATGGCCCGGCTTTCACTTGCTGGGATGAAAGTTTTGAAGTACAACCTTGTTTCCGCAGTAGCTGACCCTAACATCGGCAACAAAATAAACCACACATTTCCGAAGATGGACGATGGACTCTCTTCCTCTGTTCTACTGTCACAGACGCATTGTGTAAATCCCCCGTTTCAGCAATCACGTGTATTTTGTATTATTAAGCCCTTGAACGCATCCCTTCGTTGTTTTCTGATTTGATATACAACTTCGTTTCCGCAGTAGCGGCCCCAAACATCAGCAACGATGTAAACCACACATTTCCAAAGATGGATGATGGACTTTCATCCTTGGCTCTACGATCGCGTAGCAATTTCATTTCATTATGTTTTCAGTTTAATTTAGCTATTTCCAACTTGCTGTGTTGATAATTGTGATATTTGTTTACCGCTTTTCATCTTATTGCGAAGAGGGAGGAAGTAACGATCTGCCCACCATGAAATTTATGTCATTAGTCATCGTGCTGTGACCCGGGAATTTAACACCTTCTTTCACGCACACCGCTTCACGGGAATGTAAAGGACATTATACTAAGACGTGACCTGTGAAATGTCCATGTAATCTCCTGTCAGTCGACCTGGGGAATTGTTTTCACATACAATTGCTGCACGCTTAAATCCCGCGATATTCCCGGTGTTTCGGAGCGTGTGAAAGGGGCTATAGCTACACGGTCGCTAACAGTCATATCCTATTGTTTAACCACAACTGGATTAGCTTATTACTTTTCATCAGACAGACAGAGACAGACAGACAGAAATATCGTTTAATCCATCTGCAGGCAACCGTGAGATCATGATTTTACGACACTGTGCCGGTGTGTGCTGGTCACCATGGGAAACACAGTCTTCCTTAAGGCAAAACACTACCGCTTTTGTCCACCGGCATCGCTAAAATCGACCAAAACTGAAACGTTACCTAGTGTTGCTTTAAAGGACTTTGAAATTTCACATTGTTAGTAAATTATAGTATTGATATTAATAATTGTAATAAATTTGAATGGTTCAAAATAGGCAAATCAATCGAATGTGCCTCCAAAATCATGTGTTTAAAAAAAAAACAATACTGATATAAATGGCTAGTCACACTCGCCTATTTTACACTGTTCTTCTTTCCACATCATTGCAGGTTTTTTTTTTTTTTAGCTATTATTGACTCTTTACTGTAATAAAGGTGTAATGTGTTTAGAAATAAATCGGTAACTCAATTCACAAGAACTTCAATTTCTGAAAATTCTGAGAAGAAAAAGACTCCCAACGTTGACCCCCGATTATCAACCTCTTTATCTGTCCACTGAATCACACACTTGTATGAATGATCGGCCCACTTTCCACCATGACAATGAAAAGACGTCCTCCAGCTATTAACTTCAAATTAAGCCCTAATTTATCACCGGTCGCATCTTTGCGCACATCTGAAGGTACGTTATCCAGGCACCGTTGCCATGACGACAGATCTGATAAGATTGAATTCTTCTGGACGATGCTGACTGTTAAAACCCACCCTCCATTTCTGCACGTCATATTAATGTAACAAGCGGCGCCTGGGACATGAAAGGCTAATGTTGGCTCTCCCATGCATGCCATGTCCTCATAAGTCCCTCTGGAATTAGCAGTTTTTTTTATAATTATGCAAAGTACGTGTTCTGTTTGATTGGAGTCACCAGGCAGAAGGGAGAAATAAAACTGACTAGCCTGAAATGAAATTAATTCAAAGCAAAAACATTTTCAAATACTTACCAAAACATTTTGGACTACAGGCTCATACTTGAATGTGAACGACTTTTTGTTTTTTTTCGACATGGATATATTTGGGAATATATTTCCCTAGAACTGTGGTGGGCACAGTAGGGCTAATGTGCCATTAGGCTGTGCCGGTATGAGATTTTGACAGTATGATAACCTTAAGCAAAAATACAGTGCTTTCACGGTATCACGGTATTGCAATTATAGCTCTATAATGTGTTATGTTGAGATGTACGGGTTAAAAAAAAATGTTCATTGAACATTATTTTTTAATTTTTCACAACATATTTGCAAATTGGAACATCGACATGAATATAATGTTGAAATAAATAAATAACAAAAAATAAATAACTGAAATATTTTAAATAAAATTGAAATTTGAAATTGAAATTGAAACTTATACACTAAACCCACAGCCACAGCTGAAGTCGCTAAACAGTAGAACAAAAATAAGTATTTTCCATTAAAAAAAGTTAAAACACTTCTAAATAAAATATATGTATATCAGGCACTTCACTGACTTTAAAGCTCCATCTCAACATTTTTAGTGAGTTGCTCATTGTCTACATATTTCTCTCTCAGTCCAAGTTATGATGCAGGAATGTGAGTATATTCACCTTTTATGGGTTAAAATACCACTACTACTACTACTAATAATAAATTTAATATTAATGGAGAGCGAGTGTGTTGCCAGAGAGAAAAACACCACAGGCTGTATTGTGAAATTGTTATTTTGAACAGATGCTTACAATGGCGAAAGAATTAAGGTTGCCAACAGTCCCTGATTGTGCGTCGGCAGCGGGTGTAACAATCGGAACTTCCTATACTCCATCAGTCAGAACGAACCAAATTCACATGTGGAGTCCCTCAAGGGTCAATTCTTGGACCACTCTTATTTAACATCTATATGCTTCCCCTAGCTCAGATTATGGAACAGTATGACATCTGCTACCTCACCTATGCAGATGTAACTCAGCTCTACATTTCTGTGTCCCCACATGATTAAAGTCCCTCAGTCTCCCTGAGTAAATGCATTCATCAAATCAATGAATGGATGTGCCAGAATTTTCTCCAGTTAAATGTGGAGAAGACAGAAGTGATCATTTTTGGGCCAAAAAAGGAAAGGTCAAAGATAAGCAGGCACCTTGGCACAATGTCACTCACAGCTCCAAATCAAGTCAGAAACCTTGGCGTACTTATTGACTCAGACCTAAAATTTGATAGCCATCTAAAGTCCGTCACTAAATCTGCCTATTACCACCTAAAAAATATAGCCAGAATTAAGGGGCTACTGACTCAACAAGACATGGAAAAACTTATGCATACGTTCATTTTCAGCAGATTGGACTATTGCAACGGTATATTTACAGGTCTTGATGAAAAATCAGTCAGGAAGCTGCAGCTAGTACAGAATGCTGCAGCCAGAGTCCTCACAAATACAAGGAAACTGGACCACATTACACCGGTTTTGAAATCGTTACACTGGCTTCCAGAGAGTCAAAGGATAGACTATAAAATAGTACTGCTCGTCTACAAAGCACTTAATGGCCTTGGACCAAAATACATGCTTGATTTGTTGGATTCCTATGAAACATCTAGACCCCTAAGGTCGTCTGGAACCGGTCTCCTGTATGTTCCAAGAACAAGAACCAAGCAGGATGAGGCAGCATTTAGTTATTATGCTCCTAACCTCTGGAACAAGTTACCTGAAGGTCTGAAGTATGCTCAAACTGTTAACTCCTTTAAATCAGGGCTAAAAACGCTTTTGTTTAGCACGGCATATCCATAACTGTCAATATATGTCAATATATTTGCTTTGTATTCCTCTTGTGCTCATCTCCATTGCTGATTGCAATTATTATTAGTAGTAGTAGTATTTGTTTTATTAATTTTTTTATTTTTTATTGTTTTAATCTATTCGTGATTAAATGCGATTTTTATGTATAACTTAATTTCTTATTTGTAATAAGTATTTTTTTTTAATTTATATTTTTTAAACAGAAGAATAAAAAGAAGAGAAAATGACCTGCTCTACACTTGCTGTTATTCGCCGTTACTTAAAATGCATGAATACAACGACATAAAAAAAAAAAGAACATTTTTCCTATGTAAAAAGCAAATGATTACTGACCCCCCCCTTTTTTTTTTTAAATATAACATTGTAAAAGGAAAATATAAGAGGCGTTAGGCCAATTTTGACCTCAACAATGTCTTTCAATGGTTCATCTAATATCAGAATATTTGTCGGTTCAATGAATAATCCATTAATTGTCACTTAGTGGTTTAATCGTGGCAATTGGGCAGACATAAAGGCCCGACAAAGGAAACCGTTAGTATGATGTCCTTATCAAAGATGAGTTTGACACCGTCTTAAACGTCTGTAACCGCCCCCTAAATATGAAATCAGTTGATTAAATAATGTACCTTCAACTTTTATCTATCCAAGGATTAAACCCCAATAAGTTGGACTCGGAGAGTGCGATCACTGCTTCACAACAGAAATAATCTTTATAACACAGGAATTCCTTATACTGAAATTGCCTTCAGGCTTTTGGGTAGATGAGTGTGCTGATATGGTTGGTCTTTTATTTTGCGTGTATGTGTGCCCTCAGGGTGCAGCGGCCTATCCCGAGAACGAGGATCAGCAGCAGCGACTGAGAGAGGCTGCGGAGGGACTGCGAGTGGCCACTAATGCTGCTGCTCAGAACGCCATCAAGAAGAAGCTGATCAACAGACTGGAGGTTTGTGGCAGTTATGCTCAGCAAGGCTCCAGACTAACATTTTTTACTAAGAGCACAGTGGCCTTTAACTTAAAATTTTAGGCGAGCAAGCAGAAGATTCAGGGGCACACACTGTAAATCAACATGCAAAGTTTTGCTCTAATTTTCACTGTTTAACTGATAAATACCTTCATAATTAGGGATGGGAATCGAAATTTGATTCCAATTCGGAACCGGTTCCTAGTGTTTCGAGGCCTCGACATCACAATGAAAAAGCCCCTTTAACGATTCCTAAAGACGCATATTGCGTCGTGACTGTCTTGTTGTCCAGACGCATCAAACTAGCATGGCGCCAAGAACCACCCGCTCCAAAGTTTGGCTACACTTCACCAGGAAAGAGGGTAAAAATGAAAGGTTACGATGGTTTAGCACGAGCATTTCAGCCGTAAACATAACAATGACAGCACGTAGGTTCAAATGCTTGAAAGTGTATCTTCACTTCACGAGGAAAAATTACAACAAAACGACTTGCAGTCATTGCAAGGTGGAGATAACCGCATCGGGAGGGAAGGTGGAGATAACTGCATCGGGAGGGAATAGACTGCACTGTCCTAACCGAGAAAGCTATACAGCTAGCTAAACTCCGAAATGACGATACAGAAGACGTTGGTACAATTTGCTGACTTTATTCAACCATCACTTGAAGAGTGAAACTAAAAATAGAAATGAAACTAATCAATTTCGTCCCCAATAACAAACAGGTTTGCATCAACGTAAATCAGCGATGATTAGCTGCAAATACAGTAATAACAAAAAGGTTAGCATGCGATCGCTAGCATTAGCACATCGTTCAAACCACTACACAACTGGATTTAAGTGTCCGATCGCGAGTGGAAACACACAACAACAACACAAAAGATGATACATACAGGCGTTGCCTCTGTAGATATTTTACAAACATTAACAAAGAACGTAGGCTCGTAGCAGTGCTCTCTCACTAATTCGCTCACTCGCTTGGATGCAGCATTTCTTCTTCTTCACGTGTAAGCGCGCTCTTCTTCACGTGAGCGCGTTCTTCTTCGGGTGAGGAAGCGCAAGGGCGCCCCCACTTGAGCGTGAAAGCACCATAAAAACTAAAAGGCATGCATTTCAATATACTGGTAAATAATACACTTTAAGAGTGGTCCCCAAACTACGGCCCGCGGGCCAGATACGGCCCACCCCGACATTTGGTCCGGCCCCCTGAACAATACCAGAGAGCATTTTGAGTTTTTTTTTTTTTCTCTCAATAGTGTTATTTATTTTCTGGCCTTTTTCTGCGAAGAACTCAGAGAGGGTTATTTGGTTATTATCCATTTGATTAATATTGTTATTATTATTTATTATTATTATATTATTATTTTTATTTTATTTACTTTTGTTCCGTGAAGAATCTAGAAAGGGTTATTTGATTGTGGCTTTCTGATAAAAAAAAACAGCACACACTTTATGATACTTCTCCCATGATTTCCGTACATCAGATATGTCCAAAGTCCGGCCCGGGGGCCAAATGTGGCCCTTGGTCAAATTTCATCCGGCCCCCAGCCTCTGTCATAAAATCAATAACGTCTGGCCCGCACACAGACTTAATAAATTGGTCAGCAGTACTGCTACCAGCATATGAAGTAGCTTACACACTAAATGCTGCTCCTCATTTACCCACTAAAAGGCATCAGCACTCTAAGCAACATTACCCCCATGACTCTTTACTCCCAATTTTCTAAAAAGGCGACAATCAACAACAACAAAAAAAAGTTGACTGCGACGGCTGACACTTCAAAAATAGGTGGAAATTGGAATATTTCTTCACTAAAATACTCGACAACTGTGTCTGCCTCATTTGCAAAGAGACTGTCACTGTTTTTAAAGAATTCAATGTGAGGTGATATAACCAAACAAGACATGCTGACATTTACAAGATTACAGGAAAGATACGTAGCGAGAAATTGAAGCAACTTGAAGCTAGTTTAATTTTACAGCAGCAGTATTTCACAAGAGCCCGAGAGTCGAAAGAGAACGCCACAAAGGCTAGTTGCGAGATTGTTGAAATTATTAATTAAAAAAAATAATAAAGCAAATATGACACACAGAATGGCTTGCTAAAATTTGCTTAAATATATTGTTCTACGTAAAGAACGTCAGCCAAGGTCGGCCCCCCACATTTTTACCACACCAAATCTGGCCCCCTTTGCAAAAAGTTTGGACACCCCTGCCGTACATGAATAAAAAAGCAGCAGTATGGGAAGTTGTTGACTCTCAGAAAAGACCGGAAATTTTAAAATGCCATCCAAATTCATAGCAAAGTAGACGAGCGATGACGCACAGGCATAGGGTGGTGCGTATCGGTGCCGCTGCAGTTGCATCGCACCCTGTCTGTTGGCTTTCAGCTCAACGGCGATGACTTTGGCAATTCCCCATCGCTCCTTGCTTCCTCTGTATCGAGCCCCTGAGTCGGACTTATTTCCTCCGTTGGCCCCTTTTGAAACAGTGCTGGCGGGTTTGTTGGAAAGAAAGTAGTCAGTTATTGGCCTTTTCGCCATTGTTCGCAAGTGCTGTCAAGTTTTCCCACAACCCCAATTATAACCCGCTCCACACATCACCCACCTCCACCTTCTTTTTCTTCTGTTGTATTTTCTCTTGGCAAACCAGATCGTTACATTACCATTAACTAGTGGATTTAACCGTGAAGGAGTTTGTCAACCAAAACAAACAAACAAACAAACAAACAAAAAAGCGCAATGTTACTGGTCGCGCTTGTGCGAGTAGATGAAAAAAAATACTCAGACTGGCTCTAATTTTAGTTGCAAAATGCAACCATGTGGTCGCTGATCAGTCTTAAATGTTACGTCATTTTTACATTTCTAAGTTGATGTCAGCCCACAGGCCTACTCGAGAAAACTAGGTATGTCCTGATTTCATATTTTTGCATGTGCGTCTGAGTCACCTTGTAACGCGTAGCAGGGTAGGAGGCATGCATTGAAGGTAAAAAAGGGAGCAGACTTCCACTTATGCACTTTTAATACACAAAAAAATAAATAAACCAGCTTGACCACTCGTCTCTAGGGAGTGCAGCGGACCACGTACACGCAGTCGCAATTGACTCCACCAAAAAGTGAGTAACAACTGAAAAAGAAGACGAACATGAATATAGAGCCGCCATCATGTGGTGGATGTTGTAAAGAACAAAAAGGAACACGGGTGACCTTTACAACCTTATTGGAATAAATGGGTCTGCCGATACAAAGTCCTGATCCGATACCTCGGAAATGTATTAAGGAGGGGTAAAAAACTAGGGCTGCAACTATCGATTGTTTTCATAGTCGATTAATCTATCAACTAGTTAGTTCGAATAATCGAGTAATCTGATTAGGAACATTTAATGCGGAATAAATGTTAGAAGATGTAAAACAAAGGCTTGCGATAACTGCACTTTCAAAAGAGCACTAAATGCTAATACAACATAAAATTCCTGAGTGTTTCTTCAAACATTCATTTAAAAATAAATTAAAATACCTGAGCTTGGCCTCAAATGGTCAAAAAAATAAAAAAATAAATAAATGAGGATCTAAGTACAACAAAAGAACAATTGGCTAACCTGCATAGCTAAAGTCCGCCAGCTTAAATGCTATAAAATGCTTTTTTTTTTTTTTTTTTTTTTTTTTTTTTTACACAATTCTCTTAACAAATCGTTCAAACACATATTCCCACAAAAAAATGGCTAATTATACCTATAAACTAAATAACGAATGCATAAAAAAAAACACATTAGCTCAAACAAAAACTCATCTTATGTTGATCTTAACAGGGAGCAGCTGGATTCAGCCATGTTAAATGAGTTATATCATATTCACTGTTGCCACTAGAGGGTAATGTATCCAACCAAAGCAATAAAACTAAGTGCAAACACTTTCAAAACAAACCATTACAATGCCACTCTAACTAAATTAATCCTCAAATCAATAAAATTTGATTCAAAGCTTTTTTTCTAATCAAATTACTCGAGTCAATCGATTAATGGTTGCAGCACTATAAAAAACACATCCACTTGTCTTTTTTTCCCCCAATTTGAACAAAACTACTCCAACATTTAATCATGTAAAAGGGTTTATTAGTACAGACGTTTCAATGAAACGAAAAAGAAATTAGACATCTATCGCCGTCAATGGCAGCTAATGAAGTAACACATTAAAAATAAATACATTTTAAAATCTGATATTTTTTACCCAATTTCGATCCTTTAAAAAAGGCATGATCGGATCAGGAACATTCCTAGAGAAAGACATAGGAGAATGGACCGCATGATTGTGTAGTATGATTTGGTGTTCATTTTGTGTTTCAGAATGCTGCCAAGCAAGGTGCAGCCGCGGCCACTCAAACCATCGCCGCCGCTCAGAATGCTGCCGCCTCCAACAAGAACACAGCCGCTCACCAGCAGTTGGTTCAGAGCTGCAAGGTGGGCATCATTATGTTATTTATGAGATATTGTATACGGTACCTCAGGGGAATGAGAGTCCCAATCACTTTGCCACAGCATATTAGTATATCACGAGTGCTAATTAAGTGTGCCATGGGAAATGAGCTAATTTTACGCATATTGGTTTGTAAATTGCAATTTATTTACCGCAATTAATCTAATTTTTGTTTATCTGTCTATGCAAGTATAGTAACTGGCGGTACAATTCATTTCCATCACAACTCATATTAGTTGCATTAAGCATTAGTTTTTCGAATGTAAAATACATGCCTGTTTTTTAGGGTTGTTTCCATTGTGACTAGATAGACTGTTTGCATTCAGGTGTGCTTTAACGACAACATTTCTGTTCACCAAGGATTTTGCATAATCCAAACCAACACTGGGCAATTCAAACTATATATAAATGTCCAAGGTAAATGAAATATTTGCAATGGAAAGTTACCAAAACAGGCTGCTGCATTGCATTAGATAATGTAAACTTGACCTTATACTTCGTGAAGCTGCTCATTCTCCAATGTTAATTTTGAACGTCCTGTGCCTCATAATTATAAACAATTAAATGTTATGATCACAAGGCGGCTCAATGTTTAATTTGATCCGCAGCCACAATTTATTTCTTGACTGACACAGGATCTGTTGTTCTAACTTATAAATCTGCTCATTTCTGCCTGTTTTTAATAGAAAATATATTTAATATTTTGATCACATTCAGAAAAAAAATACCGTTTTTTTTGTTTTGTTTTTTTTAAATAATCACAATTCACATGCAATTACTGTATTTTTCGGACTGTATGTCGCACCTAAGTATAAGTCGCAAAAGCCCAAAAATGCGCAATGAAGAGGAAAAACAAACATATATCGCACCGGAGTATAAATCACATTTTTGGGGTGAATTTACTTGATAAAATCCAACACATAGAACAGATATGTCATCTTGAAAGGCAATTTAAAATAAAATACAATAGAGAACACCATGCTGAATAAGTGTACAGTATGATAATGTTACATAATTCATGAACAGCGAAATGCGAACGTGGCCGGTATGTTAACGTAACATAGCTATTTAGAGTTATTCAGATAACTATAGCATAAAGAACATGCTAACAAGTTTACCAAACCATCAGTGTCACTCCAAAACATTAAAATAACATTTGAAATGATATAATAATGTGTTAAAAATTTCACACATATATCGCTCCAGAGTATAAGTCACACCCCCAGCCAAACTATGGAAAAAAACAAAACAAAACAAAAAAAACTGCGACCTATAGTCCGAAAAATACGCTATTTGAAAGGGATTACATTTATTGCATGATATTAATTTTATGCTATACAAGTGCATATACTTGTGCTGGGTTGTTGGGGCCAAGGTTTGTCAAATCGACACACAAGATACCTTGAAATCAGGGCTTCCCCATGATTTTTGGCCGCCAATTCAGTGGTTCCACACTTCCCACCTTTAGCCGCAAGTTGTTTAATTTTGCTCCCCTTAAAAATGAATCTCCGGGTCAGATTGCAGGACCAAATGCAGACCACAAAATTCGTAGGCCCCAGCTACATTCCAAAAACACCACTTCTGGAAAATAGTCCTATTCATGGTTTATCGATTGTCAGTTTGTCGCTCTATTTGGGGGAGCTTTGGTGTGAAAATGGTGACTGTCAACGACCCCAACAACGAATCTGCCAATTTTCATTAAAATCAAACATACGGTTTGGGAGCAATGAAATTTATATCTGTTTTGGGATTTTGTTGATTTTCTGCACTATTGAAAACTCAGCAACCTTGGAACTTCTGAGAAACACAATTGATGACACTCTCTGAGGGTGTCAAATTTGGACTAAAATCAAAATACAAAACCTACTTAAGAACACTCGCGGACGCTTATAGAACAAATGTGTACATTTTCAAGAAAACTGGTTGAGCCGGTTCAGCAACGAACACACAAAGTTCCATTTATATTAGTGCTTTCAAATGTATCGCGTTAACGGGCGGTAATTAATTTTTATAAAATAATCACGTTAATATATTTGACACAATTAACACATGCACCTAATGACCCTTTCATGCGTTGCCTCCAACAGTTTACAATGATGCCATTTTAGCACATTGAGAGCGAAAAGGCAGAGAAATGCGAGTGGACACAGGCGTTCATTGGACCGTGCCTTTTATTGGCCTAAGCTTTGGCAACTCTTTCACAACTAATATAAGTATTGTGGTGAACGACGTGGGGAAGAATGGCAGGAGACGATCTTTTTTTTAGCTCGCTTAATTGAATATAACGCGGATCATACTGTATACCATTGGCAGCCACCACTGACAGTCATGGTTGCCCAACTTCCCATCATGCATTTGGGCGGGAAAATTAAGTCGCTACAATATCATTTAGTGAAAGCACAGTAAAAATAATATTCCTATTCCTCAAAAAAATAATTTTCACAAAAAGAAAAGCGCTCAACGCAAAGAGAACTGGCAATCCCAATCAAAATAGCTATGCAAAATACACATAAAACTTACTCCGAATTTGCCTTGGCTAGATATCTAATTAATTAAAACTCGGCATTGACACCTTGTGGTGTATTTCAATCACTACCTTACATAGTTAAAGACACTGTGGAAGAACGGCAGGGAGCCCATGTGACGTCCCGCTCAGCGACGTCAACAATGGCGAGCTATTAGTTTATTTTTTGATTGAAAATTTTACAAATTTTATTAAAACGAAAACATTAAGAGGGGTTTTAATATAAAATTACTTAATATACTATATTATAATGTATAATATAATATTACAATATATAATATAAAAATATATAATATTATAATAATTATAATATTATACTAAAATTACAATTAATACATGCACCTAATGACCCGTTCATGCGTTGCCTCCAACAGTTTACAATGACGCCGTTTTAGCACATTGAGAGCGAAAAGGCAGAGAAATGCGAGTGGACACAGGCGTTCATTGGACCGCGCTTTTTATTGGCTTAAGCTTTGGCAACTTTTTTTTATTACTAATATAAGTATTGTAGCGAACGACATTGGGAAGAATGACAGGATCTTTTTCTTAACACGCTTGATTGAACACAACGCAGAACATACTGTATACCATTTGCTGCCACCACTCAAAGTCATGGTTGCCCAACTTCCCATCATGCATATGAGTGGAACCGTTAAGTCAGTACAGTATCATTTAGTGAAAGCACAACAAAAATAATATTCCTATCTCACAAATAAATAATGTTCACATAAAGAAAAGCGCTCAAAGCAAAGAGAACTGGCATTCCCATTCAAAATAGCTATGCAAAATACATGCCTTGGCTAGATCTGTAATTAATTTAAAACTTGCCATTGGCACATTGTGGTGTATTTCAATCACTACCTTACGTACTTAAAGACACTGTGGAAGAACGGCAGGGAGCCCATGTGACGTCCCGCTCGGCGATGTCAACAATGGCGAGCTATTAGTTTATTTTTTGATTTTATTGAAACGAAAACATTAAGAGGGATTTTGATATCAAATTACTATAACTTGTACTCAAATTTATCTTTAAGAACTACAAGTCTTTCTATCCGTGGATCCCTTTAACAGAAAGAATGTTAATAATGTTAATGCCATCTTGTGGATTTATTGTCATAATAACCAAATACAGTACTTATGTACAGTATGTTGAATTTTTATGTCCGTTTTGTGTCTTATCTTTCCATTCCAACAATAATTTACAGAAAAATATGGCATATTTTAGAGATGGTTTGAATTGTGATTAATTACGATTAATTAGTTTTTAAGCTGTGATTAACTCTATTAAAAATTTTAATCGTTTGACAGCCCTAATTTACATACAAGTTTAGATCACTCAGCCCTATATATTTATGTACAATAAACGGCTATTATTAGGCCGAAAGTTAAAACACGCTTGATTAGAAATATATTTTTACATACAGTATAACTATGACTTTTGCGCTGAAGCTTGTTTTAAAGCAAACAGTGAATCGACTCAAAATCACAGTATCGGCCAGAAAATTTGCAATTAGATTTTTTTTTTTTTTTTTTTTTCAAAAATCTTACAGCCCTAGCGCCAAGCACTGAAATGCATTACTCGGTTGCTTTGGGATGTAGCAAATAGACAGCGTATGATTTTTAAATAAGCCAAGTTGATAATTAACAATTAATCATGAATTGCTTGATGTTTCTCATGTTTTATGTAGGCAGTGGCTGACCACATCCCTCAGCTGGTCCAGGGGGTGCGCAGCAGTCAGGCCAAACCAGACGACATCAGTGCACAACTTGCCCTCATTATTGCCAGCCAGAACTTCCTACAGGTGCAACGCACACACTCACACACGCTTATGGGAAAGGAATGTTGAAATTTGATGCCCCAGAATTGTCATGACTACTCTTGGAATGAGGCTGATCAAAGTATAAATAGAGCTTGCTCCTTGCTGGGACATTTTTGAAATGGACCTACAACCTATTTTTAATGAGAGAGCTCAATAGGCACTCCCGTAGTGCAATTTTGAGCTCAGTGATTCAGCTACCGTAATTTTCGGACTAATAAGGCGCACCTGATTATAAGCCACCACCCACCAAATCTGACACAAAAACGGCATTTGTTCATCGATAAGCCTCACTGTGTTATGGGATATTTACCGTCATTTTTGGACTATAAGCCGCTACTTTTTTCCTTCATTTTGAATCCTGCGGCTCATAGGTCAGTGTGGCATATTTGTTGATTTATTTGGGTAATAGGTAACACTTTCAGCGTCATAAGACTGCAACAAGGACGTCATAATTATGACTTGACACTATCATGGGCATTAGTGACATTATGAATTATGTCACTAACTCCATTTATGTCTAGCTTGGATCTTTACATCCGTTCAAAAGTGAGATAATTTGCCGGATGACAAAAAATGACATCTATCATAAGCATTCATTAATGCTCATGGCAGTGTCATGTCATAATTATGATGGTGTTATGACAGGCTTAAGACACCACTATCAAATAAAGTGGTACTAAATAACATAACTAGCAATTAAAGAAACAACTGGGACAGTGACTGAAGATATAATTAGCACAATCATGAATTAGAAATAATTAGCACGATCATGAATGTTTGTTATTTACATCTGTAGCGCCGCAGTGCATGTTAGGAGGCATGTTGGATGACAACAGTGTTAACAGCAGGTGGCAGCAGATGTTGACTGTCTCCCCAAAGGCAGCAGGAGTGGCCAAATGAAGCTTCTTGAAGCAATGAAGCTTTGCAGCCCATAGGTTCAAAGCTTCGTGGTGGTTCATTTGGTCTCATAACAGTCTTAAAATGACGCTGTGAAATATAGTGTTACCGAATCGCGTAATACAGTGAAGATAGCTGCGGCTTATAGTCCAGTGCGGCTTATCAATGAACAAATACTGTTTTCGTATCAAATGTGGTGGATGGCGGCTTTTAGTCAGGTGCTCCTTAAAGTCCAAAAATTATGGTACACCAAAAGATATTAACTGGTAAAACTTTATTTGAAAGCTGCATCATAAGACTGTGTAAAACCAAATGAATCACTATTAAGCTTTGAACCAATTTGTTGCAAAGCTTCATTGCTTCAAGAAGCTTCATTTGGCCATCACTGCTCCCTTGGGGCAGACAGTCAACCTTTGCTGCAAGCTGCTGTCAACACTGTTGTCGTCCAGCATGCCTCCTGGCATGCATTGCAACGCTACAGATGTAAATAACAATCACAATTCATGTTCTGTTCTAATTATTTCTTCAGTTACTGTTCCAGTTGTTTCATTAATTACGAGTTATATATTTGCTAACACTTTATTTGCCATAGAACTGCTATAAGTCCATCATAATTATGACATGACACTGCCATGATCATTATTAAATGCTTATGATACATGTCATTTTCTGTCATCCGGAAAATTATCTCATGTTAGCTCACTATTAGACAATGGGACTCTTATATTACAATGTATTTACAATGTATCTATTTACGTCTGTGTGTGAGTAATTCAGCGTCTATTAGGGGACAGTCACAATTTACAGGAATTCGATTCATCATAACTTTTCTGGAGTTCTGCTTTCCACAGCAGATTTAAAAATATATTTATTTATTGTCCCTACTCTATGCAGCCTGGTACTAAGATGGTGACTTCCGCCAAGTCATCAGTTCCCACAGTGACAGATCAGGCTGCAGCCATGCAGCTGGGTCAGTGTGCCAAGAACCTGGCCACCTGCCTGGCAGAGCTAAGAACAGCCGCACAAAAGGTAGCAAACATACTTTTAATTTGTATTTTGTATTTAATACACAGAACTGTTTCAATTGTGAAAGTACTATGCTTTTTAAAAATGCTGTTTTATGGGTAACATGTAGCTAGTTACTGTTTCTTTGGTTACAATTAAAGCAGTTGCAATCTCTCTGGCAACAATTAATTTCACAAATACTATATGTGAGAATGGAGAATCATTACTGTATCTTAACTTTCATCTTTTCTATGAAATCATACATTTTTGTCGAGACAATTTTGTGAAGTCTTTCGTACTGTTTTTTAGGCACATGAAGCCTGTGGCCCCATGGAGATTGACTCTGCATTGACTGCTATACAGACATTAAAGAATGAGCTGCAGGACGCCAGGCTAGCTGCTGGCAACGGGCAACTAAAACCTCTGCCGGGAGAATCGGTAAAAAAGTCACATTACACTGGAAAATGAACGTTATTTTATTTTATGTTATTTTTTAATTTAATTGTGAAATTCTTTTATCTCTATTAAGTTGGAAAAGTGCGCTCAGGAGCTGGGCAGCACCTCCAAATCGGTCGGGTCCTCTATGGCACAGCTACTCACCTGTGCAGCCCAAGGCAATGAACACTACACAGGTGGGTGCTGTGGATGAACTTAACATAACGTTTTTGAATTGGAGCTGCTTAATATTGTCTTAAAACTTAATCACAAATATTTTTCACCAAAATAAGATATTAATTCTTTGGATAACAGTACTTTATATATATTTGCTGATGTTACAAAGTCTGCCATGATTTGATTTTGTTTCTATTCCAATGAAGGGCATATGATCAGTCCATTACAATATTATGTACATACGTATTTATTACAATCTGTTGCATTTTACCTTACGCAAAAAAAACAAAACAAAGTAATTTAAAATAAGTTGGCAATTATGTTGCTGATACAATTTAAACATTTGAATGAAAACCTTTAAAAAAATTATTATTGACTGTATAAGATGACATTGTTAATTGATGTTATGTTTCACTCAATTTGATTCGATTGTTGCTGAACCAATCGAAAAATTGATCCAACTTGATACACAGTGATCCCTCGCTACTTAGCGCTTCAAACTTCACGCCCTCAGTCCATCGCGGATAAATTTTTTTTTTTTAATTTAAAAAAATTAATAAATAAATGCAGTAATTTATAGAGCCCGATCCGATCCCGTAGTCTCTTACTCTAGGTCCTGCTGCTTTTTTGGGTCAGGCAGGGCACTTGAATTGCTTTTTAAAGTTAAGGATGATTGACAGACGTTAAGGTTTGATCTTGCCAGAGACGCCTGTAAGCCGAGACTTCAAAATGCCGCATACGTCAATCATCATTTAACTTGTTAAACAGTTGCTGTGGCAACTCATTCGGTGTAAGTGAGCAGGTTGAGCGGATTTGAATGGATTCACTCAATGAAGCATTTGATAAAGACAAGCATTTTTCTACCTAATGCTTGTTAATAAAATGTATTTGGTGGGACAGTAACATGTTTAGAACTTATCATAATTATTACATTTGAAGTGTTTGAAAACCATTTATTAAAATATATGTATATATCAGAGGTTGCGCTAGACTTTTTCGTTGTCTGTCATTTTGACTGACAGGGTCATAAAAATCCGGTCATAATCTATTTTTACCCGTCACTTAAATTTTTAAAATGATGATAATGACATTGTGGTGACCCTTTGTTTGGCATAATTCACCTTCCGTATTTGTGTGTCCATTTGGCCAAGCGCGTTACCGGCTACGACACAGTCACGTGACAGAGACACTTAAGAGCCACGCGCGTTCCGGCTTGAATAGAGAGTTCACAGAGAGTAGCAGAGCTACAGCGGCTGGACACAGCAATTCGAGCTAACAAGACTCTTAACATTGCATACCGCTTCAACATATTCAATAGTATTTAGTTTTCATTCATTTTAAATTAATATTCTGTCCGAACAAGCTTAACAGAGAATCCACACCGTGCCATCACACATCAAGCAGATGAATATGTAACTTTTTCTCCGCAGTGACAAAAACAGCTGACTGTGGCCCCAATAGGTAGGCTACAATATGGAACAATGAAATTAACAGTTCACCTGCTGTGGCCTGAACGGAGTATTACACCTTCCTCCTGGTGCGCATGGACTTGAATTGCGTGCCCGCTTGTGCAGTCCCTGTTTTTTCACCTCTTTTATCAACACCATCGTCGTTTTTTTTTTTTTTGAAGAAACTCCGGACACTCAGTTGCCTTGACATTTTTCAGAGTAAGGCCAACGACGTCATGCATCAAGAGAGACAATAGCTAATTAATATGCTCACTCGCCACCCTGTGGTCTGGGGTGTGAATTGCAACCTGTCAAAATGACAGGTGGACTTCAGTTTTTTCCGTCACCGTTTTAAAAAAACGGTCAACGACGGAAAATATTGGGTTAACGCGACCCCTGGTATATATAGATATATATATGTTTTTTTTAATTATGAAAAAACAGATCATACATGTATCTCTTCCCCATGCTAAATCTGAATAAATATTAAATACATTGAACACAAAAAAATATATCTATTTAAGAAAAAATATAATATCAAAAATCATAACACAAACCGGAATTAATCTCTCAAATACATTAAGTGCCCAACTTTGAATAAAATTTTTCTTTATCTGTACCCACACATGCTCATGTACTGCGATAGGCATAGCGGCAAGAGAAACTGCACAGGCTTTGAAGACACTGGCACAGGCGGCTCGTGGGGTCGCAGCATCCACCACCGATCCCAAAGCGGCCGCCGCCATGCTGGAGTCGGCCCGCGACGTCATGGAGGGCTCTGCGCTTCTCATACACGAAGCCAAAGAGGCGCTCGTCAGCCCTGGAGATGCTGAGAGCCAGCAAAGGTTGGCCCAGGTGAGCTTAATTAAAAATATGAATAAATAAATAACATTAAAACCCCTTAGAACAGTAGGAAAATTGTTACTCCGCTTACTTAATTTCAGTGCTATAAGTGATAATATTCCAAAGTTACTGTGTGGTCAATGTAAAAATTGTTCATTTTCTTAGCATATCTGGTGCATCTAAAGTATCACTATCGATGGCAGTCATTTAGTTGAAAAGGGTAGTAAGGCTTTCTTAAAACTTCAAATGCGTGATACTTGATACTAGAGATAGACCGGTTATCGGCCGGGCAGATTATCGGTGCAAATATTTGGACATTTTTTTACCGTAATTTTCAGATTATAAGGCGCACCTGACTATAAACCGCCACCCATACAATTTGACACGAAAACGACGTTTGTTCACAACCTAAGGCGCACCAGAATATAAGCCGCAACTGTCCTCACCGTATTATGGTACATTTACACCAAAAGATATTAACCGTTAATACTTTACCATCATAATTATGACATGACACTGTCATGAGTATTAATGAATGCTTATGACAAATTATTTCGCTTTTGAATGGATATCAGAGATCCAAGATGGATGTAAATGGAGTTAGTGACAAAATTTGCCAAATGACACTTAATGATATCTGTCATAACCATTCATTAATGCCCATGACTGTGTCATGTCATAATTATGACTGTGTTATGACACCGCTGTCAAATAAGGTGTTACCTGACTATAAGCCCCAGGATTCAAAATGAGGCTCATAGTCCGCAAATTACGGAATTGTGGAGAAATTCAGGGATCTATTACAGGAGGTGCTGCTGAGACTGAGAACTCCCTGTATTTGTATTTTCTGTGGAAATTTTTCAGAGAGCTATTTATTTAACCTTTAATGCAGCTCTATAAGAGATGCTTCTGAGTCTAAGAAACTCAGGCACCTTTTAATTTGTATTCGTCAGATTCAATAAGCATGCTTTAGGCATTTCAATAAAGTTCAGTGTTTGCGTTATTGAATTTTTTTTACACCAATTTTTTACACTTTTACTGCAAATGAATATCGGCTCCAAAAATCGGTTATCGGCCCCTCTACATACTAATAATTGGTATCGGTCCTGAAAAACCCATATCGGTCGATCTTTAGATAAGACTTTCTTTTAAATATTTCCATTTGCGACAGAAGGTAAGAAGCTGTACATCTGTCATCTTAAGCAAGAGACGGCGCTATAATTAAGCAGGTGGTGTATTTCATAAGCAAAACATCTTTAATGATTTATGCCTCATTTTATTTTCCCAACTAAATAAATACTTTAGTGTGCGACAAACACGAAAGTTGTGCTGCTTGTTAATGCAGTAGTGTTTTGTATTATTACTCATTCTATTAGGGATCATTTTAATTTTTTTCTGCTCTTCTTCAAACCTGCAGGTGGCTAAAGCCGTGTCTCATTCATTGAACAACTGCGTGAATTGTCTGCCTGGTCAGAAAGATGTTGACATGGCTCTCAAGAGCATCGGGGAGGCTAGCAAGAAGCTCCTCATTGAAAGTGTGAGTAGCATGGAGCCTCCTGCAGGCGCCGGTTCCTCCTAGTAAGCATAAAAGGGAAAGAAACAGCATTGTTTACTTTGCTTTTTAGATCCCGCCAGCCTCCAAGACCTTTCAAGAGGCGCAGCGCGAGCTCAATCAGACGGCGGCTGATCTGAACCAGTCTGCGGGCGAGGTTGTTCACGCCTCCAGGGGCTCCAGCAGCCAGCTGGCGGTGGCGTCTGGCAAGTTCAGTGAAGATTTTGATGAGTTCTTGGACGCCGGCATTGAGATGGCAGGGCACACTCAGGTCCGTTTTGCTTCTTGTAAACTTTGCACATAATACACAACATAACTGTAGAGCCTCAGCCAAGATTCAAAACCTATTGTATAAAGACTACAATTAGACTAAAATTAAACTGCTTTGCTGCTATGTTATGTTCTGATTTTGCTTTAACCTACATTGTTTTTAATAGTTTCCACTTTTGAGGTAGCTTTCATGTACTATTGTTTGTTTTGTGTTGTGTGCCATGTCATCTCAGAAGAGGGATGACCAAGTGCAAGTCATCAGTAACCTGAAGAACATCTCCATGGCCTCTAGCAAGTTGTTGCTGGCTGCCAAGAGCTTATCAGTAGATCCTGCAGCAGCCAATGCCAAGAACCTGCTATCAGCTGCTGCAAGGTACCACCAAAATGTTATTTGCATTGATATGAATGTTTTTATTTATGGCCTTGTCCACACACACGGACTTGTGTCATCCTGATTTTGCCCCTTTCTGACAAGGGATGATATCATGAAAAACATAAATGCCGTATATAATTATCCTATAAGTACCAATGTGACATGATTCTAAAAAACATAGTCTGTCAAAATACTGCTTATGAATGGAATGATTACTTCAAACTCAGCAAAATTTTGACAATGGGTTGATGGGTTCAGTCAGTGTTTTCTATCTGAAAGAAGTCTTTTGGGTAGAACATTTTTGTGTCATATCGCCTGTAGAAATTCTAATAAAAATTAGAGATAGACCAATTATCAGCCTGGCCGATTGCCACCGCCGATATTTGGAAATTTGTATCGGCCAATTTTTTTTGTTTGTTTGAATCAGACTGGTCGATATGAAAGAAAATCAATTTAAAACTGGGTTAGATATTTATTATTTCTTTGTTTAGTTTGCTTGATTTGTTTGCTGCAGCTTCCTGACTGATATTTTATTAAGACCTGTAAATCTACCATTGCAATAGTCCAATCTACTGAAAATGAATGCATGCATAAGTTTTTCCCTGGTCTAAATGAATAAATAAATAAAAGCTTCCAACTATTTCAAATGAACATTAACAGATCAGCACATACTGCTGGTAGCATCTACCAGGACGACACCAACTTGGTGATAATACACACTCAGCAGGAAAACAGTACATTATTTTCAATTATTTATACCCACCTGGACACCACAAACTGTATGTAAAAAAAAAAAAAAAAAGTCTGGGATTTTAAGAGGATGCTCGCTGTTCACATATGCTATGCTAACGCTACGGGTTACATTTAGTGTGTGATGATCACTCAGCACAGACTTGAAAGGCAAAAACAACTTTGCATATTCTCTCTGGCCAATATAAGAAAACAAATCTTACTGCATGGACACTGGAGACTACACACTGGTGAGTCGGGAAGAGGGTGATGCAGCACGTCACGTCATGAGTGACACAAACAGACACTGCTGTGATGCAGGCTAACTACACATAAAAATGTCACACATTATGAACATGTGACGGAAACTATTGCGCATTTTCGTCGCATTCTCGTCTTGTCAGATGAAAACTGGAATTCATCTCGTTATATTTTAGTCTCCCCAAAAAAACGTTTTTATCTCGTTATCGTCTCGTCGTCATAATAAAGTCTTCGTTGACGAAATATTTTCGTTATCGTCATCGTTGACGAAAACAACACTGCGAGCCAGCTAACCTTTTTAGTATGTCCCATTTTGTTTATTTTTTTTATGTCGTTAGCTACCTTTGCTAAATACACGAGTTGTATTTTACTTCCAATACATCTGCATTTCGTCTTTTACAACTGTTTGTTTTGAATCATTTACTTGGATGCAACTTTTAGCTTTTTATGTGCATTAGATTTGAATCAAATCATTACTAAAGTGTAGCTTTTTCTTTTTCCTCTAATTAAGAACACTGATTAAACTGTAATTGTTCAGAAGCTAACAATAATAAACATGCTTTTGTGACTAAACCTATGCCTTGTTCTTGATTAATACCCATTGTTGGTCTTAATGGTGTTGTTTTTATGCTGTGATAATTGGTGTTTTTTAAAAAAATAAAAAATAAAATCACTTCACTGCTGTAGAGTACTGAGTTTTCTGCTTCTTTTGTTTCAGAGCTGTGACTGACAGTATCAACCAGCTGATCACGCTGTGCACTCAGCAGGCACCTGGCCAGAAGGAGTGTGATAACGCACTGAGGGAGCTCGAGGTTATTCACATTCATTTTTTAAATCATATTTCCCACGAAGAAACAAGTATGAGTTGAGTTGAAGATATCTATCTATTTGGAAGGAAATCAGAGCCAAGATGTCTTGCTTGATGGTAGTCAATATTAGATAAAGGATTTGTGGGATTTCTTGTATGTTTTGAGTAAAAGGCAAAGCTAGAATTATGCTTTATCTGTGTGTAAAAGAGGCTTACTCGATTCGTTTAGGCCGTACGGGGAATGCTGGACAACCCCAACGAACCTGTTAATGACCTCTCCTACTTTGACTGCATCGAGAGTGTCATGGAAAATTCCAAGGTAGGCTATCCCGGTCCACCAGCAGGAAGCTAAAACATCCCTCATCTCCGACCGTCTGTTACGCCACTCTTTTTATTCATGGTGGGCTGTGCAGATCTTGGGAGAGTCAATGGCTGGAATTTCCCAGAACTGTAAGACAGGAGATGTGATGTCATTTGGAAGCTGTGTCGGATTGGCGTCCAAAGCCCTTTGTGGGCTTACTGAAGCTGCTGGACAGGTATGTACGAACTCCCAAATGACATTCATTTGTGTGGCGTGAGAACAGTGTACAGTGTCATTCCTCCATCTGTTGTGAAAATCCACACAGACTTATGAATCTCAAGGCAAATATCTTGTGAGTTTACAAAGGTATCCTAAATTATTAGTTGAACTTGTTCTGTGACCAAGCTTGTGATTATTCTGTTGAATATCTTACATTTCTATATAAAATGTGATCTGACCTTCATCAAGATCGCAAAAATAAATCGGCATGACATTAAAAGAGCTATTCACAGCAGGCATCTTGGGAATTTTTCTGAACTACAACAGTTGGGAAAAGAGGAATAGTCCAAAATTGATCCTGATTGTTGCGCTCGTCTGTTCTGCAACTACAGGAAACACAGGAAGGTCAACTAATTATTAAATCTAAAGCTTCAATTACTTTTTCCTCTCTGTCCTTGATTGTTTTTTCTTGTTATTTTGATGATCATGCCACATTTTCTGCCCAAGTATTTATTAAAAACATATAATAAATTCCAAGTGGTTTGCATAATCTTTACTTCCACTGTCAGTGAATTTCCCCTGTTGACATGAACTGAAATTTTATTCATATGTTATTGTCCTCGTAGCAACATTTACGCGTGTATGTTTTCTTAATATACTCTATATCACAGGCATCCTACCTGGTGGGTGTGTCGGATCCCAATAGTCACGCAGGTCACCAGGGCTTGGTGGACCCCATCCAATTTGCAAAAGCCAACCAGGCAATCCAGATGGCCTGTCAGAATCTTGTGGATCCAGAGAGTAGCGCATCGCAGGTACATTCAGCCATTAAATAAAACAGCTTAACTTAATGTTTATTGTTTGTCAAGCAAGATGTTTTCCTTACTATATGACTGCAAAGTGCTGAAAATTGTCCTCTCTTCCTGGAGGGCTAATACATGCTATTACAATCACAGATACTTTGAGTAAAGTGCTGCATTGACCTTTAAGGGAACGTGAATCCTCAGGAACATTTTCTCCCTGCTGATTTTACAGGTACTCTCAGCAGCCACAATTGTGGCAAAGCACACGTCAGCGCTGTGCAATGCCTGCCGTCTTGCCTCCTCGAAGACCACCAATCCCGTCGCCAAGAGGCACTTTGTTCAGTCGGCTAAGGAGGTGGCCAACAGCACAGCCAACCTGGTCAAAACTATTAAGGTGAGTCTAGTCCAGCCAGAGCTTGATCGTCTTTAGCTAATTGCATGTTTATCCAAGATTTAGCCCAACCCTAACAGTATACATTGGATTATAGAATAACTGATTCATAATAGTTATTTCAGTTTGTTAAAGGAATCCACGGATTGAAAAGACTTGTAATTCTTTAAAAGATAAACGTTATTATGAGTTAAAATAATTTAATATTGAAACTAGGGTTGTTCCGATCATGTTTTTTTGCTCCCGATCCGATCCCGATCGTTTTAGTTTGAGTATCTGCTGATCCCGATATTTCCCGATCCGATTGCTTTTTTTTGCCCCCGATTCAATTCCAATCATTCCTGATAATTTTCCCCGATCATATACATTTTGGCAATGCATTAAGAAAAAAATGAATAAAACTCCGACGAATATATACATTCAACATACAGTACTTAAGTACTGTATTTGTTTATTATGACAATAAATCCTCAAGATGGCATTTACATTATTAACATTCTTTCTGTGAGAGGGATCCACGGATAGAAAGACTTGTGACTTTGTATATTGTGACTAAATATTGCCATCTAGTGTATTTGTTGAGCTTTCAGTAAATGATACTGTGGACATCCCAAATGCATGATGGGAAGTGGAACCATGACTGTGCTACGTGCTACCAATTGCTATATCTTCTCCGCGTTGAGAAAAAAACCTAAGGTGTCAAGACAATGATCAATTGCGGCCTTGCTTGCCCACATCGCTTCCCATGATGTTTCTAATCATAGGGAGAGGGAGTGCAAGGCTTTAGCCAATTACAAAAGGCTCCAAAGGCTGCCAAAGTTCACTCTACTCATTTTGCGCTGCCTTTTATCTCTTTATATAGGTAAAACGGCGTCATTACAGATTGAGCGCGACAATGAGTGAGAGGGTCATGCAGCGCATGCATTTATTGCGTTAAATATTTTAACGTGACACATTTTTTTAAAAATTAATTGCCGTCGTTATCAGGATAAATTTGATAACCCTACCTTAAGCCTAAACTCAAGACTCTGGATGAGTGTACAATATTATGTCTGTGACGTTAAATACAATTAGAAAACGATTTAATTAAAATTTTATATATATATATATATATATATATATATATATATATATATATATATATATATATATAATATATATTAAGGGTGTCAACAATAATCGATGCGGCGATGCATCCCGATGCGGGGCAGGGACGATTCGATTCGATGCGGGCAACACGCTGAATCGATTCAGCGCATTTTAAAATATATAAGTACAGTACGTTCAAAAATCTTCCCTGCGCAATTCCGGTGATGCAATGGATTTGGTTTCCCCATTTGTATTGTTATTCTCATGTTTACCTGTAAAGAGAGCTACTTTACATTCAAAGCAAGCCCGTAGAGGTTAGATCGGGCCTAAAAAATTCCAGCCCAACCCACACGGCCCGTTGGTATTGAAGCCCGACCGGCCAGATCAATTAACTATAGATTTGCATGCCCAAGCCGAGTGATGCGGAAAAAAAAACGCAGCAGCAGCAGCAATTTATTTTCATTTCTTCAAGTTTTCTTACTGTTTAAATAGTCTACATATTTTTATAAGAGTTATAAAAGCCTTTACACAACGAAATAACGCTGGGAAAGTTTAATATAAAAAAAACACGGTTTTGCAGACACACAGAGGAGAAGATTCGAAAGGATCACATTTGCCTTTGTGTGCATAAATAAAAGTGTCTTTCCTAACAAATTCTCAGTTGGCAGACAAAAAACGCAAGTTTACTCAATATTTAAATAGTCTACATATTTTTATGAAATTTATAGAAGCATTTACACAACGAAATAACGCTGGGAAAGTTTGATTAAAAAAAACAACAAAAAACACGGTTTTACAGACACACAGAGGAGAAGATTCAAAAGGATCACATTTGCCTTTGTGTGCGTAAATAAAAGTATCTTTCGTAACGAATTCTCAGTTGGCAGGAAAAAAACGCAAGTTTACTCAATATTTATATAGTCTACATATTTTTATGAAATTTATAGAAGCATTTACACAACGAAATAACGCTGGGAAAGTTTGATTTAAAAAAAAAAAAAACACGGTTTTACAGACACACAGAGGAGAAGATTCAAAAGGATCACATTTGCCTTTGTGTGCGTAAATAAAAGTGTCTTTCGCAACGAATTCTCAGTTGGCAGGAAAAAAACGCAAGTTTACTCAATATTTAAATAGTCTACATATTTTTGTGAAATTTATAGAAGCATTTACACAACGAAATAACGCTGGGAAAGTTTGATTAAAAAAAAACAAAACGGTTTTACAGACACACAGAGGAGAAGATTCAAAAGGATCACATTTGCCTTTGTGTGGGTAAATAAAAGTGTCTTTCGTAACGAATTCTCAGTTGGCAGGAAAAAAACGCAAGTTTACTCAATATTTAAATAGTCTACATATTTTTATGAAATTTATAGAAGCATTTACACAATGAAATAACGCTGGGAAAGTTTGATTAAAAAAAAAAACGGTTTTACAGACACACAGAGGAGAAGATTCAAAAGGATCACATTTGCCTTTGCGTGCGTAAATAAAAGTGTCTTTCGTAACGAATTCTCAGTTGGCAGGAAAAAAACGCAAATTTACTCAATATTTAAATAGTCTACATATATTTATGAGAATTATAAAAGCATTCACACAACGAAATAACGGGAGGAGAAGAAGAAAAAGAGGGCTGCGCCACAGCCCTCTGCGCATTCTTTTTTTTTTTTTTAAATACTTTATTAGTCCGGCGCGGCGGCCCGACCCGACCCACCGAAACGTTAATGCTTAACATTTCGGGTCGGGTCGGGTTCGGGCACAAGATCTAACCTCTATGCAGGGGGGACGAGGAACCCAAATCCGTTTCCTTACCGGAGTAACGTCACAGACAAGCGCAGTTGTAATCGAGAGAGCAGAGAGATAGGATATAACATAACAATGGCTGAAACGGAGAAAGAGGGAGCGAGAAATATTATAGATATAAGATTGGCTAGGCCTACATTTTACTTTTGTTCTACATTGCAATTTAGTTGATGTTTTGTTTGCAACTGAACTGATCCCTGGATTGATATTGCGATAAAGATGCTGCTGCACTACAATATTTTCTTTGTCGTTTTCTTTAATATTTACTTGAATATTTTTATTGATGGGTTGTTGTGACTAAAATACAGTGACTGTTATTACTGATTTTGCACAGGAGTTCAGATGTTGCACTGTGTGAAAGGCTGCTACTGTGTGTAAAAAAAAAAAAAAAAAAAAAAAGAGAAAGCCCTGGTCTCATTCAAAGCACTAATTAAATGCTGTGATCTGATTTTTTTTTTTAAAGATATATATGAAAGTATACTATTTTCATTTGACTTCGACCAGGAGTGACACAAGAGCCAATAAAAAGTTGTTTAATGTCTGTCCGCTTGTGTTGGCTCATGATTCACAAAAACATATGCTTTGCTTTAGAATTTTAATGCATCCCAGGCTTTAATGCATCGCAATGCATTGCCGAATCGAACCGAATCGAATCGTGACCCTCTGAATCGAATCGAATCGAATCGAATCGTGGCCTTCCGAATCATAATCGAATCGAATCGGGAGGGCGGTGTCGATGCACACCTCTAATATATATATATATATATATATACACTGTATATTAAAAAAAGGCATGGCCGATATTTTTTTGCCGATTCTGATACTTTGAAAATGACGTGATCGGACCCGATCGATCAGGACATCTCTAATTGAAACCCCTTTTGATGTTTTCGTCTTTATACAATTTGTAATATTAGTTTAACTAGTAAATTGCCATTGCTGTTGACATCGCAGGACGATGACGTCACATGGTTACGCCGCCGGCATAAACATCATCTGTTCAACCCTTTCAATTTGAACCCGAGCGGAACATTAATGAGCACGACAGCACTGTTGATATTTCGCAAAGCGAGCAGCAAAAACAATATGAACAGGAGAGACGGGATGTGACGTGACGAGAGTAGGGGGAAAAAACGGTGTTCTGCCAAAATGTGCTAAACACGCGAAACGTCTACAAGAGGCGAATTTGACACCCAAAGTACTTCCGTGCGCTTTCAGCTTGTTTTGTTTAGATGCATAAAGACAGAACATACTAAAGATGCTTTAACAAAATACTTAACCGTAGTAATATCAAATAAGGTTGGTTTAAATATGCTACACGACTAATGTGGTCAACTAAACAACAATCTGCTTTAAAGCTACCACAAGAAAACACTGTGCTTAAAGGTATGAGAGGGAAACACATGCAAAAAGTATTTTGAGACATTGAAAAGGTCATAAAAGACTCAATAAAAACACAAATAGTAAGTACTTGCCGCTTTTAACCGATGTGCTCATACGTTAGACGTCTCGCCGCGTATAAGGAATTGGAGTAATCTGGTAGTGTTCGTCTAGTTTCAGTGACAATCTACTGTACGTCATCCCCCCCAAGCGTCCACAAAACATGCTGCCCTCCGTAGGTCAAAGCATGTACAAAATATTATAGATTTTTAAATGAATGGCAATATTTCATGTACTTCTAATAACGTATTTTAGTAAAAGAAAAAAATTGTGGCTTGTTAGACCCTACAAGTCTTTAATTCCCAAATTCCCTTTAATGTGTCTGTCGAGATTTTTCCTGACCATTTATTTAATGTATTTTTTTCTTCTACAGGCTCTTGATGGAGATTTCTCTGATGAGAACAGGAACAGGTGTCGAGTAGCAACCGCTCCACTCATTGAAGCCGTTGAGAACCTGACAATATTTGCATCTAACCCAGAATTCGCCAGCATCCCAGCTCAGATCAGTCATGAGGTCAGTAGCAGAGAGCCGCTTCATGAGTGTTTTATTAAAAAAGCGATTTACAACACCTAGTATGAATCACCCTCTCATACTAATATTAGTTTTGGAAGGGGCCCTGATATGGCACTTAAATGCTGGCATTGGTATTTGGAAGTACTAACAAGTAACTCACCGATGACATACACACTCTTCGAGATTTAGTTTTCAGCCAACATAAAACCACAAAAGATGATAAAGACGTCTGCTGGTATGTAGAGTTGGGCACCGATACGTGGAGCCAATTACTTACCGTTTCCGACGTAACCGGTTGTAACCAGACCAAATAAAATATATGTATTTTTAAAAAAAAAATTTTTTTTTTTTTTTTTTTTTTTTTTTTTTTGAAAGGCTATGTATTAGCAGAATATCTGCATCAACCGGCCGTGTATCACAATTGTCTGTTGCTAAATAATGGTATTGGAACAAAAAAAATGACACTGCTTACAAGTGCTGCCATTTTGTTACGTTAGTTACCGGTATACACATGCACACATACACAATTGGTATAACTGTGATCCATCATTTTTAGCGGTGAATGGGTGGGTGCGACAACCCGCTGCTATAAGTGAAAAACCGCAAAGTAGCGTGAAAAAAAAAAAAGTTTTTTGTTTTTTTGTGTGTTCAATTTATTTATTCAGAATTAGCATTGTAAAGAAATACATACGTTTTTCCCTTTTTTTTCCCCAAAGTATAATTTAAAAAAAAAAGTTTTTATATATACATACTGTATTTTAATAAATGTTTTTTAAGCACTTCAATTGTAATAATTATGATAGGTTTTAAACATGTTACTGTACCACCGAATTATTTGTAAACAAGAATAAAGTAGAAAAATGCTTGTCTCTATTAAATACTTCATTGAGTGAGTCCATTCAAATCCACTCAAGCTGCTCACTTACACACAATGAGTTGCCACAGCAACTGTTTTATAAGCTAAACGATGATCGACGCATGTGGTGCTTTGAAGTTTCGGCTTCCAAGCATTTTTGGCAAGATCAAACCTTCGCGTCTGTCAATCATCATTAACTTTAATTCCAGTGTACTGCCAGACCAAGAGAGGCAAGGGAGACGACGTGATCGGATCGAGACAGCTCATCTGTATATATTTATTAGTTTTTTTAATTGGGAAAAAAAATCCGCGATGGAATGAGGGCGCAAAGTTTGAAGCGCGAAGTAGCGAGGTACTGATTTCACGAGGAAGGCAAAGCAATCTGGAATACTCACATTTGATTGGCTAAAATAATAGTAAACTATTATATTATAATAAACTAGTAAATGCAATTTCTGGAGAAATTGTGATGGTAGCTTTGCTTTGTCAGGTAAACGCCTGTGGGTCACTTCCTGTTGATATCTAGCTTTGGTAAAAATGGGAAAGTCTTGGTGAAAATGATAAAGTTTTGGTGAATAAAGTGAAATTTGGGTCACAAACTGTGAAATGTTGGTCAAAAATGTGAAGAATTGAAAATATGTGAAATGTTTGCTGAATATATTGAAGTTTGAATCATGTGAATGCGATTAAAAAGTTTTTCAAGCTGAAATATTGAATACGCATGAATTAGGTGAAAAGCATTTGAAAGGAAAGAATAACAATAAGAATTTTTTTAAAAAAGAATAACATAGATGTTAGGTTTTGCATTATCTTAATACCATCAATGATAAAATGTCTGCCCTGATGTCGAGCAGCCACTTTCTGGAACTACTGGCTTCCATTTATGTGTCGCTCCACTCTTACACATCAGAAAAATATAATTTAGTGTATTTTTTGATTTATTCAAAAACAATGGGACGCACATCATACAGGTTTTGTCTATATTTTGTTGCATCTAACATCTTCTTCCGATTTTTTTTCCCTGCAGGGTACAGTAGCCCAGGAGCCCATCATCCAATCAGCACGCTCAATGCTCGATAGCTCTACCTATCTGCTCAAGACTGCACGCTCGTTGGTAATCAACCCGAAAGACCCGCCCACCTGGTCTGTTCTGGCCGGTCACTCTCGCACAGTCTCCGATTCCATCAAAAGTCTCATCACAGCCATCCGGTTAGTGAGCGGTGGGGGGCACTTTTCCTGTGATTAAGCTAATCAAATTTACTTTTGTTATTAATTATACTGTGTTATATTAAGCTTTTGAGGTTAATGTTTTACCATTTTTAATTGCATCAGTGCATGAAAAATAGCGTACCGCTCGCAACACGTCACCTTTGCTCATTAATATTCATGCCGTTAGCAACTGTTGCTAGGGGGGTCAAACTCAAACGTATGTCCTTCATGCTAGATGCATGTAAATAATGTACGAACAAGGTGTTTACGGAGCTACACCTACCAATTCTGTCCGAAAATGATGTCCCTGGTGCCAAATTCACTTGTAAGGATGTGGAAGAAGATACAGTTAAAGAGATGACTTGAGTGTTGAGAGCTTAAAAAGACGGGGAAAAGAGACGACCTGATCCAGAGGTAGCTTTTTAATAGACACCTTTTTCTTGTGTACATTGCCTTACTCTACTGACAATGACATTCTCCTGTTTCAACAAGCTGTCCTTTACCACCATATGCCCTTTCTTATATGTCCTCCGGTTGTCTTACGTCTCTGACCATTCTTGGGGGTAATTTATATTGCTACTTTTGTGTAGCGATCGCAAATGCTACTCAGACAGAGGCTGCTCGGCAAAACGCTGTGCTAGAAAATAAGTAAAAACATCAAAATGGCTTACCTCTCCGGGGCAGGCTGTGGCAGGCAGTGAATCAGCCCCAACAAAATGTTTACTGCATATGAAGGTAAATGACTTCACCTTGCTGGCATTAAACTGGACTTTTGGACGTCCGCACAAGGTGATCCATTGTTCACATTTTTTCCCCTCTGAGTTTTTGGCTTCGGGAAACATATGAAGAAAACATCCTTTATATGTGGACGGTCGTAATGTCTAGAGTCGTTTCTACAAGTACCATAGCAGCAGTGTTTAGTCGGCATGTTCTTTTTTGAAAGAGTACAGGCAGAAAACAAGTAGTAGTAGCATGGGTTGTATATGAGCGACCCTCTTCTGGTTTATGATGGTGACGTCATGCAGCCTTGCGGTCTAAAAATAGCATTCGTGCGGTACGCTATTGGCTATGAATGCTAGTAGTTTTTACTTGCCAGATAGTGAATCAATATTACACCGCTGTTGTTCATTAAATATTTATTATTAAAATTTGATGATTAGCCCTATACTTGAAATATCCAGAAGTTGAACTGTTTTTCTCTTCCTGTGTTTTTCTTTTCCACTTTTTCCTTTCCCATCCATCTTTGTCAAACACTGTCCTCTTCACCTCCTGTTCATCATCCTCCAACCTCGCTCCCCCATCCATTTTATTGCTCTCTCTCCGGCCCATTTCCTTCTCAGGGACAAGGCCCCCGGCCAGCGCGAGTGCGACTCGTCCATTGATAACATCAACAAATGTATCCGAGACATTGAGCAGGCCTCTCTGGCAGCGGTCAGCCAGAATTTACCCAGCAGGGACGACATCTCTCTGGAGGTAAGGAACCATTAAGAAAGGACTCAACATTTTAAATTTTTACTATAATATAAATTAAGGCTGTCAAATGATTACATTTTTTAATCGAGTTAATCACAGCTTAAAAATTAATTAATCATAATTAATCGCAATTCAAACCATCTCTAAAATATACCATATTTTTCTGTAAATTATTGTTGGAATGGAAAGATAAGACACAAGACGGACAAACATTCAACATACTGTACATAAGTACTGTTTTTGTTTATTATAACAATAATTCCACAAGATGACATTATTATTAAAATTCTTTCTGTTAAAGGGATCCATGGATAGAAACACTTGTAGTTCTTAAAAGATAAATTTGAGTACAAGTTATAGTAATTTTATATTAAAACCCCTCTTAATGTTTTCGTTTTAATTTGTAAAATTTTCAATCAAAAAATAAACTTATAGCTCGCCATTGTTGACGTCGCCGAGCGGGACGTCACATGGGCTCCCTGCCGTTCTTCCACAGTCTTTAACTATGTAAGCATAGTGATTGAAATACACCACAAGGTGTCAATGGCGAGTTTTAAATTAGAGATTTAGCCAAGGCAAAGTTTTATGTGTATTTTGGATAGCTATTTTGATTGGGATTGCCAGTTCTCTTTGCATTGAGCGCTTTTCTTTTTGTGAACATTATTTTTTGAGGGATGGGAATGTTATTTTTGTTGTGCCTTCACTAAATGATTCTGTAGCGACTTTACTCTTCCGCCCAAATGCATGATAGGAAATTGGGCAACCATGACTGTCAGTGGTGGCTGCAAATGGTAAACAGTATGTTCTGTGTTGTGTTCAATTATGTGTGTTAAGAAAAAGTTCGTCTCCTGTGAGAGATGGGAATATTATTTTTGTTGTACTTTCACTAAATGATATTGTAGTGACTTAATTGTCCCGCCCAAATGCATGATGGGAAGTTGGGCAACCATGACTGTCAGTGGTGGCAGCAAATGATATACAGTGTGATCTGCGTTGTATTCAATTAAGCGAGCTAAGAAAAAGATCGTCTCCTGCCATTCTTCCCACGTCGTTCGCCACAATACTCATATTAGTTGTGAAAGAGTTGCCAAAGCTTAGGGCAATAAAAGGCGCGGTCCAATGAATGCCTGTGTCCACTCGCATTTCTCTGCCTTTTCGCTTTCAGTGTGCTAAAACAGCGTCATTGTAAACTGTTTGAGGCAACGCATGAACGAGTCATTCCGTGCATGCATTAATTGCGTCAAATATTTTAACGTGATTAATTAAAAAAAATAATAAACTACCGCCCGTTAACGCGATAAATTTGACAGCACTAATATAAATATAAACACTAGTGCTTGTCAAGTGATGTATATATTCACTGTACACCTGTTTTCCGCGTTAAATTAGGCTACTGTCATTCCTAAAATATTTCGCCATTTTTCACATGTAATCTGAAACTGCAGCATCTGCCTTTTCATTTTTAAAGCACACAACTGGTTCTTTGCTAAGAACGTTGATAGACAAAAACAGATTGTTGTAATTGGAGTAAATGTGCTGCAAACTGTAACCTGATGATTGTACACTTTTTCATTTTCATTTTTCCTCTGAAAATATTTTAGTTTGAGGGCAAAGATCAAGATCTATTTTCCCTACGCAGCAGGTTACACATGAAACACTTTAAATGCCACTCCGTAACCAATGTACTTTCAATTTCTCTTTTTTTTTTTAGGCACTGCAAGAGCAGCTGACGTCCTCCGTTCAGGAAATTGGCCACTTAATCGACCCTGTTTCCACTGCTGCTAGAGGCGAAGCTTCACAACTAGGACACAAGGTACAGTATATAGAGCAACACGTTAATCAATTTAATGGTATAACTGTGAAAAAGGACAAAAGTGGCTGTCAAGTGAACGTCAGTTTATTTTGGAGGGTATGCGTCAGATCCACCAAAAATCGAAACAATAATAATTAGTTTTACCCCCTCTGACATGTTTTCTATCTTATGAAGTAGTTGGTTGCCAATGACGGCGATAAATGTCCTATTCTTTTGTGATCAGCCACTACCAGTCCCTCCCTTTTCAAATGGATCAGACGTCTGTCAACATTGTTGTTACTGAAACAAAGCCTCATGGATTTTTGGTTCTAATATTTACTTATTGAACTTATTTTTAAATTTTAATGGCAACTGCTTGTCAAGATAGGTTGAGTTTGACTTTTGGGGCAGGGGGAGCACAAAATGTTGATGACCCTGAAACGCAGTGTCAGCAATAAAATTTACTTACAAGAATATTTATAATAATAAGTTGAAAATTAGCGTTTTTTTGTTTCATGACAGGAATTCTAAATCAGGCTGCTTAGGACAGCAGTACTTTTCGCCAAGATCGTCATCCATTGAATATAATACGCCCACTGGTGTCATGCCAATGTATTTACTACTGTCAAAAATTGTATCCCCTGGGCGGAGCCACTGCGCTGCACTGATTTGCTTGATTTCTGTGTTTTGGTGATGTAGTTATCTACGAGGTTTTAAAACATGGCCCATCCATCAAAGAAAAAAACTTTTTCTTTTTCTGTCGTATAACGTAACATACGTACTGAGTGTGAAAAAAGGCAGTGTTTTACTGTTTTACTCGTAGGATGACATATAACTATAATTCAAGTCCTGTATGGAGTTTCTCCAGTTTAATATACGTCAATGTCCAAAATGTATAACTGTGGTTCTTTTCTGGCTTCAATCAATTGTTTAAATTGACATAACTCGTAGCTAATGTGTGTGTGTGTGTGTGTGTGTGCGTGTGTGTGTGTGTGTGTGTGTGTGTGTGTGTGTGTGTGTGTGTGTGTGCGCTCTCGCATTCAGGGGATACAATTTTTGACAGATGTAACTACATTGGCAAGACACCAGTGGTGGCTCTGTTGTACAATTAGCGTCTTTAGTGGGGCAAATTTAAACTCCGCTCATCATTTTGGCGGTGCTCTCTGTCATTTCATGGTCCACATTTTCAATTCTTGCTTCTTGCTCAGTAGTTGTTGTCGCTTTTGAAAGCTTGGCTTTGAAAAGATTCTGTATATCCATTTTTGCCTCTTCGATGCTCGGGTGGTTTTGGCTAAGCAAAGCAAATGACCGTCTAAGGTGCTAGTCACATGATCTGTTCGAAAAATAATTTTGACCCATTAGAAAAATATCTTTTTTTGTTCATTTCATTCATTTTTGTTGTTTGTTTTATTGCTTTACAACTTTTATAGACAATATTTTACCGGAAGACTCTTCATTTTAAAATCATATATAGGAAAGTCAATTACATGTAATGACACCTTTGGACCACCGGGGGGGCCTGACCCCCCCCCTTAAACGCCACGTATGCTTGTCAACTGTTTTTTTGTGAAGTCATTTGGGATCTATACACACCTTCAGCTCTGTAAATGAACTCGATTATTGTAGTGTTGGAAATCTGTATGTGCCATTTAAGGGACAGACAACTTTTGACGTGAATCTCGGTAGAAAGACTCTTGTTTAATAAATTTAGGAAACATAGAATTTTGTTTATCTGATGTGTAGTAGTAAAGAACATTGTAAATTAAAGCGAGTATTTCCAGGAAGTTCCTGCCTGGCGTTACATTTTATCAATGCTGATATGATTTTATTAGTTTTCCGATATTATCGGATAGCGGATAATATCACACGATAAAGCGTTTTAAAATGATATCGGGTAATATTGACATCAGTTTTTTATTATCGGTTTTTGCATGTTGCCTTTGTACAAGGGCTGGTAACAGCTTAGGACAGCATTTATGCGTATTGACCATTAGATGTCTCCAAACTAAGATTCTTGGGATTTGTTATGTGAGCATGATCATTATTAAAGCATCCAGTGGGTCATCACAATATAATTAGCCATAATATGTTCACAAGTCCACGACCGTATATATCGGTATCGGTTTGATATAAGTATCAAATTTTTGGAGTTAGACAATATCGGGATATTGTCTATCGGTTAAAGAGTCATTATAAGACAACTCTAGATTTTATTCAATCAAATGTGAGTATACCAGATTGCCCGCCCTTTTTTGTGATGTCATGAATACCCATTATCACATGCTCGGTAATAAGGTTCTACCGAGAGGCAGACAATAAATGAGGGATTCGAACAAGGGTTTATTTAATACAAACAAAAATAGCACACGCGATCGCGGAAAAGTGATAACAAAAGGGGGCCGTGACAGCAAGTCGACGGGGCTCAATAATACTAACTCAAGGGTAACTAAGGCGATGGGCAGAGAGCCAAAAAAGACGAAATAAAACACCCAAACCTACACAAGGTAGAGGATACAAACGAGGGCAGCAGACGAATAAAAACCCCACGGAGGGGCAACCTACGTAATAGCAACTAGGTAGAGGATACAAACAAGAGCAGCAGACGAATAAAAACCACACGGAGGGGCAACCTATGTAATGCAACTAGACTACAGGGATGTGTCAGATGGCGATCAGCAAAACAATATCTCGGCGCCCATTTCTGCGTATATATACTACTCTTGATGAGCTGGGATTAGCTGCAGGTGCAATGTTGGAACACTCACACAGCTGGCTCTTCAACAAAACAAAATCTGACCAGCAGCAAAATGTGACACTATCAGTCTAACCGTCTCTCACATGAAGGTCATTTTTATACTATGTGATCTCTGTGCCTTTAAAAGGTGGGTCCTGGTGGGCTAGGATGTGACTTTCACAAGTCTTTTTGAGTGTCTCGTCTTGAGCTGTGGCCTACAGTAGCTCCTACGTGAGTGTGCTCATTGAGGTCAAGTGTTTTACTGCTCTCCTAGATAACGGATCAGAATAAGTGAAAGGTGTGCAGACATGCCCCCCAATGGCCATGAGTAGTACAGAGATGGCTTCAGACCAATCATATTGGATGCTTCCTGTTTTCATGCGTTGCCTTGACAACATGTTTGCATTTCAGCAGAGCCTTATAAAAAGAGTCGCGACACTCTTTGATGTCGCCGCAGGTGGTCACGTGGTTCCTGTGTAGGGTGTGTAATTCCATGCACAAGCAGCGCAGTAGTGGTTTTCAATGGAACTGACAGCGGTAATTGCGACATTAATGGGAAAATGGATAAAATCGCGTATCTAAGTAGTAGTTTGATTTTGTCATTGCATTATAACATATACAGTGGGCAAATAAGTATTTAGTCAACCACTAATTGTGCAAGTTCTCCCACTTGAAAATATTAGAGAGGCCTGTAATTGTCAACATGGGTAACTTCAACCATGAGAGCCAAAATATGGAGAGAAAAAAAACAGAAAATCACATTGTTTGATTTTTAAATAATTTATTTGCAAATCATGGTGGAAAATAAATACTTGGTCGATACCAAAAGTTTCTCTCAATACTTTATGTACCCTTTGTTGGCAATAACAGGCCAAACGTTTTCTGTAACTTTTCACAAGCTTTTCACACACTCTTGCTGGTATTTTGGCCCATTCCTCCATGTAGATCTCCTCTAGAGTAGTGATGTTTTGGGGCTGTCGTTGGGCAACTTTCAACTCTCTCCGCAGATTTTCTATAGGGTTGAGACCTGGAGACTGGCTAGGCCACTCCAGGACCTTGAAATGCTTCTTACGAAGCCATTCCTTTGTTGCCCTGGCTGTGTGGTTGGGATCATTGCCATGGTGAAAGACCCAGCCACGTCTCATCTTCAATGCCCTTGCTGATGGAAGATTTTCACTCAAAATCTCTCGATACATGGCCCCATTCATTCTTTCATTTGCACAGATCAGTCGTCCTGGTCCCTTCGCAGAAAAACAGCCCCAAAGCATGATGTTTCCACCCCCATGCTTCACAGTGGGTATGGTGCAATTCAGTATTCTTTTTCCTCCAAACAAGAGAACCTGTGTTTCTACCAAAAAGTTCTATTTGGGTTTCATCTGACCATAACACATTCTCCCAGTCCTCTTCTGGCTCATCCAAATGCTCTCTAGCGAACCGCAAACCGGCCTGGACGTGTACTTTCTTCAGCAAGGGGACACGTCTGGAAGTGCAGGATTTGAGTCCCTGGCGGCGTATTGTGTTACTGATCATAGCCTTTGTTACTGTGGTCCCAGCTCTCTGTAGGTCATTCACTAGGTCCCCCCGTGTGGTTCTGGGATTTTTGCACACCGTTTTGTTATCATTTTGACGCCACGGGGTGAGGAGGGAGTTGAAAGTCCGTGTTGCCCAACGACAGCCCCAAAACATCACTGCTCTAGAGGAGATCTGCATGGAGGAATGGGCCAAAATACCAGCAACAGTGTGTGAAAAGCTTGTGAAGAGTTACGGAAAACGTTCGGCCTCCGTTATTGCCAACAAAGGGTACATAAGAAAGTATTGAGATGAACTTTTGGTATACACCAAATACTTATTTTCCACCATGATTTGCAAATAAATTCTTTAAAAATCAAACAATGTGATTTTTTTGGTTTTTTTTTTCACATTCTGTCTCTAATGGTTGAGGTTTACCGATGCTGACAATTACAGGCCTCTATAATTTTTTCAAGTGGGAGAACGTGCACAATTAGTGGTTTACTAAATACTTATTTGCCCCACCATATTTAAATGCTAGTTTTACATTCGGAGGGGTAAGGCGACAACTGAAAACTATGTAAACTGTTACACAGAAGGGAACTTTCCCATGTGGAGTGAAAGTTTCATGTTTGTGTAGGCATTTGCACGAGAAACTACTTTTACATTGAAATACAAGATGATTTAGGTTGTTCTTTTTTCACAACAAGAATACTGTTTTTCCAGAGAATGTCTAGATTTCCTTGATTCACCTACCTGTGGTAATCTATTAAAGATAACACCATGCATAACATAGTTTGTTCCCAAGTTCTAAATGGCACATCCTAGTTTGTTTCATCGCACTGACATATAAAAACACTTTTGATTCCCAAAATGTTTGAGGTCACGACTTTTAAATTCTATTTTTCACTTTTCTTTACTGTTGTAATTTCTAATGCTTATATATATGTGTGTACATTTTCATTTTTATTTTATAGACTTAGTTTGACCTGAAACACAAAAAAATACGTTTAACAAATATTTCCCGCTTAACTCTTAATTTTGAATATAGCCTCTAATTTTAGCAAAACCAAACCTGTACCTTTTTAGATGCATTTTACATTTAGTTTGGATCCAAGCAACATACACAAAATGATTTCAAGACGGGAACAAAATTGTATTATTTATTGTAACATGGTGTGATGTATAACAATAACAACTTATTACCCTTTGATAAAGAAAAACATTTTTAATTGAACAATTGGTGAAATTGGTGTCATGGTTCATTGTTTACACCTAACATTTTATAGATCAGTGGCCTGTGATGGTTGGTTGGCAAGCATGGGAAGCACAAGAACAGCAGAAAAAATGGATGGCAATGGTCAGCAGTCAAAACATGAAATAAAAGGCTTATTTTAATATGTTTTTTGCTATTTGAAAAATGGGCTTCGTGCCCAAAGCCAGTAGGCACCAGCAGCAGTCCCCAGCAGAAGCGGATCTTGAAAATGTGACCTAAAAAAAACCCATTAAATTAGTTTTGTATTATAAATTTGTGTTTATTGTTTGTTGACATCACTTTTTAATCTATACAGATTTCTAAAATATAATAAGGTCAAACATTTTGGTGTAAAGAATACAGGTTGTCATGCATCGACTTGTTACTCTTCCATGAGGGTGATACATTTGCTCAAAGCTTACAAAATCGAGCTAATTAGCACGTGAAAGCCAGTCGTGTACCAATACTCACAAATATAGATGAGTGTGAATGTCACAAAGGGCCTCTGAAAGAGTTGATCATTTAAAAGAGGTGGCGACTTAATGAATTTATCCCTGGCGATACATTCCCAGGTAGCAGAGTCAGCTTAAAAAGTAGGAGAAAATAGCTCGTCACCTAGATAAAATATATGTATAACTATGCCACGCATATACAAATAAAGCTCAACATATACATTATAAAGCGCCTCTTATAGACTATAGACTGCTGAAAATTCAAAAGGGACCGTTTTTATCATCAACTTACCTCCGAATATACTTGACAGCCAGCTATTCATATGAATGCGGTCCGCCCTGGTCGAAGCCATGTTTGGAACTACCCGAGGCTCCGTAACCCGGAAAACCCAGAAGTAAAATCGTATAATGGATCCCTATGGGAGTGTTGCAACTCTTTTTACAGTATATGGCTCTGCATTTCAGTTGATAGTAATCTCTAGCGGTGTGACAAAATATCGAAATGGTGATATATCGTGATACTTTGTATCCTGAAAGGTTATCGATATGCTCCTGCAAGAATCGAGATATCATTTTAAAAAGGTCTCAATGTCTTTAAAAAAAAAAAAAAGGAACCAACAAGTTGCTACCAAAATCTTCCACCATAATAGTGTCTCAGTTAACTGTAAAGGCCGAGTTATACTTCCGCGTCAGACCTGCGCCGTCAAGGAAGACTCGATTTACGACCCTGCGCCGTAGCCTGACTCAGTCCTATTGATTTTTCAAACCCTAGCGTCACGTTAACGCAAATGACGAGGCGGAAATAGATTGTGATTTGTTCGCTCAGACTGTTGTTTCCGGTTCAGCGCGAAATCACCAAAATTGTAAAACATTATTTTTCTACACGCAAAAATGGACCAAGCCGATGGGAGTATCATCGAAGAGCAAGTTTCGTGAAGACATGATAAAGTTTGCCAAATGGCAAGGTCAGCGATTGAATAAAAAAATGGAAGAACCACCGAGACGTGTGTGTTTGGAATCGAGTGGCCACTTGAAACGGTGACGCAGTCGGCCAAAAACTGCCAGCTTTTTATCACTTTGTGTCGTATTTTTGGTTGGTGCAGCACTTCAATATTTATTGTGTACATATGTTTGCTTTGAGTCTGTGACTTATTTATGTGTCACACTTCAAGTATATGAAGAATGAAGCACAGGTTTGGTGTCAAATGAGTTGTTTTGATCTTTAATTTTCAATAACAGACAATTCACACACGATAGGTCATCACTGATTGAGAGTGCCTCGGTGCTTTTTATGATAACGTTAACACCAAGGCTTCCAACGCAGTTTGGGAAGTTCCATAGATTCCAGAAATCTGCTATGACTTCCCACTGGCTGGTTGTAGGACACGGCAAACAAACCAGGCTGGAGGGCTTTGCAGACCTTGGATGCATTGCTCGACGCCAGTTTGAAGCTAGCCGCCACAGCTAGCTGGTCTCCACCCGAGTCTAGTACTCTCTGTGCGGCATTAAAAGTTGGACAACCACCTCAAAACAGTCTTTTGCGTCGCCTGCGCCTCAACATTTGTAGGATCAACATTTATTCAATGTTGATGAGCTGAAGATCCACGTTCAAGCGTTCCATCTTGCATTGCTTATTTTTTTCTCCGTTAAACTAGACAAGAGGAAGTCAACAAGCATGCCCCAAAACGGTACAACCATAACGCCACGCCCCTCTAGTCGCTTGGCGGTGAATTACAGAGCAACACGTCACCTGGCCGGAGAACTATCGAATGTCGAATGACGCCGTAGTCGCTGCGCCGTCACCACAACGCGGGAGTATAACTCAGGCTAAAGGTTGCCTTCACAGTGCTCGACACCCAATCCATTTAGACTCTGAACATTCGTTCATTCGAAACCAGAGCATTCACAGTCATTCTGTTAGATTTTGAGGGCATTTATACGTCACTTGCGGTCCTTTTTTAGGGCATTTCCAGGTCATTTCCTGTTGAGTTTGAGTCACTGCCTATTCATTTGGGTAACTGAAAATCAACAGGTAAATGACCTTAAATGCCCCAAAATGACCTCATTGCCTGGCATTGGCTGCTACTGACGTCTACTCATGATAAACTCATTCCAATTCACAGCAGAAGCTTGTTTTTCTGTTTATTATTTGTTTTATCGTGAGGTACCAAGAGGTTCCCACTCCTAGTAATCTCTGATCTTGATAAACGAATTTCATATAACTAATATGAGTTTTGAACTTAGGTGAGTCAGCTGGCTGGCTACTTTGAACCGCTGAGTAAAGCAGCAGTGGGCGTTGCATCCAAATTGAGGGACCACCAGCAGCAGATGACCTTCCTAGATCAGACAAAGACCTTGGCCGAGTCCGCCTTGCAGATGCTTTATGCAGCCAAAGAGGGTGGAGGGAACCGCAAGGTCAGATCTTTGTTGTTGATTGTTATATAACCTGGCTCTTTGATTATGAGGAGTACTAATAATTATGTTTGTCTTCAACACTCAAGTCAAGCAACTGTATGTTGATTGTGTCCTAATTGTAGTATTTTTTTCATGGCAATCTTAAGGCATCCCACACACACGACGCCATTGCCGAGGCGTCCCAGCTCATGAAGGAAGCAGTGGATGACATCATGGTGACATTGAACGAGGCTGCCAGTGAAGTCGGCATGGTCGGGGGTATGGTGGATTCCATCGCAGAGGCTATGGCCAAAGTAAGTTCAGTTTGGTAACTCATTGCTGCACGCTTACCTAAATGCAGTGGGGCAATAATAAGTAAGGCTTTAGTTCCTATGACAACTACAGGGGCGGAGCTTGAGATGGGTGAACTTCAAGCGCTGAATTTCTCATCTTTCTGCTGGCTTCCTGTGATGTGTTAATTTAACAGAAACACTTTAATATATGCAGTGCAATCTGGCAGTCACATTTGTTCTTTTTTTTTTTCTTCTTAAATTGGAGCTATTTTCAACCTGTGATTATACACTCACCAGATGCTTCCTTAACTACTGTATATCTGCATTTTAATACACAATCAGAAATTTTGCTGTAACATAGGTATTCATATAAACATCTACCGTATTTTTCAGACTACAAGTCGCACCAGCCATAAAATGCCCAACGAAGAGAAAAAAAAACATAAATAAGTCGCAACGGAGTATACAGTTGTGGTCAAAAGTTTACATACACTTGTGAAGAACATAATGTCATGGCTCTCTTGAGTTTCCAGTTATTTCTACAACTCTGATTTTTCTCTGATAGAGTGATTGGAACAGATACTTCTTTGTCACAAAAAACATTCATGAAGTTTGGTTCTTTTATGACTTTATTATGGGTGAACAGAAAAAAGTGATCAAATTTGCTGGGTCAAAAATATACATACAGCAGCGCTAATATTTGGTAACATTATCCCTTGGCCATTTTCACTTCAATTAGGCGCTTTTGGTAGCCATCCACAAGGTGCAGTTCAGTTAAATTTGATGGCTTTCTGACATGGACTTGTTTCTTCAGCATTGTCCACAAGTTCTCAATGGGGTTTAAGTCAGGACTTTAGGAAGGCCATTCGAAAACCTTAATTCTAGCCTGATTTAGCCATTCCATTACCACTTTTGATGTGTGTTTGGGGTCATTGTCCTGTTGGAACACCCAACTGCGCCCAAGACCCAATCTTCGGGCTGATGACGTTAGGTTATCTTGAAGAATTTGAAGGTAATCCTCCTTCTTCATTATCCCATTTACTCTCTGTAAAGCACCAGTTCCATTGGCAGCAAAACAGCCCCACAGCATAATACTACCACCGCCGTGCTTGACGGTAGGCATGGTGTACTTGGGGTTAAAGGCCTCACCTTTTCTCCTCCAAACATATTGCTGGGCATTGTGGCCAAACAGCTCGATTTTTGTTTCGTCTGACCACAGAACTTTCCTCCAGAAGGTCTTATCTTTGTCCATATGATCAGCAGCAAACTTCAGTCGAGCCTTAAGGTGCCGCTTTTGGAGCAAGGGCTTCCTTCTTGCACGGCAGCCTCTCAGTCCATGGAGATGCAAAACACGCTTGACTGTGGACACTGACACCTGTGTTCCAGCAGCTTCTAATTCTTGGCAGATCTGCTTTTTGGTGATTCTCGATTGAATCTTCACCCTCCTGACCAATTTTCTCTTAGCAGCAGGTGATAGCTTGCGTTTTCTTCCTGATCGTGGCAGTGACAAAACAGTGTCATGCACTTTATACTTACAAACAATTGTTTGCACTATTGCTCTTGGGACCTGCAGCTGCTTTGAAATGGCTCCAAGTGACTTTCCTGACTTGTTCAAGTCAATGATTCGCTTTTTCAGATCCATGTATGTATATTTTTGACCCAGCAGATTTGATCACTTTTTCTGTTAACCCATAATAAAGTCATAAAAGAACCAAACTTCATGAATGTTTTTTGTGACAAAGAAGTATCTGTTCCAATCACTCTATCGGAGAAAAATCAGAGTTGTAGAAATAACTGGAAACTCAAGAGAGCCATGACATTATGTTCTTCACAAGTGTATGTAAACTTTTGACCACAACTGTAAGTCGCATTTTTGGGGGAAATTTACTCGATAAAATCCAACACCTAGAAAAGATATGTGATCTTGAAAGGCAATTTAATATGAAAATACAATACAAAACAACATGCTGAATAAGTGTACAGTGTACAGCGCATGAAAAACGAAATGCGAATATACTGTCCTCACCAGGACGCCACGACTCGGTCCTGGCTATACAGTGAGCTAAACTCCCAAATGACGATGCTGGACGTCCGTATAATTTGCTGAATCAATTTCGTCCTCGATACCAAACAGGTTCGCATCAACGTAAATAAACGATAATTAGGTGCTATTACAGCAATGACACAAACGGTTAGCATGCGTTTGCTAGCGTCAGCACATCGTTCAAACAACCACACAACTGGCTCTAAGCGTCCAATCACGGGTGGAAAACACACAACAACAACAGAAAAAATGATACACACAGGCGTTGCCTCTGTAGAGATATTTTACAAGCATAAACAATGAACGTAGGTTCGCAGCCGTGTCTCTCTCTCTCTCGCCCACTCGCTTAGAGACGCTGCCTAGCTGTCAGTCTTCTTCTGGGGTGTGAGCGCTCTTCTTTGCGTAAACAAGTGCGAGTGCGCCCCCACATGGGCGTGAAAGCGCCAAAAACTAAAAGCATGCATTTCAATTAAAAAAAAGTCAATAATACAGTTGAACACACATTGCCAAAGGCAGAACGCGAACGTGGCCATAGCTATTAAGAATTATTCAGATAACTATAGCATAAAGAACATGCTAACACGTTTACCAAACCATCAGTGTCACTCCAAAACACCAAAATAATATGTGAAATGATATCGTAATGTGTTAATAATTTCACACATAAGTCGCTCCTGAGTATGTTGCACCCCCAGCCAAATTATGAAAAAAAAACAGCGACTTATAGTCCGAAAAATAAGGTACTTAGTGTACTTACTTGTGGTTGTTGTTACTATATTATAGAACATTATTAGAACATGCAGGTGTTCTAACACAGCCCCCCATAACTTTTTTCTCTCCGCGGACCAGTAAAGGCATTTTTCTCGCGAACTGGCAGTGTGTCAAAGACGGGTGGGGGGGGGGGGGGGGGTGCACGATGGCAAAAGACAGACCTCGCCGCGGCCAGGAAACGAAATCCCAAGTACAATCGCAATTTTTTTTCATTGCACAAGAAAGCCGTGCTTTTTATTACCGTATTGGCCCGAATGTAAGACGGTGTTTTTTGCATTGAAATAAGACTGAAAAAGTGGGGGTCGTCTTATATTCGCGGTTGAGACATCACACCCATTCATGACGCTAGATGGCGCCAGATATCATTGAAGCGATGTTCTGTCATGATAGATCTCAGCTACTCTCAGATTATGATAGGAAATATAAAATGATACTCTCAGATGATAGGAAATATGTTTTCTCATATAGAGGGCACTCATGCACTTTGGACAAATGGTGCTTCATTTCTGTTCTGTATTTTTTTTTTCCTCTTGACAGAATTCAGTGATTTTTTTTTTTCTCTCTATTTCTCTGGCCTAATGTGGTTATGTATTAGGTTATGGTCTTCTTCAAAGTATAATAAAAATAGTTCATATAGATAACATTGTGTTGAGAAAAAGATACTAATGTTTAAAAAAAAAAAATATATATATATATATAAGCAGTAACACAATGTTACTCATTACTTGAGTATTCTCTTCACCAAATACTTTTTTACTGGTACTTGATGCATTTTTTGGATGACTACCGGTAGTTTTACTTGTTTAATATTATTTTGAAATAACGCTACTCTTGCTTGAGTAAAATATTTGGCTACTCTACCCACCTCTGTTGGGGACCACTGTTCTAACATATTAGCATACAGATTGGACAAACATACCTCATAGTTCTGTGCATGCGTTACGTTAGTGGTCACAGCAAAATGTCTCTTTTTTTTTTCAGTTTGATGAGGGAACGCCCCCCGAACCTCAGGGCTCATTTGTGGATTACCAGACCAGTATGGTTAAATACTCCAAAGCTATAGCGGTCACTGCTCAGGAAATGGTAAACACTTTAGAACTCAAATGTTACACATTATATGATGAAGTGGGGGAAAAATGGTCAACTTTGGTCTGTCATGACTCAGATGACGAAATCAGTGACGTGTCCAGACGAACTCGGAGGTCTTGCCTCTCAAGTGACCGTCGACTTTAGCCAGTTGGCCGTCGATGGACGGATGGCTGCCCATACCGCGGAGCCTGAAGAGGTGTGAGCATTAACACAACCCCGTGAAACACAACACACAGGGATATCACGGGCTTTTCTGCTTTATCTTCGCCAGATTGGCTTTCAGATCAAGACCCGAGTGCAGGAGTTGGGGCACGGCTGCATCTTCCTGGTGCAAAAGGCTGGAGCACTACAAGTCACTCCTTCTGACAGCTTTACTAAGCGAGAGCTCATCGAATGCGCACGCGCTGTTACAGAGAAGGTATGCACTGTCATTACGAATCGATTTCGTTTGAGTGGGTATTCATGTCATTTGAGTCATTTCTTTATGACAACAAACACATTATTTTCACAAAATTTGTGGGCTTCTTGAGTTACAATTGTGACTTTTTTTTTTTTTTTTTTAAATCAGTTTTTTTTTTTAACATACACACCAAGTACACAATTTTGCTTCCCTGCTGTTAAAGGCTGTCAACGTGTGTGCGTCCTCAGGTGTCCTTGGTGCTGTCGGCTCTTCAGGCAGGTAACAAGGGAACACAAGCGTGCATCACAGCGGCAAGCGCCGTGTCAGGCATCATCGCCGATCTGGACACCACCATCATGTTTGCCTCTGCCGGAACGCTCAACGCAGAGAACGATGAGTCCTTCGCCGACCACAGGTGGGAGAGGCCAGTTCCATGTCTGCTCATTTGTGAATTTTTCACATCTAGTTAAAAATCAGGCTACTGGTTATCTGTCATCACAAGTTGACAGAATGACTCAGTAGCGTGCAGAAAAAAGGGAAGAATAAGGTTTTCTTCTGTCTGAAAGTGCAAATTACCTTCAGGCTATGACAGATGAAGTGTCACATCTTCCACTGTTCTGAAGATGTCTCTTCAAGATTTCTTGTCGTGATAACAAAAGAAGACAAAAGTCTCATATTATTCGCCACAGTGACCCAAAAAATGATCCGAGATTGGAAAGGAAAATTGTTTCGTGGAATTGCTCATCATGTCCATCCAAAGGCATGAAAGTGGAAGACTCACAGAACCCCTGACGGGGGGGGGGTTTGATCTTTCACTTTACACACGTTTTAGTTCTGCGATGGCTGACACACAGAAAGCTGTTCTAGCCATATACTGTATACTTTAGGTGCTTTTGTAGGATTTTTGTTGTGAAAATTACTTGTAGATGTTTATCCTACGTATAGAGATTTGTGCGCTTTTAAAAGAATTGTAATGTAGATCTTAGCATTGTCGTTGTAAGGTTATTGGCAGGCTGAAAGATGAGCATTCACTATCAGTTCTGCCAGTTTAAATGAATCGGATGTGTATTGTTGTCAGTGGCGGTGAATTAGTTAATACCAAAGATGATCATTTAAATTTACAGTGAATGTAATACAGTGATTCCTCGTTTTTCGCGGTTAATGGTGACCAGAACCCGCCGCGATAAGTGAAAAACCGCAAAGTAGCGTAGCCCCCCCCCCAATTTTTTTTTTTTGTTTGTGTTCAATGTATTCAGATTTAGCATTAGAAAGAGACACATAGAAGAAATGTTTTTCACTTAAATTCCCAAAGTATAATTAAAAAAAACCATGTATATATATATTTTTAAAAATGATTTTTTTAAACACTTCAAATGTAATAATTATGATAAGTTTTAAACATGTTACTGTCCCACCAAATTATTTTTTAAAAAAAGGATTAAGTACTGTAGTAGAAAAATGCTTGGCTTTATTAAACGCTTCATTAAGTGAATCCACTTAAATCTGCTTGGAGCTGCTCACTTACACACGATGAGTTGCCACAGCAACTGTTTAACAAGTTAAATGATGATTGACGCATGCAGCACTTTTGAAGTTCGTGACACTGGCAAGATCAAACACATTCATCTGTCAATCATCGTTAACTTTAATAAGTAACTCCAGTGTACATGCACTGCCTGCCTGACGACAAAGAGCAGAGAGAGGGAGGGAGCAAGAGTGAGACTACTCGATTGGCTCAGGACAGCTCATCTGTATTTTTTAGGGGTGTCAAACGATTAAAATTTTTAATCGCGTTAATTACAGCTTAAAAATTAATTAATCGTAATTAATCGCAATTTAAACCATCTAAAAAATATGCCATATTTTTCTGTAAATTGTTGGAATGGAAAGATGAGACACAAGATGGATATATACATTCAACATACGGTACATAAGTACTGTATTTGTTTATCATAACAATAAATCAACAAGATGGCTTTACCATTATTAACATTCTGTTAAAGCGATCCATGGATAGAAAGACTTGCAGTTCTTAAAAGATAAATGTTAGTACAAGTTATAGAAATTTTATATTAAAACCCCTCTTAATGTTTTCGTTTTTGTAATATTTTCAGTCAAAAAATAAACTAGTAGCCCGCCATTGTTGATGCCAATAATTACTTACACAATGCTCATGGGTGCTGAAGCCTATAAAATCAGTCGCACCCAAGCGCCAGCAGAGGGCGTCAAAACTCCGAAAAACACAACAAGTACACATCTCACTGTGCTGTCATTTTAATGTTTGAGCGGGGCATGTGCGTTAATTGCGTCAAATGTTTTAATGTGATTAATTTAAAAAATTAATTACCTCCCGTTAAAGCGATAATTTTGACAGCCCTACTATTTTTATTTTTTTATTTAATTGGAAAAAAATTCGCGATGGACTGAGGGCGTGAAGTTTGAAGCATGAAGCAGCAAGGGATCATTGTAAACATTTTATTAAATAAATAACATTTTGAAGATGCACATTAAAAACAAGACATTTTAAAAACAGAAACAGATACAGTATGTAGTATGTAAAAAAATTGAAGTAAAATTTAACAGTGTAAGTTTATGTATCTTTAATGGTATGCTATAAAAGGCCTTGGCAAAGGCACACAATAAACACAAAAAAAAAAAATTCTATACAATTTGTAAAAAAAAAAAAAAAAAATTTAAAACAGTGACTTGATAATGTAAATGAAGATTTTGATGCAAGCACTTGTATTTTATTAGATGCTCATTAACAATTCGTTGGTTTTTATGCAATGTTTGAACTCTTTGTCTTCTATTTCTCCTTAGAGAAAACATCCTAAAGACAGCCAAAGCTCTGGTGGAGGACACAAAGATGTTGGTGTCTGGTGCCGCTTCCGGCCAGGACAAGTTAGCACAAGCCGCCCAATCCTCTGCCAAAACCATCACCCAGCTCACCGACGTTGTCAAACTGGGCGCGGCCAGCATCGGCTCCGATGACCCAGAGACACAAGTAACTCACGTTGCACGTTATAGCAGCACTACGTGACTATAACGCCCGATTATTTAATCACCTGATGCTTTTAACTCCAGGTGGTTCTAATAAATGCTGTCAAAGACGTCGCTAAGGCACTAGCGGAGCTCATCAGCGCTACCAAGTGTGCTGCCGGGAAAACGGCAGATGACCCATCCATGTATCAGCTTAAGGGCGCAGCCAAGGTGATGGCAAGATAATATTTAAAATACTGTCTGACTATGTCTGTGCATCATATTCTGTGTAAATAAGAGTGAGGCTTACACGAGACATCCCATTTGTTAAGTAACCTGAAGAATGATGTTTTTGTTTTAAAAGGAACTCGTCATACAATCCTTGAAGGATGTTGTAGTCTACATATAATACGGTGCTGTGCACCACCTGTCGATTATTTTAGGGTACTACAAGCCTAACTGCTAAACCAATAAAGTATAAAATAGTGACATCGAATGTGAAGTGCGAATAAATCCTGGACTAATATAGACAGTGATGGGCAACAATATTAGTCACACCAGTACAATCAACCTTTACAACTATTCATGCGGAGGAGAGGAACTTTTATGACAATGTATTATTTTAAGTACATTTGTGTGTGTGTGTGTGTGTGTGTGTGTGTGTGTGTGTGTGGTGGTGGTGGGGGAGGGGGGGTTAAGAGGTTTAAGTTCAAGCATAGACTTCATAACTATTGACGGGGCGTGGGGCCGATTAATAGGGGGCCTGCATTGTTGGCGTGGCTGTCAAAGCTGACCGAGTGGAATCACAGACAATAAGCTTTTTCTATTGAAAAGTCATGTGAATAAATGCTTAAATTCCCAAATTCTTTACAGATATGAACGTAAAACAGTTTCGATTCTTTGTTAAAAGAGCAAAAAATACGGGTAGTTAGCGTTTATTATATGGAAATATGTTGAAGAATGATGCTAGTCTGTTAGTCAATGTGGCGGCCGCCATTTATAAACAGAGCTTTTCCGGTGAAAATTCTTGTGAATAAATGCTTAAATCCCCGAATTCTTCATAGATATGAAAGTAAAACAGTCTCGATTCTTTGTTAAAAGAGGAAAAACCAGGCAGTTACGCATTTATGTTAAGTAAATATGTCGATGTACAAAGATAGTCTGTCAGTCAATGCGGCGGCGGCCATTTGTAAACAGAGCTTTTTCTGTTGAAAATTCTTGTGAATAAGTGCTTTAATCCTCGAATTCTTTATAGATATGAACATAAAACAGTCTCGATTCTTTGTTTAAAGAGCAAAAAAACAGGCAGTTACGCATCTATTTTACGTAAATACTATGTCGAAGAATTACGCCAATGCGGTAGTGGTTCCCATTCTCCCATTGATTTTTTTCATGTTTCAAAATGCATGCATTAGTACGAAAAATATAATGATTACCTTAAATCCTTGAACAAATCACTCATGAAACAATCCTTCCTGTTTGTATGCGGTACAGCTTTCATACTTTTTAAATCCGGAGTGTTAAAATCCTGCATGTTTTTACTCGGCGACCGACTGGGAATACCTGAAGCGGACTTCACAGCGGCCCCCTCCTTAAGGTCGATTCTGACCCGTCAATAATAATGAAGTCTACGGTTTGAGAAAATAAAAAATAATAATTATTATTATAATTGAAAATAATTGTTAGATGTAGTCTGTGGTTCAGTGCAAGAATTTTGACTGAGTGGAATAATTGTTTCCAGGTAATGGTGACAAACGTGACGTCATTGCTGAAGACTGTGAAGGCCGTGGAGGATGAGGCCACACGAGGCACCAGAGCGCTGGAGTCCACCATTGAGTGCATCAAACAGGAAATGGCGGTGAGATGAGGCTGCCAGACTCATTGTTATAACATTAATGAAGACAGTGGTAGTGTTCAAATAGCCATTTATATATGGAGCGAACAGAGATAAGCTGTGGTGAAACCACCCTTCCATCCTTTCATCCTACCTAAATCATTAATTCAATCAGTCATTTAATATAGTGGACTACAGTATTGTTTTGTTTTTTTCATATGCCATCTAGTTCAGTGAGTTAATCATATTAGAAATTGCATTTAAAGTGCTTACATTTGGAAAAAGTCTGGTTGGTCACATGACAGCTATCATCTGTCTCGTTCCTAGGTATTCCACTCCCGCGACCCCCCAAGCAAAACAACCACACCCGAAGAGTTTATCCGCATAACTAAAGGCATCACCATGGCGACAGCCAAAGCAGTGGCCGCTGGCAACTCTGCTCGACAGGAGGACATCATCCACACGGCCAACTTGAGTCGCAAGGCCATCTCTGACATGCTCGCCAGCTGCAAGGTTCTTTCTTACAGTTTATCACCTGACAATGAAAGAGTCAGCTTGTACAATATTGACGCCGTTGTGTTCTGCAGCAAGCAGCTTACCATCCTGATGTCAACGAAGAAGTAAAGAACAGGGCGCTGAGATTTGGATCTGAGTGCACTACTGGATATATTGATCTGCTTGAACAAGTGCTTATGGTAGGTGGTTTCATTGTATTTGTTTTTTACATATTGTATCTAACTATGTGGATTGACAGATCATGTGAGTACATTTACTTGCCCTAGGACCAATAAAAAATCATTTGATTCCTATGTAGATTCCTAAAGTCACTTAAATTAAAAAAAAAAAGTGTTTGAATGCAAAAATAAATGTAAGACTTAAAAAAAAAAAAAAAAAGCATTCTAAAACTACTTTTCTTTGATTGCATTTTTTTCTCTGATTGAAGTGAAGTTGTTGTTGTATTATTTTTTTTTTTTTTTCATTAAAACAACTCTTTTGATTCAAGCTATGGCATTTCGGGTTTGGGCCACATTTTTGGTAGGCTATTTGTGTCTTTATAATTCAATTAAAAAAATATTTTCAAAAGAAAAAACACTTCAATCAAAAAATTTAAAAAATTTAATCATGGAAAAAAGGGTTTTGAAAAAAATATTTAAGAGTCAAAAAGTTGCATTTAAATATCAAAAAATATTTTCAATCAAAGAAAAAAATCATGCAAAAATAAAATTGCCCTCCCCTAAAAATATATTTTTTTGAAAATTTTATTTTTATTTTTGTTTTTTTGATTGAAGTGCAAAAAATTTTGAATGCTCATTTTTTTGGGAGGGGCAGAAAGTTTTGAACGCACTTTTTTTTTTTTTTTATTGAATCATTTTGACTCAAATGTTGCACTTCGCTATTAGTCAGACATGTTTGAGTGACAAGTGGCTACACCAATGGCGTATGTCTGAAAAGCTTGAAGAAGCAAGTATCATGGCCACCACTCGCCACAAATGTCCCACCCAAAATGTGGCCCAAACTCAAAACAACATCACTTCGATCAAAAAAGTTGTTTCAATCCCACCAAAACTTCACTTCAATCAGAAAAAAAATTCAAGCAAAGAAAAATAGTTTTCAAATGCTTTGTTCTTGAGTCTCAAAATTATTTTTGCATTCAAACACTTTTTTGGGGATAAATGTGACTTTTTTTGATTGAAAATATATATTTTGATTGAAGCAACTATTTTTTTGTTGTTGTTGTTTTTTTTTTGCTTGAAGCACTTTTTTTTAATGTATTTATTTATTTTTTTGGATTGAATAATAAAGACACAAATCTACCTCCATAGTGATGGTGATGCCCCGGTGGTAGAAATGGGAACATCGAATTGTGTCGTTTACATATTATCTTTCTATCCAATATGAATCAATTTGTCTACCAATCGCTCAAAAAATATAAACTCGCTTCTTGCCTTACCCAACACGCACCTCCCTGGTTTGATGACCATTCGAATGAAGCCTCACAGACAGAGATTCTAGCTAATTATGGTACAAACATTTTTTTTTTGTGGAACTTATAGTAGTATGAACTCAAGTAATACGACAGACATAACAAGTTCTCTTTCACATGACAGCATGAGGTACAATTTACTTCTGTGTCCATCTGGTCCTATTCCATACAACAGCATAATCCAGGAGCCCTGTGTTTAAACCGAATCCATATTCCACACTGATAAGTCAATTTTTGCGTAAATTGCAACAAGACAGTCATTGTTTTTAAGGTACATATACTGTAGTGTCATTCCAAACAGCATTGTGTAGACTGAAATTCTAATAATCTTGGTTCACACTGCCATATCATGTGTTTAGTCTAGGGCTGTCAAACGATTAAAAATTTTAATCGAGTTAATCACAGCTTAAAAATTAATTAATCGTAATTAATCGCAATTCAAACCATGGCTAAAATATGCCATATTTTTCTGTAAATTATTGTTGGAATGGAAAGATAAGACACAAGACGGACATAACTATTCAACATACTGTACATAAGTACTAAGCCTGAACGATATATCGTTTAAACATCGCCATCGCGATGTGAGTGTGCGCGATAGTCCCATCGCAAGCACGTGCGATAGTTTTTCTTTTTTTTGATCCACATACGCCTCACTTTCTGGTCTGTGCACAGCCTCCTACCCTCCCTCTCCCAGCCTTTTGATCCTCTCAGTCACTGGGCACAACGATGGCTTTGATCTGGCCAAAGAAGCAGACTTCACACGGGCATCTGTCAATCATCGTTTAACTTGTTAAACAGTTGCAAGGAAGCCGCGCTGGAACGAATGTGTGTACTGTGGGGACGTTGGAGACATTTAAATGCCAGAAGTGATCATGAGGAGTTTGAAATTTCTACATGTCACTTCAACGGTCACAGCTAAAGTAGATAAACAGAAGCATTTAATAAAGCCAAGCATTTATCTGCTACAGTACTTTATTCTTGTTCAAAAATGATTTGGTTGGACAGTTATGTTTAAAACTTATCATAATTATGACATTTGAAGTGCTTAAAAACCATTTATTTATATACATTTTTTAAATTACTTTGGGGGGAAAAGTGAGAAAAACATGTCTTATATGTATCTCTTTCCAATGCTAAACCTGAATAAATACATTGGGCACAAAAAAAACACACACACACACACACACACAAAAAAAAAAAAAAAATGGGGGGGTGCGCTACTTCGCGGTTTTTCACTTATCGCGGCGGGTTCTGGTCCCCATTAACCGCGAAAAACAAGGGATGGCTGTACACTGTGGTGATGGTGAGTCATCTAAAGTCTTTCCAAACAGCTATTTAAGTCATCTTGTGAAAATTTCTTGAAAAAAATATATATACATTTTTTTTAATATCGCAATATAATATCGCAATATATCGCAAACCCAAAAAAAATCGCAGCAATAGTTTTTTCCAATATCGTTCAGGCCTAATAAGTACTGTATTTGTTTATTATAACAATAAATCCACAAGATGGCATTAACATTTTTAACACTTTTTCTGTTAAAGGGATCCACAGACAAAGACTTGCAGTTGTTAAAAGATAAATTTGAGTACAAGTTATAGTAATTTTATATTAAAACTCCTCTTAATGTTTTCGTTTTAATAAAATTTGTAAAATTTTCAATCAAAACATAAACTAATAGCTCGCCATTGTTGACATCGCTGAGTGGTGAAGTCACATCGGGCTCCCTGCCGATCTTCCAGTGTCTTTAACTACGTAAGGTAGTGATTGAAATACACCACAAGGTGTCAATGGCGAGTTTTAAATTAGAGATCTAGCCAAGGCAAAGTCTGAGTAAGTTTTATGTGTATTTTGCATAGCTATTTTGATTGGGAATGCCAGTTCTCTTTGCATTGAGCGCTTTTCTTTTTGTGATTATTTTTTTTAGAGATAGGAATATTGGTTGTGCTTTCACTAAATGATACTGTCGGGACTTAACGGTTCCGCGCAAATGCATGATGGGACGTTGGGCAAACATGACTGTCAGTGGTGGCTGCAAATGGTATACAGTATGTTCTGGGTTGTGTTCAATTAGGTATGTTAAGAAAAAGAACGTCTTCTGCTCCGCCCAAATGCATGATGGGAAGTTGGGCAACCATGACTGTTAGTAGTGGCTGCCAAAGTTTAAGCCGATAAAAGGCGCGGTCGAATGAACGCTTGTGTCCGCTCGCATTTCTCTGCCTTTTTGCTCTCAATGTGCTAAAACGGCGTCAATGTAAACTGTTTGAAGCAAAGCATGAACAGGTCATTCCGTGCATGCGTTAATTGCGTCAAATATTTTAACGTGATTAATTCAAAAAAATTAATTACCGCCCGTTAACGCGATAAATTTTACAGCCCTAGTTTAGTCACTTTTTTATGCATAGGTGTTGCAGAGACCTACTGCTGAACAGAAGCAACAGCTTGCGGCCTGTTCAAAACGAGTGGCGGGAGCAGTCACAGAACTCATTCAGTCAGCTGAGGCCATGAAAGGTAAATCACACACACACACACAACTGCTCTACAGTAAACATTGTTCAAATAAACAGAGTTTTGACAGCCTTATAACAAATGTTCATAACAAAGTTTACAGTTATAAAAACGAATGTGTAATTTTTTTGAAAAATTGTATTTGAGATTGAGAACACATAACAATCCTGAAACACTTCAACAATTGTCGAAGAAAGAAGAACACTTTATACAGTCAGCTATATGAAAGTATTAGCTTCCTGATTTGATACAACTACCTACACACAACTGTTTGTCTCTAATATTCCTGGCTACCTGTTCATGAGGTACCTTATTTTATCTTACACATTAACACTTCTCTGTTACAGACCACACTATTAACTCACTGGCTACAGTTGACGACAACAGACATCCAATCTATTTTAACTGACAGTCCTCCCAAACAAATGGGTGTCTGTCGCTGTCAACAGCAGCCAATATGTTAATAGCTGTGAATAACAATAGTTGTGTATCAGTTTTAACAAACTGCTTCATCCCCTAAGAATGTTAACCCTTCTGTCCTCCTCCTCTTGTTTTGTCGCCACAGATGGAGGTAAGTTAGCATTGTTCTTTGTATTATGACTGATTTCACCAAACGCGCCATACAGTTTTTGTTTTGTTTTTGTCGTTATTGCTTTATGGCCGCTAACACAATTAATTTCATCCCATCTCTTAAGTCCAGCTGCTACACCGTGATCGAATCCTTCTGCATCACTTTGTTTTAAGCACCTACATCATCACTTCATGCGTGTTGTGGTGGATGTGGCACCTCGATTAATGTGTGAATGTGCCCTGTTTTCGTGAGGCATGATCTTAAAACATGATGCTTTTGGCGCAAACTTCCTTTGTAACCGGCACGTTTTCATGGCTCGGTCCAGGTTCCGAGTGGGTGGATCCAGAGGACCCAACGGTAATCGCAGAGACCGAGCTGCTTGGGGCGGCGGCATCCATTGAGGCAGCTGCGAAAAAGCTGGAGCAGCTCAAACCTCGAGCTAAGCCCAAGGTGAGACACTTTATGTGTATATGCTGTAAACTACACACAAAAATAAAATGCATATTAAAATAAAGAAAAAAGGTGAATTACAGTATATAGGTACTGTGGTAAAATGTCTACTTTGGTTTGTGAATTTTCAAATGGAAAAGTTAGGGTTAGGGACGTCAGCCATTAGCAGTAGTTTGTATGCTTAAATATAGCTGCAAGCAAGTTAAACATGTTTTTTTTGTTGTTGTTTGTTTTTTTATAGGTATATCAAACTAATGAGCATATTTTTTCTTAAAATATTGTTATATTAACTAGTTTTTAATTTTAGGGAATGAAAGGTCTCAAATTTGTCCTTAACCCTTTATTGGGCACTCATTTAAATCATTAGCCGCCATTGACGCTGCTAGACATCCAGTCCGTTTTGACTGGGAGAGGCTGGTAGCGAATGATCGCTGCAAGCCCTCCCAGTCTAAATGGACTCGACGTCTAGCACCATCTTTTGCAGGCAATGATTTAAATGCGTGCCCAAAAAAGGGTTAAGGACAAATTTCATAATAAATTTTACTGGGCACCATAATCTGAGTGTATTTCTTTTAATCATTTTAGTTTGATTAATTTTGTTTTGTTTCAACGAACATAAGAACATAATGGAAAAAAGAAACATAAAATAATATAAAACACATTCCTAATTATAATAAAAATGCATATTATCAATCAGTGTATGAATATATTTCAAAGCTTTTTTTTGTTTTGTTTTTGTAATTACCAAAAATGCAGTAGAGACTCTCCCTCTAATGCAGTACTTCTCAAATAGTGGGGCGCGCCCCCCTGGGGGGGCGCAGAGCGATGCCAGGGGGGGCGCGTGTGACCTCGGGGAACATGCTTTTTTTTTTTTTTTTTTCTGCCGTACTGGAATAAAGTGTACTTGCGCATCCACTCAGTGGGTGGCAGTGGCGCTCTCATTTTCAGAGTGCGTGCAGTATTTTTGAACTAAGGAAGAGCACTCATCACACAGTAAACAAATATGAAGAGCAGTGCGCCGCCGCCGTTTTCGAAAGCCGTTTTCCGACCGGACTCACTCACGCAGCGACCCACTGTCTTGTCCGGTTCTCACGCCGCCGCCCGATAAGTGCCATTTTCGGCTTGGGATCGTCACGACGACCGCCCTCATCTACGGTTCTACCTCGGCCGCCGAGAATGCGCTTTGTTCGTGCCGTTTGCCTTTTAGCTTTGACTTTTAATACTGTGGGTGATGAGGAAAGACTGTTTACTGTGTCTAAAAATAATTATAGCGGACCGCCAGAAGCCAAATCAATTAAGACGCCACTTAAAGACATTCGACCCCAATCTCATTGATAAGCCGCTTGATTGTTTTTCAGCGAAAACGTGCCGAATATTGCCAACAATCGTCCTGCTTTGTCAGTGTTATATCAGTAAACCAGTGAGCATTGTTAGCATGCTCATTGCAAAATGACTCCACACCATTGCAAAGGAGGTAATACTGAGTGTGAGCAGCAAAAATAAAAACTGTCCTTCTGTCCAAGGACACTCTTTTTTTCCTTTATTCATTTTTGTTTTTTCGGTCAAATTTTTTGGCATATTGTCCGCATGAGTGAATGTTTCTAATCAATTTGAATTTGTTATTATTTACTGATTTTATTACATTTTATTTTTCTGGATCAAATGGTCAAAAATGTACCTTGAGTGTATTTTTACAGTTTGAATGTGACTTTTTTTTTTTTTTTTTTAATTCAGGCAAATTGATGCACGTCAAGTCTTCTCTGTTACAAACAAAACATTTATTAACAATGTTAATAAAGTTATACTTTATTATAAGTTGATCTATGTTACTTTTTTTCTTTATTAGAAAAAAAGGACACAATATTAGGCAGAGGTGTATTTATAATAGTAATTTTATAGACAAATAATACTATTTACAGTGGCGGCAGAGAGTTTGGGGGGGGGCGCGAAACATTTACGTCTTGCTTGGGGGGGCGTAGCAGAAAATAATTGAGAAGCACTGCTCTAATGAGCTAATAGAAATCAAACTTCCTTGCAAATGTAATCCAGGTCTCCAGACTGCTCCTAAATGGGGGCATTTCACCTCTAAAATTTGACCCAACGCAAGTAAATTTTTCATCTACTCCACACTTAGGCCTAATTGTTGGCGGTAATGCGCAAATAGGTTGCTAAAGCACTGCATTTATCTTGCCTGGCACGGCCAGACTGTTCTCCCTGTATTTTTCAAACACTGAGAATAGTCTGGGACCCAGCCCATTAACGGCCTCTCAAGCAAGCACAAATCAACCGTCCAATCAGATTCGTTTATTTGGGTGACAAGTAACGTCACTCTTCTGTGTCGGAAGTCGTCTCCACAACAACACAAATGGCAAACAGGAGAGCCAAAAATATGTTCAGATCCACGGTAAAGTCAGTTTTAAATTACCAAAAACACATCGACAAAAGTCATTGACAATAGTCTGTCTCCCGCTAGCCATGTTGAATAAACTCCGCTCTCCTCGTACGTTTACTTCCGCGCGCAAGTCCCTCGTCGCTTTTCTAACGTCACGTCCGCCTGTCTCTTATTGGTCCACTCCGCTGTCTGTTTGCTGTGGCTTGCTCCGCCCTGGAAATTTTATTCGCTGAATGGTGGCCAGACTAACAGCGGTGAGTCTGGTGTACCAGGCTAGCATTTATCAGTAATATAGTAAAAATGAGTGGAAATGAAAATATTGACAGGGTTCCATCAGCTCTTGGAAAGTCAAATTCAAGACTTATTAATGTTGCTTGAGACCAACTTGACAACAAACCAAAATTGTGGGCGGGGGTGGGCACAACAGGACATCAAGTAGTGTGATCAAGTCGTTGCTAAAAGTCATACCCAATGAATTGTATGACATCCGACAAGTGGAGCCACATAAACAACATTACTTGATTTATCTGTTTTATTCTTACCACAAATTTCTTGCAAGAGACCTGCAAAGTCACGATTCTTTGATGAATTTCACCATTTTGACACCGCCATTGTTTAGCTATGCTTGCATGAAATTTTGCAAAAACTTACGAGATCGGTGCCATGCCATATCGCTCTCGCGTTATAAAGTATTCCTATGTAACATGAAAAACAGCAGGGCTTCAGACTGTGGCTAAAATTAGAGCCAGTACGAGTTTTTCATCTACTCGCACATGCACGACCAGTAACATTGCAGGTTTTTTTCATTTGTTGTTGCTGACAAACTCCTTTACAGTTAAATCCACTAGTTGGCGGTAATGTAACAAGCTGTTTTGCCAAGGGAAAAAAAACAACAGTAGAAATAAGAAGTGGAGTTGTTGGGCGATGTGTGAAGCGGGTCAGTGGTTCGACACGGGAGGCGATGAGCGATGGCGGAATGCGAAAGTCCATCGCCGTTGAGCTGAAAGCCAACACAAGGGGCGCGATGCGACTGCAGGACAAGCGACAGTGACACACACCGCCATCTGCCTGTGCGTCATTACTCGTCTCTAATTAGCTATGAATTTGGAGGGCATTTTAAAATTTCATGTCTTTTCTGAACGCCAATAACTTTCGATACTGCTGTTTTGTTTTTTTTTTTATGTCCCGAAAACATGCCGAGATGTTTCATAAAGTATGTGCTGGTCGTACACTGCTACAAATGATACACTCCTCCATGTTGACACAGTGTGGCGTACGGATGTCAATTTCCAGATTGGCCAGTGTCCTCGCAGGTTATTTGTCGATCAACAAATAAGTTGGCCGATTGGTTGTCGTGACAGCGACAGAAATATAACAAAATTCCCTTGTTAAACTAATTTCTAAGGTTGATGTCAAAACTGATTAAAAATGAAATGTAAATTTATAAGTTTGTAGTTTTATGCAGTTACTATGGAAGTATTAACGGTTAAACAGTGAAAATTACAGGAAAACTTTGCATGTCGATTTACAGTGTGCGCCCCTGAATCTTCTGCTTGCACCCCTAAAATTTTAAGATAGGGGACACTGTGCTCCTAGTAAAAAATGTTATTCTGGAGCCATGTCGAATACAGTGTAGTGTATCAGAGGCGTAGCAAGGGTCCCAGGGGGCCCTAGGCAAAAAGCAACATGGGGCCCTTTGAGCATGTCCAAGTAAGGGGGACAGTTGGACTTGGAGCAATAGCATATTTGATAAAAGTATAATAACGCCTCAGTCTCATAGAGTGCTTTTTAGGACACTCAGAGTGGCCGGCTTCTACTACATTAGGACATAAAACTACAGTAACATAGTACACTCACCGCTGTCTTGCTTCCTTTTCTCCTCTTCTTGTTTTTTTTTTCTTTTTTCATTTCCAGACGGATAACTTCTCTTTATTTTGCCAATTAAAATTAGGCCAGATCGCCACCCATTCTCGATCTGAGTCACGTGACACACATACATATTTGCGCAGTAAAATGAACACGGGGGGGGGGGGGTTCGAGTGCGCGCTGCGTGCGGTCATCTTGGCCATAAAAGTGGCAAAAACTAAGCACTTTACACTCATGGATGTACAACATCATTTTAAGATGCTAAACTAACACCTTCCCTCTTAAAGCAAATATGCAATGCGAATATAATGTAAAGAACGCTCTCCTCTACGCAGCGAGAACGAGTGGGATCAACCAGCCGACGTAACAGGAAAAACACGAAACGGTCGCGCTGATAACGGCTCTAACTTATCATAAGAACTTTATGGCATGAAGAGGAAATACTTACATTCGTTCATGGACGCACAGATTAATCCTCAGGTGGGGTGGCCGTCCTCTGCTCGAAATGCGCACCTTACGCTTACGCCTATTCTCGTTCTCAGAATATGCAGTGCTTGTGACGTAGGACAATAACAGGACTGGTTGCTATGGGAATGTACGCAGCGGCATACCGCATACCCAAGGAACCTTGCTAAAAGGAGTATTAAAACAGCTAATAAAATCGTTTAGGATTATTTTAGATGCATATATGTTATATTTTTCTTATAGAGTATTCAACGAGGATTACGATAGACCCATTAATAGACTTTCTTGGAAAAATCACCATTTTTTTAAGTAGTCACAAGAATAATGAGCTGGCCTGTGAAAACCTGCGTAAATAATACAGCATGGACTTTTTATAAAGTTCATGATGGATCACTTATGGCTCATACCTATAGGATAGCTTTGCATATGATGGAATAATTGTGCAAGGCCTTAATGATTGTGGGATTGATTCTCCACCCTGATGAACTCTCCTAAATATCTTTGAGCAAGGTACTTAACCCTGCCTTGCTCCTGGTGCTGTGTCACCAGTAGGCCCATGGCAATGTGGTCATAAAAGCGCTATATAACACCATTAATATTCATACTTTGTTAAAACTGATTGGACTTGCATATAAACATGTATGCTGATTGAGACTGATGACAGAATTGATAGATAATCTGCCAAATGCTTCTATGGTGTTGAATCACTCCCAATACTTGTAGCTGCGACAGAGCGGTGAAGCTGAGTGTGCTAAATCTTTGTGTGCCAAATCTGTTGGCCCTCTGGGGGCCCCTGCTGGCTGGGGGCCCTAGGCAATTGCCTGCGTATGCCTAATGGGACGCGACGCCTCTGAGTGTATGTACAGTAGAGTTAGCACATATGTATGAGTCAGTAAAAATGTTCAAAATTAAACTATTTGTGTAAAAAAAATAGTTCTATTGAAAATTGTTTAAAACGATTTACTGAAATACAATTAAATATTTTTTATGAACTACTATATCAATATCGTTCTGACAAAATAGCTATAAGATAGCGGAAGCAAAGTAATTTTTTTGGACTATTTTTCCCCTTCATCAATTCATATTCCATCTAGCATTTCAAGTGGAAGTTCACAATCTTTAACATGCAGTTAGTCAGTGCTTTAACATGGTACATACCGATAAAATATAGTTTCAAAAATTCTGAAAACTATAATGCCTATATATTTGACAATTTGAATATAAGTGAAAAGTCATTGGAAGTATGATGTTTTTCCCCATGACTTCAAAATGTAATTGAGCTGTTCCAATTCCATGTGCTAAAGCGTAAACCCCAAAACTTGTTTCCAGGAATGTGGATGTTGTGTCTCATGTGTTGTCTACTCCCTGTTGATGTATTCCCCACAAACTTCCAACCTACAGACATTGCCCCCTCCTCCCTTTTACCACCCAATTCATTAGCTCTGCTTGTCCATGAAAATGAGTTTAATATCCATCACAGGATTTGGCCTTATTCCCTTTTGCCATGTTTTTTTCTCATCCCCATCCTTCCATCTGTGATAAACCAAGCTAAATCCCTTTGCAGTTTTTACTTATACTCCTTCAAATCAATCTCCCATCCCCCTCAACTTAACCCACAACCCTTTCCTTGTGTCCCCGCCTTGCCTGCCCCCGCCTCCGGAGGCCTCCTCTGCAGGGCTCTGTCTGATATGTTTGATATATTAGGTTGTTATTCAGTCCCAACTATATATCAAACATATTCCTACAGTGTCCCGCTCTGTCTACAGACTTGTGGTGTGTGAATGCGCATATGTCTGTGTTAGAGAGAGGGAAAGACAGAGAAAAAGAGGGAGAGAGAGAGTATATAGGGTAACAGAGAAAAGTGTATTTCTTAAAAATATATATGGCGGAAAACACTCAGTTGACTTGAAGTTCCGCTCTGAGACCCCCAATATGGCCAAATTTTAAAATTGTCCGATATGCACGTGTGATACATCATTGGAAAGCTTGAAATCTTAATTTTCTGAGGGAAGAAACATTTTGAACAGAAGGGCATTTTTAGGAAAAAAAACAATTTAAACAGCAAAACCCTAACTGGAGGCGAGAGCACGCGAGAGCAGAATTAAAGACGCCATGATTTTAACGAGATATTATCACGTACATACCATGTTTTGATCCAAAAACTCCATGTAGCATGTATCACCGAGTGTCAAAACACAGCTGTGAATGGCCACAGCTGGATTTTTTATTGGATTTTATGGGTGAAACATGGTGATATAACAAGGGTCGCAATGCGGAAATCCCAGACAACAAGGAGTGGTTGAGATTTTCTTTTTCATATAGTTACCCTTTAAAATGTTATTTTTCAAATTTTTTTTTGTTTGGATCGATTATTTACCATCTATCATATCGGGGAAAATGCGACAGTAACAAAAAAAAATACAATTAAGTGATAGTTATGAGGTAGATAGCCGTGACTTTTTTACAGACGCCAAATTTTTCATTGTGACGTAATGTTTTTTAAAAGTTTAAAATATGCGAGTGAATAATTTTTTAAAGTCGTTTTTTTTTTAACTCCATATTAAACATCAATTAATGATTCTAAGCTAAAAATGACAGACATTTTGAATCATAAATATAATTACTTCTTTTTATGGCTAGGTTGAAACAAAAGCGGTTGCGCGACGTCTGTAAACGGGGGTTTTCAGGGTAAAACGGAAAAATTAAAAATAGTTCTGAGGCTTAGTGCGCAATGAATCTGCTGTGGTGGCATATAGACATATTGTTCTATCAAACACAACAGTTCTTTTGTCTTAAAATACAGCAGTTTATTTTAAAGTGGGGTGCAAGAGCAGAAACCTCTTTTTCAGTCTTGTCTGTGTTTTCCGCCATATATATCTAATAAAAACGTCTAAGTTACAGATAAAAACTAAGAATATGTGAATTATTCAAGTAAGGAAATTCATAAAAATGTTCACTCAGGTTGAAAACAATCGAATGAAAACAAAATTGTAAAATTAAGGAAAATTTTGATGCTGCTTGCTAAAACCACAAGTCCTGTAACTAAAATTTGGTTCCACCAAATTTTACACTTTGATAGATCCCTGCTTATTATGTATTTCTGAAAAGATTGCATAAAACAAGCAAAACAATCAGTCAAAACAACTTCTTCCTCGGCCTATGTACCCTCTCAACCTTTGATGGAAAACATTTTTGTGTAATTGTCCCAACGCATAATCAAATTGGTGATAATAATACTTGACAACAATTGGTGTGGTATGTACAGTATGGCTGGGTCGTATGGGCCTTTAAGGGTATGATGTAATCCTCAATGACATATGTACCTGACATCCCCACATGGGTATGTACAGTATGTGCGACTATACAGTAAGTGATAAAAATTTAATGGGAATATGTCTTGTTCTTTTCCTTCAGCTGGCAGATGAGACGTTGAACTTTGAAGAGCAAATCCTAGAGGCCGCTAAGTCCATTGCTGCTGCCACAAGCGCCCTGGTCAAATCAGCCTCGGCCGCTCAGAGAGAGTTGGTGGCCCAGGGCAAAGTGGGCTCCATCCCAGCCAACGCCATAGACGACGGCCAGTGGTCCCAAGGCCTTATCTCGGCTGTAAGCACATCCAATAATTGATTGTGTGACTCCAGATGATAAAATGGCTGACAAAGCGCACCTTCTTCTAGGCACGTATGGTGGCAGCGGCCACAAGCAACTTATGCGAGGCGGCTAACGCGTCCGTGCAAGGACACGCGAGCGAGGAGAAGCTAATTTCTTCGGCCAAACAGGTGGCAGCATCGACTGCACAGCTGCTGGTGGCCTGCAAGGTCAAGGCTGACCAAGACTCTGAGGCCATGAGGAGGCTGCAGGTACACTTTATAAACACTGCTAATCAGTACTTGTACTGTAGTTGTAAAAATGCTACTACAATACTCATACAATTAACTGCAGTTGCATTTAACTGTAAATAAACCCAAAACAAAAGAGAATTAAACAATGTATTTTCAAATACATAACGGTGATATAGCCTCTTGTTCAAAATGTTTGCTAGCTAAATGCTAACCCTTAATGTGGGACACAACAGCTCAGGAAGTAGCATTGATGTCGTGCTATAAAATCCTCAAATTATTCCACTGCAGATTAGTTATGCTATTTGCATTGGTGCAGTACACTGCCACCCTTGGAGCACTACACTGTATACTGTACATCAGTGGTCCTCAACCTTTTTTTCCCACAGACCGGCAATGTGTGGCAAAAAATTACAGTAAATATAAAATAACACGATGAGCTAAAAACAAACATTAAAGGGGAAGTTCATAATTTTTGACATCAGGCTCAATCTTCAAGTTAGGGTTTAATTGTCAGTGGAGTTGATTTCAACAAATTTCATGTAGTTAGTTAGTTATTTGTTAGTTTCAGTGCTCCAGAGTGTTGGGCTGACATAGCATGCCAATAAAAAACAACATATGCACGCACATGAAAATCATCGATGACCCATGCAATCAATAGTGTTGGTTATGTTTTCAGGATGAAGTTATTTAAACTTACCTTTGCATGTCATCAATTGCAGTATGAACAGCAACATTTGTAATCCAGCAGCTCTGCAGAGCAGAGCGGAGTGATATCACATTGGTTTTTTTTTTTTCATTGCTGATTTTTTTTATGTCGTAGCCTTCAACAAGTAACCAGTTTATATTGTTCCTTGTTCTTCATAGAAAATTTGTGAAAACTTTGCTTTGCCAATTTCCTCTGGCTGTTTCCACAGCCTCTAAATGCAGATTTCGCCATATTGCCGGCTGTCAGTTAACTTAGGTGACTGATGCTGCATTCGAGGAAGGTGGGAAGTCAAGAGTTTTCAACCTGCAATCTGGAAACATCATTGGAACACCTCCACTATTTGATTGCTTACGAGAAGGAAGTTTTGCTGTTGGTCAAAATAAAAAACAACTTTTCACGATCAGCCATCTTTGCTGTCTACTTTCGCTTGGAAGGCTTTGATGTTGCAACTGGTACCGTGCAAGTTGGACACGTCCGACTTCCAACCTTCCTAAAATACAGTGTGAGCACGAGTTGCCGAAGCACTCCTCTCTATTGTGGTCGTGTTACGTATTAAAAAAAAATAGTCCTGCAGAATGAAATTAATTACGGTGTTTTGGCATGACATTGTTTTGGCCACATGGGTGTTTTGGAACAACGATCTGCATTTTGAATTTCTTTGACTATGTTGGACCTGTTCGTAGATCTGTATCGTTTTATATTGGCATGCTAGGAAGGGACCATTTACTCACACTAGCTTAGCTACTCCGGAGCCCTGAAACTAACAAAAAATTTCCAAGCTGCACAGAATTTTTTAAAAATCAACTCCACCAACTAAATAAACCCAGCTAACTTGAAGATTGAGCCTAATTTAAAAAAATCTGAACTTCTGCTGTAAGTTCAGGGAAAATGTAACTCACCATATGCTGAATCAATCTTTTTTTAACAGCAGCCTCTCCTAAAACTTGACTGCATATATCCTTGGTCGCAAGCATAATGAGTTCTTCTCCAATCGTGAAAGATTTATTGTCTTTAGCAATACGGTTTGCCACGAGGTATGATGCTCTCAGTGCATTTGCTTTTGTTGCCTCGTTTGCTAGCTTTTAGCCACATATTATGCAGAATGAACTTAGTTGTAGGCTCCTCTTCTGGCTCAGCAGGTGGCCTTTTCCCGGTAAAAAAAAAACTGTCTGAAGACATCGCCGCCCGCAGCACACATCCAACAGCTAACGGTACTGTTTACATTGGCTGACGATGGGCTGCTCTAGGTGTGCAAACACCCCAGTAATGGCGACGTACACAAATCTCTACCCAGATTAGTCAATAGAGTAGACAGGCATATTGATGTGTCAATACTCAGAGGCACAGGCTAGATTGCGGTCATTCCCAAACGATTTATTATTTCTCTGTGGCCCGGTAGCAAATACACCACGGACTGGTACCGGTTTCCAGCCCGTGGTTGGGGATCACTGCCGTACGTGATATACATTTTAGACATGTGTTACATCTCATCAGTCTGTTCTTAAATTCTTAATATGCAGTTTGTGTACTACCTGGTAGTTTTTTTTTTTATGATGATCCCATTGGATGTTCATCCAGATTGCTGGCAATGCAGTAAAGAAGGCGTCCGACAACCTGGTGAGAGCGGCTCAGAAGGCAGCATTTGACAAAGCTGATGAAGACAACGTAGTGGTCAAGACCAAATTTGTAGGAGGGATTGCACAGGTAAAGAGCCACTTAATTTATGAAATAACTTTTTTCTTTAATCAGAAGTAAAATTACTGTATATTAGCCATTTATCGTCAAGAGATTTATTCTTGTACAAAATTACCTCTTTTTATTTACCCGTTCCGGGACAGCGGTCATTACAGTGGATAGCTATTTAAAAGTTGGCACTTAAGACCTTTAACCCTTTATCGAGAAATGGATTTTATTGTAATTTGAATAAATTAAATGTTAGCAATTATTCTAATAAATATTTTTTAAGACATCATCATTGTATTTTCACATATTTTAAAAATCATTTAAATACATATATGAATTAAGACAAAATCAATAAATACTACGGTAAGTTTTTTTTTTTTTTTTTTTTGGTCATAGCATTTAACTCATTGCATGCCATTGACAGATGTCCAATTCATTTAAACCAGGAAGACTGGCAGTGAATGCTTACGTTTCAATGCCATTGCCGGCACTAGACATCCAATCCATTTTGACTGTGAAGTGACTGAATATTCGTTCATTCGCCCCTACCAGTCAAAATGAATTGGACGTCCAGCACCATCAATGGCTGTCAATAATTTAAATGAGTCTCCTGTAAGGAGAGAAAAAAGAATTCATAATTTGTGCATGAAATGGTTAATTGAGACTTACACAACATTACTTACTGTAGGTTACATTTTGTTGTTATTTTGGTAAGTACCAGCAGTTGTTTTAGTTCAATAGTAGTGGTACTGTATATATCAAACCTTTGCAAACACTGATTTATAAAAAAATAAATAAATGAATAAAGAAAACATCCGGCACTTGATTTTAAAAAATAAATAAAGACATTTTTTAAACTGAAGAAAAAAGAATTACTGTAATTTTCGGACTATAAGTCACTACTTTTCCATTCAGTTTGAATCCTGCGGCTTATTTTTTTATTTATTTGGGTTAACCCTTGAGAGTCGAAGGACGTGCCGGCGCGTCCTCAGCGCACGTCGTCTTTGAAGCGCCCTCACGTTTTAATTACGTCACCCACATGCCGTTGGTTGGTCTCGTTTTAAAGTGCGGAAGTTGCGGTTTACTCTCGTTATTATTTGAAGTCAATCGACCAACTAAAACGTGAGATATTGTCATTTAAGTTTTATAGTTTTATTGTCCTCTCAAAAAAACATTAAAACGCTGCATGGATCATTTGTTTATGTCTATATTTCCATCATTTCTTGTCCTTTTTCAAAACGGAAGCTCCATGAAAAAAACACAAATCAAACGAACCCTTTCGAAGTCACAGTGGAAGCACAAAATGCGTTTTTTAAATAAATATAACTGCCGTGCGAGGTTCCACCGAACGAGAGGGAGGAGTGTTCTGAAGCAGCGAGGTGGCGAGCGACGGCCGTGTGGCTCGAGCAGCGACTTTGTGTGACTTTGAGAATGAACGGAAAACTAAATTTAGCGCAGGCAATTGTGCTTTTTGATCAACTTGAGGAAGAGGATGGTCCAAATTCGTCATCATCGTCTTCTTCGGAAGAGTCCTCGAGTGAAGATAGTGACGGATTTGAACACGTGGGTGACGCCATCGACGAGCAGAGGTAAGCAAACTGACTTTTTTTTTTTTTTTTGATGCTGAAAAAGTTTCTTTTGAAAGTTTCTTTTGATATTGCAAGACAAAGTTAATTTTGATGCAATATAAGTGTGTGTTTGTGTATATAATAATAAAATGTGCATATCAGATCAAAGTCGTACGTGCACTGTGTGTATCCAAGGCAGGAATTTATAATTGTGATGATCTTCTTTCTATATGAAGATTAGGGATGTAGCACATATTCAGCTATGGTATTCTTTCTATTGTCATACATATAGATTTCCATTATTATTTATTGCTGTATATATTTTTATTTTATACTTTATTATTTTCATAAATACTGACTTTTTTCATGTACATTTATAGTGACAATGAAAGTAAAGTGAAATGAAAATGGAAGGGTGGAAAGAGGACCGACACCCCATGGAAGTGTGGGCTGTGTGATGTCGCCCTGTGTCGAATTCCAGGACGAAACTGCTTTTCGGAGTGGCATGCCTGAGAAAAATTTAACTTGTTTATTGTAAATATTTTTGAAAATACTTTTTTTCCCAATGTTGTATATATATTTTTTTCCCCACAATCAGTCTTCTCAATTTGTCTATATAAATGTGTGTTCAAGAAGCTTGATTGTGTGTACATAGTTTTCATCAGGTGATGGGCCGCAATACCTAAACTCAAAGAGATGGCCTCTAAACACTTTTTGTGTTAGATGGTACAGTGGTACCTCTACATACGAATTTAATTCGTTCCAGGACCTTGTTTGTAAGTCGAAATGGTCGTATGTCGAGCAGGATTTTCCCATAGGAATACATTATAATTCCATTAATTCGTTCCAAAGCCTAAAAACATACACTAAATTCTTAATAAATACTGCTGGCACTGTTACAAATGGCAATTAAACATAGAAAAACAAATAAGTTATAAATAAATAATTCAGAATATAATAATAAGACGAATAATTAATAATTATTCCTGTAAATAATGTAACGAATCGGATTCTAATATGGCGGACACTTTTTACTGTCCCTGAACGCACCGCGAAGGTGACGTCTCAGTGAGATAGGTCGGTGCGGAAGAGATAATACTTTCGTTTTCTTGAGAGCGGTCAACTGCTTAAGACAATGGGCGTTTTGTGTTGGATAAGTTCTTAAATAAATGATAAAAACGTGACGAAGCTGGCGATTTCCTTGACAATGTTACCACAATAATAATTGTCACCTTAACTTATAAATAGTGGCGAACGGTGGTCGGAAGAGGACCATGGAGCTGTATTGTTGAGCCAGTTCAGGGAAGCGCACCCCAAGCTCATATTTTTCTATAACTTGCATCTTCATTTCAAAGGTAAGCATCACTTTTTTCCTTGTTTCTCCAACTGTATCAACTTTTTTTAAAAAAACTTTGTTGATTTCTCACACAAGAAAATCCACCGTGCGTTCGTTTGCAGTGCTGTCATGTCGTCGTATTTCGAGCAACTCGTCGGATGTAGAAACAAATGGCGGCTCAAATTTTACGTCGGATGTCGAAAAGATCGTGTGTCGAAGTGATCGTATGTAGAGGTACCACTGTATATATTTTTTCACTGTTCGGTCTGCTGTATATAACCTGTTTTGACTAGAGCATGTATAAAGGCAAAAAACGCCTATGGCTATACCTGTTGTTTATGTTGAATTGTCAAATATAAGACTATTTATTCTAAATTTTTTTGGTTGAATGTTCATCCTAACATGTTGAATAAATATTACAAAGTTTCAAAACGGTTCGTTACGCATGTTTGGTTGTCAATTGGACATCAATATTAAAAAATTTGACAAAACGATTTTGGAATTTTTGGTCTTTTTGGGCCCAAAATGATGATTTATAATTGGTCAGTGAATGAAACAACAGTTTGGACATGAAGTTCCAGGTGTCACAAAAAAAGGGACCAAACCAGGCCATCGTAAACAATTCTTTCTTTGAAATATAAAGGCAACTTCAAAGGCATGCAAAATCAGACAAAATAGGCCCAGACCTTAAAGGGTTAATAGGCAACACATGATTTGACAGCGGCATCATATAAGACCATCAAAATTATGACATGACACTATCATGGGCATTACTGAATGCTTATGACGGATGTCATTTAGTGTCATCCGGTTAATTATGTCACTAACTCCATTTATGTCCAGCTAGGATCTTTTACATCCATTCAAAAGTGAGCTAATTTGTCGGATAACATTAAATGACACCTGTTATAAGCATTCATTAATGCTCATGACAATGTCATGTCTTAATTATGATTGTCTAATGACAGTCTTATGGCACAACTGTCAGATAAAGTGTTACCAAATACCATAACTAGCAATTAATTAAACAACTGGAATAGTAACTGAAGAAATAATTAGTACAGAACATGAATTTTGATTGTTATTTACATCTGTAGCGCTGTAATGCATGCTAGGAGGCATTTTGGACAATAACAGTGTTGGCAGCTGGTGGCAGCAGAGTTTGACTGTCTCCCCCAAGTGAGCAGTCATGGCCAAATGAAGCTTCTTGAAGCAATGTGGTTCGTTTGGTCGTATGACAGTTGCATGATGACGCCGTCAAATTAATTGTTATCATTTAATATCTTTTGGTGTATATATACCATAATACAGTGAGGACACCTGCGACTTATCGATGAACAAATGTCGTTTTCGTGTCAAATTTAGTGGCTGACGTCTTATAGTCAGGTGTGCGAAAATTACAGTACTGTTCCATGCTGTCCTGTAGATGGCAGCAGGCTACATTCCAAAGCTGTTCACCACGTAATTTGCTGTATCTGGTCAGTAAGTTCTAGCACTGCAAGTTTATTTTTCTTTTATTTTACTGTAATTTCTGTACAAATACAGGATTTCTTTTTTAACGACCACTGCCCCTCCTTGCCCTCCTTTGCCCAACTCTATCAAAGAAAAGCTTAGAACAAATGACTTAAAACTTTTTGTTCCATGCAGATCATCGCGGCACAGGAAGAGATGCTGAGGAAGGAGCGGGAGCTGGAGGAAGCTCGCAAAAAGCTGGCTCAGATCCGACAGCAGCAGTACAAGTTCTTGCCGAGCGAACTGAGAGAGGACAACAACTAAAACAAACACACTTCTGACCTACTCTTGAAACATTTCCTCTGCTGTGAGACTCGATGAAAGCGAGCAGTCACATGGTCTTAAAAACGATTGCTGGAAAAAACATTACGATTGTGTCTCCACTACGACAACACAGCTACTTCGACTTATCTCAAACCGAATGTGACTCGCTTGGGAGTGACCGTGTGAAATGTTTCATTCATAAATGATTGTTTACCAGAATTGAAAAGCATCAATGTTGTGTGAATGTCTTTTTAATGCCCGTGAGAAGTCACGTGAGCGCATTGACGAAGGATGGTTTTACATATTTGTCGCTGTAAATTTGACTCATGGATATTTTTTTGTGCGTGCAGCCTCTCTCACTCGAAGTTGACTAACAGAGGCCAATAAAGGAATATTTATTTTTAATGTTTTAATCAGATGAAATTGTCACTCTTTGGGGAAATCTGATGCAATAACAAGAATGGTGCTGTAGAGGTCAGTGTCCTGTGCACATCGATGCAAAGTAATCTTAATACAGATGTTTTGCTTTGACCATCAAATAATTAGAATTTGTTAAATTGGCTGGCGATAAGAAGTACTTCAAAGTATAGATTATTTTCAAGGAGTGGTTTACTTAGTTTTCTCTACGGAATCATGCAATATCTCTTGAATACGGAAGGCATCATGAAAGTGATCAAGCACAGTTCTTTAGCATGAATTGAAATAACCGTCAACCTTTATTCTTTTTTTTTAGTGAAGGAATGTGGCTTTATACATACACTACCTGCAATAGATGAGCCCTTTGTTAACCAAAATGTGATTGTTATGACTTTCGGCCTTATGTTTCGCCTGTGTTACAAATTACAATGCAACAAACTGTTACATGTACAGGTATCGTGTAAGACCAGGTTAGTGCATGGCTTCAATTGCATTGTACCATAACAATTCAGACCTATGTGGATGCACAAATACTTCAACATAACTTAAAATGGACATTTTCGGGATGAATGAAGTTTTTTGTATTTTTGTGTATGTGACATCAAGTGTTTTGTGCGTGCGCTCATAGTATTATTATTATTAGTGCCTTAGTCCTTAGCCTATACAGTGTCTACGATGGTGTGTTTGACTGGAAGCACAAGCACGTCTGTAGGTAATGGCGGTTCTCATTTGTTGTTATCGTGGGCGTTAACATCATCCAAGTGTACAAATACCTGCAATTGCACAAGGTTTCATCATAGTAGTACATTTAACGATGTTTTCGGGGATTATAGCAGTGGGTCACTGCATATGTGTCACGTCTTTCATCATTATGACACATTTAAAGGTCTTTTGGGCCTTGAGGGATCTCCACTGTATTTTTGTGAAGTTTCCAATCAATATGATAAATATATATATATACATTATTTCATAGGTGTGGTGGAACTGGGTCACTGCAATTTAGTCGTCTCTTACCTGACACATTTCAGAAAGGTGATACTTTTTTTTTTTTTTTTTTAATTATTATTATTATACAGTGGTTGTCATCAATTTTTGAATGGGAAAAGGCATTCATTTTGAAGGATAATGAAACTTGTTGACTGAATTTATCACGCTGATTCATGTACGGCATTTTGGGAGATGATGAATGGTTAACTGCATTTTTTTAATGTCTGACTTTCTTTAAGGCTTTTTCATCTCTCTTCATTTACAGGGCTATTGTAGTACTGGTTCACTGGATTTTCATCATGTTTATCAACAATGATTCATGTAAGGACATTTTAGAGGACAATAGAGGTGGTCCACTGCGATTTTATAAGGTATACTATCATTCGAATACATGTAAGGCCTTACTGATGGTGATTGGACACTACTGCATTTTTACCGTGTTTATCATTCTTGTAGATGTAAGGCCGCTTGGAGAATGATAAAACTGGTCAACTGCATTTTAAGTTTCTCGATATTCTGACAAATTTATAGGCCTTTTTGAAGAATGCTAGTACGCATGCACTGTAGGGCTGTAAAACACAACAAACTGGATTTGCTTTTCAATCAACTGCCTTTTTTTTAAGTGATGACTGCATACGCATTTTTTTGACTCATAAGTTTCCTCCCATCTGCCCCTATAGGAGTATAGAAAAGGCTATTTGACGTGAACATTTGTGTCAACATTGTAATGTGTGAACTTCTACAGATGTTGTACGTTTTCCCCTTAAGATAGATGATAAAGATGACATATATAAGATATTTATCCGGCCATGATAAAACTATTTTTTTGTATTTACTGGAAATAAAGTGTTGCATTGTCTGAAAATTTAATGTGTGTTAGCATTATGATTTCAAATTGTTTGACTTCTATAGTGTTCTCATTATTGCCAATTGAGCAAGATTTTTTTCCCCACTCTCCTTTGAGAACAGAGGTTGATTCCTTGTTCAGCCAACAAGCAGAGCTCCTATTAAGTGTGCTTCTGTTGCTCAGGGCAAGACGGCATTTCTGAGTCATCAGTTAACTTGAAGCTGTATGCAGGCCCGCTATTCTCTGACGGCCAAGCTAAATGTGTCCACCACTAAAATTTGAGGAGGCGACGTCAATTATGCCCGCCGCCAGCTGCTCCTTGTACTCCTTTTAGAAATGGAATCTATTTTACCGCATATTCACATTCACACCTTTGGATATTTTACAGTCTTAAACAGTGATGGATTAAGTACTCACTTTTTTTTTTTTTCCCCCAAGTACAAGTACCGATACACATGCAAAAAAATTACTTAAGTAAAAGTACAAGTATCTGAGAAAAAATTGACTAAAAGTACAAAAAAAAAAAACCTTCAAAATATACAAGTCAATAGTAAAAATATTTTTTCCCGATGCAAAGATGTAACATACATATATATATACATGGCAGAAAACACAGGCAAGGATGAAAAAGCAGTTTCTGCTCTTGCACACCCTCTGTAAAATAAATTGCTGTATTTGAAGCCAAAAGGACTATTCTGTTTGATTGAACAATATGTCTATATGCTGCCATAGCAGTTTCATGGCGCATTAAGCCCCCAAACTATTTTTAATTTCTCCGTTTTACCCTGGAGACCCCCGTTTATAGACACCACGCAACCGCTTTTGTTTCAACCCAGCCATAAAAAGAAGGTAAGTAATCATAATTATTAGAGATGTCTTGATCGATCGGGTCCGATCACGTCATTTTCAAAGTATCGGAATCGGCAAAAAAATATTGGACATGCCTTTTTTTAAATTTATATATATTTTTTGATTAAATCGTTTTCTAATTGTATTTAACGTAACAGACATAATATGTTACACTCATCCAGAGTCTTTAGTTTTGGCTTAACGTAGGGTTATCAAATTTATCCCGATAATGGCGGTAATTAATTTTTTAAAAAATGTATCACGTTAAAATATTTAACGCAATCAATGCATGTGCTGCACGACCCACTCACGCATTGTCACGCTCAATCTGTAATGGCGCCGTTTTACCTATATAGAGAGCTAAAAGGCAGCGTAAAATGAGTAGAGTGAAATTTGGAAGCCTTTGGAGCCTTTTTTTAATTGGCTAAAACCTTACAATCCCTCTCCCTATGATTAGAAATATCGTGGAAAGCAATGTGGGGAAGCAAGGTAGTAAATGATCTTTTTCGTAACACCCTATGTTATCTTATTTCCCAACGCAGAGAAGATATATCAATTGGTAGCACTACGCACAGTCATGGTTCCACTTCCCATCATGCATTTGGGCAAGGCTGCAGTATCATTTACTAAAAGCTCAACAAATACACTAGATGGCAATATTTAGTCACAATATAAAAAGTCACATTTGTCCTTTAAGAATTACAAGTCTTTCTACCCGTGGATCCCTCTCACAGAAAGAATGTTAATAATGTAAATGCCATCTTGAGGATTTATTGTCATAATAAACAAATACAGTACTTATGTACTGTATGTTGAATGTATATATTCGTCCGAGATGTAATCATTTTTTTCTTAATGCGTTGCCAAAATGTATATGATCGGGAAAAATTATCGGGAATGATTGGAATTGAATCTGGAGCAAAAAAAAGCAATCGGATCAGGAAATATCGGGATCGGCAGATACTCAAACTGAAACGATCCGGATCGGATCGGGAGCAAAAAAACATGATCGGAACAATCCTAATAATTATTATTCGAAATGTCTATCATTTTTAGCTTAGAATCATTAATTGTTGTCTAATATTTATATAAAAAAGGACATATAAAATTATTCACTAGCATGTTTTACTTTTAAACAAATTACATCATAATGAAAAAAATAGTGTCTGTAAATAGGTCACGGATATCTATGAACCTCATAACCATCGCTTAATTGTATTTTTATTTATTTTTGTTACTGTCGCATTTTCCCCGATATTTTAGATGATAAATGATCGATCCAAACAAAGAAACATTGAAAAAACGTTTAGAAGGGCAAATATTTGGAAAAGAACATCTCGACCACTCCTTGGTGTCTGCGATTCCTGCATTGCGACCCTTGTTATATTACCGTGTTTCCCCTATAAAGTCCCCAAAAAGTCCGTCTGTGGGCAGTCACGGCTGTGTCTTGACACTCTGTGAGACATGCTACACTGAGTTTTTGGATCGAAACAAATTTGGCCAAACTGGGGGTCTCAGAGCGGAACTTTAAGTCACCTGAGTGTTTTCCGCCATATACACATACATCCAGAGATCTGTGTCAGAATTCAAAGAAAGAATCAGAAAATTCATTGACTGCTCAGTTTTATTTAAAACTGCAGTGGAAAAAACTAGAAATAAAATTAATTGCACTGTAAAGCGACGCTTATCAAGCTCAAAAACTCCCAAATTTATCTTGATGGCAGATTGCAAGCAACTATCAGGTGCATACCGTCACCTAGCATGCATTGCAGCGCTACAGATGTAAATAACAATCAAAATTCATGTTCTGTGATAATTATTTCTTCAGTTACTGATCCAGTTGTTTCATTAATTGCTAGTTATGGTATTTGGTAACACTTTATTTGTCCGTTGCGCCATAAGACTGTCATTAGACAATCATAATTATGACATGACACTGTCATGAGCATTAATGAAAGCAAATAACAGATTAATAACAGATCATTTAGTGTAATCCGGCAAATTATCTCACTTTTGAATGGATGTAAAAGATCCAAGCTGGACATAAATGGAGTTAGTGAGATAATTTACCCGAAGCATTCATTAATGCCCATGATCGTGTCATGTTTGTGTGCCTTCTCAGTTCTTTTATTTTCATTCCAGCACATAATTCAGCTGGATGGGCGGGGCTATGCATCACACCTGTGGCGCATTAGGAGTACTCATTATTTAAAGACTGCTGTCACCATACAGTATGCGAGTGTCTGACTTACTTTCTAGTGTGCTTACTTACCACTGTGTGCGTTGCCTGGAGATCTCTTGCCTGTTACGGTTGTATTCTCTGTTATCACGTTACTGTTATAGTATTTTTTGTTGGACTTTGCTATTATTTGGTCTAGCCTTTTCTGGTCATTGTTGCCTTCCCTTGGTTCTCTCGCTGACTTGGTTCGTGCGTGTATTTTTTCTCGCGTGTTCTGGCATGCTCCATTAGCTCTCTTTTTGTAATAAATACTTCAAACTTCAACGACGGTGTTTGGATCCATATTTAACGGCTTGCCGTCATAGGCGGAGTTTGACTTTTGGGGCAGGGGGGGGGCACGACATGTTGATGACCCCGAAACGCAGTGTCAGCAATAAAATTAACTTACAAGAATATTTATAATAATAAGTTGACAATGTGCGTTTTTTTGTTTCCCATCATTCTTGAGGGGAATTCTAAATCAGGCTGCTTAGGCAATACTTTTTGCCAAGATCGTCATCCATTAAATAGGATAGCCCGCCGGTGTCGTGCCAATGTAGTTACCCCAGTCAAAAAGTGTGGCCCCTGGGCAGAGCCATATGAATGTAGATTTGTGTCTTTGTTATTAAAAAAAAAAAAAAAAAAAAAAAACAAGTTGCTTCAATCAAAACATTTTTTTGCTTCAATCAAAATATATATTTATAACCAAAAAAATGTCGCTTCAATTAAAAAAATGTGTTTGAATGCAAAAATAAATGTGAAACTCAAAAAAATGCACGTGAAAGCTATTTTTCTTAGATTTTTTTTTTTTTTTTTTTTAATGATTAAAGTCAAGTTTTTTTGTTTTTTTTTTATTGAAGCAACTTGTTTGATTGAAGTAATGTTGATTTGTGTCTGGGCCACATTGTGGCTAGGACATTTTTATATTTATTATTCAATCAAAAAATAAGATGCTTTAAAAAATATGGATTTTCAAAAAGAAAATCACTTCAATCAAAAAAAAAGAAAAATTGAAATCATAGAAAAAGGTTTTTGAATGAGAAAAAATATTTGAGATTCAAAAATTTGCATTCGAACACTTAATTTTTCATTGAAAAAGTTTTCTTTGATTGAAGCAATCCTTTTTGTTTTTGGGCCATATTATGATTAGGACATTTGTGTCTAAATCAGTCAATCCCCCCCAAAAAAGTTCAATCAAAAAAATTATTTTCAATCAAAAAAAAAAAAATCATGTTTTAAAATATTTTTTTCTAATATATACATATATATATATTTTAAAAATTATATGCAAAGCAAATGACCGTCTAAGGTGCTCGAAAAATAATTTTTGACCCATTATAAAAATATTTTGTTAATTTCATTCATTTTTGTTGGTTTTATTGCTTTACAACTTTTATATATTTATAGGAAAGTCAGTTACATGCAATGACACTTTTCGGCCACCGGGGGTCTTGGCCCCCCCCCCCCCCCTTAAAATCCGCTTATGCTACCTGTTTCCTAACAGTGTCATGTCATAATTATGACAGTCTTATGACAGTCTTATGACGCCGCTGTCAAATAAAGTGTTACCTATTAACCCAAATAAATCAACAAATAAGCCACACTGGCCACAGGATTCAAAGTGAAGAAAAAAAGCGGCTCATAGTCCGAAAGTGACGTTTTTTGTACCGTGCTCTCTTGTCGTACTTGCGGCACAGGTTCAGGTCCTGACCTGGTAGAGGAGGGCAAATTGTGTTGACGGCGTGGATCAGCTCCAGCTCATGTAAAATTTAATCTACTGCATACATCAATAAATTGACGAAAGCGAACGTTTAGTGTCTCAAATTTCAATACATTTTGGTTTGTTTTGTGAACAGGCAATAGTTTCAGTTACCATTTTGTATTTTAATTTTCATTTATTTTACTTCACAAAAAAAATTGTGAGCGATAATAACCTTGCTAGGGTCATAGTCACTATAAAAATATAAATCTGACACCCCTATTCTAAAGGTTGAACATGGGAATAGCGGGTACCAACATAGACCAAGTATAGCAGGTGCTTTGCTAGCATTGAGAGCCCAAAAATATGTGCCACATATGTATTGAAGTCCCAAACGGGTGTCGTTTATAGTATTTTATAACATTAAGGTACAGCCAACTTTATACTACAAGTTCTTAACATCACACATTAATTTGTTTATGAAGATAAGTCTTTGCAGAAATATCCCTTCTGTGGTTCACACCAGTAAGCTGCTATTTCCTCACTATGCACCCGTCTTGGCCAAGGATGTTCGTGTGACAGCTGCACCACTGCCAGTGGCCCTGTGAACTATTGAAGGGGCAAGAGGAGAGGGTTAGAGGGGGCTTGCCTGTTGAAAAGCAAAAAGCCACTCAATCCAGGGTGGCCAGTTAAAGGGCTATAACTCTCCAACATGCATCAGTCCTATAAAGCCACTCGGACAAGCTGGATGATGTTCCTGTAGAAAAGCAAAGCCCATGCGGTAGCCAGGATTTTAAGTATGCCAGCGTGGAGCTTCCCAAATGACCCCTGTAAGCCAAACAGAAAGTGCCAGGAGCTAATATGACACCCCCCCTCAGAGGGGGAGCAACTTCCACACAGGGCTTATTTAATCAGATAGATTTTCTTTGCATGAATAGTTCACATGCACGGGATGCTCCAACATGACTTTATTTCTATTGATTGACAGACTAACAAGATAACATTCAGGAGTTGACAGCTATACTGAAGTGGCTGACAATTCAAATCATCTATTTACGTATATTCAGAATAATCACATTTTTTAAAGAGGGACAAAATTCTGTAATTTAAAAGTCGGTCAAAGCCGAGTTTAAATTAAAAACTAAATTTGTAGAAACTTGGTGTACTGTGTAGTGATGTCCTAGGTCAGGGTTCACTAAATCCGGACCTCGGTGCCACTTTTCCTGTCGTGTTTTCCATGTCTCCCTCCTCCAACACACCTGAATCAAAATAATCAGGATCATTATCAGGCTTCTGGAGAGGTTGCTGATGACATAATCATTTTATTCAGGTGTGTTGGGGGAGAGAGGCGTGGAAAACACGACAGGAAAAGTGGCACCGAGGTCCGGATTTAGTGAACACTGTCCTTGGTCATGGTATTTTCTAATTATTTGATGAAACAAGTTATTGAAATATCATTAATAAAATACAAAGTGTTTGTCTTTCTTGCTTTTTATTCCCTATTATATTGTGTATTAGTATTCACCACTTCAATATTTTGAATTTTCATTCGCTGTTTTTCCTTTTTGTATACCATAGGTTTATATATTTTGAGGATTTATAACCCCAAAACCGTGGTTTTCTGGTACAGGGACATTATGTGTCACTGCAAAGTTAAATACAGTGACGATACATAATTTACCATTGTTTTGGCGATACAGAAAATCATCATATTGCGCAGCACTCGTCATTGTTGTCAGAATGTTTCTTTGTGTTAATGCATGGGTGGTGTTAGAAATAGGGGTGTTAGTGGCGCAAGACGAGGGAGGAGGTGGTGTGCTGCTTTGCTGACATCCATCCCCCAAGTATGGTCACACAAGTGGTCAAACGTCTCAGAGGAGCGAATCGGTGAAGACTTTCGCAAAAAATAGTGGTCCCGCCTTGTCAAGCAGCTGCAGTCGTGTCCAAAAAAGTATTGGGTGTCCAGTGACCCGCCTGTTCCAAAAGACATATTTGACTCACAACAACCTGGGCAAGCTTGCACTCCAGCTTGGTGTTCATTGTGGTTCAGACGCTCCAACCCAAGGCCCTCTCTGGTTGTCTTTTTTCATTTTGTCATACGCGGAAAGCACTGACACTTAAGCAGCTATGGATGCCATCAAGAAGAAGATGCAGATGCTCAAGCTCGACAAGGAGAATGCCTTGGACAGAGCTGAGCAGGCTGAGTCTGATAAGAAGGCGGCTGAGGACAGGAGCAAACAGGTTGGTATCCGCTGTCATTCAAATGAATATTTCTCTGATTATTCTTTGTCTTGATTTTCTTAATGTTATAATAAAAGACAATAATGTTTAAACACATAGAGTATTATTCTCTAATAGTTTCAGTCACTATAGTAGACTTACAATAGCTAATACACATAAGAAATACAAATGCTGTATACAGTAAATGAGTCTAAGAGATAAATCCCTGTCTGCTTTTTTTCCTAGCTCGAGGATGACTTGGTGGCACTGCAGAAGAAGCTGAAAGCAACAGAAGATGAGTTGGACAAATATTCCGAAGCCCTGAAAGATGCTCAGGAAAAACTGGAGCTCGCTGAGAAGAAAGCCACAGACGTAAGTTCAGGCCTCAGTTGTGTGACCTTGAAACTACATCCCCCTCAACATCCCAGCAGCACTCCTACAATAATGGCAATACAATGCAATAATCAAGTGAAGACACCTGTGGCGTATAAAGTTATATTTAGATCGTCCTTTATATGGTAAGGTCACAGCTTACTGCTTTCCTGAGTGCATTCCACAGGCTGTGGCCTGGCACCAAACAGAGTGTAGCGTAGGTCTAGTGTTACACTAGAGCGTATTTACATGCATGTTTGACCCATGCCACGAATCGTGAAATATATGTGCTTGTCCCAGTTGGCACAGGTTGTCTCCTTTATGTTGACGTTCAAATTAAATGACAAGTTTACTCCCAGTGTATACATTAAATAATAACAGTCACAGTTCTTAATAGAAAACGAGCACAATCACTACATCTTGCAATGTTAATCTAAGCATACAAAAATAAAAGTGATAAAATATTTATGGACAGTTTATAGACTTATCAATTAGCTTAAAAGGCATGTTTTGAATAGTGTGGGAGGAAGTTGGTAGCAAGCTAAAGTACACAGAGAAAACCAACGGAGACCGCTGAATTTCAGTTCTGTGAGGCAAATGTGTTACCCACGAGCACAACATGCTGATTTTTTTTTGTTATTAGTACCAGTATTACTGCATTATTGACACACTATATTTAGGCATTATGTAGAGATATCATCCATAGTTTCAAGACTATGAAGCCTCTTATAGTAGATATAGGAAGGGTTCATCCTAGATCGGACGGTTGACATGGCAGACAGACAATTCACCCCAATGGATAATTAAGAGTTTGAGTGAAACTGAAAGTACCTGGGGAAAAACAAGCATGTAGAGAACAACTCAAACCCCATAATGCAGTACTTCTCAATTATTTTCTGTTACGCCCCCCCCAAGGAAGACGTAAATTTCGCGCCCCCCACAAACTCTCTTCCGCCATTGTAAATAGTATCATTTGTCTATAAAATTACTATTATAAGTACGCCTCAGCCTAACATTGTGTCCTTTTTTTCTATTAAAGAAAAAAAGTAACATAAATCAACTTATAATAAAGTATAACTTCATTAACATTGTTTTGTTTGTAACAGAAAAGACTTTACACGCGTCAATTTGCCTGGATTTAAAAAAAAAAAAAAAAAAAAGTCACATCCAAACTGTAAAAATACACTCAAGGTACATTTTTGACGATTTGATACAGAAAAATAAAATGTAATAAAATCAGTAAATAATAAATTCTTATTGATTAGAAACATTAACTCATGAAGACAATATGCCAAAAAAAAATTCCGGAAAAACAAAACTGAATAGAAGAAAAAAAAGAGTGTCTTTGGACAGAAGGAAAGTTTTTATTTTCGCTGCTCGCTGCTCACAGTATCACCGCCAGTTTGCAATGGTGTGGGGTTATTTTGCACTGAGCACGCTAACAGAGCTCACTGGTTTACTGATATAACCAGAGGTGCACATAAGTGGTCCGCATGCGCGCATGCGTACTGGACGTAGACAAACGCGCTGGCCCTTAACGGCTTCCATACGCTTTTGCGTACCGATGGCTGACCCCTGTATTTGCGGAGGACACGAGAAAATAACTTCTCAAAATGTCGAAGAGGCAGGTCACACTGAGTAATTACTTCCGTGTTCCCCCACCCCCGTCAAAAGACAGACAGACGACAGAGACGTCACCGGAGCTACCGAAAAAAAGGACTTTTGCTGGCAAGAAGCAAATGATGCTCGCACGGAAATGCGGTACAAAATGTGCCGTGAGAATCCCAATGTCGCCGATAAGAGCAGCGCATTTTATGTAGGGTCAAAGAATTTCAGCCATCCAAACTTTGAAAACCCACGGAAAAAACAGAGAGCATGTGGCAATTAAGCAAACTATCGATGTCAAACAAGACCCCACTCGCCCTATGGACATGTGGCGGAATAAAGGTAATGAACAACGACATGCACTGACAAACGTGTTTTTGCTCGCATTTTACAAAGCTAAACATGCACGTTCAATGAGGTCTTATGAGGAGGACATCCCACTTTTAAAAAGGCTTGGAGTTAATGTGGGAGCTGCATAATGCCCTTTATTTTGAATTGGTGCTTTTTATTTCTTTACATTTCACTTCAAAATAATGGCAATTTTGTTGTGCCATTTGATGTTAATCAAGCATTAATTGTTAATATAATTAATTAAAGTTAATTGGCTCTAAGTAAAGCTTGTCATAAATTTATCGCATCAGGCTGGTTGGCTCTCAAGCTCAATGAGGACCAAGTCACATCTCCAGGTCCTCCTCTGAGAACCTGGGGAAAAAAATTATGTGCACCCCTGGATATAACACTGACAAAGCAGGACGATTGTTGGCAATATTCGACACGTTTTCGCTGAAAAACAATCAAGCGGCTTATCAATTAGATTGGGGTCTAATGTCTTTAAGTGGCGTCTTAATTGATTTGGCTTCCTGCTGTCCGCTATAATCTTTTTAGACACAGTAAACAGTGGTCTTTCCTCATCTCCCACTGCATTCTCGGCGGCCGAGGGAGAACCGTAGGTGAGGGCGGTCGTCATGACGATCCCTAGCCGAAAATGGCACTTCTCGGGCGGACACGTGAGAACCGGAGAAGACAGTGGGTCGTTGCGTGTGTCCGGTGTTCTGACAAATTTTTCAACCCATCAAAAAATGTTACTTTGCGGTTCTGCGGATGCGCATAAGGTTAAAAATTGCCGCGAATGCAGCGATTCCAAAGTAAACACTACAAAATTTCTTTAAAGAAAGGAATATTTACTTAAGTTTGATCATGGAAAGACATGTAGAAAAGCTCTCTGACACATCCTACCATGTTAGCTGCACACAACAACTGCAACCAGCTCTCTCATTGTTAACGGCTTTGCCGTGTCGTTATGTATTAATTTACCCATTTTCGTGTTGCACATGTATGTTTATGATGTATCTAGTTTAGTTTACTGAATGTAAAGAATGGCTTTTCAGCTCCACAAAAGCTTTGGGAGCAAGATTTTATAAGGAAGCAAATTTTGACAGAACACCGGCCGGAAAACGGCTTTCGAAAATGGAGCACAGCTCTTCATATCTCTTTTCTGTGTGCTCTTGCTTAGTTCAAAAATACTGCGCGCACTCTGAAAATGAGAGCACCACTGCCACCCACTAAGTGGATGTGCAAGTACACCACTTTATTTTAGTACTGCAAAAAACAAAAAAAGCATGTTCCCCGAGGAAGATGGGGTGCGCCCCACTATTTGAGAAGTACTGCCATAACTATTTCTTATCAAATGTAATAAACTGTTCCAATAAATGTAATTTAGTAACTTCCCCATTGTTTTTTATAATAACATTAGAAACAAAATCTGCATTAATGACATATAAAATTTGTTTTTAGTCACATAATATTGAAACATAATATTGAATATGTTTGCATTAATTTGTCATCTTAATTTCAGTATAAAATACATCAATTGGAAGATTTAATAGCTAACTTTGCTCAAAATTTATTCAGAAATGTATTTTTTTCTAAATAAAATTAAGTCAGATAGTCTGGTATTTAGCTAGTTTGCAAGTGAATTATTTAAGCGCAAGACAACACCTACTATAAATGACATTCATATAGACGACAGTAGACAAATTGTGAATTTCATAGACCTAGAGCAAAACACACACAAAAAAATGACACTATTGATGGGTGCAGCCATTTCGTGATGTCAGTTACACCCACACACATACACACTAAGCCTTGAGCACAGCTGCATAGGATATGGGCAATAATGACATACCCAGGAGGGCTGGGTAATTTTGGATACTCACATTTAATTGGCTAAAATTGTACTGGCAATGATAAAATGTCTGCCCCCCATGTCAGGTGGACTGTTCCTAGAAATACTGACTTTTATTTACTTTTTTCGCCTGTTTTACACATCAGAATTTTCCCCCCCAATTTAATAAACAAAATTGTGTTAGGCATGATAAATGTGTTTTCTTCCCCTTTAAGGTAATCAATCAGCTAAGTGTAAAATTAGGCATTCAGTTATTTACTCAGTGAGTTAGTTGGTCACTTGGTAAGCATTTAAGCCAATTATTTAGTTTGTCAGGCAGAGAAGTAGTAAATATTAATCTCTTTACTCAATCAGTGAGTGTTAGATATGGTCAGTAATTACTCAGTGAGTTGTTATTCCTTCACTTAGTCTGTCGGGTAGTTTGTAAGTCTATTATTTAGTTAGTCAAAATTATTCAAGTGTTTAAACCATTCAAGTTGTGATTGTATTAGTCAATTATCATTTGGTTAGTCAGACTGTTAAAAAAGTACAAATATGTCAATACATTTTTACTATTAACACTTTCATGCATGAATTATGATTTTTTTATTAATTAAAAAAAAAATTTGTAGGACAGGTGTCTCAAACTTGCGGACCGGGAACTATAGCGGCCCACGGGACAATATTTTGCGGTAATTGGGCGGCGAAGTGGCAGTTGGTAGCTCGAGTTGTCCTAGGACCCAAGGGTCAGCAGTTCGAGTCCCGGCTACGACTGCCCACTGTCGAAGTGCCCTTGGGCAAGGCGCTGAACCCTAATTTGCCCCCAATGGGTTGGCAGCGTCTTGCAGCAGCAGCACCAGCAGCAGCCGCACCATTGGAGAGTGAATGTGCGCGTGAAAGGGTAAATGTGTGCTAATGTAAAGTGCTTTGGGCATAAATAAATATTATCGAATAAATATTACATAAATGCGCTGTAAGTACTCTCCATTTAATTGAAGGGAGATTTAACTTTTAATGAGTAAAAAAAATTTGAAAAAAAAAACTTCAAACTTTAAAAAGATAAATGAAAAGACTGTAAAAAAAAAAAAAAAAAAAAAACTTTGAAAAATGAAAAAGAAATGAAAAATATAAATGTATCAGCAGGGTGTTGCCTGCTCTGGCGGGGGACCCTGCCCTGCCCTGGACTTGTTGGGCCGCTGGGGGTCATGTGGGGTTGGTGGTGCGTCCCCTCTTCCCTGAAGGCCGGTTGATGGGCGTGCAGGTGGCCTGGGGGACCACCCTGGATCCCGGGGGGTGGGGGGGGGGTGATGGCTCCTTTCATGGGCGGCGGCAGGAGGGCTGGGCTGCACTGAACCCACCACAACCGCCCTCCCACCCCAGGCTGGCTGGGTGTGGGCCGTGGCCCTGGGTTGGCGCCCGCGTGGCGTCTCTGCTCGTCTGCGTGGCTGTCGCGCGCCTGGTGGTGGGGGTCCCTGTGCCGGGATTGGCGATGGAGCGGCGTAGGGTCGGTCGCCAATGGGCTTACACTCGCAAGGGATTCACACGATTACTGGGTTCTAGATCACAGAGCTGATTTGTGTACACTCTACCCCTGTCAGTCACTTAGCTTATAGACTCCCCCACCCCCGTCCCCCTCTTTCCCTGGTCAACAGGCCCCCCACATGGTGTCAACCGGATATACATCTAGCTGACGATAGCACCAACATATTAGTAGTTAGTGTAGACGTTCAATGTATTTCTTTTTGTAGTTCCTGTTTCTTTTCTTTCTTCTCTTGTGTTTCTTTTTTTCTGTTCGCCCATAACCCCTTCCTGTTCGCTGCTTTGTCATAATAAACGAGGTATGTTGAATGATCACAATGGGAGTATGTCAGACATCTCTACGTGAAACATTAAAGCTGTTAAAACTTAGACTTCCATTCTCCGTGTCAAACAGCTGAACAGGACAGGTTTAAAAAAAAAAGAAAAAAAAGAAAAAAGAAAAGAATATAAACATATGTGTGCCCTGTATTTATTTTGCTCTGAGAATTTTATTGATGTAATTTTTTTGTTTGTTTTATAAATCTCTTGTGACCTCACTTAGTTTAACTCATTGACTGCCAATGACGGCAATAGACGTCCAATCAATTTAACTGGAAATTGGAGATGGTTTGGACGTTTATTGCCGTCATTAGGTGTTTTTAATATCAATTCCCCTCTTTTACTATTACAACGCATACTCTGTGACCTGGGCTGGCAGTGAACTAGTTAAGCTAATGATATTTTGAATAGTGACCACTGTATGTGAAAGTGTCAGTGCGTACAGCACAGTAGTAATAGTTAAAAAAATATATACATAGTCCTTACTTCTTAAATTCGCTCTATTTTAGTAAGGGGTGCCTTCATTAATTCTGTATTAATTACTCAATTTAATTTATTGATATTTTAAATAATTTAAATTTTATATTAAATAGTCTTAATTCAAATAACACAATTGATAGTTTTATATTTAAATGTATTTGACATAAATAATAATTATAAATAATTTCCGTGCAAAGCGAGTCACTTCCGGGTTCGTCGGCACGTCCCAATCCTCATCAGGACTTGATTAAAGAGCGGTGGGGGTAGGGATCAAACGCGCAGCATCTCGTGTCTGACGGCGGCGCCCTTTTTATGCCGAGACCAACACGAACAACACTAGCTTAGCCGTAACCACACAAACGCCAATCGGGGCGCAAGCATGGCAGGTGGAAGCTCCTTGGAAGCGGTCAAGAAGAAAATCAAGTCGTTACAAGAACAGGCGGATGCGGCGGAGGACCGGGCTGCCTTCCTCCAGCGGGAACTCAACCTGGAGAGGACCGCAAGGGAAGCAGTAAGCCGACGCTAATGATTTAAGGCAATTAGTGTTTAGGCTGCCGACGGCATTAAGCGTAAATCTGGTCAAAAAGCGTGGCGGTTAGGCCCAGACAGAGTGCTTTATGATCATAAAAACACACGCTTACTGTTTGGAGCTGAAGCTTGAAGTCATCACTATTAGCGTCAAAAACGCCATGTAATAAGTCATAGCTAGCTACGACAGGTTCCTCCATGTGCTAAACCTCACAAGCTTCACTGAGCACCTCCAAGTCTGCTAAAGTAGTGATGATTTAGGAGCTCATGCTTGGCTCAATCTTTAAGTCACTGCTCAAAGAATCCATTGTATCCCCCCACCCTCCTTTCTGCATCCCTGACCACGCCCAAGATTTGTTTGGATGCTGCAAAGTCCCACAAATAACCTTTTTTTTAAAAGCATATTTTTTAACCAGCTCCTATATAAATACACCTGATTGACTTGTCTTATGTGTTTTCCAGGCTGAGGGCGATGTCGCCTCCTTGAACAGACGCATCCAGCTGGTTGAGGAGGAGTTGGATCGTGCCCAGGAGCGTCTGGCCACAGCGCTGACCAAGCTGGAGGAGGCCGAGAAGGCTGCTGATGAGAGTGAGAGGTAGGTACATGTACTTTGCGAAACCCCCACTCGCCTCCTTTTAAGTAAGATACTCTTAAGTAAAGAATGGTCTGTACTAAATGAGAATCCAGAGGTTTGTTTATATTTAGAGACCGCATACCAGTCAACCCAAGGCCATTGGCAAATCTTACAAATAGTGGTGTATGCCCTTACAAATTGGTGACTAATCTTACAACGTTTTATATAGCGTGCAATATGAAACAAAAATAAAACTCAATTTTTTGAAAATAATATGAATTTATTGGTAATATTGTCACATATAACCTGGTGCAATGAAAGAACAATGAATATCTTCAGCTGCATCATGATTACTAAAATTTAACAGTGACTTTTGTTATAATTGTATGTAGCACTTTTGGCAATTTCTATCATGTCTTTTGATGGCTGCACTTCATGGCACTTCAGCTTGCAATTCAGTTTGACTTGAAGGTAGTTTATTGGTGTGTCCAATTATAAATTAAAAAGGTCAATTGATAAAATTAACTTACCGATGCAATCTTTGAGTCAGGAAACATTTCTTTTGCTAATTCTGAAAAGTGATCAGCAATACTTGCTGGCAAATTGTGTTCGGCAACAAATTGGCAGAATAAAATCCGCTTTCGTCACTTTTCATTCCGCAGACTGCATCTTTATGAAAAGTGTTGTTAATCTTACTTTAAAAAAGTAATTAATTACAGTTACAAATAGAGGTGTGCAAAATTTCCGATTCTTAGATTATTCGCGATTCGGCCGTGGAAGATTCGAGAACGATTCACAAACATCCAAATTCCGATTATTAAAATATGCGAAGTAAAGCGGAAGTACACAACACTCAGCGCGCCGCGCGGTCTTCGGGACGGAACGGAGCGAGAGTAGCTAAACATCATGCTTCCCATTACCCGGCCCCTCGGGTAATGCCAATGCTCAACTCACGGCTCTAGCTCAACTCATGCAACGAGATAAAAAAACACAACAACATACCTGACTGCTGCCGAAAAGCTGCAACAAAGTATGTCCATATAATGTTACGGTGGATATCATTTATATAGGACTAGATGCAATATAGATTTGGTAGTGTTAGCAGCACATCTACAAAAAGCTAGATGCGGGCGTTATAAACGGCCGCCATCTTAAAGCAGTACACTTCCCTGCAAGGCTGTTGTAGCGAACCTTCCAAGCAAACCTAATTAACTTTTTATCTAAAATACTCCTAAATCGGTAAAATATTGACTTGAATCTATCTTTAAAATAGTTTTAAAACTTTCACATGTCGAAAGTAGACAAAAGGGAAATTATGGAATAACGGGAGCAATTTTAACAAATTTAACGGTTGATTCACAACATTAAATTAATTGAATGTAGTTTAAACCTGCTGATACAGAATGAGGACTGGAGTTTTTTTATTTAATGTTATTTTTTTTGTATATTTGTTTACTGCTGTATGTTAACTTGATACTGAAATAGTAGTGTGGTTTAGCCTGAGAGTATTTTTGAACAATTTTGGAACTAATGTACAAAACATTAAAAAAAAAAAAGGAGGGGGGGGGTGCATCAATAATCGTTTTATAATCGAATCGGAGCCTCTGAATCGTAATCGTAATCGAATCGTTAGGTGCCCAAAGATTCCCAGCTCTAGTTACAAATTACTTCTCCCCAAAAGTAATTGAGGTAGTAACTTAGTTACCTGAATGTAAGAGTAATTAGTTACTTGGCAATGTAACTTACCTTTCATGTTTTTGTTTCATGTTTTTTTTTCCATTAAAAAAAAAACAAACAAAAAAACATGGTAACCTTTGCTATGTTTGGAAGTCATTTAATGTTGTGAATCAACCATTAAAGTTGTTAAAAGTGCTCCCGTTTTTGCATTAGTTCCCTTCTGTCTACTTTCGACATGTAAAAGTTTTAAAACTGTTTATTTAAAGTGCCTGTGACACGAAAAAGCATGTTTATTTCATAATACACGCGGTATTTTATGCTCCTGAATGATATGGACCGCTTGGATGTGTGTGGAAGCGATCGCTATGTTTATTTAGTTTTTTGAATCCCGCGCCAGGAAAATGAGTGACTTCCGGCTTCGGTCTTTCATTGAGGAGGAGGGCGCTGTGACGTGTACGGTAGAAGACGTCCTCTTCACTATACAGCGTACTGTTGTGTATGGGGAGGAATGATTCAGCTGATTTTGCGGATTAATACGTTTATTTTTCGCATCACGCCAGCCAAACGGCTGCAGAAAAATCATTCTGTATGAGGGAGAGGCGTATGCGCCTTTTTGGAGTTTCAAAAGGTTCCTATTCACCGTGGATATTTACTGTGGGACCATTGGACTTACGAGGAAGTGAGTAAACATCTTGTTTTGTATTATGTCAAATACGAATACAGCGATTACAAAGTAAACACTACAAACTTCCTTTAAATGAAGGACTACTTACGTTTGATCATTGATAGGCATGTAAAAAGCTGTCCTAATGGTCATTAGCAGCAGCCCGTTAGCTGCACAACAACTCCAGCCACCCTCCTCCGGGGAACGAACTGTAAATTGCTCTCTGCCGGGCGGTTTGCCGATGCGCGACGACAATAGACAACCGGGTCGTCATGTCAAATAATCCAGGATAGTTATGTGTGATTTTCCGCTTTGAAGACTTTGAAACATCACTCGGTTCGGGTTAGCATGTCGGCTAGCTGTCACGCCTTCTGGTTTGTTTACATTCTCCGAAGCCGGGGAAGGAAAATGACATATGTCCGATTTAGGTGTCATAAAATATAGTTCGGGAGGTGCGACAGTAAAGGTGAAGTTGACAGTTTTGACCATTATGGAGTAATTTTGCCATGTCGTCCTGAATAAATGCATTTTTATTATTTCATATTCCATTCAGCACAAGACTGTTATTTGTCATGACCATGCCATTTATTTAGCAATTGGGGAAAATACTTGGATAAAAAGAATATCCTGTAAAAAATATTGAAGTAAAGAGACAGAAACAATGACATTTTGCCGCTCTCTTCGTCACGTTTTCCTCATTGTGAATAGTTCCCCCTCGACGGGCTGACTGGTCCTTCTCAAGCCATTTATTTAGCTATTGGGGAAAAATACTAGGATAAAAAGAATATCCTGTAAAAATATTGAAGTAAAGAGACAGAAACAATGACATTTTGCTGCTCTCTTCATCGCGTTTTCCTCGTTCTGAATAGTTCTCCCTCGACGGGCTGACTGGTCCTTCTCAAGCCATTTATATTGCTATTGGGGAAAAATACTTGGATAAAAAGAATATCCTGTAAAAATATTGGAGTAGAGAGACTGAAACAATGACATTTGGCGGCTTTCTTCATCGCATTTTCCTCGTTCTGAATAATTCCCCCTCAATGGGCTGAATAGTAAAATCGATGAGCCCAGTCTACCGCTGACGTCATCCACCTGTTGGGGACGCTAAAGCCCTATAATGGTAGGCGTGGCTAACTGGCAGATTAAAAGGCTAATTTCTCGTCATCTGTGCTTTGCTAAATTGTTGTATATAGTCGAATCGTCTCAAAATATGATTCTAATTCACATAATAATGCCATTTAAGACTTTTTTTCTCGTGTCGTATGCTCTTTAAAGATCGATTCAAATCAAGATTTTAGGAGTATTTTAGATAAAATGTTACTTAGGTTCGCTAGGAAGGTTCACTGCAACAGAGCCTTTCTGAGAAGTCTACTGCTTTAAGATGGCGGCTCTTTACCAACGCCGGCAAGTGTATCATTTCGCATCCAGTTCATATACATGTGATATCTAACGTAGCATCATGTGGGCGTAGTTTGTAGGCTGTCGGCTACAGTCAGGTATTATTGGAGCCACCTAGCCTAGCATCGCGTTTGCAACAGCGTCACAACTCCCCCTTTCCCACTCCCGCCCTTCTTTCTCTGTGTCTCTGACTTTTTTTGCGTCATTCAACCAACATAGTAACGCACATTGTCTCGTTGCCGAAATGGTGACAAAATCCGAGTGGAGAAAAAAAACATAATGCACGAAAAACGTACAGAATTTGAACGTACGGCGTACACATTTAAAAATCAGTGCTTGCTTGTACAAATTACGCCTAAACCATAGAACTTGACAGGTATGAGACTGTAAGATTTGGCAGAAAACACCACAGCAGCATTCCATTTGCGCATTGCTAGTGACTGTTTTTGTAATTATAATAAAACAACAACCCTTTTAAAGGGCAATCATTTAACTCATTTACTGACAGACCCTCCCAGTCAAAATGGATTGGACATCTAGTCCTGTGAAAGGCACTAAAACATTACGATTCACAGCTAGTTCTCTGTTTAAATACTTGCACGTCGATCAGTGGCAGGCAATGAAATAGACTTTTTTTTTTCACTTCATACAATCAGTTGGCAATGTTAAATGAGTGCTGTATAAAGAGTTATTTCAGTGCTTCTTAATTATTTTGTGACTTGTCTTCCAGGAATACCGGTAAGTAAACATTTTGCGCCACCCCAACTCTCTGCTGCCACTGTAAATAGTATCATTTGGCTATAAAACTATAATTACACTTCTCATAACATTGTGTACTTGTTAAAATTAAAGAAGGTAATACTACCATATATTGATAAACATACAATAAAATACAACTTTAATAATATTGCTTTTGTTTGTATCAGAAAAGACATAAAGCGCATCAATTTGCCTGAATTTGAAAAAAAAGCTGCACCCAAACTGTAAACATACACTCAATGTACAATTTTTGACATTTTGATACCTAAAGATAAAATCAGTGAATAATAATGAATTCAAATTGGTTAGCAACATTTACGCATAGCACAATATGCCATACAATTTGACCGAAAAAACGACAATGTCATTGGACTGAGGGGCAGTTTTTATTTTTGTAGCACTTATATCGTCCAGCATGACCGAGACCATGTCTAATGCGGCAGCCAGTATCACCTTTTTTGCTATTGTGTGGGTATTTTTGCACTGAGCAACAGGCCACCTTATATGATGCTAACAGTGCTTGCTGGTTTACTGATGTAACACTCACAAAAAAACGGGACGATTATTGGCAATATTTGGCATGTTTATGCAAAATAAATAAAATCAAGCAATTTATCAATGTGATTGGGGTCAGATTTCTTTAAGTGACATCTTAATTGATTTGGCTTCTTCCTGTCTGCTGCCAACATGTTTAAACACTGTAAACATACCACTTTCCTCTCCCACTGTATTAAAAGTGAAGCCTAACGCTACATATGCTTGGTCATATTTCCTCGTCTTAGCTTTCAGTAGACATCTTTGGCATCCTTGTCAAATATTTTTTCGAGTTGTCGCGGAAGGTGTTCTTTCAATGCATTTCATATCTCCTGCTCTTTGCTATGTGCTCTTGTTTGATGCAAAAATACTGCGCACAACCTGAAAATGAGAGCTGAGCGGATGTGCAGAAACACTTAATTCTAGTACAGTAAAAAAGTACGTACCCCGAGGCACATGCCCCTCCCCCTGGCATTGCTTGCGCCCCACTATTTGAGAAGGACTGCGTTGATTTAAGCCCATCCTTATTGTCTTTTGAACAAGCGCGTAAATGTTCTTTTAGTTGGTTTCCAAAAAATGCTGAAATGCCGTAGGTAGGACCCTTCCACTCAAGCATCTGCCTCACCACCACATGTTGCAAATAATGCAGTCTTGAGTACATGGTACACTTTTTCAGCCGTGTAGTGTAGAACAATTGAAGAGGTACCGCCAAAATATTTTGGGGTTTTATTATTTATAGTAACTACAAACACCACCGCCATATTTCCTTTTGGACTTCCTTCTATTAGGACCCAAGAATAAAAAGCAACTAACTTCTGTCCGTCATTCATGTTAGCTACCTTTCAGATTTTCTTTACACCTTCTTTGTATTTGATGCGTCCTCAGCAGTGTTTTCTCTTGGATTCCCCCCCCCCCAAAAGTGGGGACAGAAATGAATGAAATACATTTTAAATTACATATTTTAAATTTATAATACAAAATTTAAGTGAATATTAATATATTTATATAAATATTAATGTCAAAATTCGTATTATTTATTTATGGAAGAGAATTATAACATCATGTATATTAAGACAAAAATTAGAGGGAGGAATGACTCTGTAAAAGGCTAAAGATACCTGATGAGCTTTATCTCGATCAGGCGTCTTTCTCTTCTGATAGAAATATTTCAAGTTCATTTGAAAAATCAAGTCAGCAGTTATATAATGGCGTGTAAATATAAACATTAGCCTAATGCTATAACTTAAATTGGTTCACTCACATAAGTGACATTGAGTTGGTATCAAACCAAATTAACTTAAACTTCCCGTACGTTACGTAACTTTAGTCATATAATGTATTTTTAACTTTAACTATGTGGAAATATGTTGCCAGCTTTCTACCACAATTAGCGTATTCACTCACAGACATAAAAAGTATCTATGGCTTACAGACAGCACTACACTATAACAGAAGACCACCCTCCACCATTGATGTCATATATATAAAACTAATGTCTGATGGGCGCTGTGATCCAATGGGGAAAAGCATCATCACTTGGTCGGCCGTTTCGCATAACGGTAGTTCGATATATCAGTGGAGCGTGTATTTTGAAATGGTTATAAATTGCACATTGATTTCCAAATGGCTTCGTTTTTCATAAACATCAACCATGCAGTAAGTTATCTGCATACTTAAAATTCTAACATATTTATGAACATCCAGGCTGAATCATAGCCATTTTAATATGGTTTGGTGTAAAATTTCTCAAGAATTCAGTGAGTTAAAAGTGCAGAATTGTAGTGGAGAAAAAAAAAAAGTAAAACACTGCTTAGAATCCTTACTTCCTTCACTCAAAATTCACCTTCCGTCATTCCTTCCTTTCCTCATTTCACAATCATCCATTAAATGTTTTCATTTCTACATCACTTGCACCTTTTGTTGCCTTCCTGTCACCTCAGATCTTTTTCTCAATTATTCACTACTTTCTTTTTGCTTTATTTTGCTCCACTCTTGCTTTGCTCTTACCCGCTTTGTTTTGTATCTCTTCACTTAAAACTATTTTTTTTCCTATGTTGCTTCGGTGACAGTCCACTATTGCTTTAGAGTTTACTATCAATCTTCTGCACTTAAAACATTAGCCAATTTTTATGGTACATGCAAAACGAACAAAACCAAAAAACTAAATCAAATATCCCAAAGGGCTTCACAGTGAGCTGTTATTCTAATGTTAAATAATTCAATGTCAATTAATTTTAATGTACAATGCAATAATAAACAGGAAATCTGTTTATAAGCACGATTGCACAGCAGTCCAACAATGTTGTCACGTTAAAGAATCCTCATTGAGTTACGCAGCAATTACGTTTTCCATTTTATGGTTTTATATTTATGACCGAGGATTGTTTGTCCATTCCTATATTTACTGTGATTGTGACTTTTACTGTGTTGGTGTTGATCACTCTTTGGAAAGTTTGTTGGGGAGGGAGACGACACTTGTAAACCTAGGGTTCTATGCATATTAAAAGTGTTTACTGTATATAAGTCCCAGTACTAAGTGTACGCTACTATATAAATTCCACTGAAGTTTTATTTGTTTTAGAATTGTTTGGTGTGCACAATCACATGGTCACCCAAAGTTTATAGTCCCTTCTGGATTTTAAATTAGCTAAAATATAGAATAATTTACTGGTGGACCACTTTATGACACCCGGATTCTCTTAGCGTTACATGTGTCAAGTTCTCATTCGGTTGTATACCACAAACGCTAATGTCCTGAAATGTTTCAAGCCTGCTGTTGTCACTTGGGTTTCCTGTAATTTAACCGAATCATGACTCATGTCCCCTCAGAGGCATGAAGGTTATTGAGAACAGGGCGATGAAGGATGAGGAGAAGATGGAACTGCAAGAGATCCAGCTGAAGGAGGCAAAACACATCGCTGAGGAGGCTGACCGCAAATATGAGGAGGCGAGTTTCTCAGCTGGTGGACTTCTGGCAAACTTTGAAACATTGTAACTGGTCTTGCGCATCTGACTTCAGGTGGCCCGTAAGCTTGTGATCATTGAGAGTGATTTGGAACGTACAGAGGAGCGCGCTGAGCTGTCTGAGAGGTATGAACCTCACAATTCAAAATAAGACTTGATTATACTCTTGTTTCATGACTGTTGTGCTACTTTCCAAACAAAACTATAAAACTACAGCAAATGCTCTGAGCTTGAGGAGGAGTTGAAGACCGTGCAAAACAACCTGAAGTCTCTGGAGGCTCAAGCAGAAAAGGTAAGGACGCAGAAGTGAAGAATGACAGAACATTCATTGAAACAGTTTGTGGTGTTGTGACTCTGTCTTTTTCTCCTTGTGTGTCTAACCACAGTACTCACAGAAAGAGGATAAGTACGAGGAGGAGATCAAGGTTCTTACAGACAAGCTAAAGGAGGTGAGGAGGCACACCTTTGGGAAAACACATTAGAAATGTTTTTAAATTTTAATGAACATTTTATAAACATTTTCACTTTTCAATAATCCTTAATTCTAACATCTGGGTCGTGTGCGCATAGATTTTTTAAAAAATTATTTACCTTTTGCTGTTTTATCAAATTCCTTATCGTGAGTGATCTGTCAATGGCTCACGTCAGTTACCAACTTATTTTTACAATGTGTTCAAAGTACAACTTTCAATTAGTCATGTTAACTTAAGATTTTATGTACACATAATTCAAATTCTCTTAAGTACCGTATTTTCCACTCTATAAGGTGCACTCTCAATGAATGGCCTGTTTTTAAACTTTTCATTTAAAGGGTGCACCGCATTATTAAGGAGCCATTGTAGTGGTTGGGGTTGTTATGCATCCACTAGATAGTTACACTAAACGGAATGTAAACTAATGCCATGATTAGCCAATATTGATCTATTGTATTGGCCCGAATGTAAGACGGTGTTTTTTGCATTGAAATAAGACTGAAAAAGTGGGAGTCGTCTTATATTCGGGGTGTAGACATTATACCCATTCATGACGCTAGATGGCGCCAGATATCATTGAAGCGAATGCTAAACTTGAGGCGTAATGTTCTGTCATGAGATCTCAGCTACTCTAACCAGTTTGCATTATTTTATTGCAATGTTTATCCTTATTCAGATTTGTTTCAAGACTACAGTTAGTTAGACCTCCCTTTGATGCTTAATGCAGTTATTGCAATTTTGTTGTTTAATCACGATAGATTGGTTTATTTACATTTCAAAAACCAAAAGCCATTCATTTATGAATGTGATTGCACTTTAGTTTACATATTTAAATGTTCAGATATTAAGATTTGAATGAGGCAAAATAACCTACTTTTCTCTAAAATATATTGTTATAATCATTTGTTTCAGATGTACTGTAATTTTCTGTATAAAAATTAATTTGGTGTTCAAAAAGTCTTTTTTTCAAACTTGTCTTGAAAAAGAAGGGGTCGTCTTATAATCAGGGCCGTCTTATATTCGGGCCAATACGGTATATAAGATGAACCTTTTATTGCAGAAAATACGATAACCTAATTTGAGTATAGGTAACTAAACGTATCAAGTTCATTCAACTTCAATCAACAAATTTGTGGTCAATATTTAAATTTCTGCATAAACTGAACTTGAAATGCTAAATTATGTAGCTATATCCTCACTCCCAATGCTTTCAAAAGAGTACGCTGGAATGTCATCCGTCAGCTAGGGCGTTTGGCTCGAATGTCTGTCCCAAGTTCCATTGCCACGGTGGTGGCCCGGGTTCAATCCCGACTTGGAGCAAATTTTGATATATTTTTACTTAAAAGGCTAGGTTACTTAAAATTTTGAATTCAAACTACCATCAATTTACGATTTTGAGTACTCTCCCGATTAAAACTTAATTCATTTGAAATGGGTTGACTTGTAATTTCAAATTTTCAACCAATTTTTTTACGGTATAGAAGTTGACCACCGATGTGTCTTTGCTTCCTTAACTTCTTGCAGGCTGAAACGCGTGCCGAGTTTGCTGAGAGATCAGTCGCCAAACTTGAAAAGACCATCGATGACCTGGAGGGTATGAATCTATTTATTTTAAATCTTATCAGCCTTAGAAGAACCCCAAGTTGAGTCTTACTAGTGACTCTTTGAAACTTAATACAGTGTCAAAAAATTTATGTAGGCGTCATATTTTTCAACGGTTTATCGCGAGGGCTACTCGATTTGCCGCCTGTGTCTGGCATTCCGATTCGCTGGCTGTTCATGGCCAGCAGGTGTCGGACAGGACGCTTTTTCTGTGACTCCAATGGAATCTGTCACATCCTACGCAGCTGTTGCTTTCCTATTTCTGTGTTTCACCTCTCCATAGTTTCTTCATTTTTCTTTTTTGCCACTGTTTGTTGACTTCATTTAATTTTCCTTCACCTTTTTTAATGTTTGTCTCAATCCAACACCTTGGTACTGATCCTCCACTTTAGATGAGCTGTATGCCCAGAAACTGAAATACAAGGCCATCAGCGAGGAGCTGGACCACGCTCTCAACGACATGACTTCTATGTAATTAAACATCACGTTCGTTTTTGTGTACCGTTTGCTTCCTCTTTAGTAGTAGTCTTCCCACTTACAGCTTTGCCTTGACTACTCTAACAAGACTTAGCTCCTCCTTTTGGCTTGTCTGTCTGTAAAGCTCTGAAGCACTTTTTTTACAGGCTGAAGGCCTCTTAAATCACAGGTGTTCTTTTTATTATTATTGTTATTTATTTTTTAATATATATGGCTGAAAACATTCAGGTGAGTGGAAGTTCTGCTCTGAGACCCCCAATTTGGCCATATTTCAAAATTGTCCTATATGCATGTGTGATACATCATTGGAAAGCATAAAATCTTAATTTTCTGGTGGAAGAAACATTTTGAACAGGAGGGCATTAAAAAAAAAAAAAAAACTAACTCGAGGTAAGAGCATGAAAGAGCTTAATTAAAGACACCATGATTTTAACGAGATATTATCGCGTACTTACCTCGTTTCGATCCAAAAACTCTCTGTAGCATGTATCACAGAGTGTCAAGACACAGCTGTGAATGGCCACAGCCAATTTATGGGGGATTTTATGGGTGAAACTTGGTAATATAACAAGAGTCTCAATGCAGAAATCGCAGACATCAAGGAGAGGTCGAGATCTTTTTCGTATATTTACCCTTTTAAACGTTTTTTTTTTTTTTTTCAATCTTTGTTAGGATCGATTATCATCTAAAATATTGGGGAAAATGCGATAGTAACAAAAAAAATACAGTTAAGTGATAGTTATGAGGTAGATATCCGTAATTTATTCAGACACTATTTTTTCATTGTGATGTAATTTGTTTAAAAGTTTAAAATATGAGAGTAATTTTTTAGTTATTTTTTAACTAAATATTCAACATCAATTAATGATTGTGAGCTAAAAATGAAGCCATAAAAATTACTTTTTATGGCTTGGTTGAAGCAAAGGCTTTTGCACAATGTCTGTAAATAGGGGTCTCCAGGGTAAAACGGACAAATTAAAAATAGTTTGGGGGCTCAATGCGCCATGAATCTGCTATGGCAGCATATAGACATGGAGCAGAAACTGCTTTTTCCAGCCTTGTCTGTGTTTTCCGCCAAATATGTGTAATATATATATTCCTTCATTATTCTTGGACAAATCACGATGAAATTCAGATTTGTTTTTGTATCAGGACTGATTAATTTAACGTATTATCTGTATGTTAAGAGTTGGCCAAAAGAGGGCATGCGTGCTCTTCTTCACAGCCTTCAGCCTGTAGTAGCAGACTAGTTTTTGCTTTTAATTTGGAGCAGTCACATCTAACCTGAAGTTTCAGAGGTGCGATTAAAGGAGAAATTGGTGACACAATAACACACATTATGACTCCAAAAAAAAAAAAAAAAAAACAATCTTTTGTGCATTTTCACCAACAACTGGGCTAAAATTTGGTTTTTAAGAAACAAAATTTTCAAGGAAAAAAATCTTAAACATTCACACGGCCTCAATTAAAATAAAAGATTGGCATATACATGCATTACAGTATGTCATTTTAGGGGCTTTTTTGATGGATAGTTTTCTCTAGGTTGGTGTAGAAAATTTCACGAAAAATGTATTTATTTACTGTTGCGTAATCTCAAACGGTCTCAAAGGTTACAGTTCACTGGCCCACAACTGATAGAAAACGATGTCACCTTACCTAATCTTTGAGTTGGGCAAAAAAGTGCATCTCGTTAAATAGGGGAATTAACATTTCCGTTCTTCAATTGGGGGGGTTAGTTAACACAGGGTGAAAACATAAATGATTAGACAAATTAAAAAACAAATTTACAAGAGTCAAGTCTATATCGAATATAACCCAAATTCACGAAAAAGTGAAAATATGAAATTGTACAGTAATTTCACTTGCATTTGTGTATGTATTTTTTAAATTAAGTTTTTAAAATATAAATAGAAAACTTTTCTACAATATTTGAATTGTTTTGCACCTTTTGTCTACTAACACTAGAAATTTTCAGTCTAGTCTCAAAGTGCCAAGTTTCTCCCCCTCTTCATTCCTGCATCCATTTTCCATTCTGCATGCTTGTAAGTTTTGTCATTTTTTTCTTCACTTTATTTTTCTCCTTCTTCCCTACAGCTAATTGTGTCCATCTCAGAAGCCACCCAGTGGTTGAACGTGGTTATTTCTCTCCGGTGCAGCGCTGCTCCACTTTTCTGTCTTCTGTCCCCTCTATTTTCACGTTCTGTACACTTTGGGCCAACTCTGCTGCTAGCACAGCCCATTCGTTCATCTGTCATGCACACCTTTTGAATTGTGTTACTATGATGTAAAATAAAAATTCTTCCATCTGTCAGCTTTTACCCTTCTTCCTCCTACAGTCTTGACTCATGCTTGTCCATTTTTATTTTATTTTATTTTTGTTTGTGTCTGTTTTTAATTTTTTTTTTTCGAGTAGCTCTTGAATAAACTCCAAAGCTCCTCTTTCATTTGCTGTTCCACGTTTCTGTGTGGGAGGCCTTTTCTTGGAGAGCAGTCCTGTTCTGGTGCTAAATCTATAAAATTGTGATTCTTCCAAGTTGAATGTGAACCATTTTCTTGCAGGAAATAATGTAAATGATGTTCCAGGGACACAACTGTCTAATTGAATCCAGTATCTGCTGTGTAGAGTTTTGACTAGAGTTAAAAATATAATAACACAATTATATAGATCTAAAAAATAATGTGATTATATCTCGCTTATTAACATACTTGGGGCAGAAGTAAAAGGTAAGCAATTTTTAAGTTATACATCATGGTATACATTTACCGAAACGCTATGAATAAATTGATTGATAAGGATTTTATTTACGACTGCTAAGGGAGCAATAAATCTGTCAATTCAAATAATTTCAGTAAAATAGTAAAAATCTCGGCTTTTTTTTTTTTTTTTTTTTTTTATTGTCAGGCAACACTGAACTGAATATGTGTAGTTGTGCTCATAAGTGTACATTTCTTGGAAGTATTTTTGAAGTTTTGGCAATTTAAAAAAGTGAATGAAAAGTCCATCCCATTTTCTTAATTTTCTTGATTTTTTTTTTTTTTTTTTTTTGAAAGAATGATTGTGCATTTCTCAACTGCCCTCTTTCAATTTAAATCCCACTAACAATTAAATATTTAAATAATAAGTCATCTTTAATATGGCCCAAATTCCGCAGGGGTAATTTTATGAGCATAAGTTCCTTCTCAACATCTAATTACTATGTAAATAAGTCTGACTGCATTTTGAAATATAAGCTAGCAATACAGTGCTTCACTTAACACTCTCACCAACGCAGCTTTACATATTTTCATTTATTTTAATCCGAAGTTTGACGTTTTAGAGGCTCACTTTCTGCTATTTTGTGCATTGCTATTAGTTGGCAATACTCGGGTTTTGGGTTTTCTCTCTTTGAGTGACTGAAAATATTCAAGAAGACTGCACCTGTTTCCAGTGTATATAGTGAAAAATTGGGGGGTGTAATTCTGATGTTTAATAGTGGGGGTTGGGGGGGTGCCAGGGTTTTCCCAGAAATTGTTGAAATATCCATTGGCAGACATTTTTAAATGTTTTATTTTAGCCAATCGAATTTGATTTTCCCAGATTGCATATCCTATTCGTGTTTTCAAGTCAGCCCATTGTATAGCGAATACTCCCGAGTAGTTTTTTATCACGCGCTGATTTTTTCACCTTAAAAACACAGAAATAGTATCTGCATGCCATAGTGTACAAATAAGTTTTGAAGAAATAGCTGCACGATGTAGGACGACTCAAAATGTGAAATTGTATTTGTGTCTCGGATGAAGAAAAGGGAGACTGTGACAGATTGAACAGGTACAGTAACGACAATGAGTTTGTGCCTATTTTTTAAGCTTGTTTATATTGTACATGTGTTCGAGCCTTTGAGGCTAGATTCATACCGCAGGTCTTAATGCACAAATCCCAATTTTTTTCGTGTTTGTACTACTCGAGTGAGGCATTACCTTGACTGTCTGAACGTGAGAAGTCTCATAGAAGTTGACCATTTCAAATCCGATCTGTGACACTTTCGTGTGTGGTATAAATCCGGTCTGGGCCACATTTTTCCCAGAATGTGGCGGCGGTTAAGTCTCCCAAATCGGAATTCATGCAGCAATTACGCCAGCAAAGTGCGAGAGCAGCAGGCAGGACTGCAGCGATTTAGCTGTGCATTAATGTTAGCGCCTAGCTTATACGCAGGCGGTGGGCTTGACCACATTCATAAAAAAAGTAAAATGAAAAGGATAAGCCAGATAATGCTCGATTTTCTTTGCGTGCGTCAAATGAGCAATATTTCAGTATTGCTTACATGGCCGAGTCAGGGCAAACTGACGCACACAAGTAAGGCTTATGTGCGCGCATCATCCACGCACAGTGCGCGTATGCGTTCTATCAGCCCATACAAACTTGGAATCTAAGACTAAACAGGGATTAATAATGTCATTTGTGTCCTCTTTTTGGAAATCAAAATATGATCACCCTGGAATGACATACATCCAGCGTGTGTAGTTATTTGTTTTGCGCATGTGGGTCAGTTTGCTGTCAAACTGCGAATTAGTGGGCATGCGTATTACGGTATTGGCCCGAATATAAGACTGTGTTTTTTGCATTTTAACACTGAAAACATTCAGACATTACACACATTCACGACGCTAGATGGCGCCAGATATCATTGAAGCGATGTTCTGTCATGACAGATCTCAGCTTCTGTCAAGTTTAACCAGTTTGCAATTTTTATTGCAATATTTTTCCTTATTCAGATTTTTTAAGACTACAGTTAGTTAGACTTCACTTTGATGGTTAATGCAGTTATTGCAGTTTTGTTCTTCTATCACAATAGATTGGTTTATTTACATTTCAAAAACCAAAAGCCATTCATTTACGAATGTGATTGCACTTTACATATTTAAATGTTCAGATATTAAGATTTGAATGAGGCAAAGTAGCATGCTTTTTCTCTCAAATATATTATAATCATTTGTTACGGATGTACTGCAATTATTTTCTGTATAAAAATTAATTTGGTGTTCAAAAAGAACACCAAACTTTCAAACTTGAGTCTTGAAAAAGAGGGGGCCGTCTTATATTCGGGTCAATAAGTTACTTGAACGGGCTCAATGGACAAAGGCAGTCTGAACGGGCACCCCCCCCCAAAAAAAAAACAAGATAGAAAATTGGAATTGTGCATGAAGACCTGCAGTATGAACCTAGCCTTAGTGTCTAAGGCTACGTCTACACTAGGGCGGATAATGGCCTTAAACGTGTAATTAGTTGGACTATACGGCATGTCGGCTACACTAATATGCCTATTATCCGGATTAGTTGTTCGAAGGATAATGTAGGCGGGTAATGTTACTCACTGCCTATGCGCCGCCCAATATGGACTGCTGTCTCCGTACAACATTCCGATACTCAGGAAGGGACGTCATGCCGTCACTGTTTTTAGTGCGAAAAGCCGAGCGTGCTCTCCCTTCACTCTCGCTCCTGCGTGATGCATTCAATTGCGATCACGAAAAAAGTTATCACAAAATAATGACAGTCTAGAATGTGTAGTAATTTGGAAATTTGCTGCGGGCAAGTAATGAGTTTCCGGTTTAGAGGTAAATCGCACAGGCGATGATGTAACACATTAGGCTTCTCCTTTCTACGCATGCGTAGTTTGCGCAAATGCAGGCGTACCTTGCAGAAGCGCTGGGGCCTTAAACGCACCTTAAACGAAGTGTAGACAGGTAGAAAAATAGTTGGTAAAATACCCTGGAGAAAATTATCTGTCCTAGTGTAGACGTAGCCTAAGCCAGGTGTGGGCAAACCAGTCCTTGAGGGCCGCAGTGGGTCCTGGTCTTTGTTCCATCTGAGTCAGCACAGACCGTTTATCCAATGAGGTTTCAGCGGAAACGAGGCATCTGACTGCAATCAACTGATTGCACTTGTAAGAAACCAGATTGATGAAAGACTGTCCTCTTAATGGGTTTGAACAAAAACCCGCCCCCACTGTGGCCCTTTGTGGAATAGTTTGCCCACCCCTGGTCTAAGCTCATAAACATGTCATTTAAAAAATCCTCCACTATCTGGGGTCGAAGAAATTTGTTATTTGCATACTCAAAATACTTGGAGCACCCGTTTGCCACTTTGAGGTTATTTGTGCTAGATACAGTCTTCTCCTTTGATTCTGACACAATTTGAAGAGTTCCCAGGTTTTCATCAGAATTTTACATTAGGAGCTAGGGCATGCCATGATGTAAATGGCCACGTAATATTGCCTACTTTATCGCTATACTGGATTTATTAATATTTCAACAAATGTTTTGCCATGATTTCTGCTCGGATTGCAGGGTATAATCTGGCATGTACATATGTGAAATAATGCTTTTCATGGTTGATCGCCGCTGTGTTGGCTGGTTCACAAGGACCAAAAGTTTAATGCTACTAACAATCTTCTACCGTCTTATTTAGACTTTAGCTACTAACCTGCCTTCTGTCTCCTTTTCCTCTCTCACCTGCCATCTGACTGTGAAGACCACCTTTACAAGCAGCATGAGAAAAACCGTCTTCTCACCAACGAGCTGCGAGTAGCCTTAAATGAGGCATGAGGCTTTACAATGACCTTCTCACAAATGTCCTCATATTTTAATGCAAAGAGCATACTCCACCAGCTCTGGTGCACAGCGCCAATCGTAGACCTTTCATTCGAATTTTTTTTTTTTTTTTAACTGTATCATTAGGCATGCTTCAAGTTACATAAACATTGAATACAATATTTGCAAATTCTATCCAACCTTTATTCAGGTCAATACACTACAAAGCCAAATGTTTTATGGATTTTTGTTCTTTTGGGAACATTTATTTTTTAAACAACAATATGCAATTGTGAACAGAGGACACTTATTGAATCTTTGTAGGTGGTTTTATTGCCCTTTCTTGATGTACAAATTAAGTTACTGAAGACCCTGGCTCTCTGCTGTTGTGTATTTTGCTTCATAATGCACCATACATTTCCTTGCATTGGCATTTTCATCCTGAAATAAAAAGGGGCATCCCTGAAAAGATGTTGCTTGGATGGCATAGTTTCTTTTCAAAACCATTTATGCTTTGTCCTACACAGATGGGCGAGTTACCCATATGATGGGCACCATCTCCGACCCAAACAATAACAGGTGCTAGCTTTTGTGATATTAGAACTAGAATTTTGTTTACCAAATAACTTGAATATCTCTGATTAGGATAGGCCTGAAGGATATTGGAAAAACTTAACATTGCGATATACACTCACCGGCCACTTTATTAGGTACACCTGTCCAACTGCTCGTTAACACTTAATTTCTAATCAGCCAATCACATGGTGGCAACTCAGTGCATTTAGGCATGTAGACATGGTTTAAGACAATCTGCTGCAGTTCAAACCGAGCATCAGTATGGGGAAGAAAGGTGATTGAGTGACTTTGAACGTGGCATGGTTGTTGGTGCCAGAAGGGCTGGTCTGAGTATTTCAGAAACTGCTGATCTATTGGGATTTTCATGCACAACCATCTCTAGGGTTTACAGAGAATGGTCCGAAAAAGAAAAATATCCAGTGAGCGGCAGTTCTGTGGGCGGAAATGCCTTGTTGATGCCAGAGGTCAGAGGAGAATGGCCAGACTGGTTTGAGCTGATAAAAAGGCAACAGTGACTCAAATAACCACCCGTTACAACCAAGGTAGGCAGAGGAGCATCTCTTAACGCACAGTATGTCGAACTTTGAGGCAGATGGGCTACAGCAGCAGCAGACCACGCCGGGTGCCACTCCTTTCAGCTAAGAACAGGAAACTGAGGCTACAATTTGCACAAGCTCATCGAAATTGGACAATAGAAGATTGGAAAAATGTTGCCTGATCTGATGAGTCTCGATTTCTGCTGCGACATTCGGATGGTAGGGTCAGAATTTGGCGTCAACAACATGAAAGCATGGATCCATCCTGCCTTGTATCAACGGTTCAGGCTGGTGGTGTAATGGTGTGGGGAATATTTTCTTGGCACTCTTTGGGCCCCTTGGTACCAACTGAGCATCGTTGGAACGCCACAGCCTGAGTATTGTTGCTGACCATGTCCATCCCTTTATGACCACAATGTACCCAACTTCTGATGGCTACTTTCAGCAGGATAATATGCCATGTCATAAAGCTGGAATCATCACAGACTGGTTTCTTGAACATGACAATGAGTTCACTCTACTCAATGGCCTCCAGTCACCAGATCTCAATCAAATAGAGCATCTTTGGGATGTGGTGGAACGGAAGATTTGCATCATGGATGTGCAGCCGACAAATCTGCACCAGCTGTGTGATGCCATGTCAATATGGACCAAACTCTCTAAGGAATGCTTCCAGCACCTTGTTGAATCTATGCCACGAAGAATTGAGGCAGTTGTGAAGGCAAAAGGGGGTCCAACCCGTTACTAGCATGGTGTACCTAATAAAGTGGCTGGTGAGTGTATGTTACCAAGGCTCCACACTTTTTTGCGTTGGTTGCACTAGTATGCCTACCTTTTTCTGAAGGTGCACTAGCACAAAATGGTGTACCCACATTTTTGATTGCATTACCTTTAACACCATACTTTTAACCTCTTCATAACATTTTTATAATTCATTCATCTTCTGAACCGCTTATCCTCATGAGGGTCTGATGGATGCTGGAGCCTATCACTGCTAAGTCAAGGCAGAAGGCGGGGTACACCGTGAAATGGTTGCCAGTCGCAGGGCATATACACACAACCATTCAAGCACACGCGCACACCGCTGGACAATTTGGAGTGTTCCATCAGCATATCATGCACATTTCTTTTAGGGTGTGGCAGGAACCTGGAGAAAACCCATACACGCCACCTTCATAATGTGAATTATTTATTTAAACAAGAATAATGTAGCTTGTCTTTATTAAATGCTTCAATGAATGAATCCACTCATATTCACTCACGCTGCTGAGAACAGCCTCTCACTTACACAATGAATGAGTTGATACAATAAGCTGAACAACGACGAACACATTTCTGCCTTTGATCGAAGTCTTTTCTGACCAGATCAAAGTAACAAACCTGTCAATCATTGTTAAATTTAAGTACCAAATGCCAGCTGCACTGGTGACCAAGAAAGTTTGGTCGCACTGCTTAGATGGAGGGAGGGCGAGAGGCCGTGGCGAGCTACGAGCATGAAGCAGAAAGAAAAAGTTTGCATGTTCAGAATTTTTTTTTTTTTTTTTTTTTTTTTAAATATCACACGTCAAAGCGATGGGAGTATTGTGTATCCGCACAACGTGAAGACTACTCTGTTCAAACGACATAGCAGGCCTACTCTAAAAAACATTCTCACTTCAGAAAAGGATTCACCGATTGCCATGCTTTGTGCTAAAATGGGAACGGGCACTTCAGAGGCCATTCAAATTCAAGGTGGGGCCAGTGCCCTTGTGGCCCCACCCCTAAAACAGCCACTGGTTATTGATATAGGTTTTGCTTTGCATTGTCATTTTTAGATGCTATTGTAGCTGTACCAACAAAAATGCATTGCTGTCTGAGATTGGCTTTGTCTTTTCGTGTAAATTTATTCATATTCTCTAAGTCTTTTGATATTATGCATTGTAAATGGTAAAATTCCTAAATTCCTTGAAATTTCATATCGAAGAATGTGTTTGGTTCACAAAGTCTAAATCTGCACCTCATCCTTGAGATCAAATCAGCCTTGTGGGCGTCCTGCCATTAGACACTATCCATGTCTGTTGGAACCTGTTGCAGGCATCAAAATGAGAAACTATTTCCAAAGAAAACTGTAGCGCTTATCATTTTGAACATTAAATATCTTGTCTTTGTAGTGTATTTGTTTTTACAAATCATTGTATATTTTTAATTCACATTTTACACATCACAGCTCATATTGGAATAGGGCTTTGTAGACCTGAAGGTCACACTGGAAAGTTATCAATGCATCTGGATTTTTTTCTTCAGCATTCATTAAATCAAATCTGTAATTAGTACTTGGCAGAAAGCGAAGGATGCCAAAAATCTAGTCTCAACATGTCATTGCTTAAAAAATACTAACGCTTGGTCTGTATCCATGTAATCCCGATTAGAGCTTCCTGTATGTGTATGCACTTTTGTTTGAAGAGCTCTTAATGCTGCCATGCTATATTAATGTAAACATGTGAGTGCTAAAGAGGACATGATTGTTAAGCAGATGCTGAATCAGACTCTAATGGAGATCATTGACATTTGATCGCCAATATCGTGATTGGCTCTGGCACAACATGGCTGCAACACTTCTTGACCTCATGAAGATACAAGCTGCTTAAATGCTCTGAAATTGCACAATTCACTGAATCTTCATTTGTTGAAAAAGAAAATGCACTTTTTCAGGGAAAAAAATGATCAGATGTTCATCAGCCGATCATTGACCGTTTGAGTACTTTTCTTTTTTTGTGGACTTGTAATCATTTTGCACTTGTTTTCATTGTTTCCCTGTCTGTTATGCCAATGTCAAAATCATGAATAAATTCATAAAATTATTTTTTTCCCCCAAGTATTTCTTTATTTGAACAGTAGTGGATTTTTGTGTAAATATGTTCTGTTAATAGTGACAACTGGGCCGAATTTGTGGAGATTTGTCTATGAAACCACTATGTAGTTAAATTTATCAGACAAACTCCGGTAGCCCAGCATCAATTTGGCAACCTGAGGAAATCATTTATGTATGCAGCCAGATGTCTTACTAATATTCTTTCATTTATGCAACCTAATTATTTTGTCCCACTATATCTGACATAGTTTGTAAGATTACAGATGCATTGCGCATGAGCACAACACATTGCATACCTTCAGTACCATGTGTGTTCAACTTGCAAAGTTACTGGGTGGTCGATGTCAAAACCTTTTTAGAGCAGATCTGGTTCATTTATCACCGTAAAGGCATCCACTGAGGGAAACAGTCGTCGTAAAGGAACTTTTAAATAACAATTCAATTGTAATTTAATCAAAGCAAATGTAGATTGTACTTACTAGTTGATATGTGTTAATTTAGACATAGAGGTTACATGGTGTCAGATGATCAAAGGTTAATATATTCATCAGAAAATTTGTCGACATAAATTTTGCAAACAGTTATGTTAGAACTGCGCAAATCACCCTGACCGGGCAAGGTGACATCCTGCCAGATAGTGCTTCCCATTTTGCCATGCTGACTGCGTCAAATCTTCCTGACAGCTCTAACAGTCATGTCGCCGTCCACCGCAATCTTCTTGATGTCTGTCAGAATGTAGCCCTGATTGTCGAACTCTACCTTGTAGTTGTCGCCAACGGTCAAACATAAATGGTTGTCATTAAACTCGTCAAATCGTCATCTAAACAAGAAAACAAGGGGTTAAAGATTGCCATTGCAGCTTGGAAAGCTGCAGCTGACCTGAGGCCCACATGATAACTGCCTACTCCACTGCGCTACCCACTCACAAACACCTAAAACGTCTCAATTACCACAAAGTTGCTTCCGACTACGAAGGGGAAAGGGCCCATTGGGATGAACCTCTTACTCCACTTGTCACTACCAATACGGTTGACCAGCTCAATCTCTGCATTGTTGACATCAGCTTCCATGCGCAGTGCAACATCTTTGTCATTGTTCATGAACAGGCTGACGGCAAACCTGAAACACAAAAAGGGCGTAATGTTACCATTGGCCCCCTCCACACAGAAAATTAGACAACGTGGCCATTGGCCAAGTACCTCATTGCGTTCTGCTTGACTTGTCCTTGAACAGTGATGATGTCCCCTATATTCACGTTTCCAAACACCCCTTGGAATACATCCTACATAAACACAAAAGCTAATAAACAGGCAGCTGGATGTTCATGTGTCAGTCACTCATTGCTATGGGTGAGCACTCAAACCTCAAGGCAATCCAACTAACTTCAGACAATGCTCAACTCACTGAAGATTGAATGTTTTCTATCTTGCAGGCGCCTTTCTGGTTGTACACATAGAATCCCTCTCCTGTTTTTGAGAGGGGAAAAAACAAATTGGAGGTGAGGAAAGATTAGATGTGACCTGCAGACATCATATGGATTTGAAGTACAAAAACATTGCAAGTTATGTAAATGCGGTTCACAAGCAGCCTGTTAATGAAACAAGACTTTATGCAAAGATTTTACTGGAGAAATTATTTGCTTTCATTTGACGAATTTTATTTGTTCATGTCACTTCCTGTCATCTGAGTTCCGTTACCGACTGGAGTTGTAGCGGAGCGTTAACAGAATGCGGCAACAATCAACTATGTGGATTCACCTTGGCCCCGCTTGCAGATGTAAGCTTGCTTGTTAGTACATTTGTTGTCATGCAGGCGACCCCAACTCAGTGCCGACAATTCTGCACAGTTTTCATTTTTGATACCGTTAGGCTGACCAACAGCCCAGTGCCTGCAAAGACGTACCTCTCATACATATCCTGACAAATAGCCACACAAGCGTTTCTAACCCTAACTCTAATCCTACCCCGACAACAACTGAGTCAAATGCACACAATGATACTTAATAAAGCTAGTTACGCTATTTCGGGGGTCAAGGGAGTTCCGTCGATCCACTTCCAATCTCCTTCAACACCTTCGTCTGTTAGACCGATCCAGCTGTGACTGTTCCCGTATGGGAATTGGTATTCCAGCCAATACTACAAGAAATTGCACTTTACAACATTTATTACGAGAATGTGAGAAACGGGCGTAGGGGCTTACCCTCTCCTCGATGTTCCGAATGATCAGCAGGTTGGCGCACATAGCCGAACAGTCGGCTCTGGCCTCATACCATGTCTTCCTCCCTGTCATGTGGTGGGAAAAGTAGTAACAATTGTCCTGGAAGCCCCACCAGTCTGGCCAGCACTCCACCTTGGACTGCACGCCTAATACAACAAAGATGCAGAAATGGCAAGTACGCGTCAGAGCATTTAAAATTGTCAAACTAGTGTTGTCTATTGCAGCGTCAAATGTTAACCGTCAGTGAAACTTTTCTCCAAGGGCCTGCTTTAACAAAACTCAAAGGATGCAAGGTTCAACTTGAAATCCTTACGCTTTCATTTTTTTAAACACAAAAATATACAGTATATTGTCATATAGCACAGCAATTATAAAATATATATATATGGCGGAAAACACAGACAAGACTGAAAAAGCAGTTTCTGCTTTTGCACTCTTTAAAAGAAACTGCTGTTTTTTAAGCCAAAACAACTGTTGTGTTTGATACAACAATATGTCTATATGCTCCCATAGCAGCTTCATGGCGTATGAAGCCCCCGAACTATTTTTAATTTGCCCGTTTTACCCTGGAAAGCCCCGTTTACAGACGTCGCGCAACCGTTTTTGTTTCAACCCAGCCATGAAAACAAGGAAAGTATATTTTTTATTCAAAATGTCTGTCATTTTTAGCTTAGAATCATTCATTGATGTCTAATATTTTGTTTAAAAAAATTTTTAAAAAAAAAACTTAAAAAAAATATTTTAAACTTTTAAACAAATTACGTCACAATGAAAAGAATGGTGTCTGTAAAAAATTCACGGATATCTACCTCATAACTATCACTAAATTTTATTTTTCTTGTTACTGTCGCATTTTCCCCAATGTTAGATGATAATCGATCCAAACAAATAAAAATTGAAAAAAATGTTTAAAAGGGTAAGTATATGAAAAAAAAAAAAAATCTCGACCACTCCTTGATGTCTGCGATTTCTGCATTGTGACCCTTTATATATGACCATGTGTCACCCATAAAATCCCCCAAAAATCCAGCTGTGGCCATTCACAGCTGTGTCTTGACACTCAGTGATACATGCGACATGGAGTTTTTGGATCGAAACAATGTAAGTATGCAATAATATCTTGTTAAAGTCATGGCGTCTGTAATTCTGCTCTCATGTGCTCTCACCTCCAGATAGGGTTTCGGTGTTTAAAAACCAACAAAAAAAAATGCCCTCCTGTCTAAAATTTTTCTTCCCCCAGAAAATTGAGATTTTAAGCTTTCCAATGATGTATCACGCATGCATATCGGACAATTTTGAAATTTGGCCAAATTGGGGGTCTCCAAACAGAACTTTGAGTCACCTGAGTGTTTTCCACCATATATATGTGCATACATAAAATGTTAAGGATGTCCCTGATGACGGATTATGTGATCAAAGACGAGTCCAGTCATGCCATTTTCAGAGAATCGGAATCCAGTTAAAAAAAATGTCTGGGTTTTAAAGGGATCCATGGATAGAAAGGCTTGTCGTTCTTAAAAGATAAATGTTATTATGAGTTAAAATAATTTGATAATGAAACCCCTCTTGATGTTTTTGTTTTTGTACAATTTGTAAAATTGGTTTAACTGGTAGGCCGCCATTGTTGTTGACATCGCAGGGCAGTGACGTCACATGGTAATGCTGCCGGGCTTCCAGAGTATCTAGCGACATAAATGTCATCTGTTCAACCCTTTCAATTTGAACCCAAGGAACATTAATGAGCATGACAGCACTGTCGATATTTCACAAAACAAGCAGTAAAAGCAAAATGAACAGGAATGTCTGGATGAGACGAGAGTAGGAAAACAAAACTGCCAAAATGTGCTACACCGGCGAAATGCCATTCAAGAGGCGAATATGACACCCAAAATATTACCGTGTGCTTTCAGCTTTTGTTTAGATGCATACAGACAGAACATACTAAAGATGCCTTAAGAAAATACTTAAATGTAGTAATATCAAATAAGGGTGGGTTAAATATGCTATGTGACTAATGTGGACAACAGATCAATAATCTGATTTAAAGCTACCAAAGAAAACAATGCTTAAAAGTATGAGGGATGCAAAACAAATGCAAAAAGTATTTTGAGGCAATGAAAAGGTAATGAAAGACTCAATAAAAACACAAATAGTAAGTACTCGCTGCTCTCAACGGATGTGCGCATGTGCTGGACGTCTCGCCATGTACAAGGAATTCGAGTTACCCGGTAATGTTTGTCTAGTGACAATGACAATCTACGTCATCATCCCGAGCCTCCATTGCTCTCATATAACATGGCGCCCTCCGTAGGTCAAAACATGTACTATAAATTTTTAAATTAATGGCAATGTTTTGTTTGTTTCTAATAACATATTTTAGTAAAAGAGAACAATTGTGGCTTATTAGAGGCTATATGTCTTCAAGTCTGAGGTTCCCTTTAAATGTATTATCTCATTGGCTGCCATTGATGGTCATAGATGCTCAATTAATTTTGATTCCTATCGCAGTCAATGACAGTGAAACATGAGCATTCAATGCTAGCCTTCCCATTTGAACTGGAATTTGATCTTTATAAATGTCAATGGCTGTGATTGACTTAAGGACAAAAGCGTCTTTGTGGCTTGAAAAGCGCTCTAGAAATAAAATGTATCATTATTAAAAGCAATAAAATACTGTAATCCAGAGATATAAGGATATTGAAAAAAAAAAAAAAAAAACTAAAATTCTACAATTTCCTACATTGATTTCAATGTGTTGTCAGGTTTTGAACCCTTAGCTCAGGGGTTTTCAACCCAGTCCTCAAGGCACACTGTGGGTCCTGGTTTTTGTTCCAGCCGATCCAGCAGAGACAGTTGAACCAATGAGGCTTCTGCTAAAACAAGCCACACCTGACTGCAATCAACTGATTGCACTTGTAAAACACCAGATTGGGGAAAAAGTGTTGTCATCTTGTTTGGTAAGAATGAAATCCTGCACCCACAGTGTGCCTTAGTGGAATAGGTTGGGAACCCCTGCCTTAGCTAATGGAGAGGCACTGTTTAAAAATGACTAGCCCGCTTTATCTGGTGTTGAAGCTGAGAAGTGCAACAGACTATAGACTCAACTCAAACCTCTCGTGTGGACCATACTCAATATTTTCATAATTTGCTGTGGACCAATAAAAACTGGACAGCAGGCTGAAATATCGACACCCCTGGTCTAAACGATATGGACGTCTCCGAAAGTTTTGCGTTTTTCAATTGTTATCCCTCTCGTGTAAACGGTCCCTAAAGGTTGAGTGTAAGAACCCTGTATAACTGCAATCTCAAGTCTGCCCTCTAGATGGCGTAAAAGTACATACGTTCCCACTCCTTTTCACTTACTTGAGAGAAATATTTGAAGGGCTCATAAGTGGACCCAAATTTTTTTCATCAACAATTCGAAAATTCATGTAAACTTCTTTCTACCAAGTTAGAGTTTGCGCACCATTAATTGCCCAAAATCCCAGTATGGCGGGCACCAGGAGGAGAAACGTTCCTGTCTTCATCTCAATACCGATAGAGGGGCTGCAGTATTTGATGATCCTGCAGTTACTACCGGGAAGCAAGCTGAACACCTCATTCTGGAGTAAATACGTGTGAACTGTGATGTACGCACGTCCCTTTTACGTTACAACGCAACGCACCCAAACAAAGGCAATTAAATATGTATTCGTTAATGGTATATTCTCCCTTCATGAACGTTTCATCACCGTTTATGCAAGATTGTGGTACGTTTCAATAATACGAAGAAAAATGACAAGTGTCAATTTAACTCTGATAGAGTCAACAAAACACTTTTTTCTGAGTTTATGTAATCCTCACGGATTCTGAGTTAAAGTTGTACTTTTAAATCATTAATTGTGTTAAATATCTGACACTGTCAGTATTGTTTAATAACATATTAAACTGTAATTTTAATACTAAATTAAATTTAACACTCCTTTTCTTTCTGAGTGTTTTTTTTTTACATTCACGGAGGTGTTTTATGACACATTTCACTACTAAATCGTATTTATTTATTTTTTTTTACCTGTCCTGTTCAGATGCTTGACACGGAGAATGGGAATCTTCGTGTCCTATTGGTCTGAACAGTTTCAGTGTATCACATGGCAGTATGATATACTCCCATTGTGGTGATTATTCATTGTATTTAGGGCTGCAGCTATCGATTACTTTAGTAGTTGATTAATCAATGAACTAGTTCGTTCGAATAATCGAGCAATCGGATAAGGAACATAAAAAATTAAAATACCTGATCCTCAAACAGCATAAAAAAATTTTTTTAAAATGCGGCTCTAATAACAAAAGAAAAATTGGCTAACTTACAGTGCCTTGCAAAAGTATTCGGCCCCCTTGAATCTTGCAACCTTTCGCCACATTTCAGGCTTCAAACATAAAGATATGAAATTTAATTTTTTTGTCAAGAATCAACAACAAGTGGGACACAATCGTGAAGTGGAACAACATTTAGTGGATAATTTAAACTTTTTTAACAAATAAAAAACTGAAAAGTGGGGCGTGCAAAATTATTAGGCCCCTTTACTTTCAGTGCAGCAAACTCACTCCAGAAGTTCAGTGAGGATCTCTAAATGATCCAATGTTGTCCTAAATGACCGATGATGATAAATAGAATCCACCTGTGTGTAATCAAGTCTCCGTATAAATGCACCTGCTCTGTGATAGTCTCAGGGTTCTGTTTAAAGTGCAGAAAGCATTATGAAAACCAAGGAACACACCAGGCAGGTCCGAGATACTGTTGTGGAGAAGTTTAAAGCCGGATTTGGATACAAAAAGATTTCCCAAGCTTTAAACATCTCAAGGAGCACTGTGCAAGCCATCATATTGAAATGGAAGGAGCATCAGACCACTGCAAATCTACCAAGACCCGGCCGTCCTTCCAAACTTTCTTCTCAAACAAGGAGAAAACTGATCAGAGATGCAGCCAAGAGGCCCATGATCACTCTGGATGAACTGCAGAGATCTACAGCTGAGGTGGGAGAGTCTGTCCATAGGACAACAATCAGTCGTACACTGCACAAATCTGGCCTTTATGGAAGAGTGGCAAGAAGAAACCCATTTCTCAAAGATATCCATAAAAAGTCTCGTTTAAAGTTTGCCACAAGCCACCTGGGAGACACACCAAACATGTGGAAGAAGGTGCTCTGGTCAGATGAAACCAAAATTGAACTTTTTGGCCACAATGCAAAACGATATTTTTGGCGTAAAAGTAACACAGCTCATCACCCTGAACACACCATCCCCACTGTCAAACATGGTGGTGGCAGCATCATGGTTTGGGCCTGCTTTTCTTCAGCAGGGACAGGGAAGATGGATGCAGCCAAATACAGGAACATTCTGGAAGAAAACCTGTTGGTATCTGCACAAGACCTGAGACTGGGACGGAGATTTATCTTCCAACAGGACAATGATCCAAAACATAAAGCCAAATCTACAATGGAATGGTTCAAAAATAAACGTATCCAGGTGTTAGAATGGCCAAGTCAAAGTCCAGACCTGAATCCAATCGAGAATCTGTGGAAAGAGCTGAAGACTGCTGTTCACAAACACTCTCCATCCAACCTCACTGAGCTCGAGCTGTTTTGCAAGGAAGAATGGGCAAGAATGTCAGTCTCTCGATGTGCAAAACTGATAGAAACATACCCCAAGCGACTTGCAGCTGTAATTGGAGCAAAAGGTGGCGCTACAAAGTATTAATGCAAGGGGGCCGAATAATATTGCACGCCCCACTTTTCAGTTTTTTATTTGTTAAAAAAGTTTAAATTATCCAATTAATTTTGTTCCACTTCACGATTGTGTCCCACTTGTTGTTGATTCTTAACAAAAAATTAAAATTTTATATCTTTATGTTTGAAGCCTGAAATGTGGCGAAAGGTTGCAAGGTTCAAGGGGGCCGAATACTATTGCAAGGCACTGTACATAGCAAATGTCCACTAGCTTAAATGCCATAAAATGCTAACATTTTTTGGTTTTTCAATGCTCTTAAAAATGGTTCAAACAAATATTCCCACAAAAAAACAACAAATTATACCTATAAACTAAATTAAGAATGCATTTTAAAAATTTGCTCAAACCAAAACTTAGCTTATGTTAGTCTTAACAGGGAACAGCTGGATTCAGCCATGTGAAATGAGTTATGTCATATTCACTGTTGCCACTACAGGGCAGTATATCCACCCAAATCAATAGAACTAAATGCAAACACTTAAAAAAAAAAAAAAACATTACAACGCCAATAAGCTACCTGTCAAATTGTACGGTTTCAGCGTAATGTGTACAAGTGAGCACTGATTTTTAAATGTGTACGCCATACATTTAAAATCTGTACGGTTTTCGTGCATTACGTTTTTTTTCTCCGTTTGGATTTTGTCACCATTTCGGCAACGAGACAATGTGCGTTACCGTGCGTTACTTCGTTGGTTGAATGACGTGAGAAAAGTCAGAGACACTGAGAGAGAAGTTGTAGAAAACGCGATGCTAGGCTAGGTGGCTCCAATATTTCCTGACTGTAGCCAACAGCCTACAATCTACGCCTAGATACCAACTGCTTATAGAACTACATGCAAAATGACAGACGGCGGTCTTAACAAACAGCCGCCATCTTAAAGCAGTAGACTTCTCAGAAAGGCTCTGTTGTAGTGAACCTTCCGAGCGAACTTAAGTATCAAAAATACTCCTAAATAGATTCAAGTCAAGATTTTGCCTATCTTTAAATGATGAAACTGTTTTAAAAGTTTTACATGTCGAAAGTAGACAGATGGGAACCAATGCAAAAACTGTAGCAATTTTAACAACTTTAACAGTTGATTCACAACATTAAACGATTTCCAAACATAGCGACTATGTTTTTTTTGTTTTTTTTTTCTGAAAGAGAAGTGCTTTGGCGGGGTGGAGCATACTCAAATCAGCAATGTGAAGTGTAGAACCCAGTGTTATGTGAATCACTCGTAACTGTGGCTATGTTGACATCATATTCTATGCTGCCTGATTGCTAATCCTGGCATCGATAGTTTCTCCACTTGAGTGTGTCTAATTGCACCCAGTCATGCATGAATCCCATCAGACGTGTGATAGTCCTGCACACAGGTGGAAATGCTGTGAGGGGCCGGCCCAGGGCCATGGCCACCCCCCAGTCAATCGGGGGGGGGGGGGGGGTAGGGGGGGATTGAGCCAGCACAGCCCGTCCTTCCTCCCGCACTTCCAGCAAGGGGGCCGCCGTCATCCGCCTTGGACCTAGACCATCCGGGCCTCCATTAACCGGTCTTCAGGGAAGGGATGAGGGGACGCGCCACCGCCCCCCACGCTCGCCCCCACCATCACCCATCCACCTGAGGCACCAGCCACCGCCGCAACCCCCCCAACTGACACGGCACACCGCGGGACCCCAACGGCCCACTAGGCCCGGTGCAGGACAGGGTCCCCACTCGTAGTGGACGACACCTCACAGGCATCTGACCAGTGACCCGCACCGGGGCCCAGGGAGGATACCGGGCAGAAAAGAGTGAGGAAGGCAGAAGCAGGATAGTGACTTTAACAAATCATTTTATCTCTGCTCATGGATCTTCATGCACTTTGAATTGTCTTATGTTTAATTGTGCTACACAAATAAATTTGCCTTGCCTAATAGTCTTCCAAATCATTGAGTTTTTGTGCAAAGAGAACCTAAACCCGTCGACTCAATTATTCCTTTTTTTCTAAAACATAATCAATTAATACAGTATAAATCAATGAATAAATGTTGATTAAAAAAAATAATGAGTACGTAAAACAAGTACAACGAAATGAAACAACGAATGAATGAATGAAATATTTATTGTCATCATCATCGGTATCATTGACAGTTACAAAATGTGGGATAGAGACATACACACTGGTTATCGCACAAAGTAACACTCTAAAGTTGATTTCTCCCCCCATTGCATTTAACTAAGTGCATGCCGTTCCATTGATTGTGATAGACATTCAACTCATCTAATCTGGGAGGACTGGATGTGAATGCTCATCTTTCAGGGCCACTGGCGGCTCTAGACGTCCAATCCATTTTGACTGGGTGGGGCGAATGAACGAATGTTACGTAATGAACGAATGTTCATAAGCCTTTTCCAGTCAATCGCAGCCATTGAATTAAATGTGTGCCCTGTAAGCGTTAAAAATGACAATTCGTGCATGAAAGTAAAATTTGCATTTTGGTACTACTACTAGCTAACTCACTAGCTGCCATTGACGGCGACAGACGTCCAATCCATTTAGACTGGAGAGGGGCAATACACGTTAAAGCGTCATTCGCTGAGATATTACTCCTACCCGATAGGGGCAGTGTGGTTTATTAAAAAACATCCTTGTCTCTAGCATTTCCGGGTCAAATGTAACATCACAGCGGAGCAGCGTTGTGTACGTCTTCATCTACTTTGGGAGAGAGAAAATGGACAATAACACCGGTTTCGACACATCTACACCAGACAGCAAGGCGACCTACGTTCTCAGCAATGTTGTGGAGGTCGTCGAGCGAATTCTAACCTTCGTGCCGACCAAGTCTCTCCTAAAAATCGCAAGGTATGGAAACATTTTTTGCGTAAGTAGTAAAACTCGACGGGTGTTCAACATGGCTGAGTGAAAGTGGAAGTGAAAGTATTGTTGTATTATTATTTCACTTACTAACAGGACATATTGCTGCTGTCAGTTTAAACCAAAATGTACTTGTTTTTTTTTCTAATCAGTTGTCAGCAACGTGTATCTCTCTCGCAACTAATACTGTTCGTGTGGTTCTCTTCCAAAGTGTATGCAGGCTATGGAGCAACTGTGCCCGCAGAGTTTTGAGGACTCAACAGCAGTTGACATGGGTGTCTGCTTGTGGACCCTCCACTACGGAGGTGCATGCCCTCTGCAACACCCTGTATGAGGAGGTCGAGGTAAAGTTAAGCAACCACACGTTGGCCTTAATGTCATTTCACATAGTGGCGATTGTGTACAAGTTGGGACGTGCAGTGAACTCCTGTGAAAAAATGTCAATCACAATAAATGTGTTTCTAAAAAAAAGAAAAAAATGGCCATAAATAGAATTAATGATATTAAAGATGCAAGATAATATTGGTTACCGATAATTATCGGCCGATAATGGCATTTATGACGTCACACAGATAATCTAGATTTGAAAAAATACAACCGATAATGCAATCCGATAAATATATACTTGAATTAGCCTCCAAATGTGCGCAGTCGAAGCAGTTTTGTCCAATTCTACACCGCCGCCTCCCCAACCATCCTCCCTCTGAAGCCCCTGTCGCATGAGCGACACGTTACACGGCATGGTTGAGGCAGTTGGATATGGCGGCTCTGTCACCAGCGTGGGTTGATTTTTCCGTGTGTGAAACAAAGGACGCTCTTGCCATCTGCAAAACATGCGCTGCAGAAGTTCCGCGAGGCAGAAAGAAACTGTACTCATTCAACATCACTAAACTGATCAGCCATTCAAAGCTGCATCACAAAGATTTATGGAACGAATATTTATATTTTTATCATTTTGGAACGAGGCTGCTGCTAGCGCGTAGGCTAAAGCTAACGTAAACAAATATAAACTAAGCTAAGTTACGAGGCTTGTGACGATTGGAGACTCTTTTGACGGCAGCGCCGCCGCCACTCATCTCCGGTTCAACTCATTAAGCAACACGGCGAGACTGAGACCGGGCGGAGTTGTTCACTTTGTGGCCGGACGAAATGAAGAGCACAGGCGGGAGGAGATGCCAGGCTCGGTCAGACGAGAGGTGTTTTTTACCGAAGTGACTCGAGAGCCAAAGCCTTGGATGGAAAAGTAATGCAGTTTATAGACCACCATTCTTCTTGAAAAACATGCCGATCACATCAGTTTCATCACAGACATTTGGACGAGTGACGTCAAGTAAGCATGCTTATCATGACGGCACAGTGGTTAGATGATAATTTCAACGTACCAAACCACACTCAAAAGAAGTCAGTCAGTCAGTCAGTAATGCATTCAGTTTGCTGTAAATTTATAACGTCTTAATCAGATCATTTTTCTTAAATCTAGTCAAAAAATTTTGTCCATCTTGTTTTGAGTGTTAAAGACTAGTTAACAGATGAATGCACCAGATTATTCCATTTACTTGAAATAAATATTACCATTTGTTCTTAAGTCCTTACATCTAAAAAAAATAGTCATTTTCCACCTAAATCAAGAAAAAATTGCTTTCAAATGTTTTGAACCATACCTGTTCTTGAATAAAAAGCATTTCAGACAAACAAGTTTTTTTTTTTTTTTTTTTTTTTTAGGATTAAATGTAATAATTTATTGCTTAAAATAAGGCTGTTAATTTTATTTTCAGATGGCTATTTTTTTATTTCAAGAAATCTTACAGTGAAATATACTTAAAGCGCTGGCCGATAATTTAACTTATTTCCAATAGATTACAATAGAATAGAATAGAGTTTTAAGAAGGTGCGTTTTTGCAGTGCAGTAATGTTATATATGTGAGGAATGGCTTACTTTTAAAAGCATTTTTGTGCAACTTCGGTATTCACTGTATAAGTAATTGTTGCCAAAAGTTTACCATTATACTATGTCAGGCAATCTGTCATTATTTAGATGTTGGAATTTACTACTTGTTTGATGTTGGAAAAAAAGAGCAATAAATTCTATTTTTGCACAGTAATATTTGCGCTTCTGTATACTTTAAAATTTTACATATATCTTTCATTAGAATTATTGGCTTGACATTAACGGTTATCACTTATTGGCTGGAACGAGAGGAAGTTATCGGTATTGGTTGAAAAATGTATTATCGTGCATCACTAAATGATATACTAAATTTTAAATCTAGCAGTAACTGAGTGTGCCTTTTTGTTCCATTTACTTGATATATGGTGTTAAGAAAAATCTGAATTGTTACATGTAGGGCTGCAGCTATCGAATATTTTAGTAATCGAGTAATCGACTGAAAATTCTATCAATTAATCGAGTAATCGGATAAAACAAATATATTTTTAGGTGAGCAATTATAAATATACATGAGAAAACAAGACATTTCATCTAATTTTGAACCATTTTCAGTCAATCAATGTCTTTATTTTCGATGTATATTGTTGAAAACAGCCAACAATTGCATCTCAGATGTAACTAGAATTTAAAAAAAAAAAAAAAAGACTAATTCACTGCTTTCACTCAAAAAACTTTAGATCTTATTACAAAAAAAAATATATATATCTTACCTAAAAATGCCGTTACGCTTGATAACACACATCACTTAAAAGTTTGGATTTTTTCCCACGTCTTTCAATTGAATTTCTCTTTGTGTCAAGCCATTTTTAAGTTCTAGTTAAGTTTTAAGTTAGTCTAAACTGTAAGTCCTGATAGGATTTTGAGTTTTTGCAGTGTTCATAATAAATGTATGATACAGGCTGTATTGGAGCACATTAGCACCAGTGCTACTTGGTGTTTTATCCAGCAATGACTACTGAGCTAAAATTGATAGTTAGCATGATTAAGTTTTTATTTTACACCCTCATCACTCCACAATGCTATGTTATGTTAAAGCCTGTATGTAAGACACGTTAGCCAAGCATCGACAGTGGTCATAATTAATAGAAAGCTAGCCCTCCGCAGGGCTAACGTGACTTCAGAACAGGAACGTTAATCTTATTTATTAGCGCTTAGCGCTCTTTATTAGCGCTTAGCGCTCTACTGCTTTAAGATGGCGGCTGTTTACTAAAGCTGCCCAGACGCGGCCGAGTCTGTCATTTAGCATCTAGTTCAACATACATGTGATCTCTATGAGACGCATGAGACGCTACCTGTACCAACGTAGCATCGTACGGGCTAGTATTTAGCAACGTCGGCGTTGTTTGTGGCGGCTGTCGGCTGCAGTAAGTTTTTTTCCCCCCCTTCTTCCTCTCCGCACGTGACAGCGCGTTGTCCCGCATTAAAAGTAGTCCGAGCAAAACGTGATGCTTAGAGCTGTCAAAATAAACGATTACTCGAGGTGAATAAAATTACTCGGATCAGTTTTTAAACTCGAGTTACTCGAGTTGCTCGAGTACTCGTTTCAGCTCTAGTTACATGCTAATTTGAATGAAAGAAGGCTGAAGTTGAATATTGTTTTTTCAATGACACTAATAGAACATTAAAGGTTAAAAAAAAGACTGTTATTAATCTGTCAATTCTATAAACGGTGGGCAATCAACATCCTTAGTTTTTCATTGAAAAAAAAAGACATAGTTTTCATCCCAAAAAGGTCCTCTCATTTTCTTTATTCTTCAGATATTCCCATGAAACTTTCTGATTATGTTTGTTGCTGCGTAATATACTGAAAATATTCGAATGGTTATTTCAATCATAATTCATTAACTTAAAAGCTGTGATTGAATAGAATAATAATAATTGAGTGAACATTCGCTGATAGCCCTCCCAGTCAAAATTGATTGGGCGTCTAATTAGGGCTGTTCAATTTTGCCAAACGATCCCGATTATTTTCTCTTAAACCCAATATTCCAATATCGATCAAGGTTTCTTGGCAAAATAAAAATAATGATTAAGTATTTGTACTGTCTTCTATTTAAACCTACCTTTTCTTTATCAGAACTGAAAGTTCCAGTGAATTAACTCTGTTCATACACACAGAACAATCCCTCGGGATTAAAATAATTTTATTCATACAACAGACTCCAGCTCTGTTCTTAATTAAAGCAATAATGAAAGAAGAAAGTGCATATACCATTTGAATCCAAATTAAACATGAGAAAAGGTAGTCAATCAGTCCTTAAACCAAACAGTCTATCAGCATGGCAGTTTGCCAACCAACTAGCCAGCCAGTTAATCAAGTCAGTCAGGTGAGGTAGGTAGGCTGCCGCGCTTAGGGTGACGTCCTCTCACATTTTTCTCTTGTCCTACTTTCATAAATCAATGATCAGTGCAAACTGCCACTTATAAATAACAATACGCAAGGTGGAAATCACTTTGTCTAAACAAACACAAATATGCACACCTAATGCCCGTGAAGGTAACAAACAGAGTGATCCCTTAGGTTTCTGAGCACCTAATCTTTACAAAAGACGTCAGGTCAAACATATTAACGGGCCAATGAACAATGAACATCAAGCTTAAAATTTCAAACGTAAACCTATGCATTTATTTTAGCCAAAATATGTTATTGTATTAAAACAAAAAAACAACATGGCATGCTTTTAGTTACGGTAATCTACAAGCAGCAATCTTTCATACTATAAGTACATCATGAGATAATACACTTACTCATGGTGTTATGCAATTTGTGTCCAAAGTTGGCTGGGCAAACGTAGCAGAATCGCCAGTAGCCATGGTTGTTGTTTAAAACTGAGCGCTTTCCCTGGAGGAAGCGGAACTGCAGAGGAAACTACGGAGGTTTAGATAAACCAAAATGGTGCGGTTTTGAAAATCTACCGTACCGGAACGTTTTTAACATTATTTTAAACAGAAAAGTCGTAACAGTTCAAAATTGATTAATCAAACAGCCTTTCATCTAACGCTGACTATGGTACGGAAACCTGATCCACTTCAGCTTCAAATAGATTTTACGTCTGTCGCTGTCAATGGCACTGAATTAATTAATTTGGCATTATGAACATTTAAATTAACAATTTTTTAAATCTGATAACTTGCATCAATCTTGAAATAAATCTTCAATCGTGATGTTATTATAACCTTTCATTATGGAAGAATAGCCCCCAACAATGAAATAATAGAATAAGCCACTTTGCATATTTTCTTCAGTGAATGTCAATTATTCCTGTCTAAGGACTACAAATGAGTTGCAATTACCGATTTAAAATTACAATCCTGTTACAACAACTCTGCAAGTGTTCTAATTCTTATGTACGTTTCCACTGTCTTTAACATAAGCACTTTTTGTATTTGCAGAAAGTGTTTCTTCTCCCCAAAATTGTTCTAGCAATGATGGACTGTGAGGCCTTCAAACTTCCTTTTTATTGCCATAGACAAAAGAAACGTATGTATTTGATATTACAGCAGAATTTGGTTGATAACTGATCCGGCTGTAAGCTATTCGTTTTTTTCTCCCAAGCAAAAAGGAGCAGCCACAGTCCGGTTGATGAGCTCATTCAGGTCTTCCCGAGGAATTGTGATGTCATGGGCATTACTACACCGGGCATCGTCTGTGAGTTTGCTTTCTGTTGTTCCAAAGATGTCTACCTTGCACAGCCGTGGGCACTTTTTCCTGGCAGAGATTGTTGGGATGAACAAATGATGGGGCTCTTATTTATGTAGAACTTTAGAACAAGCAGGCGTAGTCACCTGTTGCTGGAAAGACTTTATTTGTTGGGTTTTTACAGCTTCTTCATACAAAATGTCACCACTGCATTCCAGTCTATTTGTTTATTGTACTTTTGTCTGAAAAGGCCAGCCTTAAAGAAAAAAAATTCAGCAAATTCGGCTTTAAAATACCAGGTCATCAACTTGCAGGTATGCAGGGTTTATGCAGGTCATTAAAAAGCATTAAAAGTCATTAGATTTATTTTGTCCAAACTCAGGCTTTAAAAAGCATTAAAATAAAAAATCGAGGCATTAAAAATTATGTAAATCTGACTGTTAAAACCAAACTATTTTTTACATAATTTATAAGAATTGTTAAGAGTTTGATAGAATCATATTAATGGACCAATGTGCATGTTGCCTTCAAAGTGAATGCAGAACTCTTCTGCCTTTGTTCAAGGGCTGGTCACAGCTTAGCACAGCAGTTATACTTATTGACTATTAGATGTCTCTAAACTAAAATGTTTGGGATTTGTTGTGTGAGCATACCATTTGCATTCATGTTGCAAATATTAAATGAACAATAAATGATTGGAAAAATAATGAATTATAAACTCATTACAGACCTCATTCATTGTATTTTGAGCCAGAAGCACTGTGTGACCCATATATGATATGGTAGTGCCTTATTGGCACTTTGCACTTGATCCCCCAACACTCATGTTTGTACTATTTTGATTTAAAAAATAAATATAATGGTGCAATATAGGCACTTTTTCCATAACTTCAGTTGAAGTTCTTCCCTTATTTTTCACAGAATTTTTCTTGGAAAACCTTGAAGTTATTATATTTATCAACATTAAAGTATCGGGTGTAGGCATGTGCCGGTATGATAACCGTGAGCAAAAATACCGCGGTTTCACGGTATTGCAGTTATAGCTCCAAAAAATTTTGAGATGTATGGGTTAAAAAAACAACAACTTTTTTCAATTTAACAGGATTTTTTTTCCCAGACCATAGTTGCAAATTGGAACATGAATATATTGTTCAAATAAATAAATTATCAATTAAAAAAATATTTTAAATAAAATTAAACTAAATATAACTTATAGACTATACTCCCAGCCACAGCTCAAGTTGCTCAAGATTAGAGCAAGAACAAAATAACTTCTATAAAAAAGCAAAAACACTTCTGAATAATTTTTTAAAGAAATTTATACTGCATGACTTTTTTTTTTGAAGGTGGAAAAGCTTAAGTGAAGTTTCGCCATTTTCAGCCACTGTGTCAACTCTAGTCTACATGATGTCATGGCTTTGTGTTAAAAATAACAAAGAATTCATAAGTTAGTTAAAAATGTATAAGTTAGTTAAAATGTCAATATTGTTGTGGAAAGGTTTCATCTAAAAAAAAAAAAAAAACAATAAAAAAAAAACATTGGGAGTGAGACCTCTCCTTGATCCAGCGAACGTGGATTTCTGCTTAGGTCAAGATCATCTTTCGCAATTAGCGATCTTTGACGCTATCACTTTTTCCCCTTCATTCAAGCGAATCAAGCTTGTTTTCTCACTCTGCGGCTGTCACATTCAACGAAGTTGCTCTCTCAGCTAAGCCTAGGCTAACATTCATCTTTGTAAGCTTTTAGTTAGTTTGTATATTGAATTTGAAATGAAAATGTGTGTTTTGGTTTTGGCGAACTTTTTCTATGGTGCTAATCTGTTGAAGCTACTCACATGGAAAAATCTAATTGTACAACATTTTAAATGCATTAATTTTGTACATTACACTTACAACGATTTGAGAGCTCAATAAATTGAAGAACAGTACGCCTTATGTTTGGAGTATTTGTTTTTGGGTAAGCTGGCTGGCTAGCCGATAGCGTTCACTTTCACACACAGCAACAAACGGGAGGGGGTTAGCGCTGCTGCGCCAGGCTGCATTTTTGACACAAGAAAAATAGCGAATACCGTACTACGGTCTGGCGGAAAACTTTAGTGGTTTTGAAACCGCGACGTTTTCACACCACGGTAAACCGTGAAACCGGTAACCGGTAATCGGGTGGGGTATCACAATACAATTGGCCATAATATGTTAAGTCCATGACCACATATATCGGTATCGGTTTAATATCGCCATTCTTGGAGTTGGACATTATTGGGATATCGGGTAAAAAGTCATTATTGAATTACTCTACTTACAATTTGTGTGTGTGAAACTATCTGCAGTTGGGCATGGGCATTTAATTAGCTTAAAATGTCAGTAAAAGTGGCATTAAAAAGCATTAACTTAGATTTACTGATAACCGTAGAAACTGTTATGCTCGTTTCCATATAATATACAGGAAATATACTGTACTTTTTTCCCCGGGTTTTGTAAAGTGACAAAATAAATGAATAAAAAGATAATCATTTGCTGCCGTAAAACTGGTTTGCATGCCAACTGTAGGTAGCCATTTCCCCTAACAGTGGAGAAAGAATCTACAACTTGTGCGCTGGAATAATTGACACCTTGCAGGCAACTTGCGAAGAGGGATCACTGTCTTTCCCCCCAGACACCTCAGTAGTAATTCACCCCGCCCTTGCCCAGTCATAAGGAGGGCTGGCACCTCCCTGCCTCTTCCGGAGTCCCCCCCCCCCCCCTTCCTGATAGATAGCCTTGTCTCCAGCGCCCCACGCGCACCATTTCTCTATATAATCACAACCGTGCGAAGAAGTGACTCTCCATCAGGCGGGCTCTCCATGCCGGGGATGATGGCTTGTCAGGACGCAGTCGTCTATCAGGTCTAATGGTGGCCGCGGCTGTTTGCCATAACACTCATTTATTGGTGATATTGCTGCTGGGGGGGTCAGCGCGGGGTTGCGTTGGCTCTAATTCAATTGGAGGAAATCTGTGATTGGATTATGTATGGCAATGCATGAAGGCTGAGATGACATGTAATAGGTTTCCTTATAGCCTGGAGTACAAGTTATTTATGCATGTTGGTTATAGACTGCAGGCCACTGAAAAATGATCCACAGAGTGCAGCTTGTAAGAGAAATGAGACTCCTGAGTGTAAGGTTTTCTGTAATGCACGCTTTCTTTAGCACAACAACAAAATACTGAACTGTTTATTTCAAAGACAAGATTGAGGAGCTGGTGTACACAAAGAATTATAATTTTTTATGTTTTACTTTTATTTTACTAAGCACAGAGATGTTTGAAAAAGAACGTATTCATGCTACATTTTGAGATCTGAACTCTTGAATCAATATTGAGGATACCGACATATCTGTGTGTTTTGTGTGTTCACAGTAACTCCGACTGGCTCTCACTCCAGGCCACCGGAGGAGCACCAGGAAGGAGAGGCCGGCTTTGCCATCATGTTCCCAAACATGGAGGGTGTTCAGATCAGGCCGTTTCACTTCTGCCAGAAATCCCTCTCTCCAAATGCTCTGAAAGAAGCGGGTGAGCAGGGACTTGCGAGCCACCGCAGAAGCATAAATTCTACTGAAGTCGATTCAATTTTCTAATGGTCTTCTGCCAATAGGACTAGTTGACAACCCAGAGTTGCGAGTGGTGCTGCTGTTTGTCTACGAGGTGTACAAATCCGGGGGTGCGCGCTTCCTCAACGAAATCCTGGAGCCGCTGGCCAAGAGCAAAGCTCTGATTGCAGGCGGTCTTGTTGAAAGTGTCTTTCCCACCAGGCTCTGGTAAGAACAAGCACCTCTTATGTGTGTGCTGTTTTTCCTCATGCAGCGGCAAGGGGTGTTTATTTACTATTTAACAGAAAGCACGTGGTATTTATTAGGGGCCATGTCTTTAAATGTACAATTCAATTTTGTAAGAAACTATATAAACTGATATGCTTGAATCTATTTTCTAGGGCTGTCAAACGATTAAAATTTTTAATCGAGTTAATTACAGCTTAAAAATTAATTAATCGTAATTAATCGCAATTAATCGAAATTCAAACCATCTCTAAAATATGCCATATTTTTCTGTAAATTATTGTTGGAATGGAAAGATAAGACACACGACGGATATATACATACAACATACTGTACATAAGTACTGTATTTGTTTATTGTAACAATAAATCCACTAATGGCATTAACATTCTTTCTGTTAAAGTGATCCACGGATAGAAAGACTTGTAGTTCTTAAACGATAAATGTTATAGTTACAAGTTATAGTAATTTTATATTAAAACCCCTCTTCATGTTTTCGTTTTAATAAAATTTGTAAAATTGTCAATCAAAAGTAGAGTTAATATAATAATAATAAGAATAAAAATAACAATAACAAAAATAGAGTGAAAAGTTTTACGTGTATTTTGCATAGCTATTTTGATATGGAATGCCAGTTCATTTTGCGTTGTTGTTAAACTATGTCAGAATAGGGCCTCATTACTATAGACTGAAGTGCTTTTCTTTTTGTGAACATTATTTTTTTTTGGAGAGATAGTAATATTATTTTTGTTGTGCTTTCACTAAACGATACTTACAGTGAGGAGAACAAGTATTTGATACACTGCCAATGGGTTTGCCCATTGGCAGTGTATCAAATACTTGTTCTCCCCACTGTATAGACATGTGCCGGTTACCGGTTTCACGGTTTACCGTGGTGTGAAAACGTTGCGGTTTCAAAATCACTAAAATTTTCCGTCATACCTTAGTACGGTATTTTCTATTTTTCATGTGCCAAAATGCAGCCGAAGTGGCTTGGTGCGGCAGCGCTCACCCTTCCCCTGTTTGTTGCCGTGAGTGTCAGTGACGCTATTCTGCTAAACAGCCAGCAAATCCAAAAACACACCCTCCAAACACAAGGCGTACTTTTCTTCAATTTATTGAGCTCTCAAATTGTGGTGAAATATACAAATGAATACATTTAAAACGTTGTACAATTAGATTTTTCCACGTGTGATTAGGTTCAACAGGATAGCAGTAGCACCATTAAAAAGTTCACTAAAAACAAAACACACATTTTCCTTTCAAATTCAGTATACAAACTAACTAAAACTTACAAAGACGAATGTTAGCCTAGGCTAACATCGTCGAGATTTTATGTCTCACAGCCGCTGAGTGAGAAACAAGCTTGAGTGGAAGAAGGGGGGAAGAAAAAGGATCGCGTCAAAGATCGCTAATTGAGAAAGGAGGTCTCACTCCTCACTTTTTTTTTTTTTGTAGATGAAACCTTTCCTCAACAATATTTACATTTTAACTAATTTATAAAACTAACTTATACATTTTTAACTAACTTAACTTTAATTAACTTATGAATTCTTTCTTTTTAACACAAAGGCATGGCATCATGTAGACCAGAGTTGACACAGTGGCTGAAAATGGCGAAACTTCACTTGAGCTCCCCCCCCTCAAAAAAAGTCATACAGTATATATTTTTATTTTGAAGTGTTTTTACTTTTTTATAGCAATTATCTTGTTCTTACTCTAATATTGAGCAACTTGAGCTGTGGCTGTGGGTATAGTCTAGGTTCTATTTATTTTAATATAAAATATTTGTTATTTTTTGTTAATTTATCTATTTTCACATTATATTCATGTTCCAATTTGCAAATATGTTTTGAAAAAAAAATCCTGTTCAATGGAAAAAAAGTTTTTTTTTTCTTTTTTTTCTTAAACCCATACATCTCAAAATTTTGGAGCTATAATTGCAATACCGTGATACCGTGAAACCGCGGTATTTTTGCTCACGGTTATCGTACCGTCAAAATCTCATACCGGCACATGCCTACCACTGTATGTTTGTTGTGAAGGAGTTGCCAATAAACTGCGCGGTCCAAAGAACGCCTGTGTCCACTCGCCTTTACTGTATAACATATATCTGTACATATCTTACCCAAAATACAACAAGAGACACATAATTGCCGCTAAAAGAAAGAAAACTTACCGAAATATGTGTGGAGCACAAATAGCAATTTGCATTGCATTGTGAATACAGCATAAATGTCTCACAACTACTAATTCTCCCACATTGAGAAGAAATAACATGAGTATGGAACGGCGCTGCCCCCAAGCGGCCGGTGGCATTCTCTTCACTCTTAATGTCCATAAACGGCCTCATTGTAATCTGTTTGAGGCAATATGGGAGATGGTCATTCACCCAAGCGCAAGCAGAGGGCGGCAAAACTCCATAACAACAAGGGAGCGTTTCACTGTACTGTCATTTAAATCTGTCTGAGCGGGACATCTGCGTTAATTGCGTCAAACATTTTAACGTGATTAATTTAAAAAATTAATTAACGCCCGTTAATGCGTTAATTTTGACAGCCCTACTATTTTCATCATATATGATGGTTCATGAACAATGCTTAAAGTGCGTATCACACCAAAAAGCATGTTTATATCATATTTCACGCGGCATTCTATGCTCCTGACAGAAATGGACCGCTTGGACGTGTGTGGAAGCGATCTTAATATTTCTTAAATTTTTTTAAATCCCGCGCCATAATAATGAATAACTTCCTGTTTTGCGGAAGAACGTGAAGGTGACGTCACCTGGGTCAGCATCTCACAATACAGCATTGCTTTATAGCATGCAGATGGACTGCGGATTCAGCTGATTTTGCGGATTAATTCGTTTATTTTTCGCATCACGCCAGCCAAATGTGCTGCAGAAAATTGTTGCTGCACCAGGGAGAGGCGTGTGAGCCTTTTTGGGTTTCAAAAGGTTCTCGTTCTCCATGGATATTGGCCAAAACAAGCCCTACGACTGTGGGACCATTGGACTCACGAGGAAGTGAGTAAACATCGTATTTTGTGTTATGTCAAATACTGGGATCATGGCACACGTCTTAAAACGGAGGTGGCTTGCATTTTGTGGGTGGTTGTCCACCGAGAATGCCACTCGGCCAACAACCGGCCCCACCTCTATACTCGGCCTATTGGCCTCTTTGTGTGCCCAGTGTTCGGTCAAATTTTCAACCTCGTCAGAAATTGCAACTTTGTTTTAAAAATGGCCGCGAATACAGCGGTTACAAAATAAACACTACAAACTGTCTTTAAATAAAGGACTATTTACTTACATTTGATCATGGACGGACATAGAGAAAAGTTCTCCTCAGACACATCCTGCCATGTTAGCTGCACAGCAACTGCACGGCGCTCTTGTAAAACTCAGTGTTTGCGTCTTCAGCGTGCAGTATTTCACGCCATATTCGTGTTGACCATGTGGCAGCTACACGCTCCTTCGACGTCGGCCGGTTTGTCCGGCGGTCATTGTCCAGCTGCTTCCCGGCAAACGAGCCCTCTGCCGGCAGCAGGGAAATGACGAGCTCTAACCTGCTCGCCGCCAGGCAGGTTACCGATCAGCTAAGACAAATGACAACCCCGCCGCCGTGTGACATCATGATCCGGGCTAGTTTTGTGTGATTTTTTTCGTTTCGAAAAGCGAAAATAAGACTGAGACGTCACTCGGTTCGGGTTACCATGTTGGCTAGCTGTCACGCCTCTTGGTTTGTTTACATTCTCCGAAGCCGGGGCAGGGAAATGACAAAAGCCGGACAAACTACGGTGGCAATATATTTCATATTCCATTTAGCACAGGACTGTTATTTGTCATGACCATACCATTTATTTAGCAATTGGGGAAAAATACTTCGATAAAAAGAATATCCTGGAAAAATATTGGAGTAGAGAGATTGAAACAATGACATTTTGCTGCTCTCTTTGTCGCATTTTCCGCAGTCTTTATAATTCCCCCTCAATGGGCTGAATTCTAAATCAGATGGAACCATGACCGTGCCAACGTCATCCTCCTGTTAGGGACGCTAGAGCCCTATAATGGTAGGCGTGGCTAGCGGCATATTAAAAGACTTAATTTCTCATCATCTGCGCGTTGCCAAATTTTTGTATATAGTCGAATCGTCTCAAAATATGATTGCAATTCCCATAATATTGCTATTTAAGATTTTTTTTATCCTGTCGTATGCACTTTAAGACCACTGTCCAGAGTAAGGTTCATGCCACAGCGGGATAAAGCTGATTTATCATTGTTAATGTAATTGAATCATGTTTATTTACATACCTTTCATTATAAACTAAAGCTTTACAGATATCATGAAAAATCTGAAAGCAGAGCATGTTGTGGTAAAAATGTAATCTTTTATAGTAAAAATACTTGGTAAAACCTAACCTATTATCACCATTTTTCCTGTTAGGAGAGAAAGTGGTAGGAATTTTCAGTGTGACTTGTATTTGTTCAAGTGGAAAACACAATTTTGCTTTATATCATACATGTAAAAACTGATTTATTAGTGAGCAGTTAAGAGATTACAGTCTAATTTATTTTTCACAGCCTTTCGCAACCCAAGACAAATTTATGTTGGAAAAATCTCACAGTGCACCAGTGTGCAATGGCATTCTGGTAGGGAATCACTCATCTAAACTACTCCAGTATGTGTAGCTCTAAAAGTTAACTGTCGTTGTTCGCGACGTGAACTTGTTCTATCTTGACCAAAAGATAATTTTTCAAGAACATTTACAACTTACAAATGTGATTTCCCAGTGAGTTTGTGTTAAGGTGAAAAGACTGTCAGTCAGAATAAATGTAATTACTACCACCTAGTGGCACCAACTGAAACTATATTCACCTAAGAGAGGGAAAGCGGAAGTTTGTATTATGGCACTTATTATTTTTTTTTAGTAGTGAAAGATTCAATTTCGCAATTTATCTCTAATTTACCCAGCAATTATGGCATAGAAACCACTGTGGCACTGATAAAATCCAGTAGTTGTTAAAGTATGTTTATAAATATGAAGTAAGTTCAACTTATGTTGTATGCCCCCCTCCAAAAATAATGAAATGAATTGCATACCTCTTATTGTTTCTTGATGAATGCATCAAATTTTATTTCATTTCAATTCCACCCTTTTACAGATGTGACCTGACAGTTGTGTTATGTTAGTGTTTGTTTTGGAAGATATGTGAGGCAATTAACGTATCTGGATTGATTGACAATGCTTCAACAAACCTTTGTATCACTGCTACTATTTTTATGATTGGAACACACCACCTATCAGAACGGGCCACTCTTGAGGAATTACAGTACGGAGATGTTTGCCACTGCCAATATTTTAAGTTGTTAAGATCACATGCCCCATTGAATTGGTCCATCTTTGACTTGATTACTTTTTGTAGTTGTAGCCGAGGTGCGTACGGAGTGGTGGGTCTGGCCCTAAGCGGCCCCAAAGTGCAGGGTGCCTCAGTGCTCTTGGACCAGGACGTCAGCAGCTCCAAGACAGCTGAAGCCACCATCCGCAGGCTAAAAGCTGCCAAAATCCCGGAAAAGAACACCCTGGGCTTCATGTTCGCTTGCGTGGGTCGAGGCCAGAATTACTACAACAACCAGCGCAACGTGGAGGCCGACGCATTCCGAAAAGTCTTTCCTGGAGTTCCACTCTTTGGCCTTTTCGGCAACGGCGAGATCGGTTGCGACCGCATCGTCAAAGACGACTACACGCTGTGTGACGACGACACGGACTGTCTGCAGCACGAGTATACCACGGTGATGACTCTGGTTCACCTGGGCTGATCGATAAAATGAAGCAAACATTTGACCTTACAAATTAGTTGGAATGCATCGGAGTTTATCCTTCAGTTGCCATTTTAATGGCAACCGCCGGAACTCCTTTGCATCTTAATTTACAGTACAATAGGATAATACTGAGCATCTCTTTTAGTGTCCTACTTGTAAAATATGTGAAAAAGATGTCGCTTAAACATTTTAGGCGAATTTTGGGTCACCTTACAGGGCTTTTGCTTAAAAACAAACAAAGCCTGATTTATTGTTAAAGAGTTTCTGGTCTAGCAAAAGCACTTTCTTCCTATGAGAGGGTTGATGGTTTCCTTTCACAAAGTCTATGGAGTTTTGACATATGAACAAAAGTATTGGAACTTCTGGCTATTACGCATACAGGAAGGTGTTTTTGAGATTTTATCCTAAATGTGAGTAGATGCCCCATTTTACGTTGCCTATATAAAAAATGCTGACATTTTTCTTTTTCAGTCACTCCTTTTTAGACTGAACCATGGCAAACTGCGACCACAACTTCAGACACATAATTTGTGGGAGAAATAGTAAAAAAATGTAAGAGTCCATATGAGGCAAGCCCTCCCTCCAGTGTTGGCTTTCATTGACTCCTCATCCTGGCACTACGCTTGAGGGTTGTTTAGCCCATCTTTTATGTAGACTTTGTAAACAAAAATAGGGGTATGCTGCTCTAAATGGCAACTGTATGGTCAGAGTGTTAAAAGCAAACAACTCTAAAGTTCCACACGCTTCCTTTCTAGAATGGTGACTTTCTGTGTTCCTAATTGATGAAGGTGCAATTTCCATTATTGTTTGTCACATAAATATTGATATTAGCTGCTGCTGTCTTTAGACCCTTAAGGGTTGAGATATTTTGTTTTAAGATTACTATAACAATCTTTGAATCAACCAGATACGTTCCTAAAATGTTGAGATTTGAGACATGAGCTGTTACAAATAGCTAGGGGTTTTTGCTTGCTTTTGTGTTATTCATTGGCTGCCATTGACGGTGCCAGACGTCCAGTTTAAATATATCGGACGCCTGTCGCTGTCAATGGCAGTCAGTTTGGCATTTCAATCAGTCATAAAACAATGGAGGAATTGGTATGAAAAGCCCGAATATGTTTAATTCTTAAATGTTCGTTATATACGATAAATAGTTTTTGTATTGAATCACAACAGACTGATTAGTACAACTTCCATGGTAGGAAATGTACTTTTACCTTTCTCATCCAAATGTTTATTTTTTAATAACGTTTTCATCTGGGTGCACTTTTCTACACAACGTGCCAAAATCATATCTGCTTAAATTGCCCTCAAATAAAGACCTAAAATAAAATGAGGCGTTTACGTTCTTGTGTGTTTTTCAGCTCCCGCGCTGGAGAACGAGTTTGTAACATGGTCAGCATCCATTGATTGATGTGCGCGCTAACCATCGGCTGGCTAATCCCGATGAGTGACAAACGTTTAAGCCAATTGCCGCGAAGGCAACCCCCCTACTCCCATAGTATCTTTATTTTTGGAAACCATAAAAACGCTCGCGACAACGGAGAGGGGCGACCTAGCGGGGGGTTAAGCTAATCAAAACAGTCGTGGCTCCCCAACATCGACAGTCGTCAGCTCGTTGCACACTTGGCGAGTCCTCGTCCATTTTTTCCCCCTACGTCGTGACCGGAGCGATGCAAATGTCACAAGAATCATCGTGGAATAGCTTTATTATGGCGCTGAGGTGAGAGTTCGCCCACATTGCTGTGGTCGAAACAAGCCGGATAACTGTCTCAGCACTCGGACAGCTCCTGGTTCCTGCTCCCTCCCCCCCTTCCGCGGGACCCCCGCTGAGCTCGCCGGGGAAGCCCTCCGCCGAGCCGCGGTGTCGTCTCATGGCCCCGGCGGTGGTGGTACCGAACCGAGCTTCAGTTCTTACTACGATGCCGTGCCACGATGATTGTCGCGTCCGAGATTTATCCGGGGGAGCCCATCACTGTTCGGCCATGTGAGTCCTTCTCAGGTAAGGTAGCACCTTTTCCTTCAGCAACTTCCACTTTTAATAGTTTAGAGGTAATAAACACATTTTCAACCACCACGCGCCCACAACCTCAACCAGGAAGTAAATAGTCAAAAGTTTTGACACAAAATGTCGACGTAATTTAAATCATACATTTAGTTTATTTCTTCTATCAACCGACCCAGTGAATTGACCTTCATCATGTACTAAAAGTCAACTTTAATTTACTTTGTCAGAGATGTACAGGTTTTCAGCATCTCTACTTTACCCACACAATAAATGATTTTGCTCCTTGTACTAAATGTAAGTATTTTTTATAGTTATTGGTCTTAACCCTTTATAGGGAAACTGGCTCTTTTTGGTAATTAAAAAAAAAAAAAAAAACCAATAAAGACCTGGCGTCCACATCATATTTTGTATGTCTCCATAAATGGATGCCAGGACGTAATTATAATAATATTATTAATTATTTAAACAATAAATCAATCAAATGAGTTAATCATTCGTTGCCAGCCTCTCCCAGTCAAAATGGGTTGGGCTTCTAGAGTCGTCAATGGCAGTCGCTGTGAGTACAATGAATGAGTGAAGGGGTTTATAATAACTGAGCATGATCTTTGCATGGTATTTATGTATTAATACAACTACTTAGTTGGAAGGATTGTGCAAGTGTAGCCAAATTGTGGCCGCTGAGTGAAAAACCACACTTGCCAGACAATACTGGTCTTGTGTCAGAATATGACAGACAACTCTACTATAACATATTGAGTATTGCCAATGTAAGGCTAACCTCATCCATCACAGTGCGTTTATTACCAACCAATGCCATGTCAAGCTGTACAAATACAATGTACTGTCCACTTTTTATTTTCTCTCATATCCCTGTATATCACACCATTGTTTTGTGCCCAACAGTTTCAACATGCAAGCTGCATATACACGGTAAAGAAGGTGAATTACAACTGGAGAACAGAAGGACAGAGGAGTGTAAAAGTGGCAATAACAAGCACGCACCTCTCCTCCCTCTCACCAGACGACATGGCTAATGCTGGGTAAGATAGTGTACTTACACAGTCCGTTTTCATCCTGTCGCTCTTCAAAGTGGCAAGCTTCATGCCCTTTCCACATCTATCTAATGTCGTCAAATAATCATCACTAAAATGACATGCTCATACTACAGTAATCTATACTGTACATGTAATTCTCAATTTAATATCTTAGTGATATATGAGTAATTTATCATTTAGGCATTTTGTTTTTGTCAACAAATATGGTTTCTTAACCTGTCAAGTGAATATACATAATTGTAGTAAAAAAGACCCAAACAAAACACAAATATAACATCACATCCATAAGTTGTTGAAAACACTACTTTCAACTATGAACTTAACATTAGTAAGCCATGAGTACCTATAAGCTAGCTGTCTGATCCTCGTAAAGGAGGTAAAATGGGATGATCATAACAATAAAGGAGCTACTATTTTGCGTCTCACAAGCTATGTGCTCTTATATTGATGATGTTGAGTTCTGCACAATATTGACACAAATGCTAAGACAGGCAAGGTGAGCCCCTTATGTTTTCTGCTGCTTTGGCGCTTTTCTTTCACTTTACACTGTAATTTGGTTGCCAATAAAGTCACAAGGGTTTAGGAGACACACCGTCTTTTGCCTCATCTTCACTTTTGGACGTTAAAATCTATATTACTATATGTATGAATCTGCAGAAACCTTCCATTCTTCCATTAAAACCTGATCACAAAGCCATGAAGTTAGAAATCAACTTAGGTTGCTTAAGAGTGGGGAGCAATATGCTTAGTGCTGCCTATTTTCTTGAGTGCTTGTCCTAGGGTCGTAGGTGAGCGAAGGACTATCCCATTTGACTTTGGGCAAGAGTTTAGGGGTACACTCTGGACTAGGCATGTGCCGTTATGAAATTCTGATGGTATGATAACCTTAAGCCAAAATATCGTGGTTTTACCGTATCACGGTATTGCAAATATATCTTTAAAATGTGTTCCTTTGAGATATCTGGGTTAAAAAAAATTCATTGAACAGGATTTTTATTTTTCAAAACATATTAGCAAAATTGGAACATGAATATAATGTTAAGTTCGAATTAAAAAATAAAAATAAAATTAAAATTACCATCAGAAAAAAAATAATTGAAAAAGCACGTGTATATGACTCGTATCATGTTTACGTTATGCACACGGTCTCTTTCTCAACATAGACTGTTGCCAGAGAGATAAAATCATCACGTTTTACCACCGCTAGGCACACTAAACACACTAGAGTTAACTCTCGTTGCTGGGGGGGGAAATGTTCATGACAGTGTTTACTAACCTTTAATTTTGTATAAATTCAAAATCATATTGGAGGTATTGCCTCCTCGGCAGCCACCCTCCGCAAACATTTTTTACATGTCGGTTAGCCCCCTCCTTTAAATCGCTGCCGTCTGTAACTTTTCTGTAGCCAAAGTATTCCCATACAGCGAATTTGTCTTCTTCGATAGGGGGTAAAAGTTCAGGAGTTTCACCACCTCCAGCCATCCTGTAGCGCAGCTGACTCGTTGACACTGAGCAACAACCGGTGGGGGAGGGTTGAGCCTTGCAGCTGCAAGCGAGGGATTTCTCCCTGCATTTTTGGGACATAAAAATACCAAATACCATAAGCACGGTATGACGGGAAATTTTCGCAGTTTTGAAACCTTGATGTTTTCATACCACAGTATCCCTGGAAACTGGTAACTGGCACATGTCTACTGTAACTGTACTGTATCAACAACCACAGTGTCTGTCCAAGACAGTGTTTAGATAAGACACTTTTCCTCATTTGGGCACTCTGGTTACCTTTTGATACATGCACTTGTCTATAGTAAAATATTTTGATGAATACGTTGTACAATATGGGAGGATGTGTTGTATGTTAGTCTTATTCTTACCTGCGATACTTTGAGGTCATTACATTTACAGTAGATACAGTATACGCACAGAGAAAATTCCCAGACGTGCATTGTGACAGGACTCGAGCCAATCAAATGATTTATTCTGAGCAGCTTTGCGAGTGGAAGGAGTGGGTGTAAGAAAGGCAGGCAAGCACTGAGAAGACCAGAACCTTAGAGAATTAATTAATGAATTTCTATCAAGCCTGTACATTGTCCAATGTTTACCTCTGTTTACAGTTCTGAGGATGTATGTTTGAATCATGTGTGGAGTTTGCATGTCCTCTCTGAGACTTCCAATCGCTTTCCAAAAATATGCTTTATGAGTGTATTGACAATTATCCATGTTTCCAGGTTTGAATCTAAGTGGTGAAAGGCTATTTTTGAACATTTGCCCTTGTCATTGATGGATTCAATGAAGGGTTTATTCATGGATAAATTTCTTTTTTTTTCTTCATTAAATCATTGTTATTTAAAGGCAAAAAAGGCGAAGTTTCAGTAATGAAGGTTAAGTAACAGCAACAAATCAAAAGTAATTTACTGGATGAAGAGTCAAGTTTTGTATTTAACTAACTGAAGTTGGTTGTTGTTAAATCACACTGAAATATTAATTATACAATTTTGGCCTGTTTAGCATGCAATCTAGATCAGGGGCTGCTCAAACAACCACTTGGACCTGCTACACACAAAAAATAAACCACTTGGAGCTACAACGTATTTTTGAAATTTAAGATGAAATAACACTGCATACTGTATTATTTTTTTTACCTCCGCCATTATGTGAAACAGATAGAAGCAGAGGATCCCTATTCGGTCCCATATGTCTGTCTGTTTGTATTCAAGATAACTCAAGAACGAATAAAGGGATCATTGTCAAATATATATATATATATATATACTGGACTGTCTCAGGAAATTAGAATACACAATATTCTAATTTTTTTGAGACAGTCCTGTGTATATATACAGGACTGTCTCAGGAAATTAGAATACACAATATTCTAATTTCCTGAGACAGTCAGGAAATTAGAATATTGTGTATTCTAATTTCCTGAGACAGTCCAGTATATATATTGTAATATAAAATTGAAAAGGTGATTACATTTTGTAGTAATGGGGTGAAAGGTAGAGTTCAGTTCTAAGTTCTCTTGTTTTTTGGGTTTATGCTAAAGTTTAGCCTAGTAGCCCTTTTTGCAAAATATAATACAATTCAGTGGCTGCTTGTATTGAATTAAATTGCAATTAATTGAGATTTCATTGTTATAGAACTGTTAGTTATAAAAGGGGAAAATCAGGATCCACAACTTATTGGAAAGGTTTTATTATTTTTTTAATTTGACAGTCAGTTGTTGATGATGTGTAGCTGGTGATAGAACCGCTTGCTATGGCAAAAAATACAGTACAGGTATTTGTGATTGAATTCTGCATACTCTAAATGAACTGATCCTCTGGTCTAGATGAAAAGTGTTTACACTCATAAATACTCATAAATATGTTTTCAGCACATCGCGTTTTTTAATACAAATCCTATCCAATTCAATTTTACTGACAAAAGTCCTTCTGTAAGGCATCTATCAAGTCATTTTGCCATTTACTACTATCTACCTGATGTGCCTCGTTCAGCAACTCCACTTTACAGCGTCTTTATTATAATGATTTTCATCGGATAGTAGATCTTAGTTTTATATTACTGAGAGTCCGGGTGGGGGGGTATTCATGATTCATGAACAGTGTCCAATAAAAGTTTAAACTTGTATTAGTGCACTGAGTTCACCTCAAGCCATTTTGAACTGTCGCCAAAGTAGGTAGATGTTTTTTTTTGGGTTGCGCTATTTTTCATTTTCGTCATATTAGATAAACAAAATATAGTGAGAAGCCTGTGCACACATATACTTTTTTATTAATCAGTGTAGTCTGAGTCTGTCAGTCTTAACAAGATAAAGGGTAGAGAAAATAGATGCATGGATAGTACTTCATTTGCAGAAAAAGATGACCGGCATCACGAGCGAGACATTCGCACTCGCCCGATGAAGAATATTCTTCAGTGGCTCTGCCTCGCAGTTACTTACGTGACCTTCTGTTTTGGCCGCTGAAATCCCCTGAGCAACTTTTGTCTCGTAATGACCTTTTCTACCTGGCGCTCAATATTACAGTCCCCTATTTAATTTTATCTGCCTCCCTCGGGGTGATTCCACTCCTCTGAATATCACTTCTTTTTTGCCGCCTGTGTATGTATGTGTGTGCATGTCTATGAGTGAGTGTGTGTGGACTTGTTAGTGTGTACATGTGGTAATGTGGTTCAGAGTATTTGCAATTACCAAGCTGCTTGTCTTTAGAGAACGTTGGGGTCTCAGAAAGGTCATGATGTGCATGTAAGAAGGCAAAAAAAAAAAAAAAAAAAAAAAGCAGTAAGAGATGTTTGTTGGAACCTTTACACAGTGAAGTGAACAATTTCACATTGTGTCTTTCATTACCTTTGTCTGCTCTGTCATTAATTTTACATTAACTCAATCAAAACTTTAATAACACACACAGTCGATTGGGCAAACATAAACATTAAAGATGATTTATTATTGCTGTCCAACACAAAAAGTCAATTAAATAAATCAATTTTTTGTTCTGAACTTTTTATTTATTTACTTATTTACTTTGCATTAAAGCAACACAAAAACAGTTATTAAAATGGTAGAAAAGTAAAACATATTTTTGTTTTAATGAAATAATTACTGTGAAATCCCCAATAAAATACACATTGGCTAGAACGCTAATTTTGTTTTATTTTTTATTTTTTCTGAGAATGCACTCGGTTTAAATTATACACACTTGATATAAAAAGTCTACACACCCCTGTTAATATGTCAGGTTGTTTTTCACAGAAAAAAATGAGACTAAAATGAATTATATCAAAACTTGTTTTGCCTTTGTGTGACCTTTCGCTTCTACAATTCAAATAATGTGTTTTTGAGAGAGGAGCTTATATAAAATAAAATAAAAAAAGATGTGATATAAGTTCACAAGAGTGCACAAACTATTTAACATGAGTTGGAATTGAGGAACCATTTTTGAAGAGGAATTTTGGGGATGTCACCTTGTGAGTTATTAAAATAAATATTTTGTCAAACCACTTAAACACATCAGAATGTACAATGACAAATAAAATTAATACTGGTAATATTTATTAAATCAGTTTTAAAATAATCGGATGCTTATACTTTGTGGAATAAAAAAATCAGTGAAACCCCCCACAGATCCATGAAAATAAAAATTTCAAGCCCAGATATTTTTCTTACTGTATGCCATGATCATGTATATGCCACACACAGCAAGATTCCCCTTTTCATTTATTCAGACAGCCATACAGAGAAGGTAGTTTCCCATCCTGCATCCCGTTATATAGTATTTTCTCATTTATTTTCACGCATGTGTTTGTTGTTGCGTATACACAAGTATAGGCGGCATAGTCTACACGGAAAACTTGCTGAACAGACAATAAAAAGTTGGTGTCTGCAGAACCTCTTGTTTTTCCTTCAATATCAATTTAGTTGAATTGCTCAATACATATTGCATTTGGTGTTTGAGTCAAAAGCATCCCGGCCTCGGGTAAATTTGTTTTTGTGTATCTTCAAAGAAATGTGAGGTCCTTTCGCTGCGGGAAATAATCCCATCAAATTGGGATGAGGGCGGCAGCTCTTGAGACAAGCCTGCAATAACGTCCAATGCGCTTTTCATTAACTAAGAGGGAAAAAAACCCTCTGAAAAATAATATAGAACTCACATCAGCCACTTTGTCTTATTTTTTTCTCCTCTCATCTGGTTTGGGATGATTTGCCAATTCTGGACAATCCCCACCCTTGAAGTTATTTGCCAAATTCCAAATGATTCAATCTCTGATCTTTTTGCGGTCAGTGCCTCCCTGCGGTCCTACAAATACTGTACAAGCATGGCAAGTCCAGCTACAGAGCAAAATTCTGTATCCTGCCTGACAAAGCTACATATATATGGCGGAAAACACAGACAAGACTGAAAAAGCAGTTTCTGCTCTCGCACCCCTCTATAAAATAAAAACTTCGGTATTTTAAGTAAAAAAACTGTTGTGTCTGATAAAACAATATGTCTATATGCTGTCATAGCAGATTCATTAAGTCCCCAAACTATTTTTAATTTGTCCGTTTTACCCTTGACGTTTACAGACGTCGCGCAACCGCTTTTGTTTCAACCCAGCCATAAAACGGCGGTAATTAATTATATTTATTATTCAAAATGTCTGTCATTTTTAGCTTTGAATCATTATTCATTGTCCAATATTTCGTTTAAAAAAAAAAAAAAAAAAAAAAACGACTTTAAAAAATTATTCACTCGCATATTTTAAACTTTTAAATAAATTACATCAAAATGAAAAAATTGGTGTCTGTAAAAAAGTCACGGATATCTGCCTCATAACTATCGCTTAATTGTATTTTTTTTTTTGTTACTTTCGCATTTTCCCCGATATGTTAGATATTAAATAATCGATCCAAACAAAGAAAAATAATAAAAAAACATTTAAAAGGGTAAATATATGAAACAGAACATCTCGACCACTCTTTGATGTCTGCGATTTCTGCATCGCGACCCTTGTTATATTACCATGTTTTACCCATAAAATTCCCCAAAAATCCAGCTGTGGCCATTCACAGCTGTGTCTTGAAACTCAGTGATACATGCTACATGGAGTTCTAAGATCAAAACAAGGTAAGTACGCGATAATAATTCGTTAAAGTCATGGCGTCTGTAATTCTGCTCTCGCGTGCTCTCACCTCCAGATAGGGTTTTGCTGTTTAAAAAACTTAAAAAAAAAAAAAAAAAAAACGTCCCCCTGTCCAAAATTTTTCTTCCGCCAGAAAATTGAGATTTTAAGCTTTCCAATGATGTATCACACATGCATATCGGACAATTTTGAAATTTGGCCAAATTGTGGGTCTCAGAGCAGAACTTCAAGTCACCTGAGTGTTTTCTGCCACATATATATATATATATATGTGTGTGTGTGTGTGTGTGTGTGTGTGTGAACATGCTGTATTTAAAATTTGGCCATGTAAGTGGGATAATCCATTTTGTATTGACATCCTACTTTGTAAAATGATATAACATCTTGAATATAAGATTCAAAATGCAAAATCTATTGAAGTTAATTGATATAATATGAAAAAAAATAGTAGAACGTACACTTTTTGCTGCAATATTGCAATTTTAGTCATTGAATGCCTGCTGATTCTAGCTAGCTGGCCAGCAAACCTACATGCCAGGACATGGCAAATATGCGCCACTAAAAAACTTCTGAAATGTTACATTTCAGCATGATTTGAAATTGTCTAGCATGTATAAAGTTAACACCTATTCTCCCCATTAATTTTTAAGCAAAATGATAAAAAGGACGTGTTTAACGGCTCTTTAACAACTGCACACTTCCCTTCAGAGACTGTGATGACCTTGAAGAGTTTACGGTCCCTCCGATTAAATCAAAAGGCTTTCAGCGTTGACATTATCGCTGTATGTTTTAATAAAGCCTGTGTGTATGCATGTGTGGGGGTGTGCATGCACACGCATCTATCCATCACCAGTGTACCTGTGTGTCCCTTCCTAAAGGAACGCCTGTCTATCCGTCTGTCATTCAGTTATGTAGCGTGCCTCTCGTCTGAATGTTTCAGGTCACTCGGTGCGCTCTGTCATCACAATTCAAATCCCTCTTGTCTAAAGAAGGAGGAATGAGGAGAGAAAGCTAAAAATAATGGATTTGAAACAATGTACTGTGAATATTTTGGGGGCATGCGGAAATGGAAGATGAGACAAAGTTCAGTTAAATTATTAGATAGACTTGACTGTAAGGCGGCACTGTGGCCGACTCGTCGCAATCGCCTCACAATTTGAACGTCATTAGTTTGGATTTGCGTTTCAGTCTTCCTGTGAGGTTGTTGCTTGTTCACTCTGCGTACTCACTCATGAGTTTTCTCCAGGTTGTTCACATTCCAAAAAGATAGATTATAGGTTGTTTTGCTACCTTTTTCTCTCTATATATAATTCCCTGCGAATGGTTGGTTGGTTGGTGGTTAAGTGGTAGTAGTTGTCTATGTTGTGTGCTGAGATTGACTAGTCAAATAGGATAGGTATTGTAACGCTCAAGACTATGCTCTCAGGACCCCATTTTGCACATCATAATCTTGTCTCGGTCTCAGATTTTCTGTTAAATTAAGCACTGCAACTTCATGAATGCGATTTTAAGGAAAAAATATATATATGGAAAAAAAAACACATTTAATTTTTGTATTATTAACATACCACAACCCCTATGAATGACTGCTACACAAATATATATGGTGGAAAACACTCAGGTGACTTGATGTTCCGGTCTGAGACCCCCAATTTGGCCAAATTTCAAAATTGTCCGATATGCTCGTGTGATACATCATTGGAAAGCTTAAAATCTCAATTTTCTGGGTGGAAAAAATTTTGAACAGGAGGGCATTTAAAAAAAAAAAGTTTTTTAATCAGCAAAACACTATCTGGAGGTGAAAGCACACGAGAGCAGAATTACAGACGCCATGACTTTAACGAGATATCATCGAGTACTTACCTTGTTTCGATCCAAAAACTCCATGTAGGATGTATCACCGAGTGTCAAGACACAGCTTTGGATGGCCACAGCTGGATTTTTGGGGGATTTTATGGGTGAAACATGGTCATATAACAAGGGTCGCGATGCAGAAATCGCAGACATCAAGGAGTGTTTGAGATTTTCTTTTTCATATATTTACCATTTTAAGTGTTTTTTTTTTTTTTTTTTCTTCCAATTTTTCCTTGTTTGTATCGATTATTTATCATCTAACATATCGGGGAAAATGCGACAGTAACAGAAAAATACAATTTAGCGATAGTTATGAGGTAGATATCCGTGACTCCTTTACAGACGCCAGTTTTTTCATTGTGACGTAATTTGTTTAAAAGTTTAAAATATGTGAGTGAATAATTTTTTAAAGTCATTTTTTTAAACAAAATATTAGACATCAATTAATGATTCTAAGCTAAAAATGACAGACATTTTGAATAATAAATATGATTACTTTGTTTTCATGGCTGGGTTGAAACAAAAACGGTTGCGCGACGTCTGTAAACGGGGGTTTCCAGGGTAAAACGGGCAAATTAAAAATAGTTCGGGGGCTTAATGCGCCATGAATCTGTTATGGCAGCATATAGACATATTGTTCAATCAAACACAGCAGTTGTTTTGGCTTAAAATACAGCAGTTTCTTTTAAAGAGGAGTGCAAGAGCAGAAACTGCTTTTTCAGTCTTGTCTGTGTTTTCAGCCATATATTTTTTCATTTTTAAATTTTATGGTCTTGGTTGGCTTGTCTGTCTCGATTCCCAAAAGTCTTGGTCTTGTCTATGTTTCCGTGGGTTCTGGTCACAGGCAAGTCTTGGTCTCGGAATGTGTGGCCTTGAACAAAACACTAAGGATAGCTCCAGCTCACACATGACCTTTATGGGGACCAGTGTTGTTGAAAATGAATTGATTATTTAAATAAAATGTAATAAATAAATGAATACCTAAATAAATAAACAACATTTTTTTAGAGATAAAGGCCTCCTTCCTGACATACGCATTCTGCTGCAGTTGAGCAAATAAATTCCCCCACAAACTATTTGCAGAAATGTGTTGCTTCTATCTGCTTTTTTGAATTATTTCATAGTGAATTGTAGCTGAAATAAATGTGAAAAAGGCTGACTTGAACAGAATGTGGCTGCCCCATCTTTATGGTTCCTCATCATCTCTTTTCATTGCCCTCATCCTTCCGTCTCTCCCGCCATCCATCTTCTCCTTTCCAATCTACACCTCCCTCCCATTCATTTATTACCTCCACTTTTCACATGCAACCCTCCCTGTCTTTCAGCACCATTTCCCCTCTTTTACTGCTCAGAGCTCTCCTCTTTTTGTTTGTTGCCCCCCTGAGCTTGTTGCATAACCCCTGACATGCTCGCCTCCCACCCCTTTGCCTGACTTCCTTTGATGTTTGAAGGCGAGTGGGGATCCACTCAGCTGACAAAGGGAGAGGCAATGACGTCATGACAGACTTGATACACCAGCATCTGCTTCGGTCTAAAAATACAACGCACACGCACACTTAATCGCACTCATACACACACAGAGTCAGTCTGGGGCCGCGTGCAGCATTTGTATCCACCTCCGTGCTCAGCTTTTGCACAACTGGGTCTTGTAGGCCCACTGGCCTCTATGTGGCTTCCCAACCACTGTGTTAAGCTAATTCATAACATGAGAGAGACAAAAATGGAACATGGTGCACAGTGTTTATATAGGTGATGTTCTATAGACTACCTGTAAACCATTTCAGGCCTCTCATTGGTTAATTACATTTGTCATTGTTACATATTAGGAAATATAATCATGGAAAACGACAACAATAACATAAATAACACTATCTTAACCTGTTGCTCTGTTATTGTATTTTCTTTTTCTGCTAGCTGCAATGTTCTAATTCAGTCTAAACTTTACTGCAGTGGTCACTGCAGTGGTCACTTATGATGGTGGTCTCAGGTTCCTCTCACTTTAGATGTCTCCTTAGAGAAGACAATACAGTAGATCTTTGTTATGTTGTCAACCTGTCTCGTTTCCAAAATATGTGTTCAACGCAGCGCAGTTTTTGCAGTTTAGCTGTGTCACGTTACTCATTCTAATTCTAATTGTCAGGGGAAGATAGAAAGCGGACTATGTGATTGTACTTCAACATTTGTAGCACATACACTCAGGTGAGGGACCAGACAAAGAATGGCTCAAAAGACCTCTTATAACGAACACCAAAATTGAATCTAGTTGTTCCTCACCCGGACGTGGGTCACCGCGGCTCCTCTTTGGAGCCAGGCCTGGAGGTGGGGAACGGTGGCAAGCGCTTCTTGTCCGGGCCTGCACACATGGGGTCCGGCCAGGTACAGCCCGAAGAGGTAACGTGGGTTCTGCTTCCCATGGGCTTACCACCTGTGGGAGGGACCAAGGAAGTCGGGTACTCAGGCAGTTAGGTGGCAGCCAAAGGAGGGGTCCTTTGCGGTCCGATTCCTGGCTGCAGAAGCTGGTTCTTGGAACGTGGAATGTCACCTCTCTGGTCGGGAAGGAGCCCGAGCTAGAGCATGAGGTTGAGAAGTTCTGACTTGAATTAGTTGGGCTCACTTCCACACATGGCTGCGGCTCTGGTACCAGCCTTCTTAAGGGGGGTTGGACACTCTTTTACTCTGGAGTTCCCCACGGCAAGAGGCGATGAGTAGGTGTGGGCATATTTATTATTGCCCTCCGACTCGCCGCCTGTACATTAGGGTTCAACCGGGTAGACGAGAGGGTAGCCTACTTCCACCTTCGGCTGGGGGGACAGGTCCCGAGTGTTGTTTGTGCTTATGCACCAAACGGCAGCTCAGAGTATTCACCCTTTTTGGAGTCCTAGAAGGGGTTCTGGAGAGTTCTCCTTCTGGGGACTCCCTCGTTCTGATCGGGACTTCAATGCTTACGTGGGCAATGACAGTGAGACCTGGAGGGTCGTGATTGGGAAGAATGGCCCCCTGTTAATAATGAACACCATGTTTAAGCATAAAGGTGTCCATATGTGCACTTGGCACCAGGACACCTTAGGTCGCAGTTCGAAGATTGACTTTGTAGTTGTGTCATCTGACTTGTGGCCGCATGTCTTGGACACTCGGGTGAAGAGAAGGGCGGAGCTGTCAACTGATCACCACCTGGTGGTGACTTGGCTTTGATGGTGGGGGAAGATGTTGGTTCGGCCCGACAGACCCAAATGTTTTGTGAGGGTTTTCTGGGAATGCCTGGCAGATTCCCCTGTCTGGAGGAGTTTCAACTTCCATTCATGGCAGAGCTTCACCCATGTCCAGGGAGAGGTGGGGGACATTGAGTCCAAGTTGACCATGTTCTGCGCCTCTGTTACTGAGGCTGCCAATCTGAACTGCGGCCGCAAGGTGGCTGGTGCCTGTCATAGCGGCAATCCCAGAACCTGCCGGTGGACACCAGCGCTGATGGATCCCGTCAAGCAGAACAAGGAGTCCTATCATGCCCTTTTAGTCTGTGGGACTCCAGAGGCAGCTGATGGGTACCGGCTATCCAAGCAAAACGTGGATCTCGTGGTCACTGAGGCAAAAAAATAAAAAAATACAACTTCTTAAAAAATAATAAAGCCTAGAACCAGGTATGACTGCAAGCATCCCCCGTTGTCTTGGTTGACACGCCTCTGCAACATCATGTGGACATCAGGCACAGTACTTCTGAATTGGCAGACCGGGGTGGTGGTCCCTCTTTTTAAAAAGGGGGACGAGAGCGTCTGTTCGAATTATAGGGGGATCACACTCCTCAGCCTTCCTGGGAAGGTTTACTCAGGAGTCCGTCGCGAAGTCGAATCTGAGATTCAGGGGGAACAGTGTGGTGTTCGTCTGGCCGCGGAACAGTGGATCAGCTCTGTACCCTCAGCAGGGCTCTTCGGGGGGGTCATTGGTATTCACCCAACCAGTCTACGTGTTTTGTGGACTTGGAGAGGGAGTTCGACCATCTGTCCCGGGGAGTCCTGTAGGGGGTGCTCCAGGAGTATGGGGTATCGGAATCCCTGATACAGGGGGTCTGGCTCCTGTATGGCCGGTGTCAGAGTTTGGTCCGTGTGGCCAGTTGTAAGTTGGATCAGTTTCTAGTGAGGATTGGATTCCGCCTCCCTATGTCACCGGTTCTGTTCATAACTTTAATGGACAGAATATCTAGGCGCAGCTGAGGCGTTGAGGGGGTCCTGTTTGCAGTGACGTGCGATGAGGTTCATGGTTGGTGAGGCACTGACTCCTTTAGTGTCAGATTTCCAAATATATAAACCAAAAAGGGTAGCTTATTCAATTGGCTACTGGTTATTTCATATATCATCAGCATTATTCACAAAACACGCACACACGGTACATATTATCGATACGTAAAAGTAAGAAAATAACATGCATTTGCTCTACACCCTCAATGTGTTGGCCGTCGCAATTCTATCATTCTTGCAACATAAATGAGAGTAAAGAGTGGTGTACAAAACCACAGAATTCAATTCTGACCTTTAGTGAAATATTCAGTTGTTTTTAAAACTTTTAATTCTGATACTTTAATCAATTTATTGCAGATTGCTAAACAAAAAGTGTGAAAAGAAAAACAAAGAATATTTTATTTAAGGCCAAAATTTAGTTTTTAAATATTATATTGTATTTTTCTTAGTCTAAGCTCTTTAAAAAAAAAAAAAAATTTTTATAAGATTGAAATGAAAACTGTTTGTGGTCTTGCGCCTGTCCTTCACCACAAAAACCGCCGTTACTTTGGAAGGGCATAGGTTTGGTCTCAACATTCGTAGGGATGATATAACAGCATAACCTGCATGTAGGTACACTTTTTGCTGGGGACGGGACATTAATAAGACCAAACAGATTGGATGAAGGGGGCAAAGGGCCACATTTCTCATGTATATGAACCAAATAGGCAAAATGATCAATGCAAAATAAATCCTTATCTACTGATAATAACTTTTAGGTGCATTGGTTCAGTTGATACACTGTTCGATTCAAACCTTTGTTTTCAAAAAATACTAAAGAAACATTTTGAAAACTTCCTGAATAAATGTCTGGTTTTTATTAGCAAACATAAACATAATGAAAATAATTCACTTAATAATGGTAGGGTCAATTCTATCCTTACAACATATGGAACTATTGAAAGATCTAAATTCTCTATATAACTGAACATTATATCATGCAAAAAAGGTAAGGTTGCTTAAAAGTTGGTGGGGACAATTTTAGCATCCTGAGAAGTTGGTAGTGTTATGTCCCTACCGTCCCTATGCAAACCTACGTCCTTTTTGTAAAAGTCCTCCTTATTTTCCTTTACTTTATAAAATCTCTCCGCCTCAATGGAGATGATTGCTTCAATTAGATCGTTCTGTGTTCTATTTGACAAGCCAGAAAACACAGTGGATGTGTCCACATGTCTAGCTAACCTTTCATCTTTCTCAGCAAAACCATGTAATCTTTCTACATATATGCCACGTTTAGCAGAGCTTACACGCTCATTGTTACCACGAAATGTTAACTCCTGTTTAGCTAGGATGCAGGTTGCATTAATGAGGTCTTTCAAACTCTTTTGAATTTCCTTTACCTTGGCATTGTGGATGCTACCGTTGAGCTTCCGCTGTTCGTCAAAGCCAAATTGATCCTTGAGCTTCCAAAAGTTTTTAAAGCAATCAGGCTTTGAATATGAGTGGTCGAGCTCTCATGTTTGCTGAGGCTTCGTGGTAGTTTTTTAATGTCACAATATCTCGTGTTAGTCCAGACATTGGCACAAGTTGAGAATAAAAGGCAGGGAAAGCAGCAAAGGCGATTTTTTGAAGGACAGCCACATAGCCAGTCTTTTCGGGTGTACCAGTCCGTTTGAAAAGCGCGAGTTATCTTCTGTCCCGTAGTTTGAAGCAAACCTTTTAGCTCCGGTGTTGTTAATCGCGTCCACTTTTGACGGAAAGTCCAGTTTCACGTACGCCCCCTTTCAGTGCGGCAGAGTACTACAGGGTGACCCAAAAAAAACGTTTACACTCAGTTGACTGCTTGTTTAAAAGCCATTGAAACATATCTAAATAGGTTGTCATGCTTAAGTGATTCATTAAGGTCACTCAATGCAGCTGGTAATCTCTCGTCTCTACAATTCCTGTGCTTCTGCTGAAAATGAAGAAAACTTTAGCTGTAGGTCTGACACCTACTGAGATTGCAGCAAATCTGAGAATATCCAGATGTGCAGTCTACAAAGTTAAAAAGAAGCTGAAAGATACTGGAACAGCCTCACGAAAACCTGGGTCTGGAAGTGCCCGATCTGTGGGGACCAAAAAGTTGATTGACAAGGTGATATGTGGCCACCCAGAGTCCAGATCTCAATCCCCTGGATTATAGCATATGGGCAACTGTGGAGGACAGTACCTGTAAGAAGCCACAAACTTCTGTGGCAGCCTTGGAGAGGTCCATTGTTAGATCTTGGGAAAAGATGACAGCATCCTACATAAAGAAGACCTGTCAAGCGTTCCCCAGGCACCTGGAGGCTGTTGTGACACTTAAGGGAGGACACATTGAAAAATAGAGTGTACTGTACATGTTCTTTACAATAATGTATAATTTGTGATTTAATTCTAATTCTAAAATGAATAAACATGGCACTTAAGTTGTATTATGGCAGTGTAAACTTTTTTTTGGGTCACCCTGTATCTGCCGCAACCTGTGCCTTTTCACTGCGGTTTTATTTCCCATCAGCAAAACTAAATATGTCGCTAACAAACATTAAACTTTAAGGGTTAAAGACATTAGCCAGACTGTGGAAAATCAGGTCAAATAAACGTATCTGGAAACATTATAATGGCGACATGCAGATGTACGGCAACCAGCACGCTCCAATTCCATGTGTCAACCCAGTTTGTTATGGACTGCGCATTCAGAGGTAAGGCTTTACTCGTTGCTGCTGCACCTCTCGTTTCATTTCTTTATTTGAACAGGAAATAGGCAAATTCAGCGATTTTGACTATAAAAAATGTTTGAAATGAGTCATACCTAAAGAGCAATGGACAAATATTAATATAAATTTGATGCTATAATTATTTTTTTGTCATGATGACCGGTGAGGCTCTGCCTCCCCTGACCGCACGTCACTGCCTGTTTGGTGGCCACACTATTGCAGTGTTGGCTTCATCAAGCTGTGACCTTCAACTCTCACTGCGACGGTTCGCAACCGAGAGTGAAGCGGTCGGGATTAGAATCAGCACCTCCAAATCCGAGACCATGGTCCTCAACCAGGAAAATGTAGAATGCCCTCTCCGGGTCAGGGATGAGGTCCTTCCCCAAGTGTAGGAGTTCAAGTATCTCGGGGTCTTGTTCACAAGTGACGGAAAAATGGAGTGTGAGATTGACAAGGGGATTGGTGCTGCGTCAGTAGAGATGAGGATGAGCCAAAAGGCGAAGCTCTCTGTTTACCGGTAGATCTATGCTCCTACCCTCACCTATGGTCATAAGCTGTGGGTCGTGACCGAAAGAACATGAGCCCTGATCCAAGTGGCCGAAATGAGGGTGTACGGGCTTGTGCTTAGAGATAAGGTGAGAACTTCGGTCATTCAGGAGTGGCTCAGAGTACAGCCACTGCTCCTCGGCATTGAGAGGAGCCACATGAGGTGGCTCGGGCATCTGATTAGGATGAGTTGAGGTATTCCGGGCACGTCCCACTGGGAGGAGGCCGCGGGGCCGACCCAGGACACGCTGGGAAGACTTTCTCCCAACTTGTATGGGAGCGCCTTAGGATCCCCCAAGAGCTGGATTAAGTGGCTGGGGAGAGGGAAGTATGGGCTTCCCTGCTGAAGCTGCTGCCCCCGACCTCGGATAAGTGGGAAGAAATGGATGGATGGATAGATTCTCAGGGGAAGACAGAAAGCGGATTATGTGATTGTACTTCAAGATTTGTTGCACATACTGGACATTCATCTTTTTAACATTTTGCTGGGATGTTTTCAGTGTAGCGCCACTGGTGTCTTGAGTTGTTTACCATTATTTTTGACAATTAAAGATGATCCTGAATCAGTAATAAAACAATACAAGTGTTAGCCTATAAAAGACACAAGCACTTGCTCCATTAAAATAATTTATCTTCTTTTTTTTTTTTTTTTTTTTTTTAATGTTTATAATTTTGTAGTTATAGGTATCATAACAAGACTCAAAAAGGTGTCAGAAACACCTGCCAGACGTTGAGCAAGAAGACGGCCATTTTGAGGTGAAGCAACTATTTTGGGAGAACTTCATCTTGTACTTTAACAAACTCTAACGTTGGAATTTGCTGAAATAAGCACAATTGAAAGCAGTCATTTCAAAGCTTTTTTTTTTTTTTTTTTTAAGGAATCAAAGTTGAATAAATTTGAGGAATTCCAATGAAAACAGTAGTGAGAAAACTTGTCACTTACTACTAGAAGCATTAAATTACAAACTGCTTTAATATTGGTAAGGTCTATATAGTATACATTTTTATGAAATTGCACTCATAATTTCCATTATACAGCATAGTTTAAAGCTTTTCTACAATAACTTCAGCTCACCCTGTCTGTCTTCTGATGCTTTGTGAATAGTGCCCAGTGTTTCAAAATGCATTAAACAGTGGTCACAAATGTATGCGAGCGCTGCACTTCAAGCAAGACACGCCCCAGTTATTACGGTCCCTCCGAGCAAACGTCGGACCGGCAACTTCACTGGTGGTGCTAAACTGTGTGAGCGCTCAGTCGTTTCACGGTGCCGAGTGGGTGTTTGTGCGTGACCCTCAGTGACCCAGCGTTAATGCCCCGAGGACACGGCAGTGAATAAGAATGTGTTCTTCATGTTGCCCGGCTGAATAATTAATATCTTTTTCATCCGTGCTGCCTTTGTGCACAACCACAGCTTGCTTTGTCTTTGGACCATCTTTCCCTTCTTTTACTTCTAAGTCACTGCCATTGTCTTTATTTCACCGGATTGTAAAAGAGTGGGTTTTGATTGGCATGGTCAAATTTGTATTGAACTCTTTTGTTATCATTGACAGCAATAGATGTCCAATCAGTTTTGACTTGGAGGGGCTGGCAGTGATTATTCGCTCCCAGTCAAAATGGACTGGACATCTGTTGCCGTCAATGGATGTTTTTAGTTTAAATCCTTTACTAACTACAACAACACATTCTCTTGGATACGATAGATACCTAGGCTGGAAGTCAATGAGTTAAAACCCTTATTTTGTTTTTAAAATGTCATTTTGGTGGCCTTGTAATAGGACTAAGGTATTCCTATACTAGACTGTATAATGCAGTGATGTTCGTTATCAATACAGTCATCCTTGAATATAACAATATTTCATAATGTAATATTTTAAATCAGTGTGGTCTTTTAATAATGGGCCTGTTGATTGATGGTTAACACGGGCAAAGAAGAAAAGGAAACTGTCCAAAGGGATCATTTTAGATGAAAGCATGAAAACAGAGTCTTTTGGGTACTTGGGGGGGGGGGGGGGGGGGGGGGGGGACTTAAAGCTGATAACAACTATTGTAAGAATATGAATGGTTACCATTTGCAGCATTAATATGTTTTTTTAAATTGCATTGTTATTTTTGCAAAGCACAAAAGACAAGTCAGTCTTTCAATTTGCGATGGTAATAAGGGCTTTTAGGCCACGTTCACACTGAGTGCCAATTCCGATTTCTTTGCCTATGTACAGTGTGAAGAGTTCAAACCGGGGCTCATTTGTACAGTGGTACAATATTGCCTCTTGTTAAGAAAGAAATTTCAGGATACAAAAAAACCCCCGAAAATTCAAATTGGGCATCGCGCTCTACAGTATGAATGTAGCCTTAGTCAGTTCAACTAGTTCAGGGTGACAGTGATCCACCGTATAAATATCCGATGTGGTTCTTCTCTTGTTGGTCTTGTAGGGACACTGAGACTGCAGCTCTCTCAGACTTGGAGGTCATCTCCCAGCAGGTAGATGATGAGAACCAGTGCTTGGCTCCTCCGGTTCAGCTGGTGAGTTTCGGCTACCGAGACCTTCCTCTCGCAGCACTGGACCTCTCGCTGGCAGGCTCGCAGCTCCTTTCCAACCCTGACGAAGATGAAACAAGGGAAGGGTGAGTAAATTGATGATGAGTTTACTCTGACACACTGAAAGTGTTTTTTTACCTTCAAGCAACTATTTTGATATTACTTGTGTTTTTTGTATTTGTGACATGTTCACTGAAAAACCAACAGATTAATGAGTCATGAGAGATGTTTGATCATCCTGTCTTGTTCTTCCTGTCTAACCTTTCAAGTCTTTTCCATTTAATCGTCACTCTTGTTCTGTATTATGTTGAGGCCGGTTGCGCATAATCTACTGTGCTCCTTATACTTCTTACGGATTGCTCTCGAAAAATAATGTCAGATTGTTTTTAGGATCACAAATATTTATTTTAGTACCATAAATCTGAAAGCTTGCACGTCACGTCTCACATCTCCTTTACCTTTAGTACAAGATTTTTAATTTTTTTTTTAGCATCAATTGAAATTAAGATTTGCATGTACACTGATAATCCTGATGATAATTAGTATTAATTGAGACTAACCAATATCTGCATGAAGAAGGCTCAAGTCAAATGACTGACCAATCATTAGCGGTGGATTAAATGAATGACAAGAAGACCGACATATGTCTGCAAGCAGAATGTGTGACCTACCACTGGTGTTGCATGTAATGAGTCACACATACAGTATGTAGACTGTGTGTAATGATTGACATGTCTGCCTGAAGAAAGGGTTAAATGAGCCAGCAATTACTGGTTCTGCATGCAGACTGTGTTGCAAGGATAAAAATTGAACTGGAAAACATTAAAAGTTAAATATTGTACTTGTAATAGTGTAACTTAGATATTGTATATTAATGTAATACTAATGTATATTAAAAAATAAGATAATCCCTTCTGTTGCAGCCATTTTAGACGATTGGATAACATTATACAGTGGGGCAAATAAGTATTTAGTGAACCACTAATTGTGCAAGTTCTCCCACTTGAAAATATTAGAGAGGCCGGTAATTGTCAACATGGGTAAACCTCAACCATGAGAGACAGAATGTGGAAGAAAAAAAAAAACAGAAAATCACATGTTTGATTTTTAAAGAATTTATTTGCAAATCATAGTGGAAAATAAGTATTTGGTCAATACCAAAAGTTCATCTCAATACTCTGTACCCTTTGTTGGCAATAACGGAGGCCAAACGTTTTCTGTAACTCCTCACAAGCTTTTTACACACGGTTGCTGGTATTTCTGCCCATACCTCCATGCAGATCTCCTCTCGAGCAGTGAGGCTTTGGGGCTGTCGTTGGGCAACACGGACTTTCAACTCCCTCCACAGATTTTCTATGGGGTTGAGATCTGGAGACTGGCTAGGCCACTCCAGGACCTTGAAATGATTCTTACGAAGCCACTCCTTTGTTCCCCTGGCTGTGTGTTTGGGATCATTGTCATGCTGAAAGAGCCAGCCAGGTCTCATCTTCAATGGCCTTGCTGATGGAAGGAGATTTTCACTCAAAATCTCTCGATACATGGCCACATTCATTCTTTCCTTTACACGGATCAATCGTCCTGGTCCCTTTGCAGAAAAACAGCCCCAAAGCATGATGTTTCCACCCCCATGCTTCACAGTGGGTATGGTGTTCTTTGAATGCAATTCAGTATTCTTTACCTCCGAACACGATAACCTGTGTTTCTACTTAAAAGTTCTATTTTGGTTTCATCTGACCATAACACATTCTCCCAGTCCTCTTCTGGATCATCCAAATGCTCTCTAGCGAACCGCAGACGGGCCTGGACGTGTACTGGTTTCAGCAGGGGGACACGTCTGGCAGTGCAGGATTTGAGTCCCTGGCGGCGCATTGTTTTACTGATAGTAGCCTTTGTTACTGTGGTCCCAGCTCTCTGTAGGTTATTCACTAGGTCCCCCCTTGTGGTTCTGGGATTTTTGCTCACCGTTCTTGTTGTCATTTTGACGCCATGGGATGATATCTTGCATGGAGCCCCAGATTGAGGGAGGTTATCAGTGGTCTTGTATGTCTTGCATTTTCTAATAATTGCTCCCACGGTTGATTTCTTTACACCAAGCGTTTTACCTATTGCAGATTCAGTCTTCCCAGCCTGGTGCAGGTCTACAATTTTGTCTCTGGTGTCCTTCGACAGCTCTTTGGTCTTGGCCATAGTGGAGTTTGGAGCGTGACGGACTGAGGTTGTGGACAGGTGCCTTTTATACCTATAATGAGTTAAAACAGGTGCCATTAATACAGGAAACCCCCCCCCCACCCCCCCACCCAATATGCAGTTGTAACATTTTGATTAGATAGAAACTTTAACCTACGGAAATACATGCAAGTGTCTATGTGTGACATATGCAAAGGAGGTCACTTGCCACACATTGTTTTTCAGCCTGCTTCAGTCTTTCCATTGTGTCGTGCACCTGAGACTCCATCCCAGCTAAACATATGCTCTCAGCATGTCACTCATCAACACCATAAGCTAATGTACAGGATTCAATAGAACCACACTGTACATTCCAACCTGGGTCCAACTATATCATTTAGGTCAGTAAACCAGCCATTCGCAGAAGTGCAGCTGGCAGCAATGACGCTCACCACTTGTATGTGACTCTGGGTCATCTTTGATAAGAACAGCTCTGTATTTGCACCGATAAAGATTTTGGCTCTTGTTATTGCGCTGTTCTCCTTGTCAATTTATTTTCTGGTCCGGGGGAATGCTAGTGGGAAACACGACTGTGTCTACAGTGTTGAATTATGCATGCTGCATTTCCTATTGTAGCTCCACCAGTAAAGCACCTGCAAGGCAATGTTTTGTAAACAAGCTCCACTTTAAAGCTTGGGTCAGATGTGGGTTATGTCACTAATAATTCAGTGTACAGCCCACTTCTTAATTCCTTTTCAGGCAAAGTAAAGCATGTATTTTATTGTAATGGATTAAATTTTATAATCTCACAAGCAACCAGAAGATCGTATGGTATGGTATTTCCTGTAAAATCAGACTGTTTTACTTTTTACTTTTCCTTTCTTTTCACTCTCTTTTTGTTTTTACCACTACTATAATCCATCACAAGAATATCTCCTAAATGTCAGAAAACATCCTCATATTAAAGCCACTTGATTATAATAACTGCCTGCGATGAGTGTGTCTTGGGCACGTCAGTGACCTTTTGAGAACAATTCTTGTTTAATGTGTAGATTTCAGTGCCGCCGGGCCTCCGTCTGCTAATTTCACAATCAATATGCCTTTACAACATCCCGCAGCAGCAGCAAGCTATTAACCTCTTTAAATGACTATAATAAGTGTGGTGGGTGTCCGGCACCGTCACGGTTTACGACAACATTTATTTTTCCATGTTAGTGCTGGTGATGGGGAAGTCTCTAAATCTTGTCTATAACGTGTTATGTATATGTAACGATTACATTGGTCAGGGGTCAGCAACCCACGGCTCTAGAGCCGCATGCGCTCTTTAGCACTGCCCTAGTGGCTCCCTGGAGCTTTTTCAAAAATATTTGAAAATTGAAAAAGATGGTGGAGGGAAATATATTTTTTTGTTTTAATATGGTTTCTGTAGGAGGATAAACATGACACAAACGTTGTTCTAATTCATTAATATTGTAATGGAGGAAAACTTGAGGTGCCATCATACAACAGAGTAGTCTCATGGTGCGTCATACTCTATAGGATGCACTGCAGGGAAAATAAACATTTGATCATGAAGGCTCATTATGTATTTGTAGCCAACTTAGTTTGTTTTGATAGTATGCTAATATATCTAATGTAGGTATATAAGGTATGTGTTGCCTTCATCATAAGGCGTATGTAAGGCTTTTAATTTTTTGCTGCTCCAGACCTACACAGGGTACCCACGGGTTATTAGAAGTATTAAAAAAACATTGAATTTAGTTTTCCATTATTAAAGGTATTAAAAGTATAAAATTAGCTGTTGTAAGTCTGGAATTTTTTCACCGTGGTCTTAATTTTCAACAACATCTCAGTGCAACCTAAATTATATCCGTGACAAAGTTTTTTTTTTTTTTTTAAATCCATAACGAAGATGACGCGTAGAATTTTTATGATGCACTGCACTAATCGAAATGCAACTTGTGCGTGCCAAACCACCACAACAGGCAAAACGGAGAATCCATCCACCTCTGCATCGGCAATGCGTCCGTTTGTCGGTGGAACGAAAACCCTGCAGGCAGAAGTAGTGTGGATTCTGAACACCAAAACAGACCACCGTCCATATACTTCAAATGAGTTCATTGGTGATCTGTTTCGGATATTACGTCATTTTTCGTCGGCATCGGCTGTCACAATGTTGGTCATATTGCGTTTTGTTCCAGAGGGAGCGTTCCCGATGTCTTAACTGTCTTTTGTAACGAATTTTCAGTTGGCAGGAAAAAACGCACATTTTCTTAATGTTTATCTAGTCTCAGGGGTTGCGCTAGACTTTTTCGTTGTCTGTCATTTTGACTGACAGGGTCATAAAAATCCGGTCATAATCTATTTTTACCAGTCACTTAAATTTTTAAAATGATGATAATGACATTGTGGTGACCCTTTGGCATAATTCACCTTCCGTACTTGTGTGTCCATTTGGCCGAGCGCGTTACTGGCTACGACACAGTCACGTGACAGAGACATTTAAGAACCGCGCGCGTTCCGGCGTGAATAGAGAGTTCACAGAGAGCAGCAGAGCTACAGCGGTTGGACACAGCAATTCAAGCTAACAAGACTCTTAACATTGCATACCGCTTCAAGTAGTGATGGCCAAATGAAGCCTCATGAAGCAATGAAGCCTTGCAGCCAATCGGTTTGCACATGTAGCAAAGCTTCATTGTGCTTCATTTACTCTATGGCGCCATCAAGTGGTCTACAACAGGGGTCCCCAACCTATTCCACTAAGGTCCACTGTGGGTGCAGGATTTCATTCTTACCAAACAAGATGACAACACTTTTTCCCCAATCTGGTGTTTTACAAGTGCAATCAGTTGATTGCAGTCAGGTGTGGCTTGTTTTAGCAGAAGCCTCATTGGTTCAACTGCCTCTGCTGGATCAGCTGGAACAAAAACCAGGACCCACAGTGGGCCTTGAGGACTGCATTGGAGACCCCTGGTCTACAAGCCCAAGTGGTCAACATTTTTAAGAATTCAATGGTTATTTGATTATGACAAAGATATGAATGTGCTTATGTTAGTAATTTAGTATGTGAACAAAATACAAGTGCTAAGGATAATTTGTTATTCATTTTTGTTGAGAAATAATAGCTTTCCCACAGTGGCTGGCTTTAAACGGTTTCTTTTTTTGGACAATATTTCACCAGCTTTAGAAAATATTCTTTCACAAGGCACAGATGAAGCTGGGGTGCAGATAAATGTGAGTGCCAGTTTATATAAATTTGGGTAGGTATTCTTTTGTGCCTCCCAGTACACTAATGGATTGTTCATTCTGTTGATGTTTGGTTCAGATAGGTACACACACTCACATTTATATTAATGTAGTTCTTCTCCCTTACCTTATTGAAACCAATCAAATGAAAATGTTCCCATACAGGGGAGGGTCGCTTTTTTTGCGCAGTTTCCATCGCAAGCAAAGGACAAGGCTCGAAAAAAGATTGCACTGGTTGCACTGTTGCGCACAGATCATGTAACAAGTACAGGAGCCCGAAATGCACAAAATGTGAGATAACAGGTGATCGCCATTGCGTTTTGCAACCAATTTATACCGTAGTCTGTAGCCTACTGTGTTTGCAATGCGCGCCGAACGTCGGATCACTTCCGAAGCGTTTGACAGATCCAGCCGGCCGGCGAGGCTTCTCACGACATCATTTCCGGGTTCTGCCGAAATGACGCGCGCCTCGCTACAAGCTTCGTGGAAACACCCCTCCTATTACTCGACACAAGCTTCGGAACCCCGGCCCATTTCGTCCCATCACCAGTATTTAGTTTTCATTCAAATTAATATTCTGTCCGAACAAGCTTAACAGAGAATCCACACCGTGCCATCACACATCAAGCAGATGAATATGTAACTTTTTCTCCGCAGTGACAAAAACAGCTGACTGTGGCCCAGGTAGGTATGGAACAATGAAATTAATAGTTCACCTGCTGTGGCCTGAACGCAGTCTTCCTCGTGGTGCGCATGGACTTGAATTGCGTGCCCGCTTGTGCAGTCCCTGTTTTTTCACCTCTTTTATCAACACCATAGTCGTTTTGGGGCTTTTTGAAGAAACTTCGGACACTCAGTTGCTCTGACATTTTTCAGAGTAAAGCCAACGACGCCATGCATCAAGAGAGACAATAGCTAATTAATATGCCCACTCGCCACCCTGTGGTCTGGGGTGTGAATTGCAACCTGTCAAAATGACTGATGGACTTCAGTTTTTTCCGTCACCGTTTTAAAAAATCGGTCAACGACGGAAAATATTCGGTTAACGCGACCCCTGACTAGTCTACATATTGTTATGATCATTATAAATGCATTTACACAATGAAATAATGCTGGAAAAGTTTGTTAAACATAATGTTGCTCAAATCGTGTTTTTTTTTTTTTCCGGAGGGAGCATTCCCGACTTCATATTTGCAGCCAATTTAAGCTCATCAAGACTTTAAGATAGAGGTAAAATGGGGCCTAAAAAGTCCAGCCCGACCCGAACTGGTCCGCGGGTATTAAAGCCCGACCCGCGTTTTGTGTGATAACATTTGTGACGATGTCTGTATAAAGGCCTGTCTTTTATAACGAATTCTCAGTTGGCAGAAAAAAAAAACGCACATTTTCTTAATGTTTAAATAGACTACATGTTTTTATGATCATTATAAATTTATTTAAACAACGAAATAACGCTGGAAAAGTTTGTTAAATATAAATAAACAGATGCGGTTTTGCGGACTCGAAGAGGGGAAGATTAAAAAGGGCGTATAGGCACGTTCTGGCTCTGCAATGACCAGTGTTTCCCACAGGATTTTAGGAGACTGTGGTGGGAGGGTCTCTGACCCTCGGGGTAGGGTGTGTGTGTACATTTTCAAGCCTGGTGTATCTTTTTAGGGCATTTTGAGACCACTGAATGTAATATAAATTGCTGTATGCGGTGTCGCCGGATCGCGCCAAATGCAGCAGAATGCAGCAGACAGTAGTCCCGTAGCCTGGTACACCAGACTCAGCGGCAATATGTTCCAATCTGCGGTAAATTCGGTTTTACATGACCAAAAACACATCGAGTCGCTAAAACCAACAGTCTGTCTCGCGCTAGCCATGTTGAATATGTTGAAATGTCTCTCGCTAGTTTCTTGTCGCTTTACCGACGTCGCGTCAGCCCGTCGCTGATTGGTCCGCTCCGCTGTCTATTTGCTGTGGCTGGCTCCGCCCTGGAAATTTTTTTCTGCTGAATGGCTGGCCAGACTCATACTCTCATAGCCAGGCATGAAAATGGGTCAGGGGTTAAAAAGGTGAGAAGGGTGTGGAGGAAATATGTTCCAGTACACTGTACACCCCAACAAAATATTGAGCTCTTTCGACCCACACTGTGTTTCAGCAGGGCCGTGCAGAGACCGGTGGAGGGGCGGGTGCTCGTAGATCAAAAGGGGCACATGAACAAGTATTTAATTATTAGTAGTATTTAATACACCTTAAAACAACATAACTTCAATTTTAGCCAGCTTTAGATAATAATTGGCTGCGACTGTGACATAGTTTAATTGGGAGGGGGCAACAGTGAACAGAAATCAAAACTGTCATCAACACTTTCTGGCTGTGACTCAGTCAGTCTGCCTCTTTTCTTCCTTCAACCTCTGCATCAAAACTTCCTTCCTCAAGTTGTTCATCTGAGAACAAACCACATCAGATGGTCACTGAGCCACCAACAGCACAGTTTTCTCAAAACTATTATTTCATTATTATCCATACTTAACAACTCTAGCACCTAATGATTAATAAAGCAATGACATAAAATCTTATAGAAAAATAACATTGTAATTGTGTTTATAATTGTATTTAATACCCGACTATCCTCGCAAACTTGTTCTTATCAGGTCTGCTATTCACCCAGCTGATGAGGTATCCACTGCCTTTAGCAGCCTCATCCAACTCCTTTTTTTATCCCTCAATCTCCTTTCCCTACGAGGCATGTCTATGTAATGAAATATAAATATTAAAAAAAAAAAAAAAAAAAAAACACTCCCCGGTGGCTTTTAGTTTTAAAGCTTTCGTAATTTCTTTCTCTCTCAATAACGATGGAGGTAGATTTGTGTTTTTAATATTCAATCAAAAAACAAAGTTACTTCTATCAAAATCAAAGTTGCTTCAATCAAAATACAGTATACTTTTAATCCCAAAAAAGTCACTTCAATAAAAAAAAAAATGTTTTTGATTGCAAAAATAAATTTGAGACAAAAAAAGCATTTGAAAACTATTTTACTTGATTGAAACAAATTTTTCCATTGAAGTAATGTTGTTTTGCGTTGGGGCCACATTTTGGCTAGGACATTTGTGTCTTTATTATTCAATCAAATAAGTTGCTTCAAACAAAAAAATATATATAAAAAGAAAAACTTTGCACATGTGTCAATCACCGTTTAACAAAGCCTGAGAGGGTTTGAGTAGACTCACTATGAAGCATTTAATAAAGCCAAGCATTTTCTTACTACTTTATTCTTGTTCAAAAATAATTCGGTGGGGCAGTAACATGTTTAAAACTTATCATAATTCTTACATTTTGAAGTGCTTGAAAACCATTTATAAATGATACTTTGGTGAAAAAAGTGAAAAAACATGTCTTATATATATGTATCTTTTTTCCAATGTAAAATCTGAATAAATACATTGAACACGCACAAAAAAAAGGGGGGGGGGGGGCTACTTCGCGGTTTTCACTTATTGCGGCGGGTTCTGGTCCCCATTAACCGCGAAAAACGAGGGATCCCTGTATTTCTGAAAAGCTTTAAGAAGCAAGAGTCATTCCCACCACTCGTCGGGCCGGTGTTGTGCCGACACCGGCCGTCAGCTCAAGTCCCAGCCGAAAATAACGCGTCTCAGGTGGACGACGGGAGCGATACGAGGCGCCCCCCTCCATCCGAGAGCATGCCGCTTAATTTGACTCAACAGTGTGTTTCTTCTTTTATATTACCGCTAAATACACAAGCTTGACGCCAATTTAACGGGAGCTATTTTTTTTCATGGGAGATTTGGCTTGTCTGGCAGTGTTCAACGCAAGCTGCAACGAATGGCAGTAACTTTTTTTATATCGCAAAAATGTGAAAACGATTGAAACCATTACTCACCAAATTCAATCTGCTGGCAAATACAGGCAAGTGTGTATGCTGCGCTCTGGTCTGCCCCGGTGTGGATAAGGCCTGCTTTTTGTTTTCGCAGCTTTGCAATGCAACCAAAGGCTCTCCGAGCACTCCCATGTACAGGTAAGGAGTGCGCGCGAACTTTGGAATAATGGAACCCAGCTTGGGCCGATGATTGGTTCTCGTCAGAGGCCGCCAAAAAGAATTTATCCTCGGATCTACGCAATTCACGTAGGTCGCCCTTTTTGACTTCAAAATGGCGAATTTCGCCGAAAGGTGAGAGATTTTCATGCCTGCATAGCACAGCTATGAGTCTGGTGTACCAGGCTAGTAGTGCCGTCTATGAGCGCGACCTGTTGGCGCGTGTGTCTGTGTGTGTGCACGCGCGCGCGCGCTCTCGCTCGCACGAGTAGTAGAGTGGAGTGGGCTACAGCTTTGTAATCGGCTGACTGACGCATCTGATTATTATCTTTTTTTTTTTTTTTTTTTCGGCGGGGGGGGGTCAAACGAGACTGTGGCGGGCCGCCACAGTCTCGTTCATTGGTGGGAAACACTGATGACCATACAGTGCCTTCTTTTTTTTATCCAAATTATTTATTTTATAACAAGTATTCCTTAGTTTATCATTCATACATCGTTAATATATAGTTATTTCAAAAAGTTAGCGAGAAAGAACCCTGGCCCGGCCTGACGAAATAATTGACATTTTAATTTTGGTCATGTTTTCAGTTTAATTTAGCTGTTTCCAGCTTGCTATGTTTATAATTGCGATGTTTGTTTACCGCTTTTCTTCTTACTGCTAAGAGGGAGGAAGTTACATCGGCCGCCGCTATGATATTTAAGTCATCAGCCATCTGCTGTGACCCGGGAATTTAACGCCTGCTTTCACGCACACTGCTTCACATTTCAGTCGACACGGGAAATTGTTTTCACACACAACTGCTGCACGGTTAAGTCCCGCGATATTCCCGTTGTTTTGGAGTATGTGATAAGGGCTCAAGTTACATCCAGATACTTTAGGTTGCAGTTTATGGGTCATGCGAAGGTAGTGGACCTGCTTAAACATTTAGGTTTGCCTTTCGAATGAATGTGAATTTCGCCGTTTTAACTTGAGAGTTAGCCATGTTCACTGGGGTCTTGGCAGGTGCACGAGTGGCTAGCCTGTTACAGAAGATGGCTGGTCTCAGTCCTGTCCTCATCCTCTTTTTTTCCATAATTATTGTGTGCGTGTGTGTTTAAAAAAATTCTGACAGACTTTATTATGTTACTTTAAATGTGTTTTAATTGTATCTTCAATATATGTGCATTGTTTTGTCAAACACACTTAGTAATTGAGGTTAAATTTGATGTTGAGTGCTTTATTTATTTAATATGATTCAATATGATCTAAATAATGGGTGCGAGAAAAGTATTAATTTTCAGTTGAAATGGCATTAAAAAAAGGTCTTAAAAGTCTTGAATTTAGATTTATCAATCCTGGGGGGACCCTGCTATAGTATTTGGTTTTATTTTTCATTTTTTGGTCCGATATGGCTCTTTGAACATTTTGGGTTGCCGACCCCTGACATAGGTCCTGATTTACCAAAGGTTAGCGCTTGCAGAAAAATTTGAGTGCTCACCCAAACTAGCTGTTCTGCAAAAGGGACTCACCCAGAGTAATAGCAAAATGTTAGCACATACTGTATATTTATTTATTTATTTTAACTAAAATATACAATATTATCGTGGTGAGATGAATGCGTAGGCAAAATATGATAATATTTTAATAGTAATATATGAATCCATGAATCCATTGCTTCAGGTTGGTGGTGGTATTTCCAAGTTGTCAAATCAGCATTCTGTGTTCCTACCACCATGTCATCATACATGTTCGATATTGATATTCTGTGATCACACAGTCCTTCATTGCTAGGAATGTAGCAAGAGTGCACCAATGAGAGAGACAGATTGCTTAGCTCAATTTAAGGGAAATGGGGCAAAGGAAATCTTTTTTTTCTCTTTATGGCAGAGCAGGATGATGAAGTGTGTTTGAGCCGAGTCGAGACACAGGCTGTGGCAAAGCAATCCAGAGCCGTAAAAATTAAAACGTATAGGAGATGGAATGTTAGCGGCTCCACTGACCCAGCCCGAGAAAGTGGATTGCCCATTTCCACTCGCTCTGGAGTGTGTGTAAATGTCAGTAAAACTTATTTAAGGAAGTCGAAACATAAGAAAACTATTAACTTTTTTCATTTAGCCATTTGTTCAAGGTCCATATATATCTGCAGCTGATGAGCTATTTGGAATTGGATAAATTTAAAGTTTTATTTTGAAGTGTGTGGTGCTGACACTGCCTTTGTTGTTAATGTTGTTCCACCTAAATCCTGTAGGGTTCAGTGGTATCCATTTCAAACTGTTGCATATTGTTGAATCAAGTCACGAAACAAGCAATGTTTTTGAATGTCGCAGAGTTGATATGCTAATGCTTAAAACTATGCTAACATCAAAGCAGCGTACTTGAAAAGATAAAAAAAAAACAATAAAGCTCCCAATCTGTGTTTAGGTCAAGTTAGCATTACCTTATTCTCTGATATTTGCTATCACATTGTTTCATACTCATGCAGTCAAAATAATGTTAGATTGTAAATAGCTGCTTCGGTCATGATACAAGTTTGGTCTGCAGTGTGGCATAAATTTGGATTCCTTTCCAATGAGGGTTGGACTCCACCAACAATTCTGTTCATAACTTTTATGGACAGAATAGATTCAGTTGAGGCATGAGAGAGTCCAGTTTACTGGCCTCAGTGTTGCATCTCTGATTTCTGCAGATGATGTGATTCTGTTGGCTTCAAGTCATGATCGTCCATTCTCACTGGAGTGGTTCACAGCCTATTGTGTTTGGATCGGAATCAGCTCCTACAAATCTATGACCATGTATCACAGTCTGAAAAAGATGGAATGCCCTCTCTACTCGTCAGGGATGATGTTCAAGTTTAAGTATCTAAAGTTGTTCACAACTGAGGGAAGAATAGAATAGAACATTAGGGGAGGGGTTAGGGATCATTCACTGACTGATGAAGTAGCCTCAGGAGCAACTTCTAGTTAAATATCTTGCTCAAGCACCCTGAAGGGCTGAGGATTTAACCCACAATCTGTGGGTTGCGTTATGACCACTTTACCATCTGAGCCATGCCACCTTTAATCATGAGTTTGATATGCTAAAAGGCTGATCATTTATTACACTTTCATTGATTAAAATACTGTGGAATATGGCGCGAGTCGCCAGCTGTCCTCATTACATTCTCTCACAATCGGCCTCTCACCTTATAAACAGGTTTTCAGTTTAAAAGAGCAAACACCTGTGAATCATTACGAACTTTGTCAAAGCAATGAGCTATACATGAATACAGCAACAATCTTTCTAAACCAGTGCACATTCATGAAGATGAATCTGCACGCACTTCATGGTTCACCTTCCTTGACAAACCAAGTGTTGGAGCAAGCCAGTTTAACCATACAAAGGCTACCCAAAAGTATATAAGGCTTTGTTCGTAGTATATACATACCTACGTATGTGGATAAGAATCGGATGTCTATGTGACACCTCTGCAGTATAATCGCATACCTGCATGAATGCGACACATACGTCATCACCCAGTGATTTACGTCACCACTGTTCAACATACTGTACATCAAGAGTGGTCAACAAAACAAACAACAGATGTGAGCAAGCAATGGGGACGAAGGCGCACAAAGTAGCGTTTCCTTCCTTCGCTATCAGGTATAAAAAAATGTTTGGCTCCAGTAGCACAAAATAATCAAAGGTTGCCACTAAAGTGTGACTATGGAGACTTTGCTGTACTTTCACACATGTAACGACATGTTATAATGCGCATGCAGTGATTCCCTTCACACTGAAAGTCGCATAAAGCATATCTTTGCAATATGAACAGCTACGCAAAAAAATAAAAATCTGAATACTCAAAAAAATCGGAATTGGGAATATAGCCTAGACCAGGGATCCCCTACCGCCGGGGACCAGTACCGGTCCATGGCGCATTTGTTACCGGCCCGCAGAGAAATAATAATTCATTTGTTAACGACCGCAATCTGGTCTGTGCCTCTTGACACATCAGTATTCCTGTCTACTCTATTGACTAATCCGAGTAGAGATTTTTGTACGTCGTTACTAGGGTGTTTGCACGCCTATAGCAGCCCAGCGTCAGTCAATGTAAACAGTAATGTTAGCTGCTGTGGGCGTGTGCGGCGGGCGGCAACGTCTTTTGACAGCCTTTTTTTAATGGGGAAAAGGCCACCTTGCCGAGCCAGAAGAGGAGCCTACAACCAAGTCCATTCTGCATAATATGTGGCTAAGAGCTAGCAAACGAGGCAATAAAAGCGAATGCACTGAGAGCATCAAACCTCGTGGCGAACCGTATTGCTAAAGCCAAGAAACCTTTCACGATTGGAGAGGAACTTATTATGCCTGCGACCAAAGATATTTGCCCTCAAGTTTTAGGAGAGGCCGCTGTTATAAAAGGTTGATTTGGCGTATAGTAAGTTACATTTTCCCTACACTTAATGTTCGTTTTCTGCCCCGTCGTGTTATTTTACATTTACTGTAATTTTCTGCCACATGCTGCCGGTTCGTGAAAAAAAAGGCCCACATCAAACTGGTCTGTGGTGCAAAAAAGGTTGGGGACCACTGGCCTAGACTACTGCTGAGTGCCTAGGGTTTTTTCCCCCCCTAAAGACTTAAATTTTAATCCCAGAAATAAGGATTTTAACTAAGGTTTTTAATTTTTAAAAATTATATATGTATTGTTTTTATTTTTAAGGGCTACAAAGTAACTAAATAATCCAGAAATAAAATGACATTACCAAAGGAAACAAAAATATATGCTTTTTATACACTGCAACACTCCTGGAAAAAGTGGAAGAGGAAGTACTGTAAACAGTATGGTACTGTAACATGTTTTGAACTTTTGTTAAAAAAAAAAAAAAAAAAAAAGACCCAGATCGGGACTCTGTATCAGTAGATTCTCATAATCAGGTGACTCGGACTCTGGTGCAAAAATATGCGATCGGGACATCCCTACCCAGAACTACAAGATCAGAGAAAATGTCCCACCATTAGAAAGGCCCTTATAGTTAGGTATCCCCTAATGGAGTGAGCTATAACATTAATTGCACATATAAAGCCGAGGTGGATTAAAAATGAGAAAATTGATAGGTACGGTCCATTAAAATTATTTTATTAGTCACAGAGAAAAGGAGCAGATAAAAAGTGATTTATCTGAATCTTGTGGAATAGAAAAACTTGTAGAACTGGCTTATACCATTTCAAATGTGCTGCATTATCTTGTGTACCAGTATTTCATTTTTAACTATTGGAGTGTTGAAAGGAGTTTTAAAAGATATAAATAATTCCCCATGAACTAGGAAATAGCCTGTAACAAAAAGGGATAATGAAAAAAAACCCACAATTTTGGCGAGGAAAGTTTTATCTTGATCAGGGTCTGTTCACTTTGGTCCCCAGTTTGTATGGTTAATTTGTCAACCAAACTGTTTTCTTCATGTTTCTGAATGAACTCAGTGTGGTTTGGTTGTAGTAAGAAAGCAATTCCACATCGATCTGAAACCTTGTGACAAATGGCCCCGTCAGGTATGACCTTAGAACTAGAGGTAGTAAAACCGATACAACTGATGATTTAGACAGTATTTACACACACTGCCATTATTAGACTTTCTGCTTTACCACTCTATTTTGTGCAACATAACCATATCTTAAACATCTATGTACTTGCTCCAGAAACAAACTGTTTACTTACAGTGCCTTGCAAAAGTATTCGGCCCCCTTGAATCTTGCAACCTTTCGCCACATTTCAGGCTTCAAACATAAAGATATGAAATTTAATTTTTTTTGTCAAGAATTAACAACAAGTGGGACACAATCGTGAAGTGGAACAACATTTATTAGATAATTTAAACTTTTTTAACAAATAAAAAACTGAAAAGTGGGGCGTGCAATATTATTCGGCCCCTTTACTTTCAGTGCAGCAAACTCACTCCAGAAGTTCAGTGAGGATCTCTGAATGATCCAATGTTGTCCTAAATGACCGATGATGATAAATAGAATCCACCTATGTGTAATCAAGTCTCCGTATAAATGCACCTGCTCTGTGATAGTCTCAGGGTTCTGTTTAAAGTGCAGAGAGCATTATGAAAACCAAGGAACACACCAGGCAAGTCCGAGATACTGTTGTGGAGAAGTTTAAAGCCGGATTTGGATACAAAAAGATTTCCCAAGCTTTAAACATCTCAAGGAGCACTGTGCAAGCCATCATATTGAAATGGAAGGAGCATCAGACCACTGCAAATCTACCAAGACCCGGCCGTCCTTCCAAACTTTCTTCTCAAACAAGGAGAAAACTGATTAGAGATGCAGCCAAGAGGCCCATGATCACTCTGGATGAACTGCAGAGATCTACAGCTGAGGTGGGAGAGTCTGTCCATAGGACAACAATCAGTCGTACACTGCACAAATCTGGCTTTTATGGAAGAGTGGCAAGAAGGAAGCCATTTCTCAAAGATATCCATAAAAAGTCTCGTTTAAAGTTTGCCACAAGCCACCTGGGAGACACACCAAACGTGTGGAAGAAGGTGCTCTGGTCAGATGAAACCAAAATTGAACTTTTTGGCCACAATGCAAAACGATATGTTTGGCGTAAAAGCAACACAGCTCATCACCCTGAACACACCATCCCCACTGTCAAACATGGTGGTGGCAGCATCATGGTTTGGGCTTGCTTTTCTTCAGCAGGGACAGGGAAGATGGTTAAAATTGACGGGAAGATGGATGCAGCCAAATACAGGAACATTCTGGAAGAAAACCTGTTGGAATCTGCACAAGACCTGAGACTGGGAAGGAGATTTATCTTCCAACAGGACAATGATCCAAAACATAAAGCCAAATCTACAATGGAATGGTTCAAAAATAAACGTATCCAGGTGTTAGAATGGCCAAGTCAAAGTCCAGACCTGAATCCAATCGAGAATCTGTGGAAAGAGCTGAAGACTGCTGTTCACAAACACTCTCCATCCAACCTCACTGAGCTCGAGCTGTTTTGCAAGGAAGAATGGGTAAGAATGTCAGTCTCTCGATGTGCAAAACTGATAGAAACATACCCCAAGCGACTTGCAGCTGTAATTGGAGCAAAAGGTGGCGCTACAAAGTATTAACGCAAGGGGGCCGAATAATATTGCACGCCCCACTTTTCAGTTTTTTATTTGTTAAAAAAGTTTAAATTATCCAATAAATTTTGTTCCACTTCACGATTGTGTCCCACTTGTTGTTGATTCTTGACAAAAAATTAAAATTTTATATCTTTATGTTTGAAGCCTGAAATGTGGCGAAAGGTTGCAAGGTTCAAGGGGGCCGAATACTTTTGCAAGGCACTGTACATTTACCTGTGACGTCCAAGAATGGGCAGCTATAACATACAGTTACACCAATTTTGAAAATGCTGTCGCCTGCAAAATTGCCCAGATTTTTCAAATACAGTGGTACTTTGACATACGATCGCTTCGACACGTGATGTTTTCGACATCCGACGTAAAATTTGACTCGCCATTTGTTTTTACATTCGATGACAAACTTGAAATACGACGATTTATGTCAGTACCGCAGTTTCTTTGTTTTCCAGCAAGACAGACGCACGGCTGATTTTTTTTTTTTTTTTTTTTTTGTGAGAGAACATAGGTTCCAAGAATTTTAGTCCAGGTGGTGAAAAAAGGGAAGAGGTGACGCCTACCATTAAAATGAATATGGAAATGATAGAAAAATATGAACGTAATGTGCGCATCCATGAACTAGCTCGGCAATAAGGCCGTACAATGTCCACGATCTCCGACCTCCGTTTGCCATTCTTTATAAGTTAACGCGACAATTATTATTATTGTAACATCGCCAAAGAAATTGCCAGCTTCGTCAGGTTTTTGATCATTTCAGAACTTGTGCAAGACAGCACGGCTACTGTCCAAGGCAGCAGACGCCCAACAACAGAATATGAAAAGTGAAAGTAAAAACTTTAATGCACTCTGTCTCACTTCGTTGTCAGCCACGCGGTACGTTTAGGTAAACCAGGCAAAACTCATCCGCCACATTAGAACCCAATTCGTTACATTATTACATGTATTATTATTACTATTATTAGTCTGATTTTTAGTCCATTAGTCCGATTTTTTATTTATAATTTATTTGTTTTGATCTGTGTATTTGCTACATGCAATAGTACCAGCAGTATTTGTTAAGAATTTACTGTAGGTTTTCGGGCTGTGGTACGAATTAATGGAATTATAATGTGTTCTTATGGGAAAATCCTGCTCGACATACGACCATTTCGACTTACAAACAAGGTCCTGGAACAAATTAACTTCTTATGTAAAGGTTCCACTGTACAAGTAGTCCCCGGGTTACGAACAAGTTCCGTTCCTACACTGGTGACGTAACCCGAATTTCTGCGTAAATCGGAATTAACTCCTTAAGTACCCCGAAATGCCCCCTAAATCTCAAAAGAACCATCAAAAAACATGTATTACACGTCATTGTACTGTCCTTGCCAAGACGGAGATCAATCCTAGACGGCGAGCTAAGATGTAATCTTTCCCCTCTCTCACTCGGCCTCGTGACTTCTTCGTGGAAGCAAATGTGCTCTTCCTCACGTTCTTCTTTGTGTAATTGCACTCTTACTCGCGTGTGTACTACATGCTCTACGCTTCCTGCGGAAAATAAAAGCATGCATCGAATACAAAAGTCAACATTATCATACCTGTCAAGTTGTACAGTTTTGGCGTAATTTGTACAAGTGAGCACTGATTTTTAAATGTGTACGCAGGACGTTCAAAATCTGTACTTTTTTTATGCATTGTTTTTTTTTTTTCTCCGTTCGGATTTTGTCACCGTTTTGGCAACGAGACAATGTGCATTACTATGAGTTACTATGTTGGTTGAATGACGTGAGAAAAGTCAGAGACATGGAGAGAGAAGATTGTTCTGACGCTGTAGCAAACGTGATGCTAGGATAGATGGCTCCAGTATTTCCTGACTGTAGCCGACAGCCTACAATCTAAGCCTAGATATCACATGCATATAGACCCTACTCACATGACGTCACAACCACGCCTCCGCGCCATATAGTCCGTCTACTCGTCGTGTTGACGCATTACCGCTACGTAAATTCCTCCTATTATGGCGTGTTTTTCTGCTCGTTAACATTAATAATCAAAATGGTGAAGGGGTGTGTGGCGTTTGTTTGCAATAACAGAGAAGATAGACGGAGAAACTTGAAGTTCTACCGTATTCCGAGAGACCGGAGAGGAGAGCGAGATGGACTGTTGCAATTCGACGAGAAAACCGGGCTCCAAACGATTACCACAGATTATGTAGTAGTCATTTTATATCTGGTAAAATGCATTTAATATATATTTAGAGGGTTTTGGGCTGACAACCACAATTAAGATCATTGCGAGGCTAATCGCCGACAACATACAGTTTCAAATTCAAGATGCTTATTTCTTCCACCATCATTACATTTTGAATAATATTTAGCTGGTACCAAGTGAAAGAAGCTGGCCTCGTCTACGGATCATCAGTTAAACAGGTGTGTCCAAACCTTTTGCAAAGGGGGCCAGATTTGGTGTGGTAAAAATGCGGGGGGCTACCTTTGCTGATTTACATAGAACAATATATTTTAACACATTTTAGCAAGCCCTTCTGTGTGTCACATTTGCTTTATTATTTTTTTTAATTCATAATTTCAACAGTCTCGTCTTTGTGGCGTTCTCTTTCGACACTCGGGCTCTTGCGAAATACTGCTGCTGTGAAATTAAACTAGCTTCAAGTTGCTATAATTTCTCGCTGCGTATCTTCGCTGTAATGTTGTCGTACATGTCAGCGTGTCTTGTTCGGTAATATCATTATCGCGTCACATCGAACTCTTTGAAAACAGCGACTGTCTCTTTGCAAATGAGGCAGACACAGTTGTTGCGTGTTTTATTGAAGAAATAGTCCAATATCCACCTATCCTTGAAGTGTCGGCCATCGCAGTCAACTTTTTTTTATTGATTGTCGCCATTTTAGAAAATTGGAAATAAAGGGTCACACGGGGTAATGTTGCTTAGAGTGCTGCTGTTAAAAGTTTTTCAAACTTTCGTTAGAATAGGCTGATTTTGTGTGGACAAGATAGTTGTAGATATCAGGGTAGCAGATGTCAGGCAGAGAGGGCGAAGACAGCGGGTCGAAAAATATCGATTTATGCATCAAATATGGATCTGGCGAATGGATAGACTGAATCTTTTCCACATAACGCCTTTTATGCAACGCGTCCAATGAGTTTACAGCGTCTGAAAGCACCGGGGCTTCCATGAATTGCACTATAAATTGCACGACAAATTGAAACCATTGAGAATACGGATAAACAAAGACGGACAATATGGCGGCCGGATACAGCGACACGTCATTCTGTGACGTTGGTGAGTAGGGTCTATAGACCTACATGCGAAATGACAGACTCGGCGGCGTTAGTAAACACCCGCCATCTTAAAGCAGTAGACTTCTCAGAAAGGCTCTGTTGTAGTGAACCTTCCTAGCGAATCTAAGTAACTTTTTATCTAAAATACTCCTAAATCGGCAAAATCTTGACTTGAATCTATCTTTAAATGATGAAACAGTTTTAAAACTTTCACATGTTGAAAGTAGACAGAAGGGAACTAATGCAAATACGGGAGCAATTTTAACAACTTTAACAGTTGATTCACAACATTAGATGACTTCCAAAAATAGCAGAAGTTACTATGTTTTTTTTTTGTTTTGTTTTTTTTAAATGAAGAAAAAAAACATGAAAGGTAACACCTGTTACTTTGCCAAGTAACTAATTACTCTTACATTCAGGTAACTGAGTTACTAACTCAATTACTTTTTGGGAAAAGTAATTTGTAACTGTAATTAATTTTTAAAAGTAATATTAACAACACTGGTCATAAAGATGAAGTCTGCAGAATGAACAGGGATGAAAGCGGAGATTTTATTCTGCCAATTTGTTGCCGAACACAATTTGCCTGCAACTATTGCTGATCACTTCTCATATTAGCAAAAGAAATGTTCCCTGACTCAATGATTGCATCGGAAAGTTTATTTTATCAATTGACCTTTTTAATTTATAATTGGACACACTAACAAACTAAATTGTGAGCTGAAGTGCCATGAAGTGCAGCCATCAAGACATGATAAAAATTGCCAAAAGTGCTACATACAATTATAACAAAAGTCACTGTTAAATTTTTAGTAATTATGATGTAGCTGAAGATATTGATTGTTCTTTGATTGCACTAGGTTATATGTGGCAATATTACCAATAAATTCATATTATTTTAAAAACTGAGTTTGATTTTTGTCTCATAGTGCACGCTATATACAACGTAAGATTAGTCACCAATTTGTAAGGGCATACGTCACTATTTGCAAGCTATCCATTGGCCTCGGGTGGACAGGCATGCATTATAATCAAATACACACATCGCCAAAGGGCAGATCAGCCATATAAATAAAATAAAGTAAAAAATAAGAAACTGTGAGGTACAATAAGGTACTGTTTACGCAACTTTAAAAAACGCAACTTAAAAAACAAACAAACAAACAAACAATCACTGGAGACAAAATGGCAGATGGGACACCGGTTTTGTAAAGTCGAAATCACGTAAGTCTGGTACGACATAACCCGGGGACTACCTGTATTAATGAAAGCTAATCTTACTTCATGGTTATATTTATTAGTATTGCTCGTTCATAAATGTTCTTTTAACCTATAATATTATATTAACCTATAGAAAAGCATATATAGTTTTTTACCATACCCAACAATGGAAGGAAATTCACAAACTGAATCGGACCAAAGAAATCCAACTGTGGTCATTCAAGTTCAACATTAGCTCCTAATAAAAAAATGGCTCCATCGCAGTTTGTATCTAATGCAAAGCCAGTGCGCGTTTTATAGCGGGAAGCAAGCGGTGGGGATTAATCACAACGAGAGAGCTGCCACGGCGTGATGAAGCACCTTCTGTCAGCCACGTTTGCATATCATAGCCGTTAGCATTGTGAAGGTGGTGCTGACCTTACCGCTATCTCTCACACTTTTCGCCGCAGAAGTGAGCACGGCGTCCGTGTGCACGCGGCAACGGAACGCCAGCAAATGTATTTATAAACCAAGCGCAAGCTAAAAGCCGGGCCTGTGTGCATGGCGGTTGTTATCTAATCCTCTGTAATCATGCTTCACTTCATATTCCAATTTATCCTGGGCTGTCACACCTCATTAGGAACAATGGCATTCCTTCATTGATGCTTCTGAATATTTAGATAGGCTCGCTTTTCCACATTTTTTTCCTTTAACCCTCATTTTGAATCATTGGTTGCCATTGACCATGCTAGATGTCAAATCCATTTTGATTGGGAGAGGGTGAATGAACATTTTTTCCAGCACTATCAGTGGCACTGATTTTTTAAAATTTTTTATTTGGTCGTAATGGTTAACGCATTCAACCAACATTCGCCAAAGCAGAAGCAGTGACATTGGCTAATTATCCCTCTGTACCAAATGTTATTATTGTGGCCTACATGACGCAAAATGTAATGTTGACGTACTGTATGTGTACGCAAGGTCTTTAGCGATTTAAGGTTTCTTACTGTAGGGGAAACTCAACTTTGAACACCAAGACAAGTGTTACCTCGATAGCTCGATTAGAGATATGAATCAGACCCCAACAATGGATTGCTTTTCTTCGAAGGCTTTATGAACAAGAGCTCTCGGGTACAAACGTGGAGCCACGCACGAAGCGTCTTCTCCGCATGTGGACAACAGATAATTGCAAGGCATGCCTCTATTTATCGGTTGACATCATAGAAACAAAACCAAAACTTACTATAGCATATCCTGGTAAACACATCTCAAGTTACAGAAAAACATCTCTCATAGGGGAAAACCACCTCAAGTAACAACCTTGAACAGCGGCTGTGGCTAGAATGAAGTCTAATAAGCCACAGTTGCCATATTGTATTCATTCAGGGCATATTGGACAACACAGGAACATAACAGTCCATATTTGGGCATATTGTGATACAGTCTACAGTAGTCAAGGCAATGAGAAGGCACACTCAACAGACTAATATAACAATGATGCTCTATGCTACAATGTTCTTATGCAAGCATGAAAAAAGCATACAAAATATAAAGTATAATGGTTGTGTTTTAAGCATGAATAAAATTTTCTCACACTTACACTTAAAAGGGTTAATATCTCTATTTTTTAAATTTTACATATTTCAGCTGTGCTTTGGATTCCTCTTGTACTTTTTCCCCCTTTCCTATTATCAAGTTGAATGCTCGGGATCACACGATAACCCGTTGTAAATCTTGTTCTGCTCACTTATCGCCACATCTCATCGATCAATGGCTCCCGTTGGTCAGGCCCAAGAGAGCCTCCAAGTTGCGCATGGGAGGTTCAGTTAACTGCATTGTCGCGCCAATCAAGAGAGGAGTGGGCGCCATGGTGGGAGGTGGTATTTGGAGCTGGTATCGAGGGCCAATTGCAGTGTTAGCAGTTTTGGTGGGTAAAGTGTACTTATTAATAGAGTTGGGTCCATCCATCTTCCTGTCTAGAAGAAAATTCTGGGAAAACCAAGGTGGTGTGGGTTTGTGTTCAGCAGTTTTATGTCTGCCCACTCTCCCACACAGTGGGCAAGCTTCTTTTATTTGTTCTCTCCGCTTATTTATTTAATTTCCAGGTTCCATTTCAGTGCTTTTTGTTTGTGCCGATGGCACTATCAAGGCTTATTTATTCAACTTTTTTAATGGTTGACTGACAGACGAGTGAGTGACAACTTAAGCAATCCTAAAGATGATGATGGTCATGCTTCCTGCATCCGATCTACAGTCTCTTGTCCTGTTCATCTTCATCTTATGAGCATGGAGACTCATTTTTCAAAGCTTGACCATGACCTCTCAAAGACTGCTTCTGAGGGAGGAGTAAAACTCCAAATATGTTGGGATGAGTACAGTTGAGATTGAATGTTCTGATGGCACAAAAATACCCACACTGTGCCTCTAAATGACTTGCTGGAGACTACGAGAGCATCAAACAAGATTAGCAAAATAAGAAAGAAGTTATGATTTTGTATTTTCATTACAACTTCTACTTGTTTCACAGGACAATATGCGTATAGTGTCAGTAAGTCTACATCATTATGATTTTGTATTTTCATTACAACTTCTACTTGTTTCACAGGACAATATGTGTATAGTGTCAGTAAGTCTACATCAATAATAGATGCATGGAATGTAAATTTAATGTCAGACAACCCACACAGTAATCCTCCTTCTACAAATTCAGCAGTACATCACATCATTCAAGGTGAGCCTTTTTTTTTTTTTTTAAATTAAAATTGTATTTAATCTTAATGCACTGTAGTTTGGTTAATACTTTGATGGCACTTTATTTTTGTTTTGATTAATTTATACAGTGATCCCGTTTGTTGCGGTTAATAGCGATCACCCAAAAAAATAATATTTTTTGGGGTGTGTTCAATGTATTTATTTAAACGAGTAGTAAAGTATAATAAAAAAAAAGAATAAATAAAACAGAAGACAAAAACACCTTATATGTACTAGTTGTATAGAGTTCATTTTGCCTACACTTATATATTCGTCAAACCCTTTCTTTTATCCCAGGCAATAGTAGGTGGTTTTATTTACCTGACATGTTTCAGCGGGCACTTCCACCTTCGTCAGAGGGTCACTGATGTTGGTGTGACGCGTCTTTATCAGCTGATGGATGAAGGCGTGCCCTCTACTGCCCATTCACTCTTCCAAGATGCTGTTCCAGGTCGTAGAGAGCATGTATGCCCCCTCGTCCCTGTACAGACAGAGCAGAGCAGGAGTGGGGAAGAGGCAAAAAAGTTGTGACACCGAGCATACGCGATGCTAGGTGGCTCCAATAATACCTGACTGTAGCTGATAGCCTACAAACTACGCCCACATGATATGGTAGATATGGTAGACATGGTAGATATCACATATATATATACAACTTAATGCGAAATGACAGACACAGGGGTGTTAGCAAGATGTACAGTATAGGAACTAGATGCGTTAGTAAACAGCCGCCATCTTAAAGCAGTAGACTTCTTAGGAAGGCTCTGTTGTAGAGAACCTTCCTTGCGAACCTAAGTAACTTTTTATCTAAAATACTCCTAAATCGGCTGAATCTTGACTTGAATCCATCTTTAAATGATGAAACAGTTTTAAAACTTCCATATGTCAAAAGTAGATATAAGGGAACTACTGCAATAATAGGAGCAATTTTAACAACTTTTAACAGTTGATTCAGGGTAAAGGGTAAATTAGAGTAAAGAATTGGGCTAGGGCCAATTGTCCCAAAAACCTTTTACACTTCATATAGTGTGAAGTTTTTTTTTTAAGGAAAAAAAACAAAATAAAACATGAAAATTATCACCAGTTACTTTGCCAAGTTCTTACATTCAGGTAACTGAGTTACTAACACATTTACTTTTTGGGAGAAGTAATTTGTAACTATAAATAAATACTTTTTTAAAGTAAGATTACCAACACTGATCGTGATAATCGTGATCGCCAATACCGTGATCATTGTTCAATAATCAAATCATAGCACCCTGAATCGTTATCGAATCGAATCGTTGGGTTCCTCCCACAGATCACTGAAACACAGAGTGGGTCGGCAGAGCTCAGTATTTTGTTGGGTTGTACAGTGTACCGGAACATATTTCCTCCACACCCTTCTCACTTTTTTTTAACCCCTGACCCAGTTTCATGCCTGATTAAAGTTAACAATGACTGACAGACGTTGATGTTGCCAGAGAACCGAGCTTCAAAGCGACACATGCGTCAATCATCTTTTAACAACTCATTATGTGTAAGACAGCAGCTTTGGATTTGAGTGGACCCACTCAATGAAGCATTTAATAAAGCCAAGCATTTTTCTGCTTTATTCCTGTTTAAAAATTATTTGGTGGGACAGGAACATGTTTAAAACTAATCATATTTATTACATTTCAAGTGCTTGAAAACGATTTATTAAAAATATACTGGGGCTAGGGCTGTCAAACGATTAAAATTTTTAATCGAGTTAATCACAGCTTAAAAATTAATTAATCGTAATCAATCGCAATTCAAACCATCTATAAAATATGCAATCTTTTTCTGTAAATTAGTTTTGGAATGGAAAGATAAGACACAAGATGGATATATGAATTCAACATACTGTACATAAGTAGTGTATTTGTTTATTGTAGCAATAAATCCACAAGATGGCATTAACGTTATTAACATTTTGTTAAAGCAATCCATGGATAGAAAGACTTGTAGTTCTTAAAAGATAAATGTTAGCACAAGTTATAGAAATTTTGTATTAAAACCTCTCTTATTGTTTTCGTTTGAATAAAATTTGTAAAATTTTCAATCAAAAAATAAACTAGTATCTCGCCATTTGTTGATGTCAATAATTACACAATGCTCATGGTGCTGAAACCCATAAAATCAGTCGCACCCAAGCGCCAGCAGAGGGTGACAAAACACCAAAAAACACAAGTAACAAATGGACATGACACTGTGCTGTCCTTTTAATCTGTTTGAGCGGGGCATGTGCGTTAAATGCGTCAAATATTTTAACGTGATTAATTAAAAAAATTAATTACCGCCCATTAACGTGATAATTTTGACAGCCCTAATTTATACATAAGATATATTTTTTTAAAATTATACTTCATAAAAAAAATATGAAAAACATGTCTTATAAATAATATTTATATATCTTTCCAATGCTGACTCTTGAATAAATACATTGAACACACAGACATTTTTTTTTTTTTTTTTTTTGGTTTTGTTTTGAGAGGGGGGCTACTTCGTGCTTTTTCCTCTTATCGCGGTGGGTTCTGGTCCCCATCAACTGCGAAAAACGAGGGATCAATTTAATTATGATATAAATTAGACATATATAAACCGCGAAAAACGAGGGATCATTGTAATTATATAAATTAGACATATATAAAAGAAAATGATTTTTACATATATATACATGTGTATATCAGCACATTTTTAAATAAAATACAGTATTTATTTATTTTTTGTAATTGAAAAAAATCTGCGATAGACATAGGGCACGAAGTTTGAAGCGCAAAGTGGCGAGAAAATTACATTAAATGAATGGCAATTAACAGTTGTTTTTGTTGTTTTTCATTGATCATGAAATACAGATTTTTATTTGCAAGCACAATTAGATGTATAAAAGATTCTTCAAAATACGTATCTAAATATCTGGTGTAAATCAGCAATTTCATGACAATGCGATTCTTTGAATGAAACATAATTTTTGACGATATTACAAAGTCTGCAATGATTCGTTTAAAGGACAAACGACCGATTTAATATGTACACGTTTGTGTACAAATTTAACCCAATCACTTCCATTTCACCTAACGCATTAGAAAAAAAATACAAAACTTTTTTGATGTTTTGGACAAATTTGTTACCGAAATATTTTATACATTTGAATGCTTTTTAACAAAAACCGTCATACCTAAAAGATCACGATATTAATTGGTTTTGCTTAACTTTGAAATATTGATACAGATCGATTAATTGCTACAACCTTCCTAATATCTAGTAGTTAAGCCTATGAATATTCTCAGTCAACCTGGTCATTTCATTCTGAGTCTTGAATTGAACTGATGGAAAATGGACTGCTCTGTCTAGGTAGGCATTCATTCGCTCATCTGAGATCAACCTAAATAATAGGTACATGAAAACAGCCAATCATCTCCACAGTCATGCCGCCAAGCTATACAACACATAAACACGTTGCAATTAAGCGGTAACATTTGGCTCTCTGTTGCCAGACTACCACCCACTCGCACCCCCAACAGCTTTCTGGTTTTAGTAGAGCACACCTGAGCTGTGGCATGATGTCACCTTCCGTCCCGTTGGAAAGGTTCTCGCCTGCCAGACCCTGAAACGGTAGCATATGCTGCTGATGCGGCTGTTCTAAATGTGCAAAGGGTCCAGATGGTTCTTCTAAATGTGACGTTAGCAAGGGTGTAAAAGAGGAAAGTTCATCATTGCCACCCACCACCAGATTTGGGGCGAAGGTCAAAAAATCCAATTTTGGTAACAACTCCTTTGGTCTTTGGAGGCGGGGGAGGAATGTTGCCTGCCTTTTAGTGTTTGCTTGTTTAGCATGTCCATTTAAAGCTTTTTTAAGGAGTGTCATGCGAAGGTCAAACTAACTCCTCATCATCATCATCATTCCTTCTTTAGAAATACTTCTGCCTTGTCAGAAGAGAGACAGAAATGGAAGTCTTGTTCACTGGAATAGCGTGTTCTCAGAGGGCTCTCACCCGGTCGAGTCAATTTAGCCCGCTTTAATTAGCCAGCACAGGAAGTTCTGAGGTGGCGACCAGGGAGTGATTGGCTATGTTATCTCCCGGGCTTCCTAATTTCTACTGGACAGAATGGCGAAGGAACTAAAAGTTTGTTGATCGAACGTCTTAATGTCTGATGCTCATTGGTCACAATATTAGGTACACCTCAAGATAAATCTAAATTTATCATTTTTGTATCTAATTATCAAAGGCAATAGAATATACCAGTCTAAAAAGATGTTATTATTTTTGTTAATAACAATTGTCGAAATTGTCTCCATATTGGATATAGTTAGATTTGGCAGTTTATCCTATGGTAAAACCAGAATAGGGCATAAGAAAGTAATGTATTACATGTTTCTTTATCTTATTTATTTGCATTTCATTGAAATAGGTAAAAAAATCGAATTCAACTATATTAATGGTAAAAACTGTAAGTAATATTTAATGTTTATTCTTGATATTTCTGTAAAGAGTACCGTAGGCATCTTGAAATGTAATTTCATTTTTTAGTCCTAAATTTTCCATACCCCTGTTAAAATGCTAGGTTTTTGTAATGTAAAGACACACAACTAAGATAAACATTTCTAAATCTTTTTTCTATAGTTAATGTGAGTGGGTGCATGCTTGTGCAACCACATAAACTCCGTTTGCGTATTTTTTGTTTTCCTCTTAACATATGATTTCTTATTTTATGTATTTTCAACTTTTCCAATTGAAAAGACTTATTTTTCATTCAGGTTTACATGTCGTGTCACATACGTTGAAAATGGTCAGGACTATCTAGCTCCCACTTTCTAATATCTAACCATCTGGCATTTAAACAGATTTGTGTAGGCTTTTTGAATACACTGCATCAATCAATCAAACAATCAATCGATCGATCAATCAGTCAAACAATCAATCAATCAATCAATCAATCAATAATGACTAGGGGTGTGACAAAATATCAAAATGGTGATATATCGTGATACTTTGTATCCCAAAAGGTTATCGATATGCTCTTGCCAAGAATCGAGATATCATTTTAAAAAGGTGTCAATGTTTGGAAAAAAAAAAAAAAAAAAGGAACCAACAAGTTGCGATCAAAATCCTCCATCATAATAGTGTCTCAGTTAAATCTATGGCTGCCATTGACGGTGCTCGACGCCCAATCCATTTAGACTGGGAGGGGCGAATGAACGAAACCAGAGCATTCACAGTAACTCTTTCTGATTTTTGGACATTTACAGGTCCCTTCCTGTTGAATTTGAGTCATTGCCTATTCATTTGGAGATTACCAGGTTATAGTGCTATGTAGCTCAAAATCAACAGGAAGTGACCCATAAACTGCCCCCCAATAAGCAGGAAGTGATTGAAAATCAAAAAGGTAATGACCTGAAATGCCCCAAAATTACCAAGTTGCCAGGCACTGGGTGCCACTGACGGCTATAGACGTCCAATCTGTTTGAAGTGGGAGGGATGGCAGCAAATGAACGAATGTTCATTCGCTGCTATCCTCCCAGTTCAAATGGATTGGACATCTACTAGTGATAAACTCATTCCAATTCACAGCAGAAGTTTCTTTTTCCTGTTCGTTATTTTGTAGAATATCCTAGAATGATTTCCTGACCAATGTATCGATAATCGTTGTATCGCCACATTGTGAGATCATCCTTATCGTGAGCTTTGTATCGCAAATCGTATCATATCGTGAGGTACGTATCAAGAGGTTCCCACCCCTAATACTGACCCCAACCAAAAAACTGAATGTTAATTAAAAATATTACAACAGTAACAATTCTAAAATAAATTACACACAATCAACCATATTTTAGACAAAAATATAGTATGTATTAAATTAGACAAATTCCCTATACAAGCATTTAACAGCCTATAGTAGACTTCCTTATCCAAGCAGATCATCAAGTGCTTGTAGTTCTGCCGGTCCTAACATTCACTGGCTCACTCGACAAGCTGGTATTGATTACTCTCGCTGATTTAATCTCCGTCCTCAGATTCCCTGTCGAGGGCCACTCCATCTCAGGCGCTGACAGCTGTATCAACACACGCTCTGGAAGCAAAAAAGAAGGAATTAAAATGAGAAGAAAAACATGCTAAAAAAATCACAGCAAACTTATAACTAAAAATAAAGTATGCCGAACATGCAGAAGTAACATAGCCTTAATATGCATGTCCATTAAGTCTGTGTGCACTTAATTTTTTTTTTTTTTGTGTGATTCAAATAAAACTTAATGCTGTAGTTTAAGTACAAATTTTAAGCAATTCTTCACAACATTTTAACCATTTTTAGTTAAGTTAAAAAAACATTTTTCTCAGTGTGATTTTCACCCATGGTTTGAACTAACGAAAAAGTAAAATGTGGCTTTGCTAATGATTTTAGGCATGAAGAACCTAAAAAAAAAAAAAAAAAAAAAAGTACAATAAAACAATTAAAAAAATGGATAAATGTAGATTGTCTTCTTCTTGCTATCACAAATACTTCCAAAGTTATAACTTTTTAAAAATTGCACATGCGCTTCATGGACAGCCCAGAAAAAGGACGGGAAAAAAATGCTGTCCAATTATTACAGTATAAGTGTATTAATTTTAAAAAATTCCCTTATGCTTAATTCTGTTTTCCATTTTAATCTTTAAATAGAAATGTACCAAAATTACTTAGGTTGCACAAGATGTGAAATGTGTGCCAAAGGAATAGCGATATGACTAAGAAGCATAAATATATATTACCTAATCACAAACATGGGTAATATTGAGGGGAAAATGCTCAATTAACAAAGCACAATTTAGGGTCCAATGAGCAGAAGAATGATTAAAAAAATCAAAACAAAACACAAAAACGTAAGATGATTTCACAAAACAAATCCAAGTTGGAGAGGTATGACCTTGTCTATTGTGACATTGGACACATTGGTTCTGTCAGACTGTCAGAACATTGTGGGTCACGAGTGCAATATTTGTTCTGTTTTAAAGGGTATGTCAACCCCTGGGGAAATGTTAATATTCCATCGTTTATCCATAAACGCATGCCTTTTGTATTCATATCATGCCACTTCGTGTAATTACACACAAGAAAATGAGAGAAATTTGGATCGATTGTCAAGCTAAAATGACCGGCGCCCGAGATCTGGCAGATTGTTTGCGTGACGTCATTACAAGTGACGAGAGTGCCACCGGCCACTAGGGGGGCAGCGCCTGTCTGCATCAGTATAATTCCTTATAGTGAGGGGAGAATTAGGGCTGTTTTGAGCTGTTTATGCTGTTGCATTGTGTTCGTCCTGCACATAGTCCAGGTTCCCTCATGAAGAATCACCCCTCGTTGTCAATAAAAGAGAATTCAGAATTGACAGTGAGGGGTGTTTCTTCAACAAGAAAAAGGCTCAGTGCTATAATACTGAATGGTGGCGATGATGGCAGACAATTTCGTTTCTAGTTTCTGCGACGAATCCGACGTAGAAGGACGTAACGAATGTTCATCTAATGGTGACGAGGAGAGTTACGAAGCTTTAATTGGTGTTTTAGGTTACCAATTTGAGCCCAAACGAACGCCAATGCAGCGTAATGAAACGGTCATTGAGGGGAGCAATGACACTGATGAAACATCGGCAGCAGATCGTGTGGGAAACACTGAATGATTTGTTTTGAATTTCTTTTTGTGAAGCTGATACACCGTGACCGCAAAATAATGTAATGTATAGAATAATTATCATTTATTGCGCTATAATAGCTTTTCGTTCTGCCAACAGACACAAATATGAATGGGATCAGAGGATTTGTTCTATATATTTTACGAGCGATAATTTATACATGTGTCCAGTCCTGTATCCAATGCGTGATATTTTTTTGTTATAAAAGAGTACTCACTCTGACCATTTCGAGCTTGGCTGCTCCCCTCCTTTGCTTAGCCTTAGCCTCCTTTGCCAGTCATCGTCCTCTTTCTTGATATCTCGGGACATTTAGGTGGCTGCGCGTGTATGGTGGGCACCGCATCTGCTTTGAGCAGCAGTCTTTTAGCAAAACCCGATTTCACTTGTCCATAGTTCGAGAAGCTTTCAGGTGGAAAATGCGCACCACAGAAAACCGTGCCGGAGGCTGGGTCTAGAAAATTAGCCCTCTTTGCACGGAGGAACTTTATCCATTGTCTGTGTAGTCCAGCTTTTTTTTTTTCGCGTTCGGGAACTCATGGATACTATATTCCGATAAATAGCTATTTGTACACCACATAGCACAGCAGTTTTGAACCATTTTAGTGATGTTTTGGTCAAACAAACCCGAACGCTACTCTCTCGTTGATAAAAAACAATGGCACCTGGCTCCGCCTCGACTTTCATTCACTTGTAGTGACGTCCCCGCCCAATTCGGCTGTTTCCGAAACACTTTCGGAAATGTTCGTCATTTTCGATCTATTTTCGATAATTGCTCATTAATGTGATTGATTTTTTTGTTAACTTTATCAATATTTGTTATCTTGGCACATAACGGTTCTATTGATATCTCACACCCCCTTTGCGTTTTCATACCCTTTAATAAGACTCATCAATACTTGATACTAGATCAGTGGTTCATAACCTGGGTTCGATCGAATCCCAGGGGTTCAGTGAGTAAGTCTAAGGGGTTTGGCGAGGGTAAAGCAACGCAGAACCCTATTTTTGTACGTTGATTAAATCTAGGCAAAGTGACTTTTTAGACCAGGTCTTGGACTGGTTTGCTCCCAATTTACAGGCTTAATCCATTTTATTTAACTGCTAGTCCTCGATCTGATGGGAGGAGGAACTGGTTTGCTCAGTGTAAGGTTGACTCACACTTGGTATGAGGGAATACAACAGAGCAATGGACAGCGTAGCCTCAAATTATGGCCTGTTTATGAAACATGCTGTCAAAATGAGAATATTGAATGGGTATTTGCCAAATCATTAGCTTGCTACCATAGATATAGTGGTTTTGAATTTGAATTAAAAAAAAAAAATCGCTTTATTATCTAATTCGGAAAGGTTCGGTGAATCCACATGTGAAACTTGTGGGGTTCGGTACCTTTAGCAAGGTTAAGAACTACTGTTCTAGATGTATCAAAAGCGAGCTTGTGACAGAGCCCCCCCCCCCCCTTTTATATCTGCGCACCTGTGTGTCATATGTCGCAGTTAGCCTGTAACAAGATGGCTGATGTTATCATCTCAAATCGTAACTCAAAGGTTTATTGCTATGTTGACTCATTTTAATATCCTCTGATAATAAATCTGATCCCTGCATCAATGCACAAAGGGGTGGGAGGGTGGTATTATCAAAGGAACATGGATAGCATGCCCCCCCCCCCCATGTGTTTTACCAAAATATAATGTGTAAGGGTAGACACAATTTGTCGTGGGAAAGAAACACGTCAGACAGCATCTGTTGTCCATATTTTCACAGTATCTGAGTTTTTGGGACATTTTCTGACCTTAATATTGTAAGATTGCTCAATGTTGTATCTGTCATCTGAGCTCCTTCCTTCCAAAAATAATAAACTTGTTTATTTTTGTCAAAGACTTAAACTTAAAGAAGGCACTCTCCTCGTAGCCGACTGAATTAATGGGTTGATGAGCTATGTAGATAAATTATAAAAATATGCTCATTTATTCTTTCTAATTTAGAAGTGTTTTGACTTGTGTTGCAGTGATAGCATTTTTTGGCTACCGATACCTGTTCCGACACCTGGCTGTAGCGATGGTCCCATACCACGATTTTCCAAATTAAAAAGAAAAAAAATTCTTTGAATACTAAATCATAGAGGTGTGTATTGCTTTATATCTGGCGATACGATTCTATTCAATTCCGATTAATCCCAATACTACTCTTGAAGACGATTATGGTGATATTTGTATATCTCTTTAGAAAAAAAAAAATCAAAGTTTCACAGAGTTTGACATTGTGTGTGTGTGTGTGTGGGGGGGGGGGGGGGGCGTGTCATAACATGAAACAAAAAAATTCCAAACATCCATCTGTCCTCCTCAGGTGAATTTTTGGCTTAGCAACTTAAAGAACTGTCTCTAAAGTGGTAGTCACCTGACCTGATCAAAAAAGAATTTTGACCCATTACGAAATACTTTGTAAGATTCTTGTTCATTTCATTCATTAAAAAAAATTTTTTTTCTATTGCTTTACAACCTTTATAGACAACACTTTACCGGCTAAGTCTTTATTTTAAATTCATATCCTGTATATAGGAAAGACAATTACATGCAATGACATCTTTCAGCCACTAGTGAGGGCACTGCCCCGCTTGCCTCCCTTCAATCTCTCGTATATTTACATCAATTAATTCCTGAAACTTGATCCAGCACGAAAGTAAAAATGTTTTTGTTTTATGTTTGAACAACATGGCTTTCACTCTAACATTTTTTTAATGCAAACCTGCTTAAATGTAAAAGCCAAAATGAGCCCAAAATTCAGATTTATAAAAGCACTAATCCGAGCAAAACGACAGGAAGTACCCCATCCGCCATTGCTGAGGTGTGCTGCCCGCAACACACAGACAACAGCAGCTAATGTTACTGTTTACATTCACTGACGCTGGGCTGCTATAGGTGTGTGAACACCTCAGTAACCCCAAGCACTAGAGGACGACGTACACAAATCTCTACTCTTATTAGTCTAATGTCGTTGTTACTTTTAACAGACAGCGATAGAGGTCCAACCCATTTGAATGGGGGGGGGGGGGGGGCAGTGAATGAATTAGCATTCATTCGCTGCCACCCTCCCACCTCAAATGGATTGTATATCCATTAGTGATAAACTCATTGAAATTTACAGCAGAAGGATGATTGGACGCCCCGCACGATTCGACATCTATCAAGGGTGACAAGCGCTCCCTTTTTTACGGCAAAATGCATATGATGCAGCCACATTGGGTAGAGCAATTAGAGGTTGCAAACTAGTTCTTGAAAAGTATTGTACAGCATCGATACATTACTTCTTAGTACTCCCTGATGATATAATTTTAGTGCCGTATCGTAGCGATACTGATAGTAGTAGATACTAGTTTTGACCAGTTTTTCTGGAGGCTATATCATACAAAAACATTCCGCAGAAAGGCAACCCGCCCCTTCACACAACAACAAAAACTGAATGTATCAGGAACACATCATCCTAAATTCAAAATTTGCTATGTTGTACCCACTTCGCAAAAAAATAACATTCACCGTGATGGAATTCGGCCCCCATGGCCAAGCCGCGGAAACAGCGCCAGCCGAACGAAATAGTGTTTTGCTGGCACCGTTCCTGCAAGCCGGCCGGAAGGGCCAAAATTCTGCGCGTTCACTCCCGTGTTAACCCTTTGTACTGACTCCATGTTCCAGTTTGAAGAAGGCTCCCCGAAAATAGGTTGACAATTTATTCGTCGACAATGGTCAAAAACAAGGCAAAAGCTGAAAGTTGTGGTGGAGTGCACTGGGTGTGGCTGGGTGTTGTCTCGGGATCATCCCTTTGTGGCAGATCAGGTACGTGCGTCATCCTTCGTGGCTGGGACGTGGTTGCCACGGCGACCGACGCAGGTCTTGACGTCCAAAGCACCCGCGATATCAACTTGTTATCCTGGTTGGGCGAGGGTGCTCTCCGATGCTACTTGTTTTAGGACAGAGCGCCCTGCTCTTTGTCCTGGAGTGCCCGGGAGAACTGATTGCAAGAGTTGGTGCCTCAATCATGCTCATCACGCGTTAGGCTTCTGTGATAAGATGGCGTTGCATATCTTTTATGCCCTCTATTCTGCTTCGTTTCATTAAACTATGGTGTAAGTGCTATTTGTTTTATATTAGGTGTGTTAGAGTAAGGCAAGGCAAGGCAAGGCAAATTTATTTATATAGCACAATTCAACACAAGGCAATTCAAAGTGCTTTACATCACATGAAGATCATAAAAATCACATTTAAATCAATACAACGTAAGAACCAAGACAATCAAAATCGGAAATAAAATTATACATAAAAATCGCATTTAATAACAAATAGAATAAAAATAAATAAATAAAATTAAAACAGAAACTACTACTACTAATAATAATTGAAATCAGCAATGGAGATAAGCACAAGAGGAATAGAAAGCAAGTAGATTGAAATATATAGACAGTTATGGATATGCAGTGCTAAACAAAAGCGTTTTTAGCCCTGATTTAAAAGAGCTAACAGTTTGAGCATACTTCAGACGTTCAGGCAACTTGTTCCAGAGGTGAGGAGCATAATAACTAAATGCTGCCTCCCCCTGCTTGGTTCTTGTTCTTGGAACATGCAGAAGACCGGTTCCAGACGACCTTAGGGGTCTAGATGTCTCATAGGAATCTAACAAATCAAGCATGTATTTTGGTCCAAGGCCATTAAGTGTTTTGTAGACGAGCAGTAGTATTTTATAGTCTATCCTTTGACTCACTGGAAGTAATCCAAACAGTCCTACAGTAAATATGAGAAATGATTCTATTCCCTGATTGATTATATTACTTGTGTTAGAGTAATGCAAACAGTTATATGGTGTGTGCGAGAAAGGTAACTATTCCCTTCAACCGAAATGTATATTAAGGTAAATGAAGTTCACATATAAACCAAATTGCAGACATGACCGCTCATCCTCTGCCCTGCTCTGTTACGGTATGATCAGTTCAGTAGAAATGAGCCATATGAGCCGTGTGCCAAACTGACGTCGACCACCTCTTGGAGGCAAAAAAATTGAGCCTGTGGCCAACTTTCCACTCCAGCAGGAGAACTGCTGAGGGGCTGTGTTCGTCTCAGCGCTCCTACCGCGAGCTTCTCAGTATGATATGAAACTATGGAGGAAAAAAATGAAACAAAGTCATCATGTGGGACAATTTAAGCCTGGCATATCATGTCATTTATTTTAGAAAAATATAGACATATTTTTTTCCCCCCTAGTTTAAAATTCTCACTTGACTGTTAAGACACTGATTTTGGTGCATGCCACTACCCCAAACAACCTCTGCTACAGTGGTCCTCTTCATAGCCACCTGAATAGAAAGTTCATCAATATTCCAGCCTCAGATGCAGCTGATGGTCAAATCAACAGTTTACAAAGCTTCACTGTCCCTTCCTCAGTCAATGCCTTCTCTCATCGCAAATGCCTTTGCTCAATTAGAGAGTACCTCTGCAAACTACTGGTCTCTAGTTGGTCACACTGGGAACTTCAGATCTCATGCGTAGGACTGTTTTTTTGTTTATACATTTTTGTTTTGTATTCATATCCCTGTAATAGTGTCATTAGTAGTAGGTAAATATAATATTTCTGCTACAGCCTAACCCTATATAGGGCATTCATTTAACTATATATTTTTTTTCAACTTTCATATTTAACTTAATAAAGTTATTCGGCGTAATATCTAAACTGTACTGTATTTCAGTTTTAATTTAAAATTTTAGTTTTATTAACATTTTGTGATTTAATTTTATTTATACATAAAAGATATAAAAGTCATGTTTACTAATAAAAAAACTATATATATATCCTAATTTTTTGACTAATAGGCGCACCCACGAAATTTGACAAGGAAATGTATTTGTTCACATATACAGCAGGCCGCACTGAACTATAAAACATATTATTATAACATTAACATATTAAGAGCTATTTACACTAAAAACACAGCTCATTAGCCTGTAAAAAAATCCATAAATTAGCTGTACTGGAAGATGAAACAGCAGGATTAAAACTTAGGGGGAAACTAGCGTCCTATTGTCCAAAAATTACAGTTGATTGAGATCTGTCATCCACATGTGGACAGCATATTTTCAGCCAGTAGGCCACACTTGTATACTAATTGTGACCTACATAACCCAGAATTTGATGTCCATCTACAACCCCTCGCAAAGAGTATGGAATCACCAGTCTCGGACGAGCACTCACTCAGACATTTTTTTATGTAGAACAAACTCAGATAAAAAGCTTGAAAAAAATAATGAATTAGTTGAAAAGTTCAACTCTTTAGCATTCAGAAACACTAAAAGAAATGAATACAAAACATTGTGGTGGTCAGTAAATGTTACTTTTATAGAGCAAGTGCAGGGAAATAAATATAGAATCACTCCATTCTGAGGAAAATATATGGAATCATGAGAAACAAACAAAGAAATAACAATCAAAACACATCTCTAGTATTTAGTTGCACCTTCTCTGGCTTTTATGACCGCTTGCAGTCTCTAAGGCATGGACTTGAGTAGTATTCTTCATCAATTTGATGCCAACTCTCTTTGAATGCAGTTGCCAGATCATCGTTGCAGGTCGGAGCGTTGCTGTGGACCATTTTCTTCGATTTCCACCACAGGTTTTCAGTAGGGTTGAGATCTGGGCTATTTGCAGGCCATGACATTGACTGGATGAGTCTTTCGCCAAGGAATGCTTTAATAGTTATAGCTCTGTGGCATGATGCATTGTCATCTTGGAAAATGATTTCATTATCTCCAAACATAATTTTCAATTGAAGGGATAAAATTTCAACGTAAACTTGTGCATTCTTTGAAGATTTTAACCACAGCCATCTCCCCAGTGCCTTTACCTGACATGCAGCCCCACATCATCAAGGACTGAGGGAATTTTGATGTTTTCTTCAGGCAGTGATCTTTGTAAATCCCACTGGAACGGCGCCAAACAAAAGTTCCAGCATCATCACCTTGTCCAATGCACATTCTTGACTCATCACTGAAAATAGCTTTCATCCAGTCATTCACAGTCCATGATTGCCTCTCCTTAGCCCATTGCAGTTTTGTTCTTTTCTGTATAAGTGTCAATGATGGTTTCCTTTTAGCTTTCCTGTATGAAAATCCCATTTCCTTTAGGTGATTTTGCACAGTTCTGTCACATACCTTGACTTCAGCTTCCTCTCATTTCTTCTTCATTTGTCTCTTGTTGTACATCTTCTGTTTTCAAGACATAAGGCCTTTAGTTGTTTGTCATGACGTTTGGATGTCTTCCTCGGTCTACCAGTATGCTTAACTTTAACCACCTTGCCATGCTGTTTGTACTTGGTCCAGATTTTTGATACAGCTGACTGTGAACAGCCCACATCTTTGGCAACCATACGTATAGCGTTACCTTCTTCATGAAGTTTGATAATCCTCTCCTTGGTCTCAAGAGACATCTCTTTTGTAAGAGTCATGATTCTTATGAATCCCCTTGGTCCAGCAGCCCTCCAAGGTGTGATAACTGCACTGTTTTTAACTGCTGACTAACGAGCAGATCTAATCTGAGGCAGGGGCCCAATTAAGGAAAGGAAATTGACTGGGTGTGTCTGTATTTACAACTCAAAATGGATTGATTCCATATTTTTTTTCATCAGAATGGAGTGATTCTATATTTCCCTGCACTTGCTTCTACTGTACATAATAAAATGTCTGAGTGATTGCTCCTCCGAGACTGGTGATTCCATACTTTTTGGTAGGGGTTGTAGTATGTGGATGCCAGGTTTTTATGTTTTTTTTTTTGGTATTTTCTAATTACCAAATATAGTCACTAAGAATGTCTCTCAGCGAATTCTTATTAACAACTTCACTACAGATTTTATTTTTTCATGTGGGTGCAAGTCTGGAAAAAAGGGCCTTCTTTTCGAAAATAATGAATTTTGTGGCCCTGGTTTTGTGTTGCACTGCAGTTAACTGACTTATAGTTCTAGCAGAGATGTCTGCTTTTTGTGTGTTGCCGTCTATTGCATTTTTATGGTCTGAGCACACACACTCATTTGCTGAAACTAAAGAATGCGGCCCGGCCAAACCGATTCAAACTGTATATATATATATGAGTTACACCTATATATTTTATTTCCATTCATCAATTTCCTACCACTTCCATTTGACTAAGAGTTAAAACATTGACTAAACGCTGATTATAAGCCACAAGTTAACAGACATCCTTTCATACTCAATAGACACTTTGCCCTCGAGCCATTACATTTTCCAGTCTTTCACATTCTCGTGACATCTTGCTATTTATTATTCTGATGAGGATGACTTCAAATGCCACTACAATATTGAAAAAAATAGATATTTATTGATTGCGTTAACTTGTTTAGTGCTGAGTTGCCTTTGGGAAAACTTTGTTTGACTCCAATGACAACTCATCAATAATAATTTACAGTGTTGAAGAGCAGCCATATTCTACAAGTACCAAGCACCTGGCCTTGCAGTTGACTTTGCCTCATTTTTACTTCATCTCATACCTGTAACAAATTTCAAATGTGTCATAATTTAGAGACCCACTTCTGTTTGTTGTAGGTCCAACTGGCTGAAGCCATGCTGTGGCCGTCGAGTGGCTCTGTGGCAAGTCTGTCTGCTCAGTGCTGGCTTTAACTGCGTCCTGGTGGCTTGCGTCATCCTGGTGGTGCTCTTCCTCTCCTTGGAGCTGCTCATAGACACCAAGCTCCTTCAGTGTGAGTCTGTCTGTCTTAATGCAATGACATAGTCCACAAATTTTCCAACATTTCACAATACTGTCATAATTACTGTAATTACATCCTACACCATTATTGAGGTAGCATCTATTAGGTGTGACAGGTCAGATGGAGCACATGCAATGTTCTGTGCAGAGATACATAATATGATTAAAAAGCATTATAATATAATGTAATGTTCATATTAGTTTAACAGCCGTCCATTGTAGATGGGGTGATTGGTAATTGCAGATTTTAATACTGGTGGAACCCCCTCCCCCCCCCCCCACACACACACACGCACAGACACAGTGTTGTGTTAGTACAACCATCAAAGGTAACCTTATCATTATTTTTTTTTTTTAAAGATTTTTTTGCAATGCTTTTACAAACTCAGATAATGTTTATTTCAACAATTTTAATTCAACATGAACAGTACATGAATCAGATTTCACATATGGCTATGTGTTTGTCACTTACAGTGCCTTGCAAAAGTATTCGGCCCCCTTGAATGTTGCAACCTTTCGCCACATTTCAGGCTTCAAACATAAAGATATGAAATTTAATTTTTTTGTCAAGAATCAACAACAAGTGGGACACAATCGTGAAGTGGAACAACATTTATTGGATAATTTAAACTTTTTTAACAAATAAAAAACTGAAAAGTGGGGCGTGCAATATTATTCGGCCCCTTTACTTTCAGTGCAGCAAACTCACTCCAGAAGTTCAGTGAGGATCTCTGAATGATCCAATGTTGTCCTAAATGACCGATGATGATAAATAGAATCCAACTGTGTGTAATCAAGTCTCCGTATAAATGCACCTGCTCTGTGATAGTCTCAGGGTTCTGTTTAAAGTGCAGAGAGCATTATGAAAACCAAGGAACACACCAGGCAGGTCCGAGATACTGTTGTGGAGAAGTTTAAAGCCGGATTTGGATACAAAAAGATTTCCCAAGCTTTAAACATCTCAAGGAGCACTGTGCAAGCCATCATATTGAAATGGAAGGAGCATCAGACCACTGCAAATCTACCAAGACCCGGCCGTCCTTCCAAACTTTCTTCTCAAACAAGGAGAAAACTGATCAGAGATGCAGCCAAGAGGCCCATGATCACTCTGGATGAACTGCAGAGATCTACAGCTGAGGTGGGAGAGTCTGTCCATAGGACAACAATCAGTCGTACACTGCACAAATCTGGCCTTTATGGAAGAGTGGCAAGAAGAAAGCCATTCCTCAAAGATATCCATAAAAAGTCTCGTTTAAAGTTTGCCACAAGCCACCTGGGAGACACACCAAACATGTGGAAGAAGGTGCTCTGGTCAGATGAAACCAAAATTGAACTTTTTGGCCACAATGCAAAACTATATGTTTGGAGTAAAAGCAACACAGCTCATCACCCTGAACACACCATCCCCACTGTCAAACATGGTGGTGGCAGCATCATGGTTTGGGCCTGCTTTTCTTCAGCAGGGACAGGGAAGATGGTTAAAAATGACGGGAAGATGGATGCAGCCAAATACAGGAACATTCTGGAAGAAAACCTTTTAGTATCTGCACAAGACCTGAGACTGGGACGGAGATTTATCTTCCAACAGGACAATGATCCAAAACATAAAGCCAAATCTACAATGGAATGGTTAAAAAATAAACGTATCCAGGTGTTAGAATGGCCAAGTCAAAGTCCAGACCTGAATCCAATCGAGAATCTGTGGAAAGAGCTGAAGACTGCTGTTCACAAACACTCTCCATCCAACCTCACTGAGCTCGAGCTGTTTTGGAAGGAAGAATGGGCAAGAATGTCAGTCTCTCAATGTGCAAAACTGATAGAAACATACCCCAAGCGACTTACAGCTTTAATTGGAGCAAAAGGTGGCGCTACAAAGTATTAACGCAAGGGGGCCGAATAATATTGCACGCCCCACTTTTCAGTTTTTTATTTGTTAAAAAAGTTTAAATTATCCAGTAAATTTTGTTCCACTTCACGATTGTGTCCCACTTGTTGTTGATTCTTGACAAAAAATTAAAATTTTATATCTTTATGTTTGAAGCCTGAAATGTGGCGAAAGGTTGCAAGGTTCAAGGGGGCCGAATACTTTTGCAAGGCACTGTAAAGCAACACTAAGTAACTTTTCAACCTTTACAAAATATTTTCATAACATTTGTGATGATATATCGACTGACAACTAGTTGAATGACACCTATTTTATATCTTGAGGGGGTCTGTATTGCTTTCACCGGCACTAATTATCTTTGAGGAGGGTGGCAGGAACCCTGCCACACCCAAAAAAAAAAAACTACAAATGTGCTGACTGCTTTACGGTAGGGGCGTGACAAAATTTCGAAACGGTGATATATCGTGATACTTTGCATCCCAAAAGGTTATCGATATGTTCATGCCAAGAATCGAGATATTGTTTTTAAAAGGTGTCAATGTTTAAAAAAAAAAAAATGGAACCAACAAGTTGCTACCAAAACGTTTGTTCATTCGAAGCCAGAGCATTCATAGTCCCTTTTTCCGATTTTCGGGGTGTTTACAGGTCACTTTCTATTCATTTTAGGGCATGTACAGGTCACTTACTGTTGAGTTTGAGTCACTGCCTATTCATTTAGGAGATTCCCAGGTCACTTCCTGTTCTGTAACACAAAATCAACAGGAAGCGACCCATAAAATGCTGCAAAATCAACAGAAAGTGACCCTGAAATTCCCCAAAATCAACAAGAACTGACTGAAAATCAACAGGTAATGACCAGAAATGGCCCAAATCACCTTGTTGCCTGGCACTGACTGCCACTGATGGCTATAGAAGTGAGAGGGGCTTGTTTTAAGTGGGAGGGGTTAATTCGCTGCCACACTCCCTGTTCAAATGGATTCGACATTTTCTAGTGATAAACTTAGAGCAGAAGGATGAAGATAGCTTGTTTTTCTTTTTATTAGTTTTGTCGAATATCCTAGAATGATTTCCTGACCAATGTATTGATAATCGTTGTATCGCCATATCGTGAGATCATCGTTTTCGTTAGCTTTGTATTGCAAATCGTATCGTATCATGAGGTACCAAGAGGTTCCCACCCCTACTTTACGGCATACGTCACTTCCCCTTTCCCCATTCATTATAAGAACGCAAGTTAATGCTGACGCTTTCGTGTGAGTTCTGCAAAGATGGCAGAGCAACAGAGACAAAAAGCTTTGCCTGAGGAGGAAAAAGAAAGGGCGACAAACCTGGATATACAGAATAAACATTGGCCCGGCTTTCACTCGCTGAAAGCCCCCCCAACCGAACTCGTCAGCGCTGACAAGTTTGGGTGGGGTGGAGGGGATGGCCACACTTAGCCACACGGTTGCTAACGTCATATCCTATTGTTTCGCCACAAATGGATTCATTACATTGTTACTTTTCATCCTCCACACAGCCGCTGGAAACATAAATGTTGTTTAATCCATCTACAGGCGAGCATCATGATTTTACGACACTATGCAGATGTGCACTGGTCCTCATTGGAAATACTACGCTGGTCCTCATGGGAAAGGCAGTTTTCCTTAAGGCAAAACACCACCGCTTTTGTCCACCGGCGTCGCTAAAATCGACTAAAACTGAAAAGTTACCAAGTGTTGCTTTAACAAATCCACTTTTACTCCAATTGATTTTGTATTCACCGCGTGCATTACTAAAGGCAACTACAGGAGGGGTTAAAACAACATTTGAACAGTTCCTTTCAGCTCCGAATCTCGTAGTTATATGGAATCTACAGCTATAATCATACATTTCCATTATAGAAGGGACAGATAAGTCTATTGAACCGATGGATTGTTACTTTTTGCATCTGTTTCTAATAGTGCCAATCACACGTGCGCTGGCTGTGCAGGATGCCAAATGGTTGATGAACAGCAATGTAGAGACACGATAATGAAGCAGGCATCTTGTCAATGACAGCAGGCACACATCTCCATTGATTAGTGGCCAACGTTCAGCTTTAATGATACAACAGTCTGCAGGGAATGTACTGAAAGATTAGCGCTGTAGGCACTTTGACACCAGAGTAAATGATGGCCCCATGATGGACACAGCGTGCCCGCATGAGTTGGTGCTTTAAAAGTGCAATTGTTATTTACCGAAAAGCTGCAAAGTTTTTGTCTGTTTTGCTCATGTGCTCGTTTGTTGTTTCTGCAGTTACCAATGCTTTCCAGTTTGCCAGCATCATACACTGGATCAGTCTCATCATCCTGTCGCTTTTCTTTTCAGAGGTAAGGAGACTGCAATTATTTTAGTTATAATCCGTTTTCAAACACATCTAGTGTTTAGAAAAATGTTTATACAATAGACTAGTTGATTCAGAATCCACAGTTCATCTGCTGGTTGTATATTAATAAACAATTCCACCCAATTGATGTTAAAGGCCTTAGAATGAAAAAAAAAAAAAAATTGATTGATTGTCACAGTTATTCTTAGTTGTGGCGTAAGTGACAATATTGGATGACAACAACGGCTGCTTGGTCTTCTGCTCACTCCAGACTAACGGTTCAGTTTGAATAATGTGGTTATTTTTCCCTGCTACTCCTAATCATAATAATGCAAAATACCTATTATACTGTATTTGATGGATGGTTTTTCAGTCTCCACATTAGCAGTGTGATTCCCCTGAAAACCTCTTGTACGCAATCAGATGCTTGCATTGCAAAGATAATCTAACAGGGAAAAAAATATTTTTTAATAAAACTTTTGGTAGCTTGTTTTATACCTGACAGTTTTAAAAAAAATATTATTATATAGTGTGAAATCAGTTTTTTATCTGTATGCTTTCGTTTTCATGCAATCAGCATTCCTGATATTCTTGTGTTAGTGATATTTTATACAGATTCTTCATAAAACCTTACCCAATACTAGTTTAGGTTTCTAGTCCTTTGCATAGTTAGTATCTAGGTACATTTTTCTGAATGGCTGTCAACATTAGCTTGTCATAGTTGACTGATTTACACATATTGGAGCACTTTGGCAGCAGTGCAGTAAAGCACATGTCACAGTGTCACTGTTGTTGGTGTCCCGTTTCTGCAGTTTTGTAAAAGTATTGTTACTTTTGGGCTATTTTTTAAGTGTCAGCTGTGTGCCCACATTGTTAAAAATATTTTTTGCAAACATTTTTGCTTTGCTCTCAAAATTAAAATCTTAATTTCCAAAAATTAAGAAAGATTGTAAAGAAAAATACTAAGGCCACATTTGGATTCAGTACGGCAAAATTCCGTAAGAAAAATTGTTTGAATCAATGCAACATTTTTTTTTTGTTGACCAACATAAACGTTGAGCACTGCCACCTATCAAATTTGACACATTCATTCATTCATTTGTCATCCGTTCAACTTATCCTTACAAGGGTCGTGAGGGTGCTGGAGTCTATCCCAGCTAACTATGGGCAAATTTATGGAAAATTATATTTCTTTTTTTGTTTTTGTTTGTTTGTTCTGAAGGACCATTGAATTGGAATTTTATGACCATTATATAATGGTTTGGGCGCTACAGTGGTAGGCAAAAAGGGGACAGGAATAAGTGTAAAACTGCGGGATTCTTTTTCAGTTGTCAATGAGCTAATTTAAATTTTAAAATGTGAAAATATATTGATAACTTCAAAAAGATGCCTAACTTTAACTACTATTACTTGTCACTGAGAAAGCGCTGATAAATGGCAAACTAACCCCTAACCTTTCTAGCTTAGGGCCAGGGTTAAAATGTTTTATTAATTCTTATTCTTTTGCTACTTATATGACTTATTGTAATAAATGTGTGCCATTTGTGTTGTTTTATAATGAATTATAAGAGCAATAAATAATGTATGTGTTCGTTTTTGTCCCAGCAAGAAGCACCATTTATAATTTGGAGCCTGAGCTGGAAATGTTTATAAAATCTTGCATTAGAATGTAATGTTCATGTTAGCATAGTAGCGCTATTCTTGAAAGACAAAGAAGGAAAAAATACACTAGAGTGCTCTTCAAACGACAACCTTTTATTTTCAAAAGGCAAAAAATTGACAAATTTGCACCCAATCCGGTGGACAAGTAACTAAAACGAGGATCGATACGGAATGTTTGTTAGTTTTGTTCGTTTTTAGTTCTAGCTATTAGCGTTGGTTTAGACACAAAGACTATACTTATGAACAACTAATACATTCATCTATTTTACTTGGATTTTTTTTTCACTATCCATTTACTTCATAAACGGGTACAGTATTGATCATTTGAACTATAATTGTAGTCTAGGACATTTAATCCACACAACTTTACATTTGTGTGGTACTACATGAAGACCGGAGAGTTTGACCCTCAGGGCCAACTCCAGTGCAAAACAATTACGCTGACAGTGCTGGCCTTAATGCCCTAAACTGAACGTTAATTACCATCTAGCCAGCAGGAGCAATAATTGAAGTGGAGTTTAATGAGCATTGGGGATGGGCTTCGAGCAATATGATCCGTTCAAGCACCTCACCAATGACGTCATATGTGAAGAGTCATTCGAGGGCGTTTAAACGGATGTTTAATGGCTTTGCTATTGTCTACCAGTCAGAACGCTTTGTTCAAGTTCTCAAGCGTTTCACTTCATTGACTGCAAACTGTTGTCCAAATGGCCCTAACACATGATGGATTTGCAGGACCACTTGTGCGTGACCTCTCATGCTAATTGGCGGCTGAATCAATGGTGCCACTAAGAAGCGCGTCCCCAAAGTGACCACGTTGGTGAAGTGCAAGGTAGACGTTAATGTGGTTGATCACATATTGTTAATGTCTTCATTTGTCTCTTTGTGCACCAGACTGTCTTCAGAATTGTGGTGCTCGGGATCTGGGACTACATAGAGAACAAAGTAGAGGTAAGTGTGGCCACCTTTTACAACATTTTTCAGAGTAACTAAAGGCAAGTGGATGAGTTAGTACTTGAAGAACTTAAGAATACGATTACTGTATTATCTGCAGTTGTGATTTTAAATATTTTTGTTATAACTCAAATGGAACACGGGGTGGTGTGGCTCAGTGGTAGAGTAGTTGTCCCCCCAACCCAGAGGTTGTGGATTCTCTGCCCAGAGGAATGCGTCTAAGTGTCCTTGAGCAAGATACTGAACCCCACGTTGCTCCTGGTGCTGTGTCACGAGTAGGTGGATGGCCAGACACTGTAAAGCGCTTTGAGGGCCTTAAAAGGTGGAAAGGTGCTATACAAGTATAATTGTAAAGTGAATTGATTAATCTGTCATAGCATATTTTATGTAATTCTTAGTATCATCCAACTATAAAGCGTAATTAACAGCTGTGTTTCAAAGAAAGATGCATCCATCTATTTTTATTGCACTTCTCCTAATTTGGGGTCTATTTATTTTTGAGTAATCAAAAACAAAGAAAAGCATACCTGGAGAAAACATAACCAAGCTCGGGTAGAACATACAAACTTTGCACAAAAATAGCAGACATGAGATTTCACCATCAGACACATTTACGAAGAAGATTCTCAACCGCATCATCCATTATAATAGTTAGGTAAAGTAAAACTAGTTGCTCGTAACACTATACATTTGGAAACAGTACTTTTATTTTACACAAGGGTATTGAAGTGGTGGCTGGCAGGCTGGCAGGGATGGCACTGATCACTCACTGCAAGACTTTACTGCTTTCAGTTGATTAAAAAAAAAAAAAAAAAACTTATTGTAGCTCTCAGAAGCCTAGCCTTTATCAGCATTATCCCATCAGGTGTTTGACGGAGCTGTCATCGTGTTGTCCCTCGCCCCCATGGTGGCCTCCACGGTGGCCAACGGACCCAGCAGCCCCTGGGATGCTATCAGCCTCATTATCACGTTGCGCATCTGGAGGGTGAAGAGGATCATCGACGGTGAGTTGGACACATTGTTCATGCTTTTTATTGAGTCAAATGGATCCAGTTAAGTTGTTTGATGGCAGCACCTAGTCCGTCCTGACTCTGGGGGGAGATGAGTAACTTCGTTCTCTCCATGATTATACAAATTATTTACCATTCAGAGCAATATAGCTATTGATCATCCCCAAGAGTAATTTGCTGTCACTCGTCTACTCTTGCCTGTATCGACTGTAGGGTCTGGATAAGCACATTCACAGAGACCGTAATGAATATAGTGGTTGTTCTCCTCTATGCTAATGCGCTCCAGTTCGATATTCGTGTTGAGGTCACCCTCAGCTCAGGCCTCCTGCTGCATGCGGGATCAGCCTGCAAACACAGCACACAGCAACTCTGTTTACACTCTAAAAAGAGAGACCCATTTAACTAATAATAATCGTCAAAACAAGACCTACATTCTCTACATGGATGTATTATTTTTACATTTAACTCATTGGCTGCAATTGACAACGATAGACGTTCAATTCATTTGAACCGGAAGAACGCGCTGTGTATGTTTATCCGTCATTTGCCTTCTCCCAGTCAAAATAGATTGGACATCTAGAGCCATCAGTGGCAGCCAATGAGTTAAAATACATTTGAGTATAAATCCATTTAATATAATACATTACTTTTACATAAAATTTTGAAAATCCTTTCGGTGTATTGAATTGTCTCCATTGTTTTCTTGAGATTATTTTATATATAGAAAAACAATATTTTCAATGGTAAATATATAAATAGTATGATATTTTATTAATTTTGCTCCACCATTTTATTTAAATATATATATATATATATAACCTTAAAACATACCAGTTTATGTTACAAATGGGCTTTTTTTTTTTTTTTTTTTTTTAAATTTGTGGGGAAAAAAATGATTATAATAAAATTAGAGCAGTTGGGGCGAAGTACTCTTGTACCTTTTTTATACCATTACGAAGATAATTTAAATAAATCAAATTAAAATAATAACAATGTTAAAAAAATTGCATCAAATTAAAAAACAAAAACAAAAAACAAACGTTTAGTTGACAAGGATGTTAGCCACAGAAGAAATTTGCTGCTCTCTAGTGGCGTAACGGGGGTACTGAATTGAATAAGAATCAAGTGGCGCCAAGTGCAGTGTGATACCGTAGCTTGATTTTTACACTGTACGGCTACGCTGTCTTTATATTTTCCTTCAATTAATTTTGTCAGCACATGTGCACTGATACGTATGTACACTAAATTAATTTTACAATTTGAAACCGCGTCATACAAAACAATGTAATTATATGAATAAAGCAGGGCCAGCCCAGGCCATTTGGGGGCCCTAAGCAAAATAATGCCAAGGGGCCCATATTTTTGGCCTATCATTTCGTCACAGTGTACTGTGAAACCCATACATGCAATCCAACCTATATGTCCATATTTTGTGTATTAATCAGATTTTGTGGCACTGCATTCCTCAAACTTCTCACCCCAAATGATTATCAGTACTTACAGTAGATATCACCAAATCTTTTTCTGAAAGAGGAAAGAAGTTAAGGAAAAACTTTTATTTTTCAAGCTTGTAATCAAGTATCAAAACTCACAAAAGTCAAATAAAGCAAATTGTAGTAAAAAAAAAAAAAAAAAACATAGAATATAAATTAAACAATTGCCAGATTGCCCCCTATCTGGGCCCCCTAGTGGTCAAGGGCCCTAAGCAGCTGCATAGTCTGCGTATAGGCTGGGCCGGCCCTGGAATAAAGCCACAATTTTTTTCACCCTTTTACAGCTTACGTCCTCCAAGTCAAAGTGGAGATGGAGCTGGAGATCCAACAGTGCGAGAAAACCAAGGCAGTGCGCGAGGAGCAGCTGGAGCGTCTCACTCAAATTTGCCAAGAACAAGCTGTGAGTGTGAGCGCATTCTTGCATTAACCCAGTGCTTCTCAATTATTTTGTCCACCCCCCAGGAAGACGTAAATGTTCCGCGCCCCCCCCCCAAATAAAGTAAATGGTATAATTTGTCTATGAAATTACTATAAGTACACCTCTGCCTAACATTGTGTTCTTTTTTTCTATTAAATATAAAAAGTAACATAGATCAACTTACAATTAAGTATAACTTAGTTTCCATTAACATAAAAAAAAAGTCAATGTGAAGTTTAAAGGGTTTTTGGGACAATTGGCCTTAGCCAGGGGTGAAAGTGGCTAGAATTTCTTGCCGGAACTCCTGACGTGAAGGTCACCACGTAGCCAGAAATTTTTATTCATTTATTTTTCATTCAAAATTGTATTTTTCAATGAGTTGCAAAATAAAAGTTAACAAAAACAGCAATAACCCCAACCTCCATCTCCTAATTTTTATTTTCCCTCATTTCCTCACATACCAATTGCCAAATCTCAATTTTAACTACCAGTACTTAAGAACTTAAGTACTTAAGAACGACTTTTTTTTTTTTTTTTTAATAATAAAGATATAAGTAACATACGTTCAGAAAAACAAGTACAAATGACTTAAATTATGCAGAGTGAAATGGAATATATTTTGAATATCGCGCAAATATTGCCTTTTTTTTTTTTTTTTAAATCATAAGGAAATGAATAAGTAGCCTAACATAAATGATCAAATATAAGTCCAAAGTGCACATTGACAGCTAAGATGTTCTGAACCTCCCCATCAGATCAAACAAAACTAAATATGATAAATAAGCCTCCTCAACTCTTTCGTTTCGCTTAAAGATTTGATCCATTTATGTTGCATTGCCGTTTTTTTGTCGCATCAATTCAACAAATTTTTTTTTTCTGCTCCAGAAAACATACACATTTGAACCAATCAGAGCTAACCATATCTGCTGATCACATGTCAGTATGTCAGCCAATTGAATGGATAAATGAACTTTGTGTAATGACAATAAAGGCATTCTATTCTATTCTATTCTATTCTATTCTATTCTATTCTATTCTATTCTATTCTATTCTATTCTATTCTATTCTAACAGCATTCCTGCCCTGAATCTTGTACCGGAACTGCGTTCTGGCCCTGAATCTTATACCGGAACTGCATTCCTGATCGTTCTGGCCCACTTTCACCCCTGGCCCTAGCCCAATTCTTTACACTAAACTTAACTAGACACAGGGGTATTGCGGATATTGGGATAACTAGATAGTAACCTTTGCTATGTATGGAAGTCATTTAATGTTGTGAATCAACCGTTAAAGTTGTTAAAATTGCTCCTGTTATTGCACTAGTTCCCTTCTGTCTACTATCGATATGTGTAAGTTTTAAACTTTTTCATCATTTAAAGATAGATTTAAGTCAAGATTTTGCCGATTTAGGAGCATTTTAGATAAAAAGTTACTTAGGTTTGCTAGGAAGATTCTCTACAACAGAGCCTTCCTAAGAAGTCTACTGCTTTAAGATGGCGGCTGTTTACTAACACATCTAGTTCTTTATATGTGTTGCGAATGCCGTCGTGTCTGTCATTTGCATCTAGCTCTATAATATGTGATATCTACCGTAGCATCATGTGTGCGAAGTTTGTAGGCTATCGGCTACAGTCAGGTATTATTGGAGCCACCTAGCATCGAGTTTCTAATGGCGTCACAACTCCCTTGCCTCCTGCTCTGCTCTCTCGTCCCCGTGAGTCCGTCTCTCTCAGACTTTTCTCGCGTCATTCAACCAACATAGTAACGCATAGTAATGCGCGCCTTTCCTGCTTCAGTAACAGTAACGGCGTTGTCAAAATGAGAAAAGTAATTAATTAGATTACTCACTACTGAAAAAAAAAATAACACCGTTATATTCTAACACCGTTATTAACAACACTGGTGGGGGCACAACATGTTGATGACCCCGAAACGCACTGTCAGCAATAAAATTTACTTACAGGTATATTTGTAATAATGAGTGGAAAATGAGCGTTTTTTTGTTTCCCGTCATTCTTGAGGGGAATTCTAAATCAGGCTGCTTAGGGCAGCTATACTTTTCGCCAAGATTGTCATCCATTGAATATGGTACGCCCGCCGGTGTGCGTGCCTTTCCTGCCTCAGTAACAGTAACGGCGTTGCCAAAATGCGAAAAGTAATTAATTAGATTACTCACTACTGAAAAAAAATAACGCCGTTATATTCTAACGCCGTTGTTAACAACACTGGTGGGGGGACAACATGTTGATGACCCCGAAACACACTGTCAGCAATAAAATTTACTTACAGGTATATTTGTAATAATAAGTGGAAAATGAGCGTTTTTTTTGTTTCCCGTCATTCTTGAGGGGAATTCTAAATCAGGCTGCTTAGGGCAGCTATACTTTTCGCCAAGATCGTCATCCATTGAATATGGTACGCCTGCCGGTGTCATGCCAATGTAGTTACCCCTGTCAAAAAATTGTATCCCCTCGACGGAGCCACTGCGCTGCCCTGATTTGCTTGATTTCTGTGTTTTGGTAATGTAGTTATCTACGAGGTTTGATTACATGGCCCACCCATCAAAAAAAAAAAAAAAAATAAATAAATTCTGTCGTATAACCTAACATACGTACTGAACATAAAAAAAGGCAATGTTTAACTGTTTTACTCGTGGGATGATCTACAGCTGTTATAACTGTAATTCAAGACCTGTATGGAGTTTCTCCAGTTTAATAAACATCCAAAATATATAGCTGTGGTTCTTTTCTGGCTTCAGTTAATTAAGTCGACATAACTCATCCCTAATGTGTGTGTGTGCGTGTGTGTGTGTGTGCTCCCGCGGCCAGGGAATACCATTTTTGACTTAGGTAACTACATTGGCAAGACACCGGTGGTGGATCTGTTGTACAATGAGCGTCTTTGGTGGGGCAAATTGAAATGCCGCTCACCATTTTGGCGGTGCTCTCTGGTGCTTCATGGTCCACATTTTCAATCCGTGGTTCTTGCTCAGTAGTTGTTGTCGCTTTTGAAAGCTTAGGTTTGAAAAACTTAAGTATACTATCTTGCCTCTTCGGTCCTCAGGTGATTTTCGCTATGCAAAGCAAATGACCGTCTAAGGTGCTAGTCACATGATCTGTTCGAAAAGTAATTTTGACCCATTATAAAAAAAATTTAAATCTTTTTTTGTTTATTTCATTCATTTTTGTTTAAGTGCTTTAAAACTTTTAGAGACAATATTTGACCGAAAAACTTATTAAATTATATATAGGAAAGTCAATTACATGCAATGACACTTTTCGGCCACCAGGTGGGGCCTGCCCCCCCCTCCTAAACTCCGTGTATGACTCAAAGTAAATTTTTGACCATTTGATACTGAAAACTAAAATGTAATAAAATCAACAAATAATAAATTCAAATTGATTAGCAACATTAACTCATGAGGACAATATGCCACATAATTTGACCGAAAAAACAACTAAATAGAAGAAAAACGACAGTGTTATTGGACAGACCGAGAGTTTTTATTTTTCAGCATCAGCTCTTTTGCAAAGGTGTGGGGTTATTTTGCACTGAGCATGCTAACAGTGCTCGCTGGTTTACTGATGTAACACTGACAAAGCGAAACGATTGTTGGCAATAATCGGCACGTTTTCGCTGAAAAACGATCAAGCAGGTTATCAGTGAGATTGGGGTCTAATGTCTTTAAGTGTTGTCAATTGATTTGGCTTCCCGTTGTCCGTGACAAACATTTTTAGACACAGTAAACTGGTCTTTCCTCATCTCCCACTGTAAAAAGTCAAAGCCAAACGGCCCGAAAACAGCGCATTCACGGTGGCCGGGGCAAAAACGTAGGTGAGGGTGGTCGTCGTGACGATTCCAAGCCGAAAATGGCACTTCTCGGGCCTTCACGTGAGAACCGGAGAAGACATTGGGTCGCTGCGTGAGCCTGGCCACAAATCAGCGCACAGCTCGTCATATCGCTTTTTGCTGTGTGCTCTTGCTTGGTTCAAAAATACTGCGCACACTCTGAAAATGAGAGCGCCACTGCTACCCACTGAGTGGATTTGCAAGTACACTTTTATTTTAGTACGGCAAAAAAATATGTTCCCTCAGGTCACATGCGCCACCCCCTGCATCGCTCTGCGCCCCCTGGGCTCCACTATTTGAGAAGTACTGCATTAACAGAACATATCAAAATTAAGAACCAAAGAAAGACGAGACTGCCACAAACTTCGTCTGCATTAAATGTGCATTTGCTTTGAGGTGTAATTACACTACGCACAACTCATTTATGAACTGTTAGTTAATCTGTTGTCAGAAGGGGGCAGCATCGCCTCATAGACAGACATTGTCTTCTATAAGGACACAACGCTGTCTTTATCCCTCATGCATGATTTTTTTTTTACAATTAAAAACATGTCACATTACCAGTGAGATTGGTATGATATGCCTACTATTTTTTTCTCACTAAATTACTGCAACTATCTTAATTAAACAAATGTTGTTTTTTTTTAATCTTCCAATTTATAAATCTAGTCCTTTCCTCCAACTCAACACTCTGCCGGCTTCATCTTTCTTCTCCCTCATTTGCATCCCCATCGGCCCATCCTTGCGGTGCAGTTTGAGATCAGGCAGCTGCGGGCCCACCTGGCCCAACAGGACCTGGACCTGGCGGCCGAGCGTGAAGCGGCAATGCAGATCCATCGCGTGTGGGCGAAGCAGGGCAGGAATTTCCAGGTTGTGGAGGGCTTGACTCCTGGGGAGTCTGATGACGAGGGCACTAATAGGAATCCTAGAGAGCTACACAACACTGCAGGTACGTTTACCTTGACGAATATTTGAATGACACTTGTTATGATACTGAACTCTACTGTATCTCTTTCTGGTAATTTTGAGGTTCACTCTGCATAAATCAAACTAAAGTCTACTAATGTACAGAGCTGTAGGAATTTCAGTTGTACTGTTACTACTCCTAAACACTCGATACAGTTTTCATTGAGATACTTTGAAATCTTATAAAGTCTAGTTTTACTCTAAACCCCTCTAAAGTTGCTGTATTAAAAAAAACATCCGTAAGAAAGAATAAGACAAAATATCTGCATTAAAATAAAAAGAGAAAAGGTTTAGGTGGGCAATTACTTTTTCACACAAGGTTAGGTTTCTTGAAATAAGTTTTCTCATCTTTCATAATTCTTATTGTGTTGGAGTAAGGTAAATATTTGACAAGGGGGTGAATAGTTTTTTATGACACTACGTTAAGCCTTACCTGCATACAGTATATGATAGCTGGTAATGTGAAATACTACCTGGCCAACAATGTATTTTTATAGCTTGAACTTAAAAAAAAAAAAAAAAAAAAAATCAGAACTGTGATCCTTTAACACTTTATAGGACACTTATTTAACTCATTGGCTGCCATTGACAGCACTAGCTGTCCATTTTGGATGGGGGGTCAAAGTTTTGCACCGATACCATTTTTTGGCCCCGATAACGATACCGTGCAATATTGGCCGATACCATACCAATATTACATCGTTTGAAATTTGTATTTGTTTTTATTAAATTTATTTGTGTATATATATATATATATGCACACAAAGTGAATCCAGTAGAACTTATTATTGCATACCTGGTATGGGTGACAAAAGTTAAATAAACCTTTGCCTCTCAAAGGCCAAAACAGTGCTATATTCGTGAAATTAAAATATGTATAATACTAGCCCAACAGTAAGAAAGTAAAAATACAATAAATAAACTGGATGAACTTTCTTGAACCCTGAGTTTTGACTCTCAAAGGTCAAACAGTGCAACTTTCATGAAATTATAAATAATAATAATAATTGACCATAGCATCCTGTCTCTCTATTAGCCCCCCCCCCCCCCCCCCCGTGCACCAGCACCAACACACAGCACTTAGCCATTTAGCTTAGCTTATTTCTACAGCACTTTTAAATAGGCATGCCACCCGTTCTTTGAAATAAGGAATCGTTCCAAATTGGGAATTAAAAGTTGTGTTCCGTATTGAACCAATATGTAATATTTATAAATAGATACATTTCTAAGCATTTTAGGAGTTTCGGGGATGTCCCTTTTTTTGCCTCAAACTCTTTGTGTTCGTTCACATGTTTCGTCTTCAAATGTTTTATCAGGTTCGAGGTATTGAAACTGACCGATTTAACTCCACCTATCGAAACTTTCAGGCTGCAAATCTTGCATGCAGCCATTGATTGTACTTGACGGTATTTCTATACCGAACTACTGTATTTCCAGACTGCCGCCATTTCTCCTGGTTTGTTTTTCCTTCATATGAAAAAGCTGCCCCGGCATTGGTTAAGAGCGGCTATCGGCCTGCTCTCATTGGTCTGGAGCAGGCCAATAGCGATACCTGCTTGGCATGCAAAGTGATTACGTGTCATCACGCAACACAGAGACTGTGTGTAGTGAGTATCAGGAGGAAAAAAGGCTGCAGTCAAGTGTTATAATACTTGACCGCTAAATGATAACGGTGCACTCTTTGTTGGTACTCGCCGATAGCGATACCACCATTTTAGTGCGGTGACAAGTGTATTATTTTATTATTATTATTATTATTATTATTATTTAAATTACAGTGACAAGGAGAGTGACTAGAATTATAGATAGAAAAATAAATACATTTAAAAAAGAATTTTTAGAATTATATAATAAATTCGAACTAAACAGAAAACAGACTAATTGAACTGAACAGAAAAACCAAACCGCTCTATAAATCTAAATTGTAGTATGTAGGCTGTAAAGAACATTTTAATTGAGCCCAACGTGCCAATCAGCCTTAAAGTACATTCTCGTTTAAATACAGTATAGATATAATCAGACCAGGTGGAGCGTTTGCATGAGGAGTCAGCATGACAAACCAGGAGAGAGATGCAGCATCACGTATGTGCATAATTATGTGGAACAAAAAGTCCCTAATGGTGCAACATCAGGCCAAGTGGATGCTAGTGCAGTGCAGGCTCGACATGGCCCTGGAGCAGCCTCTTAGCTCCCTCCATTCTCACACACCACTGCCATCTGACCGCAGGCACACGGGATCAATACAGGGGCAAAAAAAGCTTTTAGGATGTGCTGAACGCTGGAAAAAACAAGCATGTTTTTTGACGCTGTCATTCTCGGCTCCTGTCGTGCTTCAGCCACCATGCGGCAAAGACTCGGGCTATTTTAGCGACAGAGTGCTCTGTGCATTGGGCCTTGTTAGGAGGGCAGTGGGCTCCTGTCAACATCTGTTCTCGTTCACCTGCAAACCACAATCGGGCACCACAATATTACCCCAAGGGCATAGGGGAGTTGAAAATCTGGCCGCGGAATACAAAGTGGGCCTTTTTAAGCCGACACGGTCACTGAGAGGAGCACTCACAGGCCAGAGGCTTCGGTCCAAGTTTGGTCACCTCCAATCAACTTCTTTCTCACCTGAATGATGACACTGCATGCCTCAGAAACCACAATTGTCCCATGAGATGGAGTCTTATCCCACCTTAGAAGTACTTAGTCGTGTCACATGGTGACAACATCCACTGTCACTCAAGCACAACATCTGCTCCTAAAAGCAGGTCATGGGGCACTTACTGTACTGCTGCAATGACAGGAGCGCTTACACTTATACGACCTTATCCTTGCACTGTATCGTTGTGTAAAGAGATCAATATTTTACGGAAAACAAACAAGTATTTAAATGGTATTATGAACATTTTTGTTTGAAATCAGTCATGGGCACGATGAACTACCTTTACAAAGGGGTTATGTTGCATTTCGTTCTAATTCAAATAAGCCTCGGCAACAGTATACCCACCACTGAATACTATTCTTGTTTGATCAAAACTGATGGTTTGGTTAAACCAGATATGTGATGTCCACATATATATACTATAGCCTATACATCACGTTGGGTCATATAGACCATTTGATATACTGTACAAGGGTTGCCTTCATGACCCCAAATTTGATTTCCACATTTGTGGATGTTGGGATTAAATTATTTTTGAGTTTTTCCTTACCGTATTGGCCCGAATATAGGACGGCCCTGATTATAAGACTCTTTTTGAAGACTCAAGTTTGAAAAAAGACTTTTGAACACCAAATTAATTTTTATACAGAAAATAATTACAGTACATCCGAAACAAATAATTCTAACAATATATTTTTGAGAAAAAAAGCAGTTTATTTTGCCTCATTCAAATATTAATATCAAAACATATAAATATGTAAACTAAAGGACAGAGGCGTAGCAACGGTCCCTGGCAACAAGCAACATGGGGCCCTTCGAGCGTGTGCAAGTAAGGGGGACATGCACATGTGTATGTGTAAAGGCTTTAGACATACCGTATTCTACTGATTTGATGGTAAGTTATATTGCTTTTACTTAGTAAGGATAACATTCTGGCACAGAAGTGAATTATTATCAGTTTGGCTGATCAGTGTGTATGTTGACTCTAAACACTGATTTTATGTTCTCGGTAACATCTTTATGTATGAAGAAACGCTAGCATACTGCAATGCTGTTAGCAAACGCCAACAAGCTAGTTACAACAAGTCAAGGCAGTTAATTGGTTTAGGACATAAAAATACTACTACTACTACTACTAGTCTGCAGTGCTTCTACTACACTAGGACATAAAACTACAGTAACATAGTACACTCACCGCTGTCTTGCTTCCTTTTCTCCTCTTCTGCTTTTTTGTTCTTTTTTCGCTTCCAGAAGGATAACTTCTCCTCATTTTGCCAATTAAAAAAAGACCAGAACGCCACCCACTCTCACCCTGAGTCACATCACTCGCGCAGTATAATGAACACAAAGGTGGGGGGGGTGAGTGTGCGCTGCGTGCACGTGCGGTCTTCTTGGCCATAAAAGTGGTGAAAACTAAGCACTTTACACCGACTCATATGGATGTACTTACATTCGTTCATGGACACACACATCAGGTGGCCGTCCTCTGCTCGAAATGCGCACCTTACGCCTATTCTTGCTCCCAGAATACACACCGCTTGTGATGTAGGATAATAACAGGACTGGTTGCTATGGGAACGTACGCATACCCTTGCTAAAAGGAGTATTAAAATTGCTAATAAAATCGTTTAGGATTATTTTAGATGCATATATTTTATTATTTTCTTATAGAGTATTCAACGAGGAATACGATGGATAGACCCATTAATAGACTTTCTTGGAAAAATCAGTTTCTTTAAGTAGTCACATGAATAATGAGGTGGCCTGTGAAAATCAACGTAAAACAACTCAGCAAGGACTATCCAGAGTACTTGGTGAGTCACTCTTTAAACAATCATGTGGTGTTTATAGCTGACTGGACTTTCTTAAACATGTATAAGCTACATGACATGGTTAATGCTGATTGGGATCGATAACAGAATCGTTAGATAATCTGCCAAATGATTCCATGGTATTGAAACACTCCCAACACTTGTAGCTGCGACAGTGCAGTAAAGCTGTGTGTGCTAAATCTGTTGGCCCTCTGGGGGCCCCTGCTGGCTGGGGGCCCTAGGCAATTGCCTGCGTATGCCTAATGGGACGCTACGCCTCTGCTAAAGTGCAATCACATTCGTAAATGAATGGCTTCTGGTTTTTGAAATGTAAATAAACCAATCTATTGTGATAAAACAACAAAATTGCAATAACTGCATTAACCATCAAAGTGAAGTCTAACTGTAACTGTAGTCTTGAAACAAATCTGAATAAGGAAAAACATTGCAATAAAATAATGCAAACTGGTTAGACTTGAGAGTAGCTGAGATCTATCATGACAGAACATCACTTCAATGATATCTGGCGCCTTCTGGCGTCGTGAATGGGGAGAGTAGCTGAGATCTGTCATGACTAGGCTGTCAAACGATTAAAATTTTTAATCGAGTTAATTACAGCTTAAAAATTAATTAATCGCAATTCAAACCATCTCTAAAATATGCCATATTTTTATGTAAATTATTGTTGGAATGGAAAGATAAGACACACGACGGATATATACATACAACATACTTTACATCAGTACTGTATTTGTTTATTGTAACAATAAATCCACATATGGCATAATTAACATTCTTTCTGTTAAAGTGATCCACGGATAGAAAGACTTGTAGTTCTTAAACGATAAATGTTATAGTTACAAGTTATAGTAATTTTATATTAAACCCCCTCTTCATGTTTTCGTTTTAATAAAATTTGTAAAATTTTCAATCAAAAGTAGAGTTAATATAATAATAAGAAGAATAAAAATAACAATAATAAAAATAGAGTGAAAAGTTTTACGTGTAATTTGCATAGCTATTTTGCTATGGAATGCCAGTTCATTTTGCATTGTTGTTTAACTGTGTGTCAGAATAGGGCCTCATTACTATATACTGAAGTGCTTTTCTTTTTGTGAACATTATTTTTTTTTTGAGAGATAAAATATTATTTTTGTTGTGCTTTCACTAAACGATACTTATGTTTGTTGTGAAGGAGTTGCCGAAGCTTATGCCAATAAACGGCGCGGTCCAAAGAACGCCTGTGTCCACTCGCCTTCACTGTATAACATATAATGGGAAAACCCATTGGCAGTGTATCAAATACTTGTTCTCCCCACTGTATCTGTACATATCTTACCCAAAATACAACAAGAGACACATAATTGCCACTAAAAGAAAGAAAACTTACCGAAATATGTGTGGAGCACAAATAGCAATTTGCATTGCATTGTGAATACAGCATAAACGTCTCACAACTACTAATTCTCCCACGTTTAGAAGAAATAACATGAGTATGGAACGGCGCTGCCCCCAAGCGGCCGGTTGCATTCTCTTCACTCTTAATGTCCATAAACGGCCTCATTGTAATCTGTTTGAGGCAATAGGCCAGCGGGTCATTCATTGCATGCGTTAATTGAGTCAAATATTTTAACGTGATTCATTAAAAAAATTAATTGACGCCCGTTAACGCGATAATATTGACAGCCCTAGTCATGACAGAACATCGCTTCAATGATATCTGGCGCCATCTAGCGTCGTGAGTGGGTATAATGTCTAGACCGCGAATATAAGACGACCCCCTCTTTTTAAGTCTTATTTCAATGCAAAAAACACAGTCTTATATTCGGGCCAATACGGCATTATTAAACATTATTGAATTTTTTAATATTGGTTGCAATAGATATTTTTCAAATAAAAAATAAATAGAAATAGAAATGAATCTAATGGCAATATAAAATAACTTATCATGTTCTCCTCTTTCACTTCTTTTTTTTTAATGCAAGTATCACAAAGCTCAACTAACATTCTCTGTGTCAAACAGCTGAACAGGACAGGTTAATAAAAAAAAAAAAAAAAAAAAAAAAACTTAACTAACAGCAAAAATAATTTGCACTGCAACTTTTATCCTGACAACATTCACTCCAAATATCATTTTATATAAAATATATATGGCGGAAAACACTCAGTTGACTTAAAAGTTCCACTATGAGACCCCCAATTTAGCCAAATTTCAAAATTGTGCAAATTGCATGTGTGATACATCATTGGAAAGCTTAAAATCTTAATTCTGTGGGGCAAGAAAAATTTTGAACAGGATGGCATATTAAAAAATGTTTTTAAAACCCCTAAACCAAGTGTCAAGACACAGCTGTGAATGGCCTAAGTGGAACTTTTAGGGGATTTTATGGGTGAAGCACAGTGATATAATGAGGGTCGCAATGCGGAAATCGCAGACATCAAGGAGTGGTCGAGATTTTCGTTTTCAAATATTTGCCCTTATCAAGGTTTAAATTTTTTTTTTTTTTTTTTTTAATTTGTCTGGATCGATTATTTATCATCTAAAATATCTACAAAAATGTGACAGTAACAAAAAAAAAAAAATACAATTCAGCGATAGTTATGAGTTCGTGTCTGTAAATCGGTTATCTTTTTCATTGTGACATAATTTGTTTCAAAGTTTAATACATGCGAGTGTATTTTATAAAGTTTTGATTTTTTTTTTTTTTATAAACTAAATATTAGACAACAATTAATGATTCTAAGCTAAAAAGTATAGACATTTTGAATAATTAATATAATTAATTACCTTCTTTTTATGGCTGGGTTGAAACAAAAGCGGCAGCGCGGTGTCTGTAAACACGGGTCTCCAGGGTAAAACAGGCAAATTAAAAATGGTTCAAGGGCTTCTTGCGCCATGAAACTGCTATGGCAGCATATAACCATATTTTCTATCAAACACAACAGTTCTTTTAGCTTAAATACAGCAGTTTATTTTAGAGAGGGGTGCAAGAACAGAAACTGCCTTTTCAGCCTTGTCTGTTTTATCCGCTATATCTCGTAGTCGTCAATATTTTTGGTTGTACTTCAGTAGGTGTTGCTGTTTTGGTTAGCAACGGAGATCAATTGGCTCAGCAGTTAACGCTGTATACAAATTCTACACAACTGAGTTCAATTGCGAGGTCTGTTATTTTATTTTCGAGCCTTAATGTGACGTCAAAATGTAAAAAAAAAAAAAAAAAAAAAAATCACAAAGGTATATTTGGGAAGTTTGATGATGGCAATTTTTCACAGGTTTGATTCAAAATATTATTCACTTATTTGCTGTCCTCTTTTTTTCTAAAATCGTTCAAATCCAAAGCTTTTGCACTTCTAAGAATTGTGTGCTCCACTACAATTAATGCTAGCCGATCCAGATTAAAGTCCTAGGAAATTAAAATTAAGTTTTCTCTTATTTCTGTCATATTCACCTTTCGATATCTACATGAAAAAATAAAGAATTGGCCTTATTGTTCCAATACCTTTCAAAGTAAGTATGAAGATAATCTGGAAATGATGTTCCTAATTAAATTGTTCTGTTACCTGATGACGTTTTTCCCCCGTCTGTAACTATTACAAAATGCTTGCCTTAAATTTATTGGACAACAATACAATTTTATTAAATCTAAATTCTTAGTCATCGTTGAAGTCCACCCAGTACATCAGCTCTCCGAACTACAGTCTGGTGTATGACTGCACTAAAAGGACCCAGCATGTCACCTCTCCTCTTGCGCACACAAGTGACAGCTTGATAACCGGGCCGTCTCACAAAAAAAGAGCAGAGAGCCTTTTTATGTATGCTGGACAGCCAATTATTCTCCCCCTCCGCCCCCACCTCACCTCCATCACTCATGTGTTATTAATTGTGCAGCGATTGTCTCCGTCTTGTTTTAGTGAGTGCAATGCCTCCTCTCCGGGGTGGCCCAGGGATTAATATTTTAGAATGAAAAATAAATGAGATTACCCATCAGAGTCTGCAGCAGCACGTCCCGGGGGACAGGGGCTTGCACTCAAGCAACTCGCGCTTCGCACTCAGCCAGCAGACAGTGAGCTCAAGACCAATCAAGCGAACGCAAGGCAAGGCCATTCAACCACGCACATCGGCCCCCAACAAAGAGCTCTCATGCGGCCCCGCTTTTGTCGAGGCCAGCCCAGTCTAAACAGGCCAGCTCTGTTACCTGCTGCACTACACGGCTAATGCAGCGCCAAGCAGAGCGTGAGCCTTTCAAGCACCTGTGGCCTGGGGCACAAGCCATCTCTGTCAATATTCCCTTGTAAACACTACAGATAGGTTCCATTTGGGCTAGTTTGTAGTGTTTACACTGAAATGGATCAGTACCCGCAAGGGTGTACAATCCAATTAAGTCAATTTCGAGCCCCTTTAATTAGAGTGCATGACAGTCAATGGCAACGTTTACATGGGCACATTTATTCGGTTTGAAAGCCTGATTGGATTAAAAATGCGTCATGTACTAACCCGATAAAGCAAATTCGGATCAAGATTTTATTCTGAAAAAGAGGGGTGGTTTATTTTGATCCATAATCTGTTTGGCGCGCATGAAAATTCCAAAATTTCAGAACAAACCGTCTTTACTGTGCATTTCTGTGACGTCAGTATTCGCGTTTCTGTTATTCCTGGAAGATGATCGGATTAAAAATGCGTCATGTACTAACCCGATAAAGCAAATTCGGATCAAGATTTAGTTCTGAAAAAGAGGGGTGGTTTATTTTGATTCATAATCTGTTTGGCGCGCATGAAAATTCCAAAATTTCAGAACAAACCGTCTTTACTGTGCATTTCTGTGACGTCAGTATTCATGTTTCTGTTATTCCTGGAAGATGATCGGATTAAAAATGCGTCATGTACTAACCCGATAAAGCAAATTCGGATCAAGATTTTATTCTGAAAAAGAGGGGTGGTTTATTTTGATCCATAATCTGTTTGGCGCGCATGAAAATTCCAAAATTTCAGAACAAACCGTCTTTACTGTGCATTTCTGTGACGTCAGTATTCGTGTTTCTGTTATTCCTGGAAGCTGCTAGAAGCAGAGCGAGCTGAAGACAAGGCTGGCAGAAGACTGAACTGGTCTATATATGAGACGAACATGTTGTTGGAGAAAATAAACTATTTTACAATTGTTGAAAGACCTGAAGGTAGAAAAACAGGCAAAAAAATTAAATAACATTAACAATAAAGTACAATTGGTTAGAACAATGTTTTGTTGACATGGGTGTCGCTACGGCTTTTATTTTACTACTATTTCCTATATGTTTGGGTAATATCGGATCAACATTTTTAATGTCAATGAAATCAGTGCATCCTATCATAATTTTAATCCGAACTATCCGGATTAAAGGAATTTTGTACTCATTAGACCCGTCCCAACTAGTCGATGTCATCGATGACGTAAATGCGTCGATGAACACAACATCCCGTCGACGGTTAATGAAGGGATAAAAAAATATATGCGTGGAAAGTTGAGAACCACAGTCGCTTGGTATGCAAGCAGGGAAAGCGGCACAAAGCCAAAAAAGTGCACCAGAGTGGCCAAAACATGGACTCTTTTCAACAAAACAAAACTGTTGTGTCCTATATCTTCAATGCCAAGCTTGGCTGCACATCAGCTGTGAATGAACACCGAAAGCGCCGTCACCCAGTTGTAATTTTGGAAGACGAGAGGAGACAACTAGCTGGCAGATCATAAGTCCATCTAACTGACAACATTTTTTTTTGAAGTTGCTAAGCCTGTCGCGATATGCAATAAGTCCATTTATCGCACGGTAAATAAAAATGAGGGTGGTAATTTTCATGGCTTTGTTTTATCGCCAAGTGCGTGCATGCGTGTACACGTGCGTGTTGATGGCATATGAGACTCCAGTTCTTTTCACAGATGTTTATTGGTCATCAACACGCTGTAGAATTAAACTTCAGACATACAAAATAAAGAAACGCATCTACTGTATATTAAACACTGTAAAAGTTAGCGTTGCTACATTGAGGCTAATGGGGAAAAAAGACAACCTATTTTAGCCTGCTATAAAACATTGGCAGTCTTCTCCGAAACGCAAACTTGTGGTTAAAAGTTGACACTTCAAACATGAAAATCGCTGATGAAACATTGCTGGTTAACAGCATTTGCAAACGAAAAAAATGGGGAAAAAAATTCCTGACACCACATGCCATGACGAAAAGTGCTTTTTTTGCGGAGTGTAAAGCTTACGGCCCCCCTCTGGAGCCAGGCCTGGAGGTGGGGCTCGAAGGCAAGCGTCTGGTGGCCGGGCCTGTCCCCATGGGGCCCGGCCGGGCTCAGCCCGAAAAGGCAACGTGGGTTCCCCTTCCCATGGGCTCACCACCTGTGGGAGGGGCCAAAGGGGTCGGGTGCGTAGGGAGTTGGGCGGCAGCCAAAGGCGGGGGCCTTGGCGGTCCGACCCCCAGCTGCTGAAGCTAACTCTTGGGACATGGAATGTCACCTCTCTGGCAGGGAAGGAGCCTGAGCTGGTGTGTGAGGCAGAGAAGTTCCGACTAGATATAGTCGGACTCTCCTCCACACACAGCTTGGGTTCTGGTACCAATCCTCTCGAGAGGGGTTGGACTCTCTTCCACTCTGGAGTTGCCCATGGTGAGAGGCGCCGGGCAGGTGTGGGCATACTTATTGCCCCCCGGCTTGGTGCCTGTACGTTGGGGTTTACCCCGGTAGACGAGAGGGTAGCCTCCCTCCGCCTTCGGGTGGGGGGACGGGTTCTAACTGTTGTTTGTGCTTATGCACCGAACAGCAGTTCAGAATACCCACCCTTTTTGGAGTCCTTGGAGGGTGTGCTAGAGAGCACCCCCTCTGGGGACTCCCTCGTTCTACTGGGGGACTTCAACGCTCACGTGGGCAATGACAGTGAGACCTGGAGGGGCGTGATTGGGAGGAACGGCCCCCCCGATCAGAACCCGAGTGGTGTTCTGTTATTGGACTTCTGTGCTCGTCACGGTTTGTCTATAACGAACACCATGTTCAAACATAGGGGTGTCCATATGTGCACTTGGCACCAGGACACCCTAGGCCGCAGTTCGATGATCGACTTCGTAATCGTGTCATCGGACTTGCGGCCGCATGTTTTGGACACTCGGGTGAAGAGAGGGGCGGAGCTGTCAACCGATCACCACCTGGTGGTGTGTTGGCTCCGATGGCGGGGGAAGATGCTGGCCAGACCTGGCAGGCCCAAACGTATTGTGAGGGTCTGCTGGGAACGTCTGGCAGAATCCCCTGTCAGAAAGAGTTTCAACACCCACCTCCGGCAGAACTTCTCCCTTGTCCCGGGGGAGGTGGGGGACATTGAGTCCGAGTGGGCCATGTTCCGCACCTCCATTGTTGAGGCGGCCGATCAGAGCTGTGGCCGTAAGGTGGTTGGTGCCTGTCGTGGCGGCAATCCCCGAACCCGCTGGTGGACACCAGCGGTAAGGGATGCCGTCAAGCTGAAGAAGGAGGCCTATCGGGCCTTTTTGGCCTGTGGGACTCCGGAGGCAGCTGACAGGTACCGGCTGGCCAAGCGGACTGCGGCCTCGGCGGTCGCCGAGGCAAAAACTCGGACATGGGAGGAGTTCGGTGAGGCCATGGAAAATGACTTCCGGATGGCTTCGAGGAAATTCTGGTCCACCATCCGGCGTCTGAGGAGAGGAAAGCAGTGCACTATTAACACTGTGTATAGTGAAGATGGTGTACTGCTGACCTCGACTCGGGACGTCGTGAGTCGGTGGAGAGAATACTTCGAAGCCCTCCTCAATTCCACCGACACGCCTTCCTTTGAGGAAGCAGAGTCTGGGGACTCTGAGGTGGGCTCTTCGATCTCTGGGGTTGAAGTCACTGAGGCGGTTGGTAAGCTCCTCGGTGGCAAGGCCCCGGGGGTGGATGAGATCCGCCCGGAGTTCCTAAAGGCTCTGGATGTTGTAGGGCTGTCATGGCTGACACGCCTCTACAACATCGCGTGGACATCGGGGACAGTGCCTCTGGATTGGCAGACCGGGGTGGTGGTCCCCCTTTTTAAAAAGGGGGACCGGAGGGTGTGTTCCAATTATAGAGGAATCACACTCCTCAGCCTCCCCGGTAAAGTCTATTCAGGGGTGCTGGAGAGGAGGGTCCGTCGGGAAGTCGAATCTCGGATTCAGGAGGAGCAGTGTGGTTTTCGTCCCGGCCGTGGAACAGTGGACCAGCTCTACACCCTCAGCAGGGTCCTCGAGGGTGCATGGGAGTTCGCCCAACCAGTCTACATGTGTTTTGTGGATTTGGAGAAGGCGTTCGACCGTGTGCCTAGGGGAATCCTGTGGAGGGTGCTCCGGGAGTACGGGGTACCGAGCCCCTTGGTAAGGGCTGTTCGGTCCCTGTACGACCGGTGTCAGAGTCTGGTCCGCATTGCCGGCAGTAAGTCGAATTCGTTCCCAGTGAGGGTTGGACTCCGCCAAGGCTGCCCTTTGTCACCGATTTTGTTCATAACTTTTATGGACAGAATTTCTAGGCGCAGCCGAAGCGTTGAGGGGGTCCGGTTTGGTGACCTCAGCATTGAATCTCTGCTTTTTGCAGATGATTTAGTGCTGTTGGCTTCATCAAGCCGTGACCTCCAACTCTCACTGGAGCGGTTCGCAGCTGAGTGTGAAGCGGTTGGGATGAAGATCAGCACCTCCAAATCCGAGACCATGGTCCTCAGTCGGAAAAGGGTGGAGTGCCCTCTCCGGGTCGGGGATGAGATCCTGCCCCAAGTGGAGGAGTTCAAGTATCTTGGGGTCTTGTTCACGAGTGACGGTAGGAGGGAGCGGGAGATCGACAGGCGAATCGGTGCGGCGTCTGCAGTAATGCGGACGCTGCACCGGTCCGTAGTGGTGAAAAAGGAGCTGAGCCGAAAGGCAAAGCTCTCGATTTACCAGTCGATCTACGTTCCTGCCCTCACCTATGGTCACGAGCTTTGGGTCGTGACCGAAAGAACAAGATCCCGGATACAAGCGGCCGAAATGAGTTTCCTCCGCAGGGTGTCCGGGCTCTCCCTTAGAGATAGGGTGAGAAGCTCGGTCATCCGGGAGGGACTCGGCGTCGAGCCGCTACTCCTCCGCGTAGAGAGGAGCCAGCTGAGGTGGCTCGGGCATCTGGTTCGGATGCCTCCCGGACGCCTCCCTGGAGAGGTGTTCCGGGCATGTCCCACCGGCGGGAGGCCCCGGGGACGACCCAGGACACGCTGGAGAGACTATGTCTCTCGGCTGGCCTGGGAACGCCTTGGGATCCTGCCGGAGGAGCTGGTTGAAGTGGCTGGGGAGAGGGAAGTCTGGGCTTCCCTGTTAAAGCTGCTGCCCCCGCGACCCGACCCCGGAACAAGCGGAAGATAATGGATGGATGGATGGATGTAAAGCTTACGATTAGCGGTTTAGCAAACGTACTTCCAGTGAACATTTCAAAAATAAAACAGGCATGAAAATGGGTCAGGGTTTAAAAAGGTGAGAAGGGTGTGGAGGAAATATGTTACAGTACACTGTACACCCCAACAAAATATTGACCTCTGTCGACCCACACTGTGTTTCAGCAGGGCCGTGCAGAGACCGGTGGAGGGGCGGGTGCTCGTAGATCAAAAGGGGCACATGAACAAGTATTTAATACACCTTAAAACAACATAACTTCAATTTTAATCAGCTTTAGATAATAAATGGCTGCGACTGTGACATACTTTAATTGGGAGGGGGCAACAGTGAATAGAAATCAAAACAGTCATCAACACTTTCTGGCTGTGACTCAGTCAGCCTGCCTCTTTCCTTCCTTCAACATCTGCATCAAAACTTCCTTCCTTAACTTGTTCATCTGAGAACAAACCACATCAGATGGTCACTGAGCCACCAACAGCACAGTTTTCTCAAAACTATTATTTCATTATTATCCATACTTAACAACTCTAGCACCTAATGATTAATAAAGCAATGACATAAGATCTTATAGAAAAATAACATTGTAATTGTGTTTATAATTGTATTTAATACCCGACTATCCTTGCAAACTTGTTCTTACCAGGTCTGCTATTCACCCAGCTGATGAGGTATCCACTGCCTTTAGCAGCCTCATCCAACTCCTTTTTTTATCCCTCAATCTGCTTTACCTACGAGGCATGTCTATGTAATGAAATATAAATATTAAAAAAAAAACAACACAAAAAACAGACTCCTCGGTGGCTTTTAGTTTTAAAGCTTTCTTAATTTCTTTCTCTCTCAATAACGATGGAGGTAGATTTGTGTTTTTATTATTCAATCAAAAAACAAAGTTACTTCTATCAAAAACAAAGTTGCTTCAATCAAAATACAGTATATACTTTTAATCCCGAAAAAGTCCCTTCAATAAAAAAAAAAAAAAAAAGTTTTTACCACCTAAAAAATATAACCAGAATTAAGGGGCTTCTGACTCAACAAGACATGGAAAAACTTATGCATGCATTCATTTTCAGCAGATTGGACTACTGCAATAGTATATTTACAGGTCTTGATAAAAAATCAGTCAGGAAGCTGCAGCTAGTACAGAATGCTGCAGCCAGAGTCCTCACAAATACAAGGAAGCTGGACAACATTACACCGGTTTTGAAATCGCTACACTGGCTTCCAGTGAGTCAAAGGATAGACTATAAAATACTACTGCTCGTCTACAAAACACTTAATGGCCTTGGACCAAAATACATGCTTGACTTGTTAGATTCCTATGAGACATCTAGACCCCTAAGGTCGTCTGGAACGGGTCTTCTGCATGTTCCAAGAACAAGAACCAAGCAGGGTGAGGCAGCATTTAGTTATTATGCTCCTCACCTCTGGAACAAGTTACCCGAACGTCTGAAGTATGCTCAAACTGTTAGCTCCTTTAAATCAGGGCTAAAAACGCTTTTGTTTAGCACTGCATATCCATAACTGTCTATATATTTCAATCTACCTGCCTTCTATTCCTCTTGTGCTTATCTCCATTGCTGATTTCAATGATTACTATTAGTAGTAGTTTTTGCTTTATTTTTATTTTTGTTTTATTTTTATTTATTTATTTTTATTCTGTGATTAAATGCGATCTTTTGTCTTGGTTTTTACGTTGTGTTGATTTAAATGTGATTTTTATGGTCTTCATGTGATGTAAAGCACTTTGAATTGCCTTGTGTTGAATTGTGCTATATAAATAAATTTGCCTTGCCTTGCCTTGCCTTTTTGATTGCAAAAATAAATTTGAGACAAAAAAAGCATTTGAAAACTTTTTCTTGATTGAAACAAATTTTTCCATTGAAGTAATGTTGTTTTGCATTTGGGCCACATTTTGGCTAGGACATTTGTGTCTTTATTATTCAATCAAATAAGCTGCTTCAAACAAAAAAATATACATTAAAAAATGTTTAAAACATCATAATTCTTACATTTTGAAAAGCTTGAAAACCATTTATAAATGATACTTTGGTGAAAAAAGTGAAAAAACATGTCTTATATATATATGTATCTTTTTTCCAATGTAAAATCTGAATAAATACATTGAACACGCACAAAAAAATGGGGGGGGGGGGGGGGTACTTCGCGGTTTTCGCTTATTGCGGCGGGTTCTGGTCCCCATTAACCGTGAAAAACGAGGGATCCCTGTATTTCTGCAAAAGCTTTAAGAAGCGAGAGTCATTCCCACCACTCGTCGGGCCGGTGTTGTGCCGACACCGGCCGTCAGCTCAAATCCAAGCCGAAAATAACGCGTCTCCGGCGGACGACGGGAGCGATGTGAGGCGCTCCCTCCATCCGAGAGCATGACGCTTAATTTGACTCAACAGTGTGTTTCTTCATTTATATTACCGCTAAATACACAAGCTTGACGCCAATTTAACGGGAGCCATTTTTCACGGGAGATTTGGCAAGCTCTGGCCGTGTTCAACGCAAGCAGCAACGAATGGGAGTAACTTTATTATAACGCAAAATATGAAAACGATTGAAACCCTTACTCACCAAATTCAATCTGCTGGCAAATACAGGCAAGTGTGTATGCTGCGCTCTGGTCTGCCCCGGTGTGGATAAGGCCTGCTTTTTGTTTTCGCAGCTTTGCAATGCAACCAAAGGCTCTCCAACTCCAAGCACTCCATGTAGCCTACACGTAAGGAGTGCGCGCGATTGGAATAATGGAATGCCGTTTGGGCCAATGATTGGTTCTCGTGAGCGAAGCATCTAGAAAGATTTGCTGAATGTCCAAGTGTCGCTTTTTTAAAGGACCGATTTCTGAAGTGCTCAGTTTACGTACTAACTTAACCACATGATGATAATAATAATAATAATTAAATAAAACCTCCCGCCCCCCCAAAAAAAAGAATTTCTCCTCGGATCTACGCAATTCACGTAGGTCGCCCTTTTTGACTTCAAAACGGCGAATTTCGCCGAAAGGTGAGAGATTTTCATGCCTGATAAAAGCACGTCATGTTCGTCATATAAAATACGATTTCTAGGTTTAATCCCACATACTTCAGACTTCAGATTCTGCACTAAGAAAAGCTTTAAAATGACACCCTTTATGAAAAATCTGATTGGCAATAAATAATTATTATAATACTATTATATATAATAATATACTTTAATATTGATGCAATATACTTTTTTTTTAAGAATTGTTTTGAATCATGTTGGAAAGGCAAAGTCAGTGTTCTGAATCTAGATAATGCTATCCGCATTTGACCTCATTGTTTATTTATGATTGATTACTTTCATTTATGTGTTTATTTGTAATTTAATAAAGAATTTAAGTGTTCCAAAATGTTTTTTGTGAATTAATAAGCGTCAACAAAAATTTCATTGCCAAATTAGTATAAAAAAAAAATTTTTTTAATTAAAAATTATTAGATTAGTCGACTACTCGTAGAAATAGTCGGATGACTAATACGGACAAAAATAGTCGTTTAGGACAGCCTTAGTCCTTGTAAACACAGTCTATTTCAACAACTACCAATGGCAATTATCTAGCACTGAAAAATATGTTATACTGTTCTTCTTCAGATGTGCAATTTTTGGGTGGTTTCATGAATGAAGTATAAAAAGTAGCGTTGCTCCGATACCGATAAGGCACTAAAATGACTTCAATGGTAACGCGTAGTACTAAGATATAACACGCCGATGCTGTGCGATATTTATTTTCAAGATTTTCAACCACTGGTCGGCCTACCCAAGATGGCAGCAAGATATGCTCGCCACCATAAAAAAGGAGCTTTTGTCGCCCTTCCCAAGACGATGATTGATGTCTTATTGTGTGGCATCGTTCTGCCGTGAATTTAATTTAGTTTATCACTAGTTGACGTCCAAGCCATTTGCAGTGGGAGGGTCCCTACCATATCTATATAAGAAAATATTGTATAATTTTTCAAAAACATGGTATCGGTACAGTATCAGACTTGGCCAATTTCACACTGCTGGGTGTCAGAATCAGTAATGGGAGCCAAAAATTTGCTTTGTGCAACGTTTATAAAAAAAAAATGCAAACTATGATGCTGTGTAAAGATTCAGAATACATTGTTTAACTGTTGGTTTCTTTTTGTCTCATTACATCACACTCATTTTTCCCAGATTCAGTTGTACGTGATGATATGAACAACTACATCAGCCAGTACTACAGTGAAGCAACCAACGGTGAGTCACTTAACACTGAAGCATGCTTTCAGTTAAATGTACAGTGGGGCAAATAAGTATTACGTCAATCACCAATTGTGCAAGTTCTCCTACATGAAAAGATTAGAGAGGCCTGTAATTGTCAACATGGGTAAGCCTCAACCATGAGAGACAGAATGTGGAGAAAAAAAAACTGAAAATCACATTGTTTGATTTTTAAAGAATTTATTTCCAAATTAGAGCGGAAGATAAGTATTTGGTCACCTACAAACAAGCAAGATTTCTGGCTGTCAAAGAGGTCAAACTTCTTCTAACGAGGTCTACCGAGGCTCCACTCGTTACCTGTATTAATGGCACCTGTTTTAACTCATCATCGGTATAAAAGACACCTGTCCACAATTTCAGTCAGTCACACTCCAAACTCCACTATGGCCAAGACCAAAGAGCTGTCGAAGGACACCAGAGACAAAATTGTAGACCTGTACCAGGCTGGGAAGACTGAATCTGCAATAGGTAAAACGCTTGGTGTGAAGAAATCAACTGTGAGAGCAATAATTAGAAAATGGAAGACATACAAGACCACTGATAATCTCCCTCGATCTGGGGCTCCATGCAAGATCTCACCCCGTGGCGTCAAAATGATAACAAGAATGGTGAGCAAAAATCCCAGAACCACACGGGGGGGCCTCGTGAATGACCTACAGACAGCTGGGACCACAGTAACAAAGGCTACTATCAGTAACACAATGCGCTGCCAGGGACTCAAATCCTGCACTGCCAGTCGTGTCCCCCTGCTGAAGCCAGTACACGTCCAGGCCCGTCTGCGGTTTGCTAGAGAGCATTTGGATGATCCAGAAAAGGACTGGGAGAATGTGTTATGTTCAGATGAAACCAAAATAGAGCTTTTTGGTAGAAACACAGGTACTCATGTTTGGAGGAGAAAGAATACTGAATTGCATCCGAAGAACACCATACCTACTGTGAAGCATGGGGGTGGAAACATCATGCTTTGGGGCTGTTATTCTGCAAAGGGACCAGGACGATTGATCTGTGTATAGGAAAAAGTGAATGGGCCATGTATCGAGAGATTTGAGTGAAAATCTCCTTCCATCAGCAAAGGCATTGAAGATGAGACGTGGCTGGGTCTTTCAGCATGACAATGATCCCAAGCACACAGCCAGGGCAACAAAGGAGTGGCTTCGTAAGAAGCATTTCAAGGTCCTGGAGTGGCCTAGCCAGTCTCCAGATCTCAACCTCATAGAAAATCTGTGGAGGGAGTTGAAAGTCCGTGTTGCCCAAAGACAGCCCCAAAACATCACTGCTCTAGAGGAGATCTGCATGGAGGAATATGCCAAAATACCAGTAACAGTGTATGAAAAGCTTGTGAAGAGTTACAGAAAACCTTTGGCCTCCATTATTGCCAACAAAGGGTACATAACAAAGTATTTAGAGGAACGTTTTTGTATTGACAAAATACTTATTTTCCACCATGATTTGCAAATAAATTCTTTAAAAATTAAACAATGTGATTTTCTGTTTTTTTTTTTTTCCACATTCTGTCTCTCATGGTTGAGGTTTACCCATGTTGACAATTACAGGCCTGTCTAATATTTCCAAGTGGGAGAACTTGCACAATAAGTGGTTGACTAAATACTTATTTGCCCCACAGTATTTTATACCAGTTAGACCGGAGCTACTCTGGATAAGAATCAGAGAAAAATAGCTAAGAATAATCAGAAATTGGCGTTTTATTAGAACAAATGTAGTTCAAATCTTTCAAAAATTTAAATTTGGTAAACTTGCTCCTCACAATGATTAAATCTAGGTAACATTCATGACTGTCTTTGCGCCCTCCTCCAAAAAATGGAGATGTCACAGTTGTGTTCTCTTCGCTGTTTCCTTGGCAACTATGGACAGATTCCTGTGCCCTACACAGCAGAGAAAGGGCAGCTAACTATGACAGGAACAAATAACAAAAAGTGATTGTTGTTCTGCCTTTTTTTGTTTTAAGATGGCAGATCTTGTGGCTTAGGGACTCGTGTCGTTACCACAGCTGCCATAGACATCCACCTCCCAACCAATCACATCCAATCCAACCCCCCTCACGACCTGAAGCTGAACTACAGCTCCCACCGGTGCTGCACGCCTTCCTTCTCTGGCCAGGAGCAGAGCACGGTGGTCCAGGAGCTCCTCTCGTCTCTCTCCGAGGACTCCTGCCTTGCTCAGAAGGGCCTGACGGTGGACCCGGTCAACCTTAAGCTCCCCAGTCCCACTGGCTCCGAGAAGGCAAGCCCGGAACAGGACAACAGAATAAGGGTGTTCAATCGCAGGAACCACCAGGAGAGGCAGGGACGAGGTTGCGTCCTGCTGCAAACCAAGCCGCTCATTCACCTGCAGGGCGGCGCCACAGAGCCCTCACTGGAGGAGAAGTACCTACTATTGGGTCCGGCAGACACACCTCTCGGCCACATGTCGGACACATAACACATTTACATTGGCACTATATGGGAAATAAACACGACTGAACTGCTTTGCAGTGTGCGTGCTTGGCCTAAAGTGCGGTGGTGAGTTTGCATTTTCTCCTCACAATAGTCCATTTTTGATGCATTTGGTTGCTGCGTACAGTGATTCTAGAGTTGACATGTCTTTACAGAAGACTTTACATTCCATGGTCCTCCATGATGGCTTTGATGAGAAATAGCCACATATACAGAACGTAGCACAATAAATCCAAATAAGCCCCACCCAGGTAGAATTCAGGGATGGGCGGAAAAGTATGTCTTGATGCAATTGAGGAAAATGGAGTGCAACCACTTGTCTTAGTTGGTGTCAGAAGAAGCACAATAACTCATGGCCAACTCCCACTAGCCCGTTGGAAAGGTTTCTGGTTTCAGAACAGGTATCCCCTATTTTAAGGTCTACCCTATCAAATTGCTTTATAGCACCAACAGAACCCATGTGCCTGTTTGTTTAAAATATTTTGAAAATGTATTTCTATGGCCTCAAAATTGCTTAAAAAAAAAAAAAAACTATGACATGACTCAGACAAAAATTAAATTTCTGCCACTAAACATCACCATTGTAGCAGGAACCAACCGGTCCCCATTGATTAAAAGAACGACTTTATATATTCTTTTGTATAAATGACTGGTACACAAAGTAATGGTTTCTATGTTTTAGAGCAGGAGTGTCCAAACTAGAGCATAGATCTTGAGCCCGAGCCCGAACCGAGTTTTGGGCCGGGTCGACTTCTCTCTGGCTAACTTTTTAAAATAAATTAGGGCTGTCAAACGATTAAAATTTTTAATCGAGTTAATCACAGCTTAAAAATTAATTAATCGTAATTAATCGCAATTCAAACCATCTCTAAAATATGCCCTATTTTTCTGTAAATTTTTGTTGGAATGGAAAGATAAGACAAGACGGATATATGCATTCAACATACTGTACATACAGTAAGTACTAGGGATGGGAATTGATAGGATATTTAAGATTCCGATTCCATTATCGATATTGCTTAACGATTCGATTCTTTATCGATTCTCTTATCGATTCTAATTTTGGGAAAAAGAAGAACAAACGTTTTGATTGGCATCGAGTTTGTTTAATCAGAACTCACAACCTTACAAACTCACAACGAAATCAAAAGAGGCCCAAAGCCTCAATGTTAACTGTGGCAATAAGTGGCAAATACACAAGAATGTGTAACATTTTACTGAAACATTTATCTAATAGAAATAAAAAATATTGGTATATATTGGCAGATAGGTTGTTGTTCTGCCTTTGGCAATATGTGTTAAAGCAGGGGTCCCCAAACTTTTTCCTGTGAGGGCCACATAACTTTTCCCTTCTCTGATGAGGGGCCGGGGTCAGTTTGTAACAGAAAAAGTGTGACGATTGCAGAAGTGCATAAATGTAAAAAATTATTGTTTTTCAGAAAGCCACAATCAAATAACCCTTTCTGGATTCTTCACGGAATGAAAGTAAATAAAATAAAAATAATAATATAATAATAATAATTAATAATAAAAACACTATTAATTAAATAGATAATAACCAAATAACCCTCTCTGAATTCTTCAAGGAAAAAGGCCAGGAAATAAATAACACGATTGAGAAAAAAAAAAAAATTCAAAATGGCCGGACCAAATGTGGAGGTGGGCCGTATTTGGGCCGCGGGCCGCAGTTTGGGCACCCGAAGAAATGCCGCATCCAAGCGAGTGAGCGAGCGAAGTGAGAGAGGGAAACACTTCTACGAGCCTACGTTCTTTGTTAATGTTAATATCTACAGAGGCAACGCCTGTATGTATCATCTTTTGTGTTGTTGTTGTGTTTCCACTCGCGATCGGACATTTAAATCCAGTTGTGTAGTGGTTTGAACGATGTGCTAATGCTAGCGAACGAATGCTAACCATACTGTTATTAGCAGCTAATCATCGCTGATTTACGTTGATGCAAACCTGTTTGTTATTGAGGGACGAAATTGATTTGTTTCATTTCTATTCTTAGTTTCACTCTTCAAGTGATGGTTGAATAAAGTCAGCAAATTATACCAACGTCTTCTGCATCGTCATTTGGGAGTTTAGCTAGCTGTATAGCCAGAACTGAGCCTTAGCCCCTCACTGCGAGGACAGCGCAGTCGTATTCCCTCCCGATGCAGTTATCTCCAGCTTGCAATGACTACAAGTGTGCTTTGTTGTAATTTTTCCTCGTGAAGTGAAGACACACTTTCGAGCGTTTGAACCTACGTGCTGTCATTGTTATGTTTATGGCTGCAATGCTCGTGCTTACCCGTCGTAACCTTTCATTTTCACACTCTTTCCTGGTGAAGTGTAGTCAAACTTTGGAGCGAGTGGTTCTTGGCGCCATGCTAGTTTGATGCGTCTGGACAACAAGACACGTCACGACGCAATACGCGTCTTTAGGAATCGTTAAAGGGATCGTTAAGGCTTTTTCATTGTGATGTCGAGGCCTCGAAACACTCGGAACCGGTTCCGAATTGGAATCGGATTTCGATTCCCATCCCTAGTAAGTACTGTATTTGTTTATTATAACAATAAATCCACAACACGGCATTAACATTAACAATCTTTCTGTGAAAGGGATCGACGCATAGAAAGACTTGTAATTCTTAAAAGATAAATGTGAGTACAAGTTACAGTCATTTTATATTAAAAGTAAAACCCCTCTGTATGTTTTCGTTTTAATAAAATTTGTAAAATTTTGGGCAACATGAATGTCAGTGGTGGCTGCAAATGGCATATCTTCTCTGCATTATGTTCAATACAGGGTGTTAAGAAAAAGTTTATCTCCTGTCATTCTTCCCCACGTCGCTCACCACAATAGTTATAATTGTTGTAGAAGAGATGCCAAAGCATATGCCAACAAGTAGCGCGGCCCCAATGAGTGCCTCGTCTTGAAGGCATACAAACCTCGTTCGTGTGTCCTTTCCTCCTCCTCTGTCTGTCTGTGGCTGCGCAGACGCTACGGAGCATGTGCTCCGCGTGCAGTACCTCGTACCAAGCCCCTCGCCCCTCCCCTTTCTCTTCGTGTCCCCTCTCTGAGTGAGCACAGCAGCTGAGCCACTGCCAAACCTCGCTTCAGACACGTGAAAAAGAGAGAGCGACATAGAGAATGGGAGAGAGCGCGAGAGAGAGGGAAAATGACAGAGCCGGCTCTCCAGAAATGGTGCCGGCACTCATCGTTCACTTCAAAGAGCCGGCTCTTTGTACCGGTGTTCACTCCACTCACTTGTCTCTGCCTCTTAGCTCTCAATATACATAAAACGGCGCCATTTTAGTCTGTTTGCGGCAATGTATGAGTTGATCGTCCCGTGCATGCGTGAATTGCGTTAAATATTTTAACGTGATTAATTAAAAAATTTAATTACTGCCCGTTAACGCGATAATTTTGACAGCCCTAAAATAAATATATATTCATATATTTATACTAAAAGGATGTATGGATGTTAAACTAAGGAATATAAAATAAAATAAAACAGATAAAGATAAGACAGAGAAGGCGCTGTGCATTCCTGCGCACTTGAACGCCGTGGCTCCACCCTCTTTTTAATCTTCCACTCCTGAGCTGGCGTCCTCTGCAAGTCCGCATCCTGGTATTTCCGTTTCGTTGTGAAGCAGCAAGAAGTGAAAAACAACCTAACGACGGGGGAATTGAAAAGGCACAGGTATGAGTGGGATATGGAAAGACTTCAAATTTATTGTTGACGATGCTATACGAAAACCTGTGTCGGCTTCGCTGAATGAAAACGAATCCGGTGCTTTGCTCTCATACGATAAATATATTTAACAAAATTTTCCAGCGTTATTTCGTTGTGTAAATGCATTCATAATGATCATAAAAATATGTAGACTATTTAAACATTGAGGAAACTTTTTTTCTGCCAACTCGAAGAGATTAAAATCAATGTCAAATCCACTATCCGCCTGATGGAACAGACACACAAATATAAAAGATATATATGTTTATTGATCATCTTACAGTCTTGTTTAACTGGGAGAATTTGTTACAAAATAGAGGCTTTAATTTGTTATCATTATGCACAGGCATCGTCACAAATGTGATCACACAAAACGCAACCACGCATCGCATCCCTGCATTTCCTCCTTCTCCTTTGTCCTCACAAATAAAACATAAAATTTGGGGGTTTCTTTCGGGCTCTGGCCTACAAATAAAACATAAAATTGTGTTTTTTTGTTTTTCGGGCTCGCGCCTACAAATAACACATAAAATTTCTGTTTTTTTTTTTCGGGCTCGGGCCTGCAAATCAAGTTAATTGATCAGGCTCGGGCCGTGTTGGACTTAAATACCCGCAGGCCGGGTCGGGCTGGATTTTTTAGGGCTGATCTAACCTCTAGCCCAAACTTTGACCCGCGAGACAACAGCTACTCGCTGCCCAGTTTTATTGGCCCGCAGCAAATTAAAAAAAACATTTTTGAATATGGCCCACACTTCAAGCCCAAATTCAGCCTACATTTTGTTGCACATCTCAGCTTTAAAGGGTGCTACGGATAGAAAGACATGTTGTTCTGAAAAGATAAATGTTAGTACGAGTTATAATAATTTGAATCTTTTTTCGTTTTAATAAAATTTGTAAAATTTTTATTAACTTGTAGGTCGCCATTGTTGTTGACGTCGCAGGGCGGTGACGTCACATGGCCACGCTGCCGGACTTCCACCGTGTCACTCTTCAACTACATTAACATGTCGTCGGTTCTGCCCTTCCAATTTGAACCCTAGTGGAACATTAATGTGAAAGACAGCAAAAGCAAAATGACCAGGAAAGACAGGATGAGTCGAGTAGCGTTCATTTATCAAGTTTGCTAGTGACAGCACTCCCCTGCTCTAGTAACGAGGCCAGGAGAGTGTATGATGTCAAAAACTGTTTGGGGATAGTTAGCATCCAGAGCTGCCGTGTGCTTTAGATATGATTCGGGTATACAGTCAAAAACATCAGTTTGATTATTTTTGCTGATAGCCCAGGGCCGTGCATCACAAAAACGTTCTCTACCGAGACCTGTAATGGCGTCTTACCTTATTTTGTCAAGTAAAAGCAGATGTCCAGATTGTTCATCATCCTGCCGGTTGCTTCCCATTGAATAAGCGACACGGAAAACGAATAAATGAATTAATGCCCATCAGATTATAATGACGCCTTATTTTGCACATTGAGATCTAAGAGGCAGAGAAAGGCGAGTGGAGGCATTCAGATTCTTCGCTCGGACTGCACCGTTTATTGGCATAAGCTTCGGCAACTCCTTCACAACAAACATAAGTATCATATAGTGAAAATACAACAAAATAATATTCATATCTCACAAAAAATAATGTTCACAAAAAGAAAAGCACTTCAATCTGTATTAATGAGGCCCTATTCCCACACAGTTAAACAACAATGGAAAGAGAACTGGCATTTACAGATTCACAATCAAAATAGATATGCAAAATACAAATAAAACTTACTCAGACTTTGGTCAAACTTTAAACATTTTAGCAACTCGTTTAGCTCAACAAATACACTGGATGGCAATATTTAGTAACAATATACGAACTATTATGCTGGGAGCCATTATCAGTGGTCTCGTACGTTGTGAAGACAACATTTAAATATGTCTCCAAACTAGTCCACATAGGGCCGCAGTGGGTGCAGGATTTCACTTCAACAAACAACACCACACCTTTTCACCAATCTGGTGTTTTGTAAGTGTAATCAGCTGATTTCAGTCAGGTGCTTCTTGTTTTAGTACAAACCACATTGGTTAAAAGTTCTGTGCTTGATCGGTATGAACAAAAACCAGGACCCACAGTGGCCCTCGAGGACTGGTTTGGAGACCTCTGATTTAAATGAACGTAAGAGACAATGGAGCCGCAGTAAACGGGAAACTACGGCTACTCAGTCGAGGGACAAAATGCTCTCATTCGCTTGATCGCTAATTAATTTAAAACTCGCCATTGACACCTTGTGGTGTATTTAAATCACTACCTTACATTGTTAAAGAGTGACACTGTGAAGTACGGCAGCGTGGCCATGTGACGTCACCGTCAACAATGGCGAGTGTTGGAGGCAGTCTTTCAGGTCCTCCGCGCGTTCGTTTTCAATTCAGGTGAGACGGCTAGACTGGATTGCATATTAAAAGACTGGAAGCAAGAGGTCAATACTGCGCAGTTTTAATTTCAGAAATTTCTGGGTGCATTCAATGACAGAACAAAGCTGTGTAGAGAAATGCACACCGAACAGAGAGTTCGGCGTTGCTTATATTGTACTTAGAAGGAGGTGTGTCTGTTTGGTGACAAACTCATCTTACAAAATAGGTCATGACCCTTGCTCGTTGGCAGTTAAAAGTCCATGATTATTGTTGGCAGTTAAATCAATGAAGGGAAACTAGAATATCAGTATTTGGTTTTACATTAATTTTGAAAGAAATAATGCTGTGCAATTAAATTGCGATATCCTGGATGTCATTTTGCGGTTTTATTTTTGTTCTGCAAAGTTTCGGTAAGGCTGGCATTGAGTGATCATGTTTCACTGCCGTTGACGGTGATAGACATCTAATCCATTTTAACTGGCACGGCTGCCATTGCCAGAGTTAAATTGGACTGGACCTCTATCACTGTCAATCGTAGTCAATGAATAAATAAAAAAATAAAAAGCCAAAGGTTTCTACCCGATTCAGATCTTCTGTTCAACAAATGAACGTGTTGGCCATTGCATCCTTTGATTTATCTGAAAGTGGCCCTCGGAGAAAAAAAGTTTGGACACCCCTGTTTTAGAGGATTTGTGAACAGGTATTCCGTCACCCAGTAGTTACAAACAACCCATGACAGAGGTGATAAATCATCATGACACATATGACGTTAAAATGCTAAGCGTGATTTATTTGTATTGCCAAACAATATGAATGAATGCAAAGAATAGTCATTGTGGTAATTATATGTAAAGGCCCGGGTGATTCATAATGCTGGACTTGAGGTGTTAAGTGGGCCAGAAGACGTTTCAAATAATCCAGAGTAATTAAATCCTAAAGATGACATCCACACCGCCCTCTTCTCTGACAGCATTAATTTGGTACTCCTAGAATATTGAGAATAATTTTCCAGTCCAATAAACTGGTCTATCGAACTGATCATTGATTTTACCCTATTGTCCAACATGCATCCCTAGTGGACTTGAATGTGTTATCGAACACGTTCTTGATCAGGAATCATCACTTTGAACTGCTTTTGATGGCACTGAACTTTCTACTCATGAAACCAGCAAAGGGCCGATTTGGCCTTCAATGAATTACAGTAATCCAAACAAACATGCATTTCCTCAAAGTTGGATTTCCCAACAAGTGAAATGAGGGGATTGTTATTACTCAAAAGCATTTTTTTGTTTTGTATGTTTTCTATGATCTTTTTTTTTTTCACCATTATTCCCAAAAAGTCACAGTTTTTGTTTTGTTTTTTTGTTGTAATTATTATTATTATTAATTTTTTTTTAATCAATTATGTTTACAACTTGTTTAGTTGGACATGACAAAAGTCATGCCTTAAGTACACTGTTTGTTGTTATAACAATAATTGGGATGTGTTGATTGGAATCAAATGTCACATTTTTAAACATGGCTGATTCTTAATAAAAATGGAAGTGTTTTGAGTGTGGTCCTTTTAAATAGCAGGCAAATTCTTTTGCACTTTAATGTTTACAGGCTCTTTTGTAAACTTGATATACTTGGGGAAGACTGTGGGGTGCGTGTCGGGGGTCATTTCCAATGCAGCTGTTGTCATTTGTTGGAAAATAGAAAAAATAAAATGTTAGTATTTCCTTAACTGCTCTCTGTTTAGTTCCTATCAAAGATGTATGCATCGTTAATCATATATTAAAGAAGCAGGAGTATATGATTTCACCCTGAATAGTTTAAGAATGATTAGAACTATCACGTTTCACAAAGTCTGAGTTTCTCTGGCAACCTCTGAACAATTTTTATTGGTCTTTGCCTACCGCTGACAAGTATAGGTCAGAATTTCCATGCCATGGACAGCGCTCGAGGTCCAATCCATTGCAACTAGTAGCCAGTTACGATGGATTGGATGTTGAGCGGTGTTAAAAACAGCTGATGACTTAATACTATTGAGATTCAAGCCAGGTTTAGGGATTCAAGTACAGTAGGTTGGGTTCAAGTATCACTGTAAAATACAATTACAGATTACAATTATAGAATTTACTCAATAAAATTGAGGTAACAATTTGCACTCAGTTTGATAGTGTAAAGTTTAGCCAATTTTACTTATTAAATATTACCTGTGCGTCAACAATGAAAAAATCAAATAATTTGGGTAAGGTTTACTTAACCTTTTGAAAGAGATTATATCACTCAATAATGAAGGGAATAGTATATTTTCTCGTATTTACCGTTCGAGTGTTTGTATTACTCTAACACAGTTAATATAATCAATCAGGGAATCTCATATTTACTGTTGGACTGTTTGTATTACTCTAAAACACCCAATATAAAATAGATAACATGTATATCATAGCTTAAGGAAAACAAGAAGAATATATTTGACAAAGGGCATAAGAGATACATGACGCCTTCTGACCACGGAAGCCCAACATGTGCGTCATGCATCTGACTGAGCAAGATGGACGCTGACAACCAGGTAATAGGCAAGACATCTACAAGCCCACGTCTGCGAGGCAAAATCCCACAATTTGCTCTTCAGCACAGTCCAGAACAAATGGCGGGCCAACACAGGGAACACAAGAGAACGCCAGATATGCAACTGATAACATGACTGATAAGACTCCAAGCAAACCTTTGACGCTGAGGCAGGCAAAATCTCCCACTGCGGTTGCCCCAGTAACAGTGACTCAGCAACTGTGACGCACGAATTAAACAGCCCAAACTGCGACAGAAGATTATCCTAAACAACGGCCAAACACACCCTTCTTCTGGACCATTGCCCGCCTCACCAGAGCCTTTAAAAGACTGAATGCTTAACTAGTCATTTTTTTCTCGGGAATAATTTGTTGACTTGTGATATATCGACCCTGGAACCAGTCTGCCTCCTCGCCTGGGTCTGTTGCTGTTTTGCCTTGCCGTTTGATCACTGTCGACCTGAATAAGTTGTCAACTTGTGTTTCGAAGCCTTTTTCCATCTTTCAAAATGGAGTCAGTACAAGGGGTTAAGACTAAGGTGAACGCGCGGCATTTGGCCTTTTGGCCGGGTTGTTGGATTTTCCGCCGACCCTGGTCGTTGGAGCTGCACCAGCGCGGGTCCAGAGGTTCGACTGGCGTGATTCTGGCAATCTGGCTAAAAGGTCAGATTTCTTCAATACATATTATAATGGAGTATTATTTACTCATGAATGTAGTGTATTTACAGTGCCTTGCAAAAGTATTCGGCCCCCTTGAACCTTGCAAACTTTCGCCACATTTCAGGCTTCAAACATAAAGATATAAAATTTTAATTTTTTGTCAAGAATCAACAACAAGTGGGACACAATCGTGAAGTGGAACAAAATTTATTGGATAATTTAAACTTTTTTAACAAATAAAAAACTGAAAAGTGGGGCGTGCAATATTATTCGGCCCCCTTGCGTTAATACTTTGTAGCGCCACCTTTTGCTCCAATTACAGCTGCAAGTCGCTTGGGGTATGTTTCTATCAGTTTTGCACATCGAGAGACTGACATTCTTGCCCATTCTTCCTTGCAAAACAGCTCGAGCTCAGTGAGGTTGGATGGAGAGTGTTTGTGAACAGCAGTCTTCAGCTCTTTCCACAGATTCTCGATTGGATTCAGGTCTGGACTTTGACTTGGCCATTTTAACACCTGGATACGTTTATTTTTTAACCATTCCATTGTAGATTTGGCTTTATGTTTTGGATCATTGTCCTGTTGGAAGATAAATCTCCGTCCCAGTCTCAGGTCTTGTGCAGATACCAACAGGTTTTCTTCCAGAATGTTCCTGTATTTGGCTGCATCCATCTTCCCGTCAATTTTAACCATCTTCCCTGTCCCTGCTGAAGAAAAGCAGGCCCAAACCATGATGCTGCCACCACCATGTTTGACATTGGGGATGGTGTGTTCAGGGTGATGAGCTGTGTTGCTTTTACGCCAAACATATCGTTTTGCATTGTGGCCAAAAAGTTCAATTTTGGTTTCATCTGACCAGAGCACCTTCTTCCACATGTTTGATGTGTCTCCCAGGTGGCTTGTGGCAAACTTTAAACGAGACTTTTTATTGATATCTTTGAGAAATGGCTTTCTTCTTGCCACTCTTCCATAAAGGCCAGATTTGTGCAGTGTACTTGTGATTGTTGTCCTATGGACAGACTCTCTCACCTCAGCTGTAGATCTCTGCAGTTCATCCAGAGTGATCATGGGCCTCTTGGCTGCATCTCTGATCAGTTTTCTCCTTGTTTGAGAAGAAAGTTTGGAAGGACGGCCGGGTCTTGGTAGATTTGCAGTGGTCTGATACTCCTTCCATTTCAATATGATGGCTTGCACAGTGCTCCTTGAGATGTTTAAAGCTTGGGAAATCTTTTTGTATCCAAATCCGGCTTTAAACTTCTCCACAACAGTATCTCGGACCTGCCTGGTGTGTTCCTTGGTTTTCATAATGCTCTCTGCACTTTAAACAGAACCCTGAGACTATCACAGAGCAGGTGCATTTATACGGAGACTTGATTACTCACAGGGGGATTCTATTTATCATCATCGGTCATTTAGGACAACATTGGATCATTCAGAGATCCTCACTGAACTTCTGGAGTGAGTTTGCTGCACTGAAAGTAAAGGGGCCGAATAATATTGCACGCCCCACTTTTCAGTTTTTTATTAATTGAAATAGCAACTTAATTATTACTATTGTAGATACGTTTTTTTTTAACCCTAAAGCCTAAATTCATTGCACAATAGAAAAAAATTGATTGTCAACTGTTTTTTTAAATTGACAATTTGCTCATTAAATTTACCATTTAACAAATTGTGACGAATATAAATTGCATGCAAACATTTTTTCCTCATACTATGAGTTCAGTTACAGTACAGTAATAACTGATGAGTGAAGAACACGAGGGCATCAATAAAACAAAAAAAAAGTCGTATGCAAACAACATGTGTTTAAGAACTGTTTTAACCGAACAGTGGACAACACCAGTGCATCAAGCATCTTTCAGTTTGAGATACAAATAAGGCAAAAATGCGGTACCATAGATGTTTGAACCCCACAGGAGTGCTATGTTGTAGCGTGTTACAGTACAGTTCAAAATAGTTTTGAGAAATTAGTGTGCAAATTTAAGAATCTAATATATAGGAATGAACATTAATAGCAGCAGAAATGACTTCCTAGAGCAGGGGTCACCAACTCCAGTCCTCAAGGGCCCCTATCTAGTCTCCCTCCTCCAACACACCTGAATCAAATAATCAGGATCATTATCAGGCTATAGACCCTACTCACCTACGTCATAAAATGACGTGTCGCTGTATCCGGCCGCCATATTGTCCGTCATTTTTTAGACCTATTCTCAATGGTTTCAATTAGTCGTGCAAGTTATAGAGCAATTCATGGAAGCCCCGGTGTTATCTGACGCTGTAAACTCATTGGATGCGTTGCATAAACGGCGTTATGTGGAAAAGCTTCAGTTTATCCAGTCGCCAGATCCATATTTGATGCCTAAATCTTGTTTTTCGACTCGCTGTCTTCGCCGTTTCTGCCTGACATCTGCTACCCTGATATTTACAACTATCTTATCCACACGAAATCAGCCTATTCTCACGACAGTTTGAAAAACTTTAAGAGCAGCACTCTAAGCAACATTACCCCGTGTGACCCTTTACTTCCAACTTTCTAAAATGGCGACAATCAATAAAAAAAAAAAAAAGTTGACTGCGACGCGTCAGGGATAGGTGCATATTGGACTATTTCTTCAATAAAATACACAACTGTGTCTGCCTCATTTGCAAAGAGACAGTCGCGGAAGATACGCAATGAGAAATTAAAGCAACTTGAAGCTAATTTAATTTCACAGCAGCAGTATTTCGCAAGAGCCCGAGGGTCGAAAGAGAACGCCACAAAGGCGAGATTGTTGAAATTATGAATTAAAAAAAAAAAATAATAATAATAATATATAATAATAATAATAATAATGTGACACACAGAAGGGCTTGTTAGAATTTCTTTAAATGTATTGTTCTACGTAAATCAGCCCAGGTAGCCCCCCACATTTTTACCACACCAAATCTGGCCCCCTTTGCAAAAAGTTTGGACACCCCTGTATAACTGATGATCCGTAGACGAGGCCAGCTTCTTTCACTTGTTACCAGCTAAATATTTTTCAAAAAATAAAGATGGTGGAAGAAATAAGCATCTTGAATTTGAAACGGTATGTTGTCGGCGATTAGCCTACCAATGCTCTTAATTGTGGTTGTTAGCCCAAAACCCTCTAAATATATATTAAATGCATCTTACCAGATATAAAATGACTACTACATAATCTGTGGTAATCGTTTGGAGCCCAGTTTTCTCGTCGAATTGCAGCAGTCCATCTCGCTCTCCTCTCCGGGTCTCTCGGAATACGGTAGAACTTCAAGTCTCTCCGTCTATCTTCTCTGTTATTGCAACCGACCGCCACACAGGCCTTCACCATTTTGATTATTAATGTTAAAGAGCAGAAAAACACACCATAATAGGAGGAATTTACGTAGTGGTAATGCGTCAACACGACGAGTTGACTGACAATATGGCGCGGAGGCGTGGTTGTGACGTCATGTGAGTAGGGTCAGGCTATTGGACAGCTTGCTGATGAGATGTTCCTTAATACATATTGACTAATCTGGGTTGTGGTGGCCTCTACTGGTTGCCGCCAATATTAGGTGTTTACATGCCTCAGTAGCAGCACAGCGGCATTCATTTATACTGAAGGGCGAAACATTTGACAATACTGTACGGCGTAACAGAAAAGTTAATTAGAAAATAAGGTTAAGGGTTCAAATCAAGCCACATTATTACCATCAACTCATGTTGCTATGCTCTGAAAAACAGCTAGTTTTTAGCTAACTATCAGGAATGGCTGTCAAAAACCAGGAATAAAATATAAAAATATTTCTACTATAAGGGCTTCTAAATTTAACACGCAGTACGCCAGGTTAATGTTTTTGCATTGTCAATTTTAAAAGAAACAGTAAGTTAAAACAGGGGATGGTAGAGTAGTTGTCCCCCAACCCAGAGGTTGTGGGTTCGATTCTCTGCCCTGATTAACTCGCCTAAGTATCCTTGAGCAAGATACTGAACCCCACATTGCTCCTGGTGCTGCGTCACCAGTAGGTAGATGGCGATGTAGTGTAAAGTACTTTCAGCGCCTTGAAAGGTGGAAAAGTGCTATATAAGTATAACACCATTTACCAAACTTACCTGCTACTGTGCGATGTCCTCCTTTCAGTTTCAAAGTAGACGTGTTGGCGCATGCGCAGCCTTAAGCACACACCTTGTACGTTGGGTAGATATTATCTTATTTGTTCAAATTGAAGTTTTTATTGATTAAAATTAGGTACAGAGAGTTCATTTTAACCAATTTAATAGAGTTCACTTGCTCACCAAAATTTTAGTATAATTTATACTATTTATATGGCTCACTTTTACTACCCACAAAAATCGTTTTTTATAGTGTAGTTTTTTTCATACAGGCCATCTACAGGGGTTGGACAAAATCAACAAAAACTAATTTGATATGGTGTAGGTCCGCCTTTTGTGGCAATTGCAGCCTCAATTCTCTGAGGTATTGATCTATACAACTTGTGAATTGTTTCCGAATTAATTTTAAGCCATTCTTTAATTAGAATACCCTCTAACTCTTTTAGAGAAGATGGCGGTGGAAATCAGTGTCTTAACTGAATCTCTAAAACTAACCAATAATGTTGAGGTCTGGGGATTGTGCCAGCCATACGAGATGCTCAACTTCTTTAGAATGTTCCTCATGCCATTCTTTAACAATTATGTTCAATGATTATGATGCCAAAATGTTAGATGTTTCCCTTATTTTTTTCCAACCCCCGTGTTAATGTGTTATTTGCAATTTCAAATCGATTTCACCAGAGGGAGCCCTGGATCAAAATGTATCGCTAATTGTTCCAGCGGCTTGATCGCCCACACTCATTATCACCATGACGTTCACTTAGCCGATTAACATCAGCTCCTCTATTTGTATGCACTTTTAAAAAACATTAATTATTCATTTAAAAATGAGAAGAGCTGTCACAACAAGCGCTAATTGGCTGACTCATTGCGCTCGTGTAGTGAGAATACTCCTAATTATTGCCTCATATCATTAATTTACAAGATAAACTGCTGTAGCAATTTGCTGCTTGTCAGATGTTTACAAGTTTCTACAGAATCGTTTCATCCTTAACATTTATATAACGATGAAACAAACGAATCAATGTGGATGGGACGCTTCATATACTAGTATAATCCCGAGTTATTGGAAGGGTTTTAAATTCACAGTTTAAGTTCAGTTTTAAAATCGGGTTATTATTTTAAACCAACCTTTGGGTATCAAATTAGGGTTTATTAAAAAAAAACAAAAAAAGGTTAGGGTTCTGAAGTTAATACAGCTAGATCTTAAAATTGTCAAAAGTCTTGATGGTAGAAAAACGGGAACAATTTGTGAAGTAACGCTTAAATAACTTGTAAAGTAAAAATGGACAGTGTTTTCTTGACATGAAGGTTGCAACAGCTTCTTCCTCTGCTACTATGTCCAGTATAATTGCTCTGAGTGGATTTAAAGAAATGTTGTCCATGTAAATTTAGCCTTTGTTCTTGTTGAAGCTACTCTTTATTCATTAACGTATCAGAATTAAATGTGGTAGATACAGTGTATCAAAAAAGTGAGTACACCCCTCGCATTTCTGCAGATATTTAAGTATATCTTTTTTATGGGACAACACTGACAAAATGACACTTTGAAACAATGAAAAGTAGTCTGTGTGCAGCTTATATAAGAGAGTTAATTTATTTTCCCCTCAAAATAACTCAAAATATAGCCATTAATATCTAAACCCCTGGCAACAAAAGTGACTACACCCCTTGGAAACGACGTACATCCCTAAATGTCCAAATTGAATACTGCTTGGCTCTTTTCCTCCAAAATGTCATGTGACTCGTTACAGGAGTGCTTTCAGCATTGCTGCAGAGATTGAAGAGGTGGGGGGTCAGCCTTTTAGTGCTGAGACCATATGCCGCACTCTACGTCAAATTAGTGTGCATGGCTGTCACCCCAGGAGGAAACCTCTTCTGAAAACGGTACACAAGAAAGCCCGCAAACAGTATGACATGTCAACAAAGCATATGAATTACTGGAACCATGTCCTGTGGTCTGATGAGACGGGCGGGCTTTCTTGAGTAGCGTCTTCAGAAAGGTTTCCTCTTGGGGTGACAGCCATGCACACCGATTTGATGTAGAGTGTGGCGTATGGTCTCAGCACTAAAAGGCTGACCCCCCACCTCTTCGATCTCTGCAGCAATGCTGACAGCACTCCTGTAACGAGTCACATGACATTTTGGAGGTAAAATGACAAGCAGTACTCAATTTGGACATTTAGGGATTTACATAGTTTCTAAGGGGTGTACTCACTTTTGTTGCCAGGGGTTTAGATATTAATGGCTATATTTAGAGTTATTTTGAGGGGAAAATAAATTAACTCTATTATATAAGATGCACACAGACTACTTTTCATTGTGGCAAAGTTTCATTTTGTCAGTGTTGTTCCATGAAAAGATATACTTATATATCTGCAAAAATGTGAGGGGTGTACTCACTTTTGTGATACACTGTATATTCTGGGGACATATACGCATCAATTCTCTAATACTGATTTATTTGTTACTGTCTCATGGCTGATTAATTGCTGACTTGACATAGGGAGCTGGGCGAGCTAAGTTCATTTGAACTTGATAAGTAAGACTTTTATTTTCCATCAGGTGCGTCCTGTGAATTTTTGAATGTTTTTCCATATATGGAAAAACACAAATTCTAATTAAATAATTGCAAATGTGCAACCATCAATATCATCCAGTGAGTTAAGGAGGGACATCAAAGACACTGAATGACTGCTCATACATCTTTTAATATTCCACCGAGCATATAGCTAAGTGTTGTGACGCTCTTGCTCTTTGTCGCCTTATTCAAGCCCTTTGAACTGTGACCTACGATGTCTCACGCAGGCCAAGGTTCTTGTGAGTAATTCCATAGAGACAATTTGTCAATACGTATGAGAGGCTGATGCGTGAGTCGCGCGTACGCGCTCACGACAGGACGACGACAAAGCCAGCTAAAATTGCTTTAGGGACGCAAAGGGCGCCCCTTGCTGTCACGCCAAAGCTAAGATAAGAGAATGAACAGTGACCATTAGGCACTTCGTTATTGACATGTTTTAATAATGGCACATGGGGAATTACTTTAGCTGCATTAACATTACATGATCATTCCTTGCATTCTCATTAATGGAAAGGAAAGATCTGGTTTTGCCCTTCATTAATATTATCACAATAGTAATAATAATCAGTTTAAAAGTCTTGTTTTGTAAATTGTACAATAAATCTCATCATTAATTGCATTACCTGCTTTTTTTATTACAGATTTTACTTCGAATATTTACTCCTAAACCCTTGCTTTAAACCCTTAGTTTGCAACCATAATTTGGAACCCTATAGCTAGTTTGAAATACTACAATGGATGCCTAATGCAAATTTAAATCCCTAGTTTAAACCCCTAATTTGGAAGCATGACCATGCTTTGAAACCTTACATTAGAACCCCATTTGTAGTTTGAAACCATGATTTGGAAACATATTCCTTGTTTAAAACACTTTTGAGACCATATCCTCAGTATGAAACCCTAATTTGAAACCATAACACTAATTTAAAACCCTAATCGCAAACACAAACCCCTGTTATAAACACTGGCCCTAGTTTGAAACCCTAATTCAAGATCCTGAACCGAGTATGAAACCCAAATTTAATATCCTAATCCTAGCTTGAAACCCTACATTTGAAATTTAGCCTTGTTTGAAATCCTAATTTGAATGCCCAACGCTAGTTTGAAACCTTACCTTGGTTTTCATTGTATCAAAGTGTCATTTTGTCAGTGTTGTCCCATGAAAAGATGTACTGAAATATCTGCAGAAACGCGAGGGGTGTACTCACTTTTGTGATACACTGTAGCTCTTGTTTGAAACCCTTTTTTTTTTTTTTTCTGTAACCCGAGTATGAAATTTAATTTAAAGTGCCTGTGACACAAAAAAAGCATGCTTATTTCATATTACGCATGGTATTTTATGCTCCTGAAAAAATTGGACCGCTTGGATGTGTGTGGAAGGGATCGCTATATTTATTCTGTTTTTTTAATCCTGCGCTATGACTTCCGGCCACGGTTTCGGATTAAGGAAGAAGACGAATGTAACGTCAGAGGACTAACCATCTCACAATTCAACCATTACTATCGAAGGACTGCTGATTCAGCTGATTTTGCTGATTAATTTGTTTATTTTTTTGCGTCACGCCAGCCCAGTGTGCTGCAGGCTTTTGTTGCTACACCAGGGAGAGTGGTGTAAGGCTCTTTGGATTTCCAAAAGATCCTGAAGAATTGGCAAAACAAGTCCGACAATCAAGAGACCACTGGACGGATGACTAAGTGAGTACGTTATTTGTTATGTCAAATACTGGGATCATGGCAAACGTTTTGATAAGAAGGTGGCTTGCATTTTGTGGGTGACAATGCTCCCTGTCCACCGAGAAGGCTACTCGGCCGATGAGGGGCATACCATGGTCACCGGCCGATGAGTGTTCATGCTCGGGCAGCCACGCGCTCTCGTCTGCAGTTCTTAATTGTGTAGACTCTCTACCCTTTTCGTGTACCGCTGAGAGAGCACTATCCTGGGCTTCGGCTCCGGAAGCCCCCCAATTGCTCTCGTCTCCGGTTCTCAATTGTGTCCAGACTTCCACCCCCCTCGGTCCTCTTCGCGTGCCCGCCTATAGAGGCTTTTGTCGGCTTGGGCTCAGGCAGCCACGCCCTCTGATGTCAGCTAGTCTGTCCACCGAAAATGCACTATTTTCGGCGTTCATTCCCCTCTGCGTCCCTGGCGACGAGCACTGCTGGGGGCCGCAGCAGATCCACGAGCCGAAACGGGGGCTGCCGCCGTGTGTGACATGAGTCGGGGTAGTTTTGTGTGATTTTTCATTTTTGAAAGGCAAGAAAAAGCCGGAAGAGCCGCTCGGTTTAGGTTAGCATGTCGCCTGGCTGTCACGCCTTCTGTTTTGCTTACGGTCTTTCCTCCGTCTCCGAAGCTGGGACAGGGAAATGACAAAAGCCGGACTAACTCCGATGGCATAAAATACCGTTCGGGAGGTTTAAGAAGTCGGTGGTTATGACCATTATGCAGTAATTTAGCCCTGTCGTACTGAATAAATGCATTTTTAATATTTCATATTCCATTTAGCAAAAGACTATTATTATTAGTCATGACCATACCATTTATTTAGCAATTGGGGGAAAATACTTGGATGAAAAGAATATCCTGTAAAAATTTTGGAGCTGAGAGATTAAAACAATGATGACATTTATCTGCTCTCTGTCGCATTTTCCTCATTCCGAATCTTCCCCCTCAATGTGGCTGAATTCTAAACATTCTGACATCGTTACTCTGCCGACATCATCACCCAGCTGGAGGCGCTAGAGCGCTATAATGACAGGCGAGCCTGAACGGCAGATTAAAAGACTCATTTGTCGTCATCTGCGCTTTGCCAAATTGTCGTATATAGTTGAATCGTCTCAAAATATGATTTTAATTCACATAATAATACTATTTAAGATTTTTTTTATGGTGTCACAGGCACTTTAAAGGCTAATTGTAGTTTGAAACCCTACTTTAGAACATCAACTCTAGTTTGCAATCCTAACATGAAACCCAAATTTAAAACCCTAACTATACTAGGGTTGTTCCGATTGTTTTTTTTGCTCCCGATCCGATCGTTTTAGTTTGAATATCTGCCGATCCCAATATTTCCCGATCCGATTGCTTTTTTTTTTTGTTTGCTCCCGATTCAATTCCAATCATTCCCCATAATTTTTCCTGATCATATACATTTTGGCAATGCATTAAGAAAAAAATGAATAAAACTCGGACGAATATATACATTCAACATACAGTACATAAGTACTGTATTTGTTTATTATGACAATAAATCCTCAAGATGGCATTTACATTATTAACATTCTTTCTGTGAGAGAGATCCACGGATAGAAAGACTTGTAATTCTTAAAGGATAAATGTGACTTCATATATTGTGACTAAATATTGCCATCTAGTGTATTTGTTGAGCTTTCAGTAAATGATACTGCAGCCATTTAACTTCTGCCCAAATGCATGATGGGAAGTGCAACCATGACTGTGCGTAGGGGCACCAATTGATATATCTTCTCTGCGTTGGGAAAGAACATAGGGTATTAAGAAGATGATCAACTACTACCTTTCTTCCCCACATTGCCTCCCATATTATTTTTAATTGCTGAGAGAGGTATTGTAAGGCTTTAGCCATATAAAACATGGCTCCAAAGGCTGTCAAAATTCTCTACTCATTATACGCTGCCTTTTAGTGCTATCTATAGGTAAAACAGCATCTTTATAGATTGAACGCGACAATGCGTGAGTGGGTCGTGCAGCGCATGCGTTAATTATTAACATGATTGATTAAAAAAAATTAATTGCCGTCGTTAACGCAATAAATTTGATAGCCCTACTTTAAGCCAAAACTAGTCTGGATGAGTGTAAGACATTGTGTCTGTAACGTTAAATACAATTAGAAAACGATTTAAATAAAAAATATATACAGTGTATGTATATATATATATATATGTATATATATATATATATATATATATATATATATATATATATATATATATATATATAAAAAAGGCATGTCCGATATTTTTTTGCCGATTCAGATACTTTGAAAATGACGTGATCGGACCCGATGATCGGGACATCTTTAGTTTAAACCCTAATGTCAAACCCTTACCAAGTTTAAAACCGTAATGTGGAAGACCAACCGAAGTTTGAAATCCCACTTTGGAGCATTTGATGTTGATGAGCATTTTAACAAAATGTTTTGATTTTTTGATTTTGAAGTATTTTAAAACCCCAAAGGCAGTACACCCACAAACACTGACTGTGTAACAACAATAAGACACACACCACACAAGGGTTAAATGCTTTTATAACTAAAAAAAACAACAAAACAAGGAAATACACTTTTCCATTCATCCCCACATAAGACATCCCAAATTACAGTATGTGACCACTGCATCACACATTCATTGTATTGCAATGGCTTTGACTGCAAAGTGTCCAGCAGAGTATATTGTGTAAAAATTCACATGATATGATTGGATTGCAAGTGCGCAGTGGAGATTTTCTGAGGGTGTGTGGTGCTAAACAGCTGGTTGTGTGCATTTGAGAGGGGGAACAAAAAAAGAAAAGTCTCATTGAGAACAAACAGAGTGACAGATTGAGCACACGTCTCGCACATACACACGGCCATGCTAGAGAAAAAAAAAAAATACAACTGAATTATACATGGCGCTTTAAAAAGCTTCTCAGGTTCTCCTTTTGCAGACATACTTCTTAAGTGCACGTCGCTCCCAACAAGTGTGCGAGGATTCCACTCTGGAGACTGTTGCTATGGCGACAGGACTGTTGTTTTATGATGGCTCTTGGGTTAAAAAGTGGGTCAGTGATAGGAGAAAAATGATAAAAATTGTGCCAGCCTTTGGGGAATTAGCTTCTGGAAATTGAGAGCGGTAAGGTAAAACCTTTCATGCATACATTCACTTTTGTTTTCCTGAAATGTTTTTATTATAGTCATACACAGTCGGACAGCGGCCTCAAACTTGTTTTAAGGTAACCACGGATAGAAAGACATGCAGGTCTTAAAAGATAAATGTTGATACGAGTTATATTAATTTGATATTAAAACCCCTCTTGATGTTTTTGTTTTAATAAAATTTGTAAAATTTGTGTATAATTAAGTTTAACTTGTATGTTGCCATTATTGTTGGCGTCGCAGGGCGGTGACGTCACATGGCCACGCTGCCGCACTTCCACAGTTTCAACTATAACTCCATAAACATGTCTTTGGTTCTGCCCATCCAATTTGTACCCGAGCGGAACATTAATGAGTAAGACAGCCCTGTCGATATGTCACAAAAAGAGCAGCAAAAGCAAATTGAAAAGGAAATACGGGATGAGACGTGAGTAGCGTTCAAGTTCACTAGTGACAGTACTCTAGAGCAGGAGAGTGCTGTCACTAGCGTGATAAACTTGATGTCCAAAAATGTTTGAGAATCTTCACGGTAAACTATTGTGTGATCCAACTTATTCCAATATTATTATGCAGATAGTTAGCATCCAGAACTATCGTGTGCTTTACATATGATTAGGGTATACAGTAAGGGTGTAACGGTACATGTATTTGTATTGAACCGTTTCAGTACGTGGTGCTCGGTTCGGAACGGAGGCGTACCGAACGAGTTTCCGACGTAATGTAACCCTTACTTTTCAAGGCTGTGAGTCGATCGGGTTACAGTTTCTTTGTGTAGATTATATTTACTCCGTCTTCTCTACTATAATGACGACCAATAAGGTAGGACAGGATAACCCAGAAACGTCAACAGCGCGACAACGTGGCCCCAGCAAGAACGCAGTGAAACGCGGGCGTTAAAGTCTGTCAGCCAATGCACACCAGTCGCAGTGCGGCCGCGTGTTATTGACGCGTCCCAGAAGCGGCTCAACACGACGCACGCGAAAAGAACGGCAGAGTTTATTATTTGACGCGAGACGCGACCCTCTGCGTCAATACTACTACCGGTAGCTAAGATCGAGCAGACCGGAAGTCAGATCTCTTGAGTGGTAGATCGGGGCACAGTTGACTTGTTTTTGTTGATTTACTGCCGTCTTCTCTGCTATAATAATAACCAACACGGCTCCGTGTTCAATACAAAACCCTCCTACCACAACAAAACAAGTAGGAACTAATATTCACATAGGAACTAAAGTTATACAACCTAAAATATACAATATAAATGAATAATACATCACATTTGTAAAATATAAACACATAATAAAATAAGTAATACCCCATTTAAATAAAATACATTGAAATGAGCTAAAACACCTGTAATTAAATTATAAGAATAAGACGCAGATCCTGCTTACACAATTAAATTTATTAATTTCTGTGTGGCGCTTTAACTTGAGAAAATCCACCAATACAGCTTTTGAAAACCGTTTATAAGAAAAAAAATGATTCATTGAGGCATTTCATTTGTAAAATACATGTTAAAATCTTTGTCATTGGTATTGCTTTTCTCTTTAGCACAAGACTTCTTTTTTCTTCTTTCTTTCAGAAAGAAAGCTGACCAATATGCGGGGTCTGGAAGGCAAATTGTTGTTGGATTATCTTTAAATATCCGCTACTTTTTGAGCAGAATTCTAGCTTTGTACAGGCGAAAGTTTCCTATTGTTGAAAGCACAAAGGTGTGAAATAAACAAGGGTGCACATAAGTGGTCCGCATGCGCGTATGCGTACTGGACGTAGACAAACGCGCTGGCCCTCAACGGATGCCACACGCTTTTGCGTACCGATGGCTGACCACTGTATTTGCGGCGGACACGAGAAAATCACTTCTCAAAATGTCAAAGACGCAGGCCCCACTGAGTAATTATTTCCGTGTTCCCCCACCCCCGTCAAAAGACAGACAGACGACAGAGACGTCACTGGAGCTACCGAAAAAAAGGACTTTTGCTGAAAAGTGGCTGCAGGAGGTACCATTGCTAGAAGCAAATGATGCTCGCACGGAAATGTGGTGCAACATTTGCCGTGAGAATCCCAATGTCGCTAATAAGAGCAGCGCATTTTATGTAGGGTCAAAGAATTTTAGTCATCCAAACTTTGAAAAGCACGAAAAAAACAGAGCATGTGGCAATCAAGCAAACTATCGATGTCAGACAGGACCCCACTCGCCTTATGGACAAGTGGCGGAATAAAGTTATTGAAGAACAGCGCCATGCACTGACAAACGTGTTTTTGCTCGCATTTCACAAAGCTAAACATGCACGTTCAATGAGCTCTTATGAGGAGGACATCCCACTTTTACAAAGGCTTGGAGTTAATGTGGGAGCCGTATATGAATGCCCTTTATTTTGAATTAGTGCTTTTATGTTTATTTCTTTACATTTCACTTCAAAGTAATGGCAATTTTGTTGTGCCAGTTGATGTTAATCAAGTGTTTATTGTTTATATAATTCATTAAAGGTACTGTAATTGGCGCTAAGTAAAGCTTGTCATAATTTTATCGCATCAGGCGGGTCGGCTCTCAAGCTCAATGAGGACCAAGTCACATCTCCAGGTCCTCCTCTGAGAACCTGGGCAAAAAAAATATGTGCACTCCTGGTAATAAACAACGAGCACATTTATATTTTGCATTTTGTTTTCTTACTGTACCGAAAATGAACCGAACCGTGACCTCAAAACCAAGGTACGTACCGAACCGAGATTTTTGTGTACTGTTACACCCCTAGTATACAGTGAAACACAGCAGTTTGATTATTTTTGCAGATAGTCCATGCATCACAGCACACAAAAAGGTTGATGCAGTTTGCCTCTACTGAGATGTCTAATGGCATCTAATGTCGTCTTACCTTATTTTTGTCACGTAAAAGCGCTGTCCATATTGTTGATCATCCTGCCGGTGTTGTCAGATTTATCAGACTTATCAGATGTTACTCACGAAGCTTGCTTCCCGGTGAATAAGCGACACGGAAAACGAATTGATAAATGTATTAAATAGGGCTGTCAAAATTAGCGCGTTAACGGGCGGTAATTAATTTTTTAAAAATTATTCACGTTAAAATATTTGATGCATTTAACGCACATGCCCCGCTCAAACCAGATTAAAATGACAGCAGTGTCATGTCCATTTGTTACCTGTGTTTATTGGTGTTTTGTCGCCCTCTGCTGACACTTGGGTGCGACTGATTTTATGGGTTTCAGCACAATGAGCATTGTGTAATTATTGACATCAACAATGGCGAGCTACTAGTTTTTTTGTTTGAAAATTTTACAAATTTTTTGAAAATGAAAACATTAAGAGGGTTTTTAATATAAAATTTCCATAACTTGTACTAACATTAATCTTTTAAGAACTACAAGTCTTTTAATCCATGGACCGCTTTAACAGAATGTTGATAATGTTAATGCCATCTTGTTGATTTATTGTTATAATAAACAAATACAGTACCTATGTACAGTATATTGAATGTATATATCCGTCTTGTGTCTTATCTTTCCATTCCAACAATAATTTACAGAAAAATATGGCATATTTTATAGATGGTTTGAATTGCGATTAATTAAGATTAATTAATTTTTAAGCTGTGTTTAACTCGATTAAAAATGTTAATCGTTTGACAGCCCTAGTATTAAACGGTTTGATTGCTGGCTACTCGTATCATTTTCTGCCTAACAGATTATAATGACGCCTTATTTTGCACATTGAGATCTAAGAGGACTGTCGTGTACTTTACACACGTAACCGCCCTGCGACGTCAACAACAATGGTGACCTACTACTAATTTTACAAATTTTATTAAAACAAAAACATTAAGAGGGTTTTTAATATCAAATTATTACAACTCGTACTAACATTCACCTTTTAAGAACTACATGTCTTTCTATCTGTGTTCCCTTTAAGTAAAATGAATGCATTAAATTAAGGATCCATTTTGAAAGAAAAAAATACAACAATAATTTAAATAGTAATTAAACCAAAAGCAAATTTTAAAAAATGAAAATAAAAATATAAATAATTCAGAATAAAATAAAATAAATTGAAAAAAAAAAAAAAACTTAAAAAAATAAATTAATTCAAATTATAGTAAATTGAAAAAAAGAAAAAAGAAATTCTGATAAGTATGGCCCTACCTCACATAGCTTAACTATTTAGCTGCCATTGAACGATCGCTTCCAGGCCTTCACAGTTGAAATGGATCTGACGTCTATTGCCATCAACCGGTTTTATCAATATGAATTTCCCTCTTTCACTATCCACCACAATTTATACTCTGTAACATGGGTAAGGCAATGAATGAGCTAATGATAACTTTTGAACGGAAGTCCGCTGTAGTCTCCACTGTCGCTGAAGGAGTACATCTGATAATTCTGAGACATATCTTCATATCTTTATTATTAAATATGTCTAATTTAATCACGTTTGATTCCATATTAAGAACAAATTGAAAAAAAAAAAAGTTGTAGCACGTGCCAGGTCATGTGATAAACATGAGCACACACCCTCCTGAGGGATTCCTGAGAGCTCAATTAAACGATCTCCTCAACATTAATTCAGCGATCCAACGAGTAAGCGTGTACTTTTACGCTTGGCTAGCGACGCGGCGGCTAAATTAGTGAACATTTTTGAGTGAAAAGCACAGAAACTCTGTGGGGAAATTGTCATCCATCAGATCAGGTGTTGTTTTTATCCTTTCTATCGGCGGTGATCTACATATTCATATTCAATAAACATGCCTACTTACATGAATATACAATGGCCATGTTGGGAAGACATGTTCTGGAAACTGAATGAAAGAGCACCTACATGTTCATTTATTTAAAGCAGCAGGGAGGAATAAATGGAAGTGCTCCATGACGACCCCTACAGGTGTCAAGTGTTATTTTATTTGAAGCTAATGTTTGTGAATAGAGAGAAAGAAACTATCGCTGAGGATTGCGAGCATTGAAAACTCGTAACATTAGTAGTTAGTTCAGCTAAGGTTGGAGTTTTAGGGTAAGGTTTTGAGCCAGGACCAGGGTTTTGAACAAGTTCAAAGTAGGGTTCAAGTCAGGGTTTTTTCATCATACTATAAATGAAGCTATGAAACTTGCTGGGGAAGTGCATCTTGGGCAGAGGAACAATGAGTTCATATATTTTAATTGATTGGTAGAGAAATGGCCTCAAAATTGATGAAAATTCAATATAAATCGGACTCAAAAATTGTTCCTGTCTTGACCACTAGGCTTCGCAAGGTGTGGGAATAAAAACCCTGTATGAATGTGTTAATGGTTGCGAAGCAACCAGTGTTAACTCGACCGATTAAAAATGTACTTTTTGGTGTATGTTTTTTTTAATTTTTTAATTTTATTTTTTTTGTACCGGTATTCACGAGCTACAATGTCAGGCAACACAAAAAAAAGATTATATTCTTTAAATTTTATGATGCTCTTATTCATTATTAGTATAATGTTATTTTTGTATTTATGATTTTGAAAGATTTACTCTAAGCTGTTGTCAGTTTGGCACTGTAAATGAAAGGATAGTGTGTTTTGGCTGAGTTTGTGTGCGGATTGTTTTTGTTTTTGTTAGTATTGTTCAAGAACTGTTTATGGCGTGGGGTTGGTGGTGCGTCCCCTCTTGCCATCCCTGAAGGCCGGTTGATGGGTGTGCGGGTGGCCTGGGGGACCACCCTGGATCCCGGGGGGGGGGGGGGGGGAACGATAGCTCCTTTGCTGGGCTGCGGGAGGAGGGATGGGCTGAGCTTGACCCCCAGCCCCCCCGCCCTCCATCCCCCCCAGGGCTGGCTGGTTGGGGGCCGTGGCCGTGGCCCTGGGTTGGCGCCCGCGTGGCGTCTCTGCTCCTCTGCGTGGCTGTCACGCGCCTGGTGGGGCTCGAGTGTGGCTGGATGTGATGGAGCGCGCTCGGGTGGGGGGGGTCCCGGTGCCGGGATTGGCGATGGGGCGGCGTAGGGTTGGTCGCCAATGGGCTTACACTCACAAGGGATTCACATGATTACTGGGTTCTAGTTCACAGAGCTGATTTGTGTACACTCTACCCCTTTCAATCATTTAGCTTATAGACTCCTTCACCCACGTCCCCCTCTTTCCCTGGTCAACAGGCCCCCCACATGGTGTCAACCAGAAATACATCTAGCTGACAATAGCACCAACATATTAGTAATTGGTCTAGATGTTCAATGTATTTGTTGTTGTAGTTTGTGTTTTTCTTTCTTCTCTTGTGTTTCTTTTCTTCTGTTCCCCCATAACCCCTTCCTGTTTGCTGCTTTTTCATAATAAACGAGGTATGTTGAGTGATCACAATGGGAGTATGTCAGACTCTCAATGTGAATTAATTAAAACATTAAAACTGTTCAGACTATCCGGGCACTTAGACTTCCATTCTACGTGTCAAACAGCTGAACAGGACAGGTTTAAAAAAAAAATTGTGGCATGCTTTGTAATGTTGACATATTGTATACCATATTGTTTAAAGAATCAATATTGTATAGTATCATCATGAAATTGGTGATTTTCACCCTTACTGAGTTTATTTTCTGGGAAGATATATACTGTATAAATATATATGGCGGAAAACACAGACAAGTCTGAAAAAGCAGTTTTGCTCTTGGACCCCCCTTTTAAATAAACTGCTTTGTTTTAGGCCAAAATAACTGTTGTGTTTGATAGAACAATATGTCTATATGCTGCCATAGCAGATTCATGGCGCATTAAGCCCCCAAACTATTTTTAATTTTGCCGTTTTACCCTGAAAACCCCCATTTACAGACGTCACGCAACCGCTTTTGTTTCAACATAGCTATAAAAATTAGGTAAAAATTGTATTTATTATTCAAAATGTCTGTCATTTTTAGCTTAGAATCATTATTGGATGTCTAATAATTCGTTTTTTTTAAAAAAACGACTTTAAAAATTATTCTCTCGCATGTTTTAAACTTTTAAACAAATTCCGTCACAATGAAAAAATCTGCGTCTGTAAATAAGTCACGGATGTCTTCCTCATAACTATCGCTTAGGTGTATTTTTTTCGTTACTGTCGCATTTTCCCCAACATTTTAGATGATAATCGATCCAAGCATAGAAAAATTGAAAAAAAAAAAGGTTTAAAAGGGCAAATATGTGAAAATGAAAATCTCGACCCCTCCTTGATGTCTGCGATTTCTGCATCGCGACACTTGTTATATCACCATGTTTCACCCATAAAATCCCCCCAAAATCCGGCTGTGGCCATTCACAGCTGTGTCTTGACACTCAGTGATACATGCTACATGGAGTTTTTGGATCGAAAAGAGGTAAGTACATAATAATATTGTTAAATTCATGGCGTCTTTAATTCTGCTCTTGTGTGCTCTCACCTCCAGTTAGAGTTTTGCTGTTTAAAAAGGTATTTATTTATTTTTTTAATGCCCTCCTGTTCAAAATTTTCTTCTCCCAGAAAACTGAGATTTTAAGCTTTCTAATGATGTATCACACATGCATATAGGACCATTTTGAAATTTGGCCAAATTGGGGGTCTCAGAGCGGAATTTCAAGTCACCTGTGTGTTTTCCGCCATATATTCTATAAATCATAGAGAAAAGCATATACAGAGGACACCCTCTATTCACGCTTAAGTGACGCCCCCTCTTAAAGGATTTGCATCCCTTACGCCTAAATGAAACTCCTCAACTAAACTTGACATGCTTGACACCAAAAAAGTGCAAAGGTCTGATGCCCAGGTCCCTCTTTCAGCCCACCATCTTTACAACGCTTCTTCACGCAACAGCCATAGACTTCACTATCTGTTGACGAGACAGCTTCCACAGACATTGGGCTGGGCCAGACAGAGCGTCGTGGCAGCTTTCACTGCGATAAACTCAAACATGCTGCATTCTAACGCCGGATACAGGTGGAAACAGGGCGAAAGTTTGCATGCAAGCAGGCAGGAGTGTCTCAAGAGTGATTTGGTCGAGGATTCAAGGTAATTATTATATAAAATAGCACCATGCATGCGTAAGCTTAGCTTGAAATATTTACGTAAAATGAATGATAACTGCGGTTTTTAGCTTTTAACCAATAATCTAGATTTTTACGTTCATATCTGTAGAAATTCTGGCATTTACACATTTATTTACAAGAATTTTCAACTTAGTGGTTAGCACGTCCGCCTCACAGTTCTGAGATCCAGGGTTCAATCCCGGGCGTCGGCCTTCCTGTGGGGAGTTTGCATGTTCTCCCTGTGCCTGCGTGGGTTTCCTCCGGGAACTCCGCTTTCCTCCCACATCCCAAAAACATGCATGGTAGGCTGATTGAACTCTCTAAATTGTCCATAGATATGAGTGTGTGCGTGAATGGTTGTATGTGCCCTGCGATTGGCTGGCAACCAGTTCAGGGTGTCCCCTGCCTGCTGCCCGTAGTTAGCTGGGATAGGCTCCAGCACCTCCTCGACCCTCGTGAGGAAAAGCGGCATGGTAAATGAATGAATGAATGAATGAATTTTCAACTTAAAAAGCTCTTTGTTTTGTGATGGCCGCCATGCTGGATTTCGTATGCATACACAATAGCGTAACTTTACATTCAAATAATCATTTTCGGCCAACTGCCCGTTTTTTGCCCAAAAAAAGAAACAACTAGTAATATAGAAATTTCTGTGTCCATACAAAAAAGATATTTTACAAAGCATTTCAATCTAAAAAATGACGAGGGCCAGATAGCTGGCAAGACGTTGGGACGCAATCGTGACATTAGAATTCATCCTAAATAAGTTGTGATTGTATATAGAAAATTTGCTTTTGTTGAGTACAATTACCGTATTGGCCTGAATATGAGACGTTTTTTTTTTTTGGGGGGGTGGGGGGTGGGGTGGAAATAAGACTGAAAAGTGGGGGTCGTCTTGTATTCGCGGTCTAGACGTTATACCCATTCACGACGCTAGAGGGTGCCAGATATCATTGAAGCGATGTTCTGTCATGACAGCTCTCAGCTACTCTCAAGTTTAACCAGTTTGCATTATTTTATTGCAATGTTTATCCTTATTCAGATTTGTTTCAAGACTGCAGTTACAGTTAGACTTCACTTTGATGGTTAATGCAGTTATTGCAATTTTATTGTTTAATCACAATAGATTGGTTTATTTACATTTCAAAAACCAGAAGCCATTCATTTACGAATGTGATTGCACTTTAGTTTACATATTTAAATGTTCAGATATGAAGAGTTGAACGAGGCAAAATAACATGCCTTTTCTCTCAAATATATTGTTATAGTTATTTGTTTCAGATGTACTGTAATTATTTTCGGTATAAAAATTAAATTTGGTGTTCTAAAATTTTTTTTTTTAAACTTGAGTCTTGAAAAAGAGGGGGGTCGTCTTATAATCAGGGCCGTCATATATTCGGGCCAATACGGTAAGATGATTCTGCATGCTTTCTTTAAGTATTACGTTTCTGATGTGAAAATTGAGTGATTTATTATTTGTTGAACACTTTGCACTAAATAAAAAAACATTAAGTCGCTATTTCGGGCAAAAAATTATAGGGTATGTTAAATATTGCTATTGATCCCGAAAATATAGATGATCTCTGCATTTGGTGCATCTAGCGTAAAATCTTTTTACGTTTTGTTATACTTATATATATTTTTAAAAAATGATCGGGATTTTATTACGGAATGACTTTGAGTTTTTTGATGCCGCTGCTGATGGAGACTCATATATGCCTAAAGGAGGTGCCTGTTTTGGTTTTAGGTCGCTAGCGGCTTTGGTTTTGAAATTATTTGAGTTTTAAGTTTTTGAAAATAGGCCCCCTACGGAGCGGCCCCGCACCCCGTTTCTCAACAACTGACAGTGAAGTCTATGCATCATCATAAGGTGATCTGATTTATTTTGGTTTCTCCTGCAGTTAACTTCTTTATACACTCATATAACAGCTAAGCCTGTTGAAGATGTCTGTCAACAACTAGCTTTTCCATGTCTTTTTTTGCTTCTTGATTGTATAAATGAATAGTTTTTGTTGTGTAGTTAAATAAACATGCTTGCATGCATAATATTTATATGATTTGATTATTATTTAAAATAAGAAAAAAAAAAAAAACTAACAGAAAAGTATTTTTGTGTTGGTGACTGCAACTGCTACTGCTACAGATCATTCAATTTCCATTATCAGTGATGAGGATTCATCGTTTACTATTTGCACAATAGAAAAGATTTTACTGCAGTTAAATCTAATCATTTAACCATTCACAGTAAAGTTGTTAATTTGCCAGAAGTAGTATAGTCAATGCAAAAGGATTCTCTTTAGCAACACTGACGCGTTAGTTTAATAGCTTGTGTGTACTCAGTGTAACCTAAAAACTCAATAGGCTTCAATTTCTCCATTACTTTGTGACACAAACTTCGATTTGTGACGCCTTCATCTTGGTTTGTCTCAACCTCAGGCTCAATCAGTGTCTCGGGTCGGTCTCTGGGTGCTGTGAGGGTGTGTATATGTGTGTGACGGGGTGGGTGGTAGGTTGGGGGGCCTGCAACATTTCCATGCGACCTCTGGGGAGTCGCACAGCAATTGCTTTCAGCTAAATGCACTCACATATGAATATTTCAGTACAATTTAATGTTGCAGCTACAGCCCCACTGGAGCAGAGCATCAATTTGTGAACACAGTTCTGCTGGAGTTAAAAGCCGGGCCAGATAATACACTATGAAAGCCACTGTCAATCCAAAGGGACACACATACACAAACACACGAAAAAAAAAACAGCACTCACTTGGCCTGTAGAATACAAACTGCTTTAGAGTTATTTTTTGGAAAAGTGGCAGTGGGTGGCCAATATTTGTAGAGGGGGAAAAAATGGCCGGTCAATTTGCCAAGCTTGGACAGTTTTCCCAGAGCTCTGGCTGCTTGCCATTTGCTCTGCACACACACACTCTTGCACACATGTTTGGGCACACAGCTGGCGGAGGCAGAAAGTCCGTCGCGCACCTGCTGTCTTGTTAATAAAATACCCCAAAGTGATGCTCAAACGTCTTCTTTGACACAGCCATACTCCCTTCAGGTGTGAAAACATGAGTGCTAAAGAAAAGACGCACTGTGTGACACATGGCGTTACGCTTCATAAGCGCACACCACCAAAAAGACTAAAAAACATGGACGATTTTGTATTTGGCAGTGACAATCTTACGATCCAGAATAGGGTAAACAGATCGGGTTTTTAAAAGAAATTTATAGTGGTCCCTCGTTTTTTTTTTTTTTTTTTTGGTCAATGGGGACCATAACCTGCTGCGATAAGTGAAAAACCACAAAGTAGCGCCCCTGGCGCCCCCCCGGAAAAAAAAAATTGTTTGTGTGTGTCTGTGTGTTTAATGCATTTATTCAGATTTATCATTGAAATAGATACATATAAGACATGTTTTTTCACTCTTTCCCAAAGTATAATTAAAAAAAAAAACTTTTATGTATATATATATATGTACAGTATATATAATGTTTTTTTAAACACTTCAAATGTAATAATTATGAAGTTTTAAACATGCTACTGTCCCACCGAATTATTTTTTTTTTTAACAAGAATAAGGTAAAGAAATGCTTGCCTTTATTAAATGCTTCATTGAGTGAGTCCACTCAAATCCGTTGAACCTGCTCACTTACGTACAATGAGTTGCCACAGCAACTGTTTAACAAGTTAAACAGTGATTGACACATGTAGCGCTTTGAAGGTTTGGTTTACAAGCGTTTCTGGCAAGATCAAACCTTAGCATCTGTCAATCATCGTTAACTTTAACTCATTTGCTCCCAAAAACTTATAAATACGTTCTATTTTTAATTGTTTCAGTGTCCCAAAGACGTGTTTATACGTCTTTTACGTTTTTTTTCACATGAGACGTCTCTCGATTCTGATGCAATTTAGCTCCAAAGCACAATGCTGAAAATCCATTTTAAAGCAATAAAACTGGCCACTGGAGGGCAGTAGCGCATTTGGTAAGACCCGCAACCCGATGCAACGGAACGATCGGCCGAGCCGCACGGCAGGGGCGCCAGTGGAAGACGACCGAATGGACGAGCAGGACGCCAGGCGCGGGAAGTCCGAGCAGGACGACCGGGACACCCAGTGCAGTAGAGGATGCCATTGAGTCTGTGCTGCTAGCCGAGCAGAGCCCGCGCCACCGTGCTCAGCCGCTTGCGTCCCCCGCTACCCTCCGGTGTCCTGCGACTCAGCCGGAAACGCGCACGGCCAAACCAGTCCCCCCCCCAGAAACACAACATGCCCCACACAAGTTCACCAGGCGAACTCCGCCACGAGGCAGTGGTCACCACAAAAGAAAGACTCAAAAATATCCATCTTAATGAGACAAAGGTGGCGATGACGGAAAAGTTTACCCCGGCTCTCAGTTCAATAGTCTAGTTGTGTGTAAATAAATTGTTACTTTGCTATCAAAAGCTCTATTTGTCTTGTTGTTTCTGTTATTTTGTAGAATGAAAACATTATTCAGATGTTTTGGATGTCAAAAAAGCAAAAAAAAAAGCTGCGTTAAAATCAAAGTTATGTTTGAAATGTATGCTTTTACCAAAAGCTCAATTTCTCAGTTTTTTCATTAGAAATTGGAAAATTGCTCAAACTAAGCTATTTTCTAATGCTGATTTCTGAAGAATGGAAAAACATATGAACTTTTTTTCCTGCCGAAAGAAGAGAGTCTAATCTTTTTTTAGGTGGGTTCCATGTTTATATAGCAATAGAACAGAATTTTCTGTGGGCCTTGCAAAATCAGTCAAAACCCCAGTATAACTGCCGGGAGCGAAGGGGGTTGCACCAGTGAAAATGGCTGGGAGTGAATGAGTTAATAAGGAACTCCAGTGCATTGCCTGACCAAGAAAAGCGGCAGGAGCGAGAGACTACGTGATCGGATTGGGACAGCTCAACAAAATACTGCATTCATCTATTTTATTATTTTGTTTCTTTTAATTGAAAAAAAATATCCGCGATGGACTGAGGTCGCAAAGTTTGAAGTGCGGAGCGAGATTACTGTATTTTTAATTATTACCTTTTAAGTGCTAAGCAAAAACATTTCTGACTTTAACAAGCCAACACCTGCAAATATGGTGCATCATATAGATACTACTTCACACCAAAAGATGGCAGATGTCTGTATCCGCAAGTTTCTCCGTGTTATGGATGGGGAGTAATTTTTTCCTTTTGTTCAGGTATGTAAGTTTTTCCTTTCACTTTATACTGCTTTATGTTGGTTTTCACCTGTATTTTTCCTTTGCAGTAGTTTCCACCTGTGTGATCACAGAAGCCCTCCACAGCTGGAACCACTTCCTCATTAGTTCATCATCCAATCATCTGTTCGTCCTGCCACTATATAAGTTGAATTGTTTGCTTGGTTCAGAAGAGGCGGTGGCAGCTCTCACTTTGGTTGTAGTGGTTTGTTGGAGCCTGTTATGTTTTGCCTTTGATTCTGGTTGTGAAGTTTGCTTTCTGCCACTTGTGTATTAATGATCTCTTTTGTCTTTTTCTTTAGGTTGGCGCAGAGCACAGAGGTAGGGACTTTAGTTAGACACCTGCAGGTATACATCGTGTCTCCCACCTCACGTAGGTACCAACTCTCTGTATTAGTCCATTAGATAGAGCGGCAACACCACCCATGTATTTTGGGGTACACTAGGTGCCTGTCACAGTAGTGCTTTAGTTTGGGAGTTATTTTGGGTTCTAGGTTCAGTTGGGGTTTTTGGAACTGTTTATTTGGTGTTTGCTGCATAGTGCAGGGGGTTGGGTAAATGTTTGAGTGCTCTGTGTCCATTCTTTCTTTTCTGTTAAATAAACTTTTTATTTGCAATTTTGATTTGTCACTGCCTCCTCCTTGCACACCTGCCGTCTTATGTTATGCTCGCGGCCCCTAACCACCAGGGGTACTCGTAACACTCCGCCTTTGAATGGCGCAAAGACTTGTGAGTACACTTTCTGAGTGGCAACCATGACTTTCCATAGTTGATGAATTCATGACCTGCATGAGTGAACTCTGTAAAGTCATGGTTGCTACTTGAAAAGTGTACCCAAAAGTCTGTGTGCATGTGAATGGTTCAAAGCCTTGTGGGCACATCTTCAGAGTGTCAACCGTGACTACTGTACATAGTTGGTGAATTCATGACCTGCGTAAGTATTCTGCTAACAAACACACAAAACCGAACCCTAACCCAAATCAGTGAGTCTGACTTAATCTGCCTAGTAAAAGGAGAGTTAAACTTGTTTGTAAAAATCTTGCAATAGAATAAATCTTACTCAAATAATTATTTACTTAATAAAACAGAGCCGCATCAGAGATTTCAAAGAGCGGCATGCAAAAGTTTTAGTCCAGGAATAAATAAAGGTTTCCAACAGTTTCGAATGAACGTCGACAGACGAGCACATAATTGTAGAGTCGACAAGGACATCATCTTTGTGAGAATAATACACACTCAGCAGCAGAACTACATTATTTTCTATTAATTAAACTTACCTGGACCCAACGAACTGTACGTAAAATGTTTTCCAAGAGTTTAAGACGACACTCACTACACTAAATGCTCATGCTAAAGCAAACGCTTTGCTAATGCTACAAGTTACATTAAGTGTGTGCTGATCACTCAGCACAAAGCTTTAAAGGCTAAAGCGACATAGCATGTCTAACCAAGATAAGAAAAAAAAACTTACCAAGCAGCACCTGACATGTGTTTCACAAAAGGCAAGTGTGGAACCGAGAGAGGACACCGATGAATAAGCGTGTGTGTGGGACTGTGGGCGCAGCATGTCACATGAATGACACGACCAAACACTGAAACGATGCGTGCTAACTACACATACTGTATGATAAGAAAATGCCACACATTGTGAAGTTATGACGGAAACTGTGGCGAATTTTCATCTTGTTCTCGTCTCATTGGACAAAATCTGGCATACGTCTCGAAATATTTTAGTCTTCCAAGACACGTTTTTAGCTCGCCATTGTCACGTCATCGTCATAAAAAAATTGTTCTCCATCGAAATATTTTTGTTGTCGTCATTGTTGACCAAAACAATACTGGTACAATGACTTTAACATGTTGTCAGGTGTTGACCCCTGAGTTAACCCTTTAAGGTCTGGGCCTATTTTGTCTGATTTTGCATGCCTTTGAAGTTGCCTTTATATTTCAAAGAAAGAATTGTTTACGATGGCCTGGTTTGGTCCCTTTTTTTGTGACACCTTGAACTTCATGTCCAAACTGTTGTTTCCTTCACTGACCAATTATAAATCATCATTTTGGGCCCAAAAAGACCAAAAATTCCAAAATCGTTTTGTCAAAATTTTTAATATTGATGTCCAATTGACAACCAAACATGCGTAACGAACAGTTTTGAAACTTTGTAATATTTATTCAACATGTTAGGATGAACATTCAACCAAAAAAATTTAGAATAAATAGTCTTATATTTGACAATTCAACATAAACAACAGGTATAGCCATAGGAGTTTTTTGCCTTTATATATGCTCTAGTCAAAACAGGTTATATACAGCAGACCAAACAGTGAAGAACCTTGAAAAAATATATACCATCGAACACAAAAAGTGTTTAGAGGCCATCTCTTTATGAGTATAGGTATTGCGGCCCATCACCTGATGAAAACTATGTACACACAATCAAGCTTCTTGAACACACATTTATATAAACAAATTGAGAAGACTGATTGTGGGAAAACATATACAGTGCTGCTCGAAAGTTTGTGAACCCAACAGCGATGGTCAGATTTTTTGTAAAAAAAACTAAAATAACCTTATTAAATGTTAAGTTATACCCAAATCCACAATACTGACATTCCAAATAATGGACTGAAACAAAAGAAATAGTTATATTGTCATTCTTTATTTAACAAAAGTGGTTGATTTAAGAAAAACTCAGATATCATGTGTGCAAAAGTATGTGAACCCCTTCAGTTAATAGGATATTGCGCCTCCTTTTGCAGAGATTACCTCAACCAAACGGTTTCTGTAGTGACTAATCAGCCTCTCACATCTACTTTGGGGGATTTTTGCCCATTCTTCCTTGCAGAACGCAGTCAGTTGAGAGAGGTTTGATGGGCGTCTGGCATGAACTGCTCGCTTCAGGTCCCGCCACAGCATTTCACTGGGATTTAGGTCAGGACTTTGACTGGGCCAGTCCAGAACACGAATCTTCTTCTTTTTCAGCCATTCCTTGGTTGTATTGCTGGAATGCTTTGGATCATTATCATGTTGCATGATCCACCTTCTGCCAAGCTTTAACTTCAAAACAGATGGCGTCAGGTTATGTTCTAGGATTTGACAATATTCCTCAGAATTCATGATTCCCTGGACTATGTGGAGTTGTCCAGGTCCTGAGGATGAAAAGCAAGCCCAGATCTTGACATTCCCACCTCCATGCTTCACTGTTGGGAGAAGGTTCTTTTGGTGGTATGCAGTGTTGACTTTTCGCCAGACATGGCGGTTTTGGTTGTGACCAAACAGTTCAATTTTGCACCTACATCAGTTGATGAAAACTCTTTTTAATTTAGTCTTGACAACACAACTGTTAAAAAAACAAAAAAAAACTACTGAATTGATTGATTAGGAAATCAGGTTGAAATAATAGAAAATTCCAAAATGTTGAGGGGGTTCACAAACTTTTGAGCAGCACTGTATATATAGAACATTGGAAAAAAAGGTATTTTCAAAAATATTTACAATAAACAAGTTAAAATTTTTTCAGGCATGCCACTCTGAAAAGCAGTTTCGTCCTGGAATTAGACACAGGGCTACATCACACAGTCCACACTTCCATGGGGTGTCGGTCCTCTTTCCACCCTTCCATTTTCATTTCACTTTACTTTCATTGTCACTATAAATGTACATTAAAAAAAGTCAGTATTTATGAAAATAATAAAGTATAAAATAAAAATATATACAGCAATAAATAATAATGGAAATCTATACTATGACAATAGAAAGAATACCATAGCTGAATATGTGCTACACCCCTAATCTTCATATAGAAAGAAGAACACCACAAATTATAAATTCCTGCCTGGGATACACACAGTGCACGTACGACTTTGATCTTATATGCACATTTTATTATTATATACACAAACACACACTTATATTGCATCAAAATTAACTTTGTCTTGCAATATGAAAAGAAACTTTCAAAAACTTTTTCAGCATAATAAAAAAAAAAAAGTGAGTTGGCCTACCTCTGCTCGTCGATGGCATCACCCACGTGTTCAAATCCATCACTATCTTCACTCGAGGACTCTTCCGAAGAAGACGATGACGAATTTGGACCATCCTCTTCCTCAAGTTGATCAAAAAGCACAATTGCTTGCGCTAAATTTAGTTTTCCGTTCATTCTCAAAGTCACACAAAGTCGCTGCTCGATCCAAACGGCCGTCGCTCGCCACCTCGCTGCTTCAGAACACTCCTCCCTCTCGTTCGGTGGAACCTCGCACGGCAGTTATATTTATTTTAAAAAATGCATTTTGTGCTTCCATTGTGACTTCGAAAGGGTTCGTTTGATTTGTTTTTTTTTCATGGAGCTTCCGTTTTGAAAAAGGACAAGAAATGATGGAAATATAGACATAAGCAAATGATCCATGCAGCGTTTTAATGTTTTTTTGAGAGGACAATAAAACTATAAAACTTAAATGACAATATCTCACGTTTTAGTTGGTCGATTGACTTCAAATAATAACGAGAGTAAACCGCAACTTCCGCACTTTAAAACGAGACCATCCAACAGCATGTGGGTGACGTAATTAAAACGTGAGGGCGCTTCAAAGACGACGTGCGCTGAGGACGCGCCGGCGCGTCCTTCGACTCTCAAGGGTTAATGTAGAGGCACTGTTTAAGTGACTAGCTTCATCTAGTGTTAAAGCTGAGGAGTGCAAAAGACCAGCAAAGGGCCGCGGTTGGCCCGCAGCCCATAGTTTGAACACACCTGAATTAATGTGATGCATTATATAAGTACAGTGGGGCAAATAAGTATTTAGTCAACCACTAATTGTGCAAGTTCTCCCACTTGAAAATATTAAAGAGGCTTGTAATTGTCAACATGGGTAAACCTCAACAATGAGAGAGAGAATGTGGAAAAAGAAAAACAGAAAATCACATTGTTTGATTTTTAAAGAATTTATTTGCAAATCATGGTGGAAAATAAGTATTTGGTCAATACCAAAAGTTCATCTCAATACTTTGTTATGTACCCATTGTTGGCAATGACGGAGGCCAAACATTTTCAGTAACTCTTCACAAGCTTTTCACACACTGTTGCTGGTATTTTTGCCCATTCCTCCATGCAGATCTCCTCTAGAGCAGTGATGTTTTGGGGCTGTCGTTGGGCAACACGGACTTTTAACTCCCTCCAAAGATTTTCTATGGGGTTGAGATCTGGAGACTGGCTTGGCCACTCCAGGACCTTTAAATGCTTCTTACAAAGTCACTCCTTTTTTGCCCTGGCTGTGTGTTTGGGATCATTGTCATGCTGAAAGACGCAGCCACGTCTCATCTTCAATGCCCTTGCTGATGGAAGGAGATTTTCACTCAAAATCTCTCGATACATGGCCCCATTCATTCTTTCCTTTACACAGACCAGTCGTCCTGGTCCCTTTGCAGAAAAACAGCCCCAAGGCATGGTGTTTCCACCGCCATTCTTCGCAGTGGGTATGGTGTTCTTTGGATGCAATTCAGTATTCTTTCTCCTCCAAACACGAGAACCTGTGTTTCTACCAAAAAGTTCTATTTTGGTTTCATCTGACCATAACGCATTCTCCCAGTCCTCTTCTGGATCATCCAAATGCTCTCTAGTGAACGGCAGACGGGCCTGGACGTGTACTGGCTTCAGCAGGGGGACACGTCTGGCAGTGCAGGATTTGAGTCCCTGGCGGCGTATTGTGTTACTGATAGTAGCCTTTGTTACTGTGGTCCCAGCTCTCTGAAAGCAATTCACTAGGTCCCCCCGTGTGGTTCTGGGATTTTTGCTCACCGTTCTTGTTATCATTTTGACGCCACGGGGTGAGATCTTACATGGAGCACCAGATCGAAGGAGATTATCAGTGGTCTTGTATGTCTTCCATTTTCTAATAATTGCTCCCACAGTTGATTTCTTTGCACCAAGCGTTTTACCTATTGCAGATTCAGTCTTCCCATCCTGGTGCAGGTCTAAAATTTTGTCTCTGGTGTCCTTCAACAGCTCTTTGGTCTGAGGTTGTGGACAGGTGTCTTTTATTCCGATAATGAGTTAAACAGGTGCCATTAACACAGGTAACGAGTCGAGCCTCGTTAGACCTCGTTAGAAGAAGTTAGACCTCTTTGACAGCCAGAAATCTTGCTTGTTTGTAGGTGACCAAATACTTATTTTGCACTCTAATTTGGAAATAAATTCTTTAAAAATCAAAGAATGTGATTTTCTGTTTTTTTCTTCCACATTCTGTCTCTCATGGTTAAGGTTTACCTGTGTTGACAATTACAGGCCTCTCTAATCTTTTCAAGTAGGAGAACTTGCACAATTGGTGGTTGACTAAATACTTATTTGCCCCACTTTATTAGTAATTAATACAGTGGGATCTCTTACGAGTGACCACTTTGGATTTTTTTTTTTTTTTTACAGGCAAATATTTGAGTTAGAAGCACTTGATGGTGGCAGCATGTAAAGTGAAATAAAACACTACTCACATATATTATATATTATTCATCCTCTTAGGAAAGTAATATAGCTGCAGCATACTTCGTCACTTATTTGTGAGACACTTCTTTTTGGAATTTTTATCTCTGTATTATATCTACTGCCACTTGGTGGTAAATGTGCACACCAGAAGTAGCACAAGGTCATCTGATTAATATTTAAAATCTGTTTCATTATGTTATGAGTGCATCTATTTATAAAGTATAATACTCTGCCGGGCTAAAACACATCACAGATTTTTTTTGTGCGTGTGATGATTACTGGAATTCCCATTCAATTTAATTGACAAGATAATTTGAGTGTTTTGAGTAGGATCACTGAAAGTGGTCATAATACATTTGCCTGAGTGTAGTCCGCTTTTCGCCGGATAGGCGACCCCCAACAGGGTGAATGGTTTTGAAGATGGTGGGATGGACAGTGTTATGAGTGTGTTCACACAATGACTCATAAATAAAAGTACCACTGTACCTATAGATTTTGTTTCCTTCACTTGCAAGTACTGTTTTTGCCTTGTATAATTTTACTACACAATTGGAGGTGGCGCAATGGTGCAAACATCCAATGACAATAAAAACAACCAAATGCAATTACTGGAGAAAATGCTTGGGAATGCTTTCATTCTGCTCAATAAAACTCTTTGCAATTTGGAGGTTATTCCAAATCCCTTACTGATGATTTGGGGGCAATTCCAAGTCACTTCCTGTTGATTTATAAAGGGCTTTATAAATAAATTTGATTAGATTTACAAGTTCCTTCCCGTTGATTTTGAGGCACTTCCATGTTACCGCCTAATGATTTGGGGACATTTGTAGGACACTTCCTTTTGATTTTTTGGACATTTGTGGATCACTTCCTGTTAATTTTGGACATTTGTGGGTCACTTCCTGTTGATTTTGGGGCATTATCAGGCCACTTCAACTTAAAGGGAACCTCGGACTTAAAAGACTTGTAGGCTCTAATAGGCCACAATTGTTCTCTTTTACTAAAATATGTTATTAGAAACATATAAAATGTTGTTATTTAAAAATCTATAATATTTTGTATATTCTTTGACCTACGGACGGCGCCATGATTTAGAGGTAAAAAAGAACCCTAGCGTGTCTGCTAAAGACTTACTGAAATCATTGGCACAGTCCAATATCTCATTGCTCGTTTAATGTTCGCAAAAAGGCACTTGGACACTCCACAGAAGTTTTGGCAAAATATTTTGTGGACTGATGGAACCAAAGTTGAATTGTTTGGGAGTAACACACAACATCATGTGTGGAGGGAAAAATTGAACAGCTCACCAACATGAACGCCTCATCCCCACTATGAAGCATTGTGGAGGAAGCATCATGATTTGGGGCTGTTTTGCTACCTCAGGGCCTGGACAACTTGCAGTCATTAATGGAAGAATGAATTTAAAAGTTTTACAGTTTTTAAGTTTTTAACTGTCAGACAGTTGAAGCTAAAAAGAGGATGGATGATGCAACAAGACAATGATCCAAAACACAGAAGTAAATCAACTTCAGAATGGTTTCAGAAGAATAAAATACACGTTCTGGAGTGGCCAAGTCAAAGTCCAGACTTAAACCCCATTGAGATGATGTGGCATGACCTAAAGACAGCGATTCATGCTAACATCCCAGGAGTCTGACTGAACTACAGCGGTTTTATAGAGAAGAATGGGCCAAGATTGATCCTGATCGATGTGCCAGACTGACCTGCAGCTACAGGAAGCGTCCGGTTGAAATTATTGCTGCCAAAGCACACTTAACTCACTAATTTTCCACCTTCTGTCTTTGCTTGCATCCTATCCTCATCAAAATATGAAAACCTATAAATGTTTGGGTGGTTTTAGTTAAAACAGACACTATTTATTTATCTGTGTGATTTTGACAAAGATCAGATCACATTTGATGGCGAGTTTATGCAGAAATGTGAGAAATTCCAAAAGGTTCAGATACTGTTCATACCACTATAATTTTACAAGTTGTATAAAAATGGTAACATAAAGAGGGGTTTCAAAATCAAATTACTTTAACTAGGGCTGTCAAATTTAACGCGTTAACGGGCGGTAATTATTTTTTTAAATAAATCACGTTAAAATATTTAACGCATTTAACGCATGCGCGGAATGACCAGCTCATGCATTGCCTCAAAAAGATTAAAATGACACTTGAGAGCTAAGAGGCAGAGAAAGATGTCGTTTTGTGCTTTTTCTTAACAAACCACGAACGACGTGCTGGCACTTTGTTTCTTTATTAGCACATTCAGCTTCAACATTAACATAGCTTACGGCTCTCGGCCGCCCGTAACTGTAACTCACTCCTGCATCATGTGAGTAAACAACATTGGCACCGCGTGCATTTAAAGGTGTCTCGGATAATTCCATATCAGAATATTACAAAAGGCGAGAGGACACAGGCGTTCATTGGACCGCGCCGTTTATTGGCATAAGCTTTGGCAACTCCTTCACAACAAACATAAGTATCATTTAGTGAAAGTAAATAAAATTATATAAAATGTAAATAAAATGTTCACAAAAAGAAAAGCGCTTCAATCTGTATTAATGAGGCCCTATTCTCACACAGTTAAACAACAGTGCAAAGAGAACTGGCATTCCCAATCAAAATAGCTATGCAACATACTCATAAAACTTACTGAGACTTTGGTCTAACTCTATTTAAACATTTCGTTTAGTTCAACAAATACACTGGATGGCAATATTTATTCACATTATACAAACTATCAGAGGTCAAGTACGTTGTGAAGCCAGCACTCAAATGACGTGAATTACGATGGATGGACCAGTAAACAGAAAACTACGGCGTCAGTCGAGGGACAAAACACACTATTTGGCTTGATTTCTAAGTCAATTTAAAACTCGCCATTGACACCTTGTGGTGTATTTAGTGTATCTAGTTTATGTTTTGATTGAAATTTTTACAAATTTTATTAAAACGAAAACATTAAGACGGGTTTTAATATTAAATTAGTATAACTTGTACTAACATTTATCTTTTAAGAACTACAAGTCTTTCTTGTGGATCCCTTTAACAGAAAGAATGTTAATGTTAACGTCATCTTGTGGATTTATTGTTAAAATAAACAAATACAGTATTCATGTAAAGTATGATGAATGTAGTATATATCTGTCTTATTCCTTATCTTTTCATTCCAACAATAATTCACTGAAAAATATTTTAGAGATGGTTTGAATTGCGATTAATTACGATTAATTAATTTTTAAGCTGTGATTAATTCGATTAATAATTTTAATCGTTTGACACCCCTAATTTTAACTCATAATAACGTTAATCTTTTAAGAACTACAGGTCTTTCTATCCGTGGATCCTTTTAATTTTGTGTAATACATAGCTCACTCCCTGATTATTGTGGGTACAGCAAGCCCCAATCATTGACGGTTGCTGCAAATTCACAGCTGTTAAATTTTTTTTCTGCCTTGCTAAACACGATATGACACGACCGACCAATAAACATTCGTGTAATCCCTCCCTGTTATAAAACAAACAACAACTCTGTGATGATGTATTGGACAGGAAGTGTTGAATGACACTCTTGTTGTGACGGCTGCGAACACAGCGGCCTATCTGCACTGATTGAAGTGACACAGCTTCTTGTTCTAGATGCTAAGAAACTACAAGCCAGTACCGCGACCCAACAAGACATTTGTAAACTAAAGCAGGCGTCTGACAGTTACACTAATAAGGTAATAATGGCCGCCTCCACAATGCAGCCTTGCCCTGAGGTGCCAATCAAAAATTAATCCTAATTATCATGTGAATGCTGCATTAACTCCGCACGTGTAATAAATTATAAATCTGCAACATGCTTCTCCTTTTACAAAGGAATCACATAAGAAAGTCTTTTCGCACACAATAAATAATAACAATTATTTCATGTCAAATATTTGCACATATGACTGCTGATCACTGTTTAAATGAGACACAAATGACAAGATCTTTTGTTCTTGTCAACGGTTTTCATGACTTAGGTCTCCACTTTCGATTAAATTATGTATATTTTAGCCAATCCTGTCGAGTGCTACTGTATTTATGAAAAACACGTTACAATTTACTTTTATGTATGCCCACCATAATGATCTGTATTTGCAAAAATGCAGATGTGTGCCTCTTAATCCTAGATGATATTCTTCAATTAAAATAGAATTTTAGAAAGATAACAATATACAACATTAAAATTTACGATATTAATCCTTTTATGCATGAATAATGACCTTCTGTTTTTTTCACTGTAAAATCTGTAAAAGTTTAACTCATTGGTTACCAACATTTCAGACTGATGAATTGGGAGGGAGGAGATGTTGGGGGTCATTGGAACAAGCACAATGAATCCCTGATGTGTCTGACAATACAATGAAGGCAGACTGCCATCCCAATGTAAAACATTCAAGAGACAATGTGGCACTGCAGGAAAGTTCAGTCAAGTGGCCAGGGACTCACACACAGAGTGGAGTCCAGTGCCAAAGTTTAAGTGGATGATGTGAGCGTTCCATGCATATTTGATGAGGTTAATGGCCCATCAAAGCTTGATTAGACGTTCTTTTGGGAGCATTGTCATGTGACTTGTACAGTGATCCTATTGGACGACATGATTGGGTCGCAATTCATAACAACCCTGTGTGACTGTCATTTATAAATCATACACAGTATACCTGTGATGTGACTTGACCTATTGAGTTTATTTTTGATGATATGATCAAAAATTTGCAAGCACTACATGGTGACAGCAAACTTCATATTCAACTTTAAGTGCATATGACACCAAAAAGCATGTTTTTTTCCAATTTCACGCAACGTTTTATGCTCCTGAATGAAATGGACCGCATATATTCAATTTCTGAATCCCGCGCCATGAGAATGAATGATTTCCGGCTTCAGTCTCGAGTTTAGGACAAATGCGAATGTGACGTCACCCGGGTCAGCATCTCACAATACAGCATTGCTTGCGGATTAAGCTGATTTTGCGGATTAATTCGTTTATTTTTCGCATCACGCCAGCCAAACGGCTGCAGAAAATTATTGCTGCACCAGCATGAGCCTTTTTGGGTTTCAAAAGGTTCCCATTCACCGGCGGCTAAAACAAGCTCTACTACTGTTGGACTTACGAGGAAGTGAGTAAACATCGTATTTTGTATTATGTCAAATACTGGGATCATGGCACACGTTTTTGCATTTTGTGGCTGATTGTCTACCGATTCTCTAACCCCCCCCCCCCGTGTACCCGGTGTTCTGTCAAATTTTCAACCCCATCAGAAAGAGCAACTTTGTGTTAAAAATGGCTGCGAATACAGCGATTACAAAGTAAACACTACAAACTTTCTTGAAATAAAGGACTATTTACTTACATTTGATCATGGACGTACATGTAGAAAAGTTCTCCTCAAACACATCCTGCCATGTTAGCTGCACAACAACCGCTCTCTCACTGTTTACGTCTTTGCCGTTTAGTAAAGCATTATTTTACGCCATATTCATGTTGACCATGTGGCAGCTACGCGCTCCTCCAACGTCGGCCGCTTTGTCCGGCAGTACTCTCCAACTGCTTCCCCGGCGAGCTCTCCTGTCCGAAGCAGAGGAACGAGCTGTAACTTGCTCGCCGCCGGGCGGGTTGCCGATCGGCAGACAATCGACAACCCAGCCGCCGTGTGACATGATCCGGGATAGTTTTGTGTGGTTTTTCACTTCGAAAAGCGAAAATAAGACTTGTAAACGTCACTCGGTTCGGGTTAGCATGTCGGCTAGCTGTCACGCCTCTTGGTTTGTTTACATTCTCTGAAGCCGGGGCAGGGAAATGACAAAAGCCGGACGAACTATGGTGGCATAAAATAGCGTTCGAGAGGTGCGACAGTAAATGTGAAGTCGACAGTTTTGGCCATTATGGAGAAGTTTGCCATGTCGTACTGAATAAATGCATTTATATTATTTCATATTCCATTTAGCACAAGACTGTTATTTGTCATGACCATACCATTTATTTATTAATTTGGGAAAAATACTTCGATAAAAAGAATATCCTGTAAAAATGTTGGAGTAGAGAGACTGAAACAATGACATTTTGCGGTTCTCTTCGTCGCGTTTTCCTCGTTCTGAATAATTCCCCCTCAATGGGCTGAATTCTAGATGAAAATATGACCCTGTCGACGTCATCCTCCTGTTGGGTACGCTAGAGTCCGATATTGTAGGCGTGGCTAACGGCAGATTAAAAGACTAATTTCTCATCATCTATGCTTTGCCAAAATGTTGTATATAGTCGAATTGTCTCAAAATATGATTCTAATTCACATAATAATGCTATTTAAGACCTTTTTATCCTGTTGTACGCACTTTGATCTTGTAGTGTTTTAACCAGTGTTGCGCTGATATTGGTACCAATACGGCACTAAAAATCAAATCATAGATATGGGAGTACTAAGAAATCACGCGCCAATTCCACACAACATGTACTCTTCGAGATTTAGTTTCCAACCGCTGGTGGACCTACCCAAGATGGCTGCAGTCCATTCACTGCCATCCCTCCAACTTCAAATTGGTTGGATGTCTTTTAACGTCAATGACATGCAATGTGTTGCAAAATAAAATGGGATCTTCCTCTGGCCAAGATGGAAAGTAATTTATCACTAGTAAACGTCCAATTCATTTGAAGCGGGACTTCAAATGGATTGAAGGTCTATTTTCGCCAATTGCAGCCAATGAGAAAAGCAGTGTCTGACAGAGCTATACAATTACTTTACATTCAAGTGAGTATGCAGTAAATAAAGCAACACTAGGCAAATTTTCAACATTTATAATGTATTTTCATATCATTTGTGATGATATGTCGACTGACAACTAGTTGAATGACAACTCTTTTATATTTTGAGGGTGTCTGTATCACTTTCTGAAGCACTAATTAACTTTGAGGAGCGTGGCAGGAATCCTGCCACATAAAAAAACTACAAATGTGCTCCCTCCTTTAAGGCATACGTCACTTCCCCCTTTCCCCATTCATTATAAAAACGGAAGTCGATGCGAACGCTCTCATGCAAATTCTGCAAAGATTGCAGAGCAACAAAACAGACCAAAGGTTCATCCGAGGAGGGGGTAAAAAGTGAGGCTACAAGGACACTCAAGTATGAACATTGGCCCGGCTTTCACTCACTGGCTTGATCCCCCCCCCACACACACACACACTAAGCCACTCGGCTGCTAACCGTCAAATGCTATTGTTTAGCCACAACTGGATTTATTACCATATTACTATTCATCCTTCACACAGCCGCTGGAAACAGAAATTTTGTTCAATCCATCTGCAAGCAACAGGGAGATGATGATTTTACAACACAATGCGGGTGTGCACTGGTCCTCATGGAAAATGCAGTCTTCCATAAGGCAAAACACTACCTCTTTTGTACACTGACGTCGCTAAAATCAACCAAAACTGAAAAGTTACCAAGTGTTGCATTAAGTATAATAAGAATTGTATTTTTTTTTTTCAAAAAATGTGGAATTGGGACATTATCAACATCAGAAGATACCACACAGCTAGATATTCGAATCGGTATCGGGAGTCAAGAAATGGTATCAGTGCAACACTAGTTATAACTGTTTATCAAAATTCACAGGCATATATTCTTTATCCTCCACGTAAAATGACCAATGATGAAAAATATGAATATATAGAATGTATATGGCGGAAAACACTCAGGTGACTTGAAGTTTTTCTCTGAGACCCAATTTGGCCAGATTTCAAAATTGTCCGATATTCATGTGTGATACATCATTGGAAAGCTTAAAATCTCAATTTTCTGGGGGAAGAAAAATTTGAACAGGGGGGCATTAAAAAAAAAAAAAAAAAAAAAAAAAAAAATTAAACAATGAAACCCTAACTGGAGGTAAGAGCATGAGAGAGCATGATTAAATACACCATGACTATTAATTTTTTGGGTGATTTTATGGGTGAAACATGGTAATATAGCAGGGGTTGCAATTCAGAAATCACAGACATCAAGGAGTGGTCGAGATTTTATTTTTTATACTGTATATCTATATTTACCCTGTGAAACTTTTTATTTTTTCAATTTTTCTTTCTTTGGATCGATTATTAACATATCGGGAAAAATGCGACAGTAACAAAAAAACAAAACAAAACAAAAAAAACAAAAAAGCGTTTAAGCGGTAGTTATGAGGTACATATCCGTGACTTGTTTTCATTGTGACGTAATTCATTTAAAAGTTTAAAATATGTGAGTGAATAATTTTTGGCGTGTTTTTCTTTTTAAAATAAATATTAGACATCAATTAATGATTCTAAGCTAAAAATGACATATTTTGTATGATAAATATAATTACCTTCTTTTTATGGCTGGGTTGAAATAAAAGCGGTTGCGCGACAACAGGGGTCTCCAGGGTAAAAGGGACAAATTAAAAATAGTTTGGGGGCTTAATGCGCCATGAATCTGCTATGGCAGCATATATACATATTGTTCTATCAAACTCAACAGTTCTTTTGGCTTAAAATACAGCAGTTTATTTTAAAGAGGGGTGCAAGTGCAGAAACTGCTTTTTCAGTCTTGCCTGTGTTTTCCGCCAAATGTATAATATGAAAAATATTTGTATCTTACCGAGCACATGTGCCTTCTTTGTGTCGACGTGCATGAATCATTCTGCGCCCTGGTAGCCAAGCTTCACATGGAAAGGAAGAGATGCAAAAACGATGCACGACATGAGTGTATTGAGTTATGAGTGTGATAACTGAATAAAATAATCTTGTAAATCAAGGCACCACTTTATTTAGATCTTTGTTTGCTTGAGCTTGGTGTATATCACATACCAAAATTAAGAGGGGTGTGCAGACTTTTTATATCCCCTGCATATGGGCATTAGCAAAGACTTGGTGTCTCTGCATCGGTTTGTTGAAGTTCATTCTCTCACTTGTGAATTATAAATCCCTTACTTCGGTATGATTTTAGCGGTTGTCATCATCTTGAGTTTGGCCTGAATTTTGCTAACTAAATCGTTCACGCATTCATTTGCTTCTTGTGTTCTGTGATCATGCAAGTGGGTTGGATGCTGACTTTTGCATGGGTTTTGCCCTTTTTTCTGCAAACAACCGAAGTACGTAATATTTTTTTGAAATAACAATTTCTCATCTGCTAGGGATTTACTTCGAGAAACTTGATAACATATTATGTTGTGATCTTCTTTTCAGGCCAAGCAAGAAGTCCTGATCTGCTGACTTTTTACTGTTTCCGTGTCTTTTGTTGCTATCATTCTTTTTTCAAATAGTACAATGAAGCCCTCACAATAAAATACAATCTGATCCAGGACACTGGTAAATATTTGAAAATATTCCCACAGACAATAATAATTACAGTATTTTGTTAAACCTGTATTAAAAACTCTTTTTTTTTTTTTTTTTTTTTAAACGGATTTTATTTTTAACTCACCTAACTCATTTATATATTAACTTTGTTAAGCGTACAGGCAATTATCAAGCAACGTTCTAACAATCTAAACTCACGCAAGTGGGGGAAAAAAAGAATAACTGGTGTAATAACAAAGAAGAATTATGATTAAAAAAAAAAATAATAATAATAATAATCCCGACACACATTACCCACCCAAAGTGTTTTTTGCAAAAAAAATTGTTTTAGATCAAAAACTATGAATGAGAGGTAAACCTGTCAGAAATGGTTAGTGAATAATTAAAATAAAGCTAAATTCACAAGACACGTGCACACACACTGCATGCACGCACGCACACACCCCTACAAATTAAAGAGTGAATCAGTGTGACTTTTAATTCATATTAGGCACAATTGCAGTGACATGCTACAGCAGTAAACAGTCAGCTTCAGTTATTCCAGTGAGTTCCATTCAAATAGGCTGGAGTCACTTCCATGCATGCAAATTAAATTGAAAGGCCATTAGAAATGTGAGCTGACTCAATGGGACCTGACTTAAACACATTACAAGTCTCAAGAAGTAAAATTCATTCCACCTAAACTCATCTGATTAATCTTGAAAGTTTAACTTCCTTGGAATGCATTGAAAAGACGCACAACTCTGATTTTTTTTTTAATGTTTAGTACTTCTTTAACGATTTGTTATGGGTACTGACTGACTAGAACATGAAGCACACTTTTATTGCTACATACTTTCTAACATTAACATGATTCATCATGTTAGCATCATTTTTACAAACTCAGTGATTCATTTTTGGGCAAGATTTCTCTGAAGCTCACTAAACATTTAATATAAGTAAGAAAAGCCTGCATCTTAACCGAAATCATTTTTCTTTTGTTGGTAATTGCAGTCTCAAAAACAAAATTTGACATGTGCAACTAAAGCATGTAATTCTTTCACATTCCTTTTGCGTTGAAATAAATGATTCAGTCGTTCATTGCACCGTCGTTTTGCAAAAATGCAAAACTTCGATATTTTTCGGTACTACCAAACTAAGTTGTCTCTCAGCGCCTGTACTGAGATCCAACTTTTGATACCTGAGCCTGAGCAACTGAGAAAAAATGTCACTGAAGAGCATACCGTTGTTTGCCAGCCAGATATCAGCATACAGTATTGTAGTTCTCATTGAGTCCACTAGATGTCCTTCTTGTGCAAATGAGTAGGACTCGAGTAGTGGGATAGTCATCGACTGTTGGGACATTCACCTGCCAAACAGCATCATTTTAACGTCACACTTGCATTTTCTTAATATGGAAGGCACTGTATCTGTAACAAGATGAACAACCATAATAGGCAAACACCCTGTTTGATGTTAGACCGTCATTTGGGGGTATAGACACTGACAGAAAAATATTTAAAAATTGTATTATCATGCTTTATCACACTGAGAAAAATATCTATTGCTCACTAAGTACGATGTATTTTTCCACAACAAGTTTAATAATATATTATGTGAATATATGCATATATAATGTGCCAAAGTTAACGCACCATTATCGCATACCATCCAAAAATTGACACATTATTATTACATATTTTTACATTGTCAAAGATTATTACTTATACTTACTTTTTACTAATTACTTATACTTATTTTGAAGCCACATGCTCTAACTTAAATGTGGATACCTGAAAGGCAGCATACTGAATCTGCTCAGTGACAAATTTCACCCCCTGCCCCCTGAAAAACAAGGTAATTTGCATTGCAGGAAAACTAATAAAACCATAACAATTTCAATATCCCAAAAGACGTTTTAAGGGCCTAAATGAGTGATCATAATTACACTGGAATATTGCTCTAATTTGCACTTGGACGCGTTATGCGTTTATATACAGGATATATTAAGTATTCAGCCGTGATAGAAATATTATCGAATTTCCTCTTACTAATTCGAGTTTTGGACAAATTACATGCATTCAAGTAAAACTTTGAAAAACTTTTATTTATTTATTTCTTTTTAATTATTATTATTTTTTCGTTTATTTGTTTGTGTGTTGGATGTCAGTACCATTTTTCATCTCATGTTGTTTTTTTAAACTGCACTACTATTACGAAAAAGAAATAGATTTTGATTGAAATATAAAAAAAAAATCATGTGTTATTCCGACAAAAAAATTGTTCAAATACGTATTACTTTTTAAATGTATTTTAAATGTAATGATTGTAATTAATCAAAATTGTGAATAATATATTATAAAATTCTAATTGCATCGACTGTCTCTATTCAATGTATTTATTTTATTTTATTTTTTTTCCCCAATAAAAGAATTACTCCAAATTGAATATCTTAGGTGTCTTCGACAAGACTCGGAGGGTCCTTCTCGGACGTGCTGACGTCATAGCTGCAGCGTGTGGGACCCTGCAGCCTCTTCACTGCCCCCCGCATCCTCCTCCCTCTTCTTCCTCACTCCTCCTCCGCCTCGACGTCCTGCCTGCAGTCAGTCGGGGTTTATTCCAAGTTGTGAGGGAGGCAGCCGCGTGAAGGGCCACTCACTCACTCCTCACACACCTCATCTTTTTTTGCGCACCTTCAGCTCGCCCTTTCAGCCTTCCTGTATGGTGGATATTATTTTCAGCTCTTCTTTCTTGGGTGATATGGGGGATCATTCCAAAAGTAAGTAAACAAGGGGACGCCTCTTATATTTTATTTTATTTTAAGGCGCTTTAGGGAGCATGGAGCGACATCATTGTAAATTATGCAACAATGTGTTGCTTTTTAATGTAATGTGTCCCATTTTAACTAACCCACTCTATATGTTGCAGCTTCAAAAAACGTGCAGAATGAAAAATTAAAAAATAATGATAATAACAAACGCTTAATTTATGGTGGAAATCGAAGCAAATGAGTTTCTAAATGATTTTTTGGTGATGTGCTGTATGCAGAGAAGCCAGGATTCGCCATGTGTGTGGGATGCGGAAGCCAGATCCATGACCAGTACATACTGAGAGTCTCCCCGGACTTGGAGTGGCACGCAGCCTGCCTCAAGTGTGCAGAGTGCAGTCAATACCTAGACGAGAGCTGCACTTGCTTCGTGCGGGACGGCAAAACCTACTGCAAAAGAGACTATGTCAGGTAATGCAAGGAAGGCCCCCCATATAAAATAAATAAAGGCAATTAAAATTCGGGTATTTTTTTTTTTTAATCCCTGCAGGCTCTTCGGTATTAAATGCGCAAAGTGCAATTTGGGCTTCAGCAGCAGCGACTTGGTGATGAGGGCCCGGGAAAACGTTTACCACATCGAGTGCTTCCGCTGCTCGGTGTGCAGCCGGCAGCTGCTACCCGGCGACGAGTTCTCTCTGCGGGAAGACGAGCTTCTATGCCGGGCCGATCACAGCCTGCTGCTGGACAGAGGTTCCGCCGGAAGTCCCGTCAGCCCCGGACACAACATACACTCCAACAGAGCCATGCACCTGGCAGGTCCGAAACATCACCAACTTATTATTATTTTGGGAATAAATTTAGTATAATGGCAGGCAGAATTGTAGATTCAAAATGTATGATTATTGTGCCATTCGGAGTTGTTTAAATTCAGAATGCTTCCTCATGAATTACACAAATTTCAGGAACTTTATAAAATAGACCAGAAAATACATTTCCGAACATCCTATAATTATATTATTAACGTGTAGAATTATTGTTATTAAAGTGACACGTGTAAAAAATAGTAAAACTAAACATAAAAGTACACACAAAAACGTAAAGTGATATGCATCAAAACAGGGGGATGTCATATGTGACCTTAATTATTGAAATAAAAAAGATTCAGTGGTATGAATTTAATGTAATATTACATGTTTACGGTTTAAAAAAAAAAAGATACAAACATGAGATTCTGCGCAAGTGCTGGTATGATTGGGAAATGATTTCTATAAATGATTTAAAATTATTATTCGTATACGATTATGGCTGTCTGATAGGCTCCGAATTTAAGGCATACAATAAAAAAACGATTAACGTAAGGGGGGAAAAATGCAATATAAACGTTTTAAATTAAAACGTGTCATTTAAATAGGACAATTTTCGCTATACGGTTATTCGTATATGACGAATATTGTGCTTTAGTATTTTTCAGGCCAAAATTATTTTTATGTATAAAATTGTGCAAGAATAAATTGCAAAAATAAGTAATGTCACAATTAAAGCAATTGAGATGAATAATGGATTAAGAGGTGTATTTGTCAGACTTTGTTGGAGTGCAGGCCAAATTGTTACAATTGATCCCATTAAGGTGAACCTGCTGTACGGCTGTCATTATCTGAATAAGCTGCAATTACGTGTGAGTGTGTATGTGTGTGCATGCGCATGTATAAGAGAGCGACAGATAGTGAGTCTATATGTGTGTATATTGGTTGGTGTGTGTGTGCTGTCAACTTAAGCGTTTTTTTTTTTTTTGTTACAAACAGTGAACCGATGCGGTTTTTTGCAACTTTAAAACCAATGTTAAATTTAGACCGATTAAACAATGCGAAAATATTTTTCCTGATTTAAATAGTGTTCAATTCATAAGTAAATCGTGTTAATATATGCACAAAAATTCATTTGGAAATTTTTGTAAAATACTTTTTAAAAATAAACTGAACACGCGTGCGTGTAGTATTATTTAAGAGCAGTAAACTGCGCGTTTCCACTTGCATGAAGTGTTGAACATTAGTTGAAGGTTGAAATGCTGGTTTATATTTTGCATGCTCTTGTCGTTTTTGAAAATACAAAGAAAATGCACGTTTTGTTCCCTTAGGACTCTCAATTGTCTTTAGGTATAAATTGGAGTGTGAATGGTCCATTGACTGGCGACCAGTTCAAGTCTAGGATGTAATGCATGCAATGATAAGAAGAGTGCAATAAGCGCCGGTTCTAACTGCGCATCCCTGTCTCCTCGCAGAGCCGGTAACTGTGCGGCAGGCCCCGCATCGCAACCACGTGCACAAGCAGTCGGAGAAGACGACGCGGGTGCGCACGGTGCTGAACGAGAAGCAGCTGCACACGCTGCGGACGTGCTACAACGCCAACCCGCGGCCCGACGCACTCATGAAGGAGCAGCTGGTGGAGATGACCGGCCTGAGCCCCAGAGTCATCCGCGTGTGGTTCCAGAACAAGCGGTGCAAGGACAAGAAGAAGTCATTGCTCATCAAGCAGCTCCAACAACAGCAGCACAGTGATAAGACTGTAAGCATCTTCGTAAGTCCAACAACTCTCCATACTTCTACCGAGGATTTGCATGCTTCTGTCTTGCATTTGCTTGTTTCAGGTGGATGGGTTCACGATATAATAGTTACAAATGACTAAGATAGCCAGGTAACATAAAAAACATAAAAGAAAAAACAGCAGACCGGGAAAATAATGAAAAATAAATAGATTAATAAATCTGACTACTCCATCTATGGAAAAACAAGCTTGTATGGAAAGTCGTAATATTACAGAATGTATACAGAATTAAATGCTCGTGTTTGGCCTTAAAGAACAAATATGATATCCACTCATGGTTTTCATATACTTGGGTACACCTGCACACTCTGTCTCTACGCATTGATTCTCTTTCAAGGGTGGGGAATTTTTAAACTTAAGGGTGAAATTTGAGTTTTAACCCTTTAATGCCTGCAATATGAAGCAATTGTCAGAGAATCACAAAATTTGAAAAATAAGGTCTTAATGAAACATTTTTTCAAATTTGTAAAAAAGAACAAAAATTAAAATGTGTAATAAGCGCTCTCATATCTATAACCCTCGTTAAATCCTCTGTTTTTTTTCTCATGGAACCTGCAGATGCATTAGTTGACTTGCATCCATTTTTTTTTTTTTTTTGAAAGAAAGATTTTTCAAAATTCTGAATTAGTCTCAAAATCATGAAATTCTAAGTGTATCAAATGTGATACATTTGGCAAGAAGGGGTTAAATTTGACAGAGGGGGGAGGGGGTATCTCAACCTGTTAAGTAAAGTTGTTTTTTCAATAAAATAATAATATGATTGTATTTTTTTAATGAATTCATATATTGTTTAACACAATGTGTTATTTCACTAATATATTTTATCTTCACTCAAAATTGATGGATATTTAACAACTATCAATGAATCAAAAAATACATTTTGATTAAATATTTTTTAGGAGTAAAAAACTAAATTTTTGCATTAAAGATTACAGGACTCATGTACATTTTCAGTGCCAGATTAAAGAAAGGACTGGGCTGAATGTTAACAACCCCTGGCTGTACTTTTTTTCTATGTGTAGGTATCTAATACAAAAGGAGAACTGCCGTTTCAGCATACTGTATTAATGTTACATTATTGTGAAGTGACTGTTATTAAGAAGAGAGGCGATCAACACATTACATACACTTAGTGCAAATAAATGTCAAAATAATACCTGAATACGGCAGAAAAATATAGACTAATTTCTACAGGTATGAATGTGAGTGTGAATACTGCTTTGTGTACTCTGAAATAATCTGGCATCCAGTCCAAAGTATACCCCACCTGTACTCCGGAGTCCCAGCTCACCTATAATGACCATAATTAGGATAATAAGCACTATAGGCAACGGCTATCTGCAAGCACTCTTATATTGGACCTGTACAAATGAAGCTAATGTTGTGAGTCAAAAAGCCACTTTTCCATCAGTGGAATTTTCCCACCCGCATTTCCCCATGTTGATCTGCGTGGGTGTCCTGACTTTAGGGACTCCCTGTATAAGCAGCTCTAGTAAGTGGACAAATGATGGACTTGTGTAATGCAAGGACCAAGCAGAGGTGTGAAGCTTAACACTCACTTCTGTTGCTGAAAGCAATTGTCACTAACAAACAGTTATTTTATACATCACACAAATGCTGGAGCTGATTTCAACTAATTATCCAATTGGATGCTATGTAGAAAGTGTGGAAAGTGTGTGTTATCTGTCAATATTCTACTTTGCTTTGATCTGGGTCAATATCATTATGAAGTGCTTTTTGGTGTCAACCGCAGACTCATTCAGTCATTATGCAAATGTAGCAAAAACACTCAAGTCTTATTAGAAGTGGCTACTTATTTGCACATATTCCAGTACAATATCTATCTTTAAGTTTCCTTTGTTTTCTACATTTCTTTTAGCTGTTTATATCATTGGGCCCCCCTTCCTAAAGTATGCCCCAAAACTATATGGTCTGCCCCATCATTATGGGCTAACTGCTTCCTTTGAGATACCCTGTGATGTTTTCAGTGATTTTAAAAGTAGTAGTCTCTCTTCAATTGAAGCTGAAACAGCGACCTGTTGTGGAACCAATATTTATATTTTATACTTTGCATTTTGAGAGTAGTTGGATGCTGTCAAGCTCAACATGTTCTCCCTGTCATAGTGAACGATCACTTGGTATAAAATCTTAAGGAAATTTGAACTACATTTGTTGAACAGTACACAGTCTTTTTAATTGAATCCTATTGCTGCCCAAAAAACACTTACATATGGCAAAAATGTTCACCCTTTCAGCAAGCGCATTGCCATAAGGTTTCCTAATACAATCAATATGAAGTTCAATGGAAAATCTCAACTTCTTGTGTAATGGGAACAGCTCAAAGGCACTTAATGCTGACTCTCTTAAAGTTGCATCCTGTTCCAGCTTTGACAAACCTGCAAAAATATATTGAATGTTACTCATTTCTAAACACTTGTCAGAACCTGCAGGGCCTAACGGGAACACCTCTGGTGGCCGGGAGTCCCATTCGGCATGAGAGCACAGTTCAGGGCAACCCGGTGGAGGTGCAGACCTATCAGCCGCCATGGAAAGCGCTTAGTGAGTTTGCTCTGCAGAGTGACCTGGACCAACCCGCCTTTCAACAACTGGTGAGTCCATCTGTCTGGATGTTTTTCTAGCTATCTATGTAATCTATCTATCTATCCTTCTACATCTATAATGTCATGACAGAAAACTGTAATTTTGGTATATATTAAAAAAAAAAACAACAACAACAACAAAAAAACATTTTAACCATGCCTTAGCAATAAATAGATTCCATTGTTTAAAGTTTTATGTTCTGGTTGATTATTAGTGATTCAAGTTTTTTTTTTTTTCCCCTTCTTTTTAAGACACATGTTATAAATCTCAGAGTGATATTCGATAGCAGGCTGAACTTTGAAAAACAGATTAGTTCTATTGTAAGAGCAAGTTTTTTCCAGCTCTTGGCCAAAGTGAAGCCTTTTCTTAGTCGCCACGACCTTGAAAAAGCAGTTCACACTTTTATAAGCTCAAGGCTGGACTACTGCAATGCACTTTATGTTGGTCTTCCCAAGTCCTAAATTTCTCGTCTTCAACTTGTTCAAAATGCTGCTGCTCGATTTTTAACAGACACACCTAGACGTGAACATATTACCCCGTGCTATTATTGCTCCACTTGTTTCCAGTCCATTTTAGAATTGATTTCAAACTTTTACTGTTTGTTTTTAATTCTATTAATGGCCAGGCTCCTTCTTACTTATCGGAAATTTTAACCATCCGTAATTCTGGCAGGACTCTTCATTCTACTGGCCAACTTCATTTGCACGTTTCGAGGTCCAAACTTAAACAGTGGCGAGACTGATCTTTTGTGGTTGCTGCCCCCAGGTTGTGGAATAGTTTCCCCCCTGAAATCCGCACCACTACGAATTTAGGCCTTTTTAAATCTCAGTGAAAGACACACCTTTTTAGACTCGCCTTTCCCCCAGATTAGTGTAGTCTGGTTTTATTAAAGGTTTTTAATGTTTTCGGATTTGATCTGTTTTATTGTTTTGTTTGCGGTCTGATTTTTATCGTGATGGGTTGTTTTGTTTCTTTTCTTTTTTTTCTTAATGTCATTGTATAATACTTTCCTGCCTTTTATGTACTATGAGTCATGTTTGTCTTTGTTGTAAAGCACTTTGGGGACCTTTCGGGTTTTGTAAAGGGCTATATAAATAAATTTGATTTGACTCATGTGGTACCTTTCGCCTGCATGCACCAGTTTTTTCTTCTTTTCTCCCAGATAGTACACATAAGTGATTGTTCAGTCCTGCAGTATCGGGATCGGAGAGCTCTTAAATAATGTCAAGAAAATCAGTGACAAGAGAAAAAAGAAAATTGTTTTGTTGTGTGTAGTTATTAGTATTGGGGTCTGATTGCATACATTTTCTGCTCAATGAGGAGAGATAAAGGTTTAATTCTAGACAGAGGTTTTGCACTTTAATCCCAGGATAGTGGTGACTTCACTTCAGCATTTAAAAAATAAAAAAATGTCCTGTAGGGAAAAAATGTAAATCAAAATTTTGGGAAAAATCAATCGTAGATTGTATTTCAAGGCTGTGTTGCAAGACCTATTTATTTATTTTTAACCATTCGCTGCCATAGATTTCCAATCCATTTTCCCCCCACAAAAATGTAATCAACATCTCTCACCATCAATGGCAGTGAATGTACAGTATCTTTCCATGTTTTCCATACGTAACCAAGACATTTTTTGCTTATTTGTAACTGTCTTCTAACGTATACTTCTGTATATTGCCTGCGCAGGTGTCTTTCTCAGAGTCAGGCTCTCTGGGTAACTCATCAGGAAGTGACGTCACATCATTATCATCTCAGTTACCGGACACCCCCAACAGTATGGTACCTAGCCCGGTGGAGACGTGAGACCTATGACCTCCAAGGCACCCCCCTGCAAATATTGCAGCATGATCACCCTCCTCCTAACCCCCTTTGCATGTGAGCAGCTCATCACATCGACCATTAAAAAAAAAAGGATTTTTCTTCTTTTCTGATTCCCCATCGTGGAGGAGAAGATGGACGACAAACTACGATGTTGCATGAAGAAAGATGTACAGAGCCTTTCTATGTGGATATACAAGCAAATTCCATGATGAGACTAAAAACAGGGAACACTATGGAAACACTTCATGGACTTCCTTCACATTTCATTGTGATCTTTTTGTGTCTTTTGTTTCCTTGACGTCATCTTTTTGTTTTTTTATACGTTGGACTCTGTCTTAAAAGCTGAGCATGAATAACAAGGAAAAAGAAAACAAGGGTTGAAAGAAATGTTGTAAAATACAAGCTTGTTTGAGCTCCTCGAACAAAACAAAAGAACTAAATTATTGTTATATTATTTATTGTTAGGAAGGCGAGTCGTAAAGGGAATATTATCTGATCTAAATGATAATAATAAAAAGATGAATACACAAGCATGTGTCGATGCAGCATTTGTTTGATTTGCATTATTATTTAAATTGACATTTTAAAATACAGTACATGATAATTATTAAGGATATATATCTTATTTAGCATTTCAAGCAGCAATAAGGACCCAGTAATCAGACTGCTGTTCACTCAATTAAGCTTGCAGGCTGCATGCGGGCTGGAGCTGCTGTTGTATATCACTGCCTCCAATCTACCTTCTCCCGACAGCGGACGCTGGCCGTGCCTTTACTTTTTGAAAAACTGCTGCTGCTCCGTCCAGTTTCTCTGGTCTGTACAGACAGCAGCCGACGCGGCTTATCAGCTTCTGGCATCAGCTGATGCACACTGGACCCACAACAAACCCGACCCCCCAATCTCACAGGGAGCCGCCTCCTCCGTGTTTTACTGCGATATATTTCCCTCCCATTGTTTAAAAAAGGTTGTTTTAATCCACATTTAAAATGCTGTAAACGAAATGAAGCGTTTTAAAATGCTATTAAAAGCAGCAATTTAGTTATTGCATAAATTGCGCCCACTGTTTACAGTGAATGTATACAGAAAAAAAAAAACCCTGAATGTTTAATGTTGAGATTGAAAGACAGAGGGCAGATAAGAGACGTGTGTAATTGGGCTTTCCGCCCCCCCTCAAATAAACTAAACAATACAGCTGGATTAAGATAAAGTAGATAAGTGTAGAATAACAATGGCCCTTAAAAAGCAAAGAATGCAAACCAAGTTAAACCGGCCCGTGGCTGGTTGACGACGCAATTTTGACATCAAAACGGACCACGAATTGGTTTTGGTGAGCAAATTTGTTGCGAAAAAAAAACCCTCTTAATTTGACGTTTGTTGTTATTGTAATATGTATTTATGTCTCGGTTTTGACTTTGAATTAACTAAAACGAATGCTTTTTGTTTCGTCTGATGAACCCTTTATAGGGACAGTGGATAGGTATTCAGAAGTTTACACCTAAGCCCTCTAACCCTTTATAAGGCAAGTGACTATTTTGGGTCATTAAAAAAAAACTTAAATATAGCACCAATTAAAAACAAAACAAAACAAAACAATCATTATCATATTTGTTATATTATTTTTTTTTTTATAATATATAGAAATTAATACATTCATAAATCATCAATAAAAACTAAAGATTAAAATAATGAAAACAACAACAACAAAACCATAAATGCACACTGGTTACGGCCCATAACACTCTAAAGATGACCCCCCACCTCACAGTATTTAACTCATTGCATGCCATTGATATATGTTTTAATCCAAGCAATTTGTTTATGGTTTGAAAGGACGAAAAAAGGAAATTTTCAAACATGGTGCGGATGTTTATTTGCGCCTACTTACCTCAAAATGAAATAAAAATAAATTTATTAATGTAGTTTGATATTGAGAAATTCTGTTTAACAAAACATGCACTGGGCAAGATGATGTGGCCTCACTGGTTGTCCGCATCACCTTCCATATTTACCCTATAGAAAATGACGGATTTTATTAATTCCTTAAAAAATATCCAATGAATTATTGTTGAAGAATGGGAAGAGTGTATTCAACACAATAAAATTATGTTTTAGTTCAGATTATGCTTGGTAAAACATTTTATGTATATTCGTTTTTTGGGTTGACTCTAGTTGTTTTCTCCACAACAACCACAACTAGTCACACACCATCTTGCGTATTTTTTAATTAGCGCGTCTAAAGTTGCGCAATGTAACCGCAAATGAAGTCATGACAAATGCGTGCGCGCTTCTGTCGCAAGTTAAAAAAAAAAAAAAAGTAAAGGACGTGTCAGTAACACCTGGTGACGTCACTATGTCATGAATGATTGAGGGCAAGAGGCTCTGATTAAATGTGTGACGTCATTCTGTCATTGACATACTGACACGCAGGAAATCTTAATATGACATTATTCATTTTTGGCTCTTAACTTTCTTGACGCAATTCTTTGAGACATAATTAATAATAATACATTGTCCCAATTTTTTGTGGAGTTAATAATATAATTAAAAAAAAAGAGTTGGAATGACGTAAAAATACGGGTAATGAGTCTATAGTGAAATGTTGCTGAGCAATGTTTTATTGAGGGCATTATTGAAGCATCATGCAGTTTTGGTTTTTAACTCATTGGTCGTCATTGACGACAATAGACATCTAATTGATTTAAACTGGGATGGACTGTCTGTGAATGCTCATCTTCAGTGCCATTGACGGTGGTAGATGTCCGTTCATTAACCTTCCCAGTCCAAATTGGACATCTACAGCACCGTCAATGGCAGCCAGATTTCAAGTAGAAGAAACATTTTGCTTTTCCAACTTTTATTAACAAACGGAATTCTATTCATTTTTCCCCCCTCCAATGTTATTAACACATAAAAACTGAAGCAACATACACGTCCCTGCAGTTTTTAATCAGAACTTCAAACAGCATGCTCATATTTTATATATAACAATAGCTGAGCCTTGAGGATTACACTGAAGCAACTATTTCACAGACTACTACAATAACATAAAAAGCATCCTGTGACATTTCTGTGTGTTGGATTTGGAATTATATGCTTTTTATTGAAGAGCTATTTGGAAAAAAAAAAAATAGTGAAAAATAAAAACGACAAAAATACCCACCCGAACATTGACAGGCAAATGCAAAAGTGACATATAAAAATATTTGAACGTTTTCTAGAGGAAAAAAAAAAAAAATCATATTTTTGCAAGGGTTTTGCTCTTACTACAGTATTGTAAGCTATCTCCATATCAACACACTGTAAATACTAAAATTCCCTTTCTGTATTTTTTTTCCCATTTTCAGCAAACAAGAGGAAAACAAATTAAAACCTCGTCATCTTATTTTCAAAATATCATTAGAAAAAATCCAGTGGCATCTTTCAGCTTCAGCAAAGTCAGAATCAGGAGAACAATGTAGGCAAAAGAGTACATTTTTTTATTGAGTGAAAACATTTTTATTGGGAAAAACATGCAAATATGATTAAAATATGTTGTGCTATATTTTTCTTCCATCAGCATCCATTTCAGCTTTTATAAAGTCCTCGGAGAGCCACGCAAAATGTTCAACAAAATATGATATTGTACATTCCAGGGCTCACCGACATGCTGCTTGTTCTAAAAATGGCTCAGTAATTCGGTGTCAGGGGCTATAGGTGAAAACTGGGACATGTGATTTCCGCGGAATGCTGTCGAAGTGACCATTTACACTTGTACATATACTATACTTTGTAGGAATATGAAGTGTTTCCTCCTTCTGACCTTGCTCGATTACTGATGCAAATTAAGTTGGAAGAATCACTGACATGATTAGTGTATTCATATCAATGAACATCATTTAATAACTTCAGCAAATGTGTTCTTTGAAAAGTGTATAAAATTACTATTCTTTCCATTCATCTGGACCCAAGAAGTACAGTTTTCAGTTTCAAACACTGGTCATCGCTGGTATATTCTCGAGTTCAGTGTTGAATTTTTTTTTTCTTGGGGGGTTCCACTAAGGTTCTGCTTAGACTTTAGAATCGCATAGATCAAATGGTCTCGGGGGGCTGCCCACCCCCCCATTTGAGATGGTTTGTAACAACAGAGTTTTGAAAAAGTGAGGTTTGTGCCACACACTGACCTTGGTGGTCCTGAGGGGGGCCACCAGCAGAGAGACAAACTCTCCTGGGATCCTCCTGTCAAGCTGACTTAATGCAGCCACTCAAGTGGGAATTTTTTTGTTTTTATGTTGAAAAAAGGAGAGAATGCAGGCAACGCAAAGTGTCATACCTTAGTGAAGAAACATGAACTAAAGGTCCAATTTATGTATGTAACAAAGTGATAACATGAATACGAAGCCTACTGTGTTCTTTTATGATGCTACCGAAAGTTTACATTGAACACTAAATTCAAAATGTGATTTTAAGATACATTCATTCTTCTTTCTTTTTCAAACCACCACACCACCTGCTTTGTGATGACCAAACATACAGTTCACTTGGGCTGGCAATGAATGACTAGTGATGAGGAAACAAAACTGAAGGATCTAATGAACCTCCATGTTTCAAATGAAAGTGTCGGAGCTTGTATGAAACGACAGTTGTCGCGTGACCGATGACGTCCGAAGCTTCATTGTTTCGAAAATGCTTCAGATGTCTTCAATCACGAGATGGTGTTTTTAAAATGTGGTACCGATAGCCACGCAATTCTGGAATGACACGCGGTGGTTCACTTGAATTTAAAATGACACAAGCTGTTATTGTTTGCTAATCTCTACCAACATGGCATAAAAAACATGATATATGGCGGAAAACACTCAGGTGACTTGAAGTTCCTCTCTAAATTCCCAATTTAGCCAACTTTCAAAATTGTCCTAAATGCATGTCTAATACATCATCGGAAAGCTTAAAATTAGGCCTGTCAAACGATTAAATTTTTTAATTGAGTTAATCACAGCTTAAAAATGAATTAATCGTAATTAGTTGCAATTCAAACCATCTCTAAAATATGCCATATTTTCCCCAAAATTATTGTTGGAATGGAAAGATAAGACAAGACGGATATATACATTCAACATACTGTACATAAGTACTGTATTTGTTTATTATAACAATAATTCCACAAGATGGCATTAACATTATTAACATTCTTTCTGTGAAAGGGATCCACCGATAGAAAGACTTGTAATTCTTAAAGGATAAATGTGAGTATTGTGACTAAATATTGCCATCTAGTGTATTTGTTGAGCTTTCAATAAATGATACTGTAGCGACTTAACTGTTCTGCCCAAATGCATGATGGGAAGTGGGCCAACCATGACTGTGTGTGGTGGCTGCAAATGGTATATCTTCTCTGCGTTGGGCACAGTACAGGGTGATAAGAAAAAGATCAACTCCTGTAATTCTTCCCTACGTCGCTTTCTACAATAGATATAACTGTTGTGGAAGAGATGTCAAAGCTTTTGCCAGATTTAAACATGGCCCCAATGAATGCTTGTATCTACTCCATTCAATTGATGCTGGCACTTAGCTCTGCATATACGTAAAATAGCGCCATTATAGTCTGTTTGCGGCAATGCGTGACGTGAGTGGGTCGTTCCGCGCATGCGTTAAATATTTTATCGTGATCAATTAAAAAAAAAAAAATTACCGCGCATTAACGCGATTAATTTAACAGCCCTACTTAAAATCTCAATTTTCTGGGGGAAGAAAAAATTTGAACAGGAGGGCATTTAAAAAAAAAAAAAAATGTATATATTTTAAACAGCAAAACCCTAACTGGAGGTGAGAGCACGCAAGAGCAGAATTAAAGACGCCATGACTTTAACGAGATATTGTCGCGCACTCACCTTGTTTCGATCCAAAAACTCCATGTAGCATGTTTCACATCTGTGAATGGCCACAGCTGGATTTTTGGGGGATTTTATGGATGACACTTGGTAATATAACAAGGGCCGCGATGCAGAAATCGCAGACATCAAGGAGTCGTCGAGATTTTCTTTTTCATATATTTACCCTTTTAAACGTTGTTTTTTTTTTTTTTTTTTTCAATTTTTCTTTGTTTGGCTTAATTATTTATCATCTAACGTATCGGAGAAAATGCGACAGTAACAGAAAAAATACAACTATGCAATAGTTATGAGGTAGATATCCGTGACTTTTTTACAGACGCCATTTTTTTCATTGTCACGTCATTTGTTTAAAAGTTTAAAATATGTGAGTGAATAATTTTTAAAGTCGTTTTTTTTTTACAACGAAATATTAGACATCAATTAAGGATTCTAAGCTAAAAATGACAGACATTTTGAATAATAAATGGAATTACTTACCTTCGTTTCATGGCTGGGTTAAAACAAAAGCGGTTGTGCGATGTCTGTAAACAGGGGTTTCAAGGGTAAAACGGACAAATTAAAAATAGTTTTGGGGCTTAATGCGCCATGAATCTGCTATGGCAGCATATTGACATATTGCTCCATCAAACACAACAGTTGTTTTGGCTTGAAATACAGCAGTTTCTTTTAAAGAGGAGCGCAAGAGCAGAAACTGCTTTTTCAGTCTTGTCTGTGTTTTCTGCCATATGTATGTGAGAATAAAGCCTAAATAAACAGTGTATGCCGTGCACCCAATATGATAATAGCCGAACAGGTTATCTCGTTGCAGCGGCAACTTCATTTTGCCACTCTCTTGGTTGATGGATGGAACCCAGTCATGGACAAATGGCTTTTGTTTCATATTTAGTTTTCAAGGTTTACAAAAAGAGACTAAAGCTTCCTCACAATAGGTTGAGTACAAGCATGTCTATTTACAAACATGCATTTTGTTAGGACTTTTTATTGCATATATTCTGGTTTTGTGCGAGTGATTTAGTCAAATTATGAAGCAGCTGCTGCAATTTTATTCTACCTCAGATGTCGATGTTCCTTCTCGCAGTGAAGCCCCAAAGCTTCGAATCATTTTTCATGCAAAAAGAAAGAAAGCCTCAGTGCTTCAGAAGGCTTCATTCGCTCATCACTATGAATGACTTAACTATGTGTATGGTGAGGCTGGACCAGAGGTTGCGCTAGATATTTTCGTTGTCTGTCATTTTGACTGACAGGGTCATAAAAATCCAGTCATAATCTATTTTTACCAGTCACTTAAATTTTTAAAATGATAATGATGACATATTCAATAGTATTTAGTTTTCATTCATTTTTAATTAATATTGTAACGCTTGTTTGGCGGCGAAAAATTAGACACGGAAGTTGTATTTTTCTCCCTCTTTTTACTCTGCTTACCGCCAACACCAACAAAACAACTCCACTCCCAAAGTAAAAGAGGCAACTATATAGACCCCAATCACCAACGTCACACAATGATCTTAATTGTGGTTGTCAGCCCAAAATCTTCTAAATATATATTAAATGCATCTTACCAGATATAAAATGACTACTACATAGTCTGTGGATCGTTTGGTGCCCAGATTTCTTGTCGAATTACAGCAGTCCATCTCGCTCTCCTCTTCGGGTCTCTCAGAATACGGTAGAACTTCAAGTCTCTCCGTCTATCTTCTCTGTTACTGCAACCAACCGCCACACACGCCTTCGCCATTTTGATTATTAATGTTAACGAGCAGAAAAAACACGCCGTAATAGGAGGCATGTACGTAGCGGTAATATGTAAACACGACGAGCTGACGGACAATATGGCTGCTCCAGTCAGGGGGCGGAGTTGTGACGTCATGTGATTGGGGTCTATAGACAAGTTTCCTGAGCGAAATATGGGCGCCACCATCTTGGAAAATGTCTGCTTCGCACTTCCGGTCCGGTCGAGTAGCAGTGTATTAGCAGTGTATTGACGACGATAAAACTACGAAATCAAGCCAGAGCAACCCATGGAATCTTCAAAAATTGATTCAGCACGACCTGGATGACACGTAGATGAGATTGGATGGCAGTTCGTGTCACTTCGTTGATCATTCGTGGACAAAATTATTAACAACGGTCAGCCTGTGTTAACGTGAGGAATGGATTGATACTACGGCCATTAGTGACCAAAATGTGGTGAAATTACAAGTTATATTACATTTACCGACTTCAGAAGGGCTGACATGTATTGTTTTGTTACAAGGAAATGCTAAAAGGTTATGTACATATAATGTAAACACAAATAGTATGTCATTCTTTTTTTTATTGCAGGCATTGATCGCAATAAAACATTTAGACATGATTCAATTTCTTGTTTTATTTAAAACGGTTGGTGCACTCCAAAACAGGTCAATATATCACATTTATAAAAGTATTGCAAAAATAGCATACGAGAATGTGATATCAGACCGCAGAGCTCCGGAGCCTCGTGAACAAATAGCGACATCACGGAGGCCCTCGGCGGCATTTAGATGTGCTTTTTCCCCGTCCTCGGTAATTCCAGCTCCAATAGCATATATTTAAAGATGCTACCGTTCACAAGTTCGTAGTTGGATCACGGCGATCTCGGCGAACCACCGTCTGTCACAATTCCTGCCTCTCTCTCGGCCTCTCCCGGGAGTCGAGCTGTCATCATCATTGTGGAACGCAAACGATATAAGTTCGATATATGTCCATCAACGTACGAGTCAAGTTGTCTTCCCTTTTATAACAGCATTTCCCAGCTGTAAACAAACGAATAAAAACTTGTAACACTTGGATTTATGCGGTGCATTCAAACACGATTAGCAACAGGCGGCTAGCAGCAGTAGCAGAAGCTAGTTGTTGTAAAAATGATTAAACTTCGTAATTACAATCATCATCGTAATATCAATAGCAAAGGCAACAAGTCCTTTCATGCGCCAGATTTTAGGTTTCGTATTTTTAGAGCACATTACCTTCCATAACAGCGGGGGCATGACTGCAGGAGCTGTCAGTTTTGTACATCTCCTTCCCTCCCACCTGTATGACGAGTACGAGCACCCATGGTTTGGAAATCGACATGGTACGAAGCATGGAGACCTTGGCTTGGTTCTCCACCCATCTACATCAAAATAACATTCCCGGGATCTTGTATAAAGACCTTCCAACTTCGATTCCACCGCCATTGACTTCAACGGTAAACAGGAGGAAACGGAAGGGGAAGGAAGACATAAGGAAGTAAACCGGAAGTACCTCGGAAACTTGTCTATACACAGGCGGCAATCTAGTCCACCAATTGGATGACGCGCTGGCACACCGGGTGCACCAATAAGAACCTCGCGTTGATGTGTCAATCACGGTGCTGCCGCCAACCCACGGTGACGCTACAATATTCTGACAGAATAGCCAACGACGTCATGCATTAAGAGAGACAATAGCTAATTAATATGCCACCCTGTAGTCTGGGGTGTGAATTGCAACCTGTCAAAATGACGGACGGACTGCAGTTTTTTCCGTCACCGTTTTAAAAAACCGGTCAACGACGGAAAATATTCGGTTAACGCGACCCCTGGGCTGGACTATAGTGACTCGCTGAACTGAGATTCGGTGAGCTATGCTAACATCTTGGATGATGTCACAAATTACACGTTTTTTGTCTTTTAAAGGAGTAAATAACATATATGATCACAGTTAATGTTTTAAAGCTTGCGCAATGGATGACTATTGAATGGGTGACAATGGAAAGTTTATTTTATTAAAAGTTTTACATTTAGTGCGTCAAAGGTGCACTCGGTTGTAGTTGGACTTGCAAGTGACTTGACTTACACAAGCGTTTTAAGTGAAAATTGTGATCATGGAACTCCTAAGTGAAGGCCCCACTGTATCATAGACATTATCATTATTGACGGGTCAGCTCGGCAATGCACTGCGCAACTCCTTCAAGCAGGGGGCTGCCCACATCAAGAGGAGCTATTCACAAACACACACACGCAGCGAACTAACGGTGGATTTCGGTTAAAAAACGTACTAAAGCTGTACCACATACAAACAGGAAGGATTGTCTCAGGAGTAATTTGTTCGAGAATTCAAGGTAATTATTATATTTTTCATACCATGCATGCATTTTGAAAGGTTGTGAAAAAAATGGAGAAATTAGCCACTGAGGCTTTACCATCATAATTCGCAATATTTACGTAAAATAAATGCTACCTGCACGTTTTTATTGCTTTTAACCGAGAATCGAGACTGTTTTACGTCCATATCTATAAAGAATTCAGGGATTTCAGCATTTATTCAAAAGAACTTCAACGTAAAAAGCTCTTTGTTGTGGTAAGGCGGCGCCACGGTGAACTTAAAGACGAGCCACACATTCGACATATTTACGTAAAATAAATGCTACCTGCAAATTTCTTTTGCTTTTAACATAGAATCGAGAATGTTTTACGTCCCTATCTATAAAGAATTCAGGGATTTAAGCATTTATTCAAGAAAATTTCAACGTAAAAAGCTCTTTGTTGTGGTAAAGTGGCGCCACAGTGAACTTAAAGACGAGCCGCACATTTGAGATATTTACGTAAATTAAATGCTGTCTGCACGTTTGTTTTTGCTTTTGATCAAGAATGGAGACTGTTTACGTGCATATCTATAAAGAATTTGAGGATTTAAGCATTTATTCACAAGAATTTTCAACGAAAAAAAGCTCTTTGTGATTCCACTCGGTCAGCTTTGACGGCCTCGCCAACAACACAGGCCCCTATTACATTATGAAGTCTATGACTGTATTTTTTAAAGAATAAAGCGTGAATGAAAACCTTGACATAAATTGCAAAACAGATTGTTTTTCTCCAAATGAGCTTGGTGTAAAGTGCATTAAACAACGCAGTATTTTCTGTTTGTCAGGTGTTTTACTATTGAATTTAAGCATCTATTCATCGTGGACGTGTAATGGCCAATGTAACGTGCTGTGACAAGGATTTAATCATGGCTGCTCCCAGGTTACACCACAATGAGAGCTTGCGTGCAATCGATCTTGAACGCTGCTTTTATGGTAAACTGACACAATGAGTAAATATCCACATTTTATCCTCTCAGCTTAAAAGCATCCCGGACAACAACAAGGGAAAGATTTAAACAAGATGCATTAAAAAGACATTCATAAAAAAATAAAACATGCAGTCACCGGACACTTCATTAGATACTGTAGAAGAATCAATTAAACTAGTACCATTTAGCAGTGGTTAACAAACACACACAAATTTAATTGTGTTGCACAATTCAACACAAGGCGTTGAACAATGAGCTTTACATCTCACTACAATTGGAAAAAATTCAAACAAAAACAATCAGTTATGAAATAAATATAAAAACAAAAACAAAATGTTTAAAATCAGCACCGTAGCTAAGCTAACCAGCTAATACTATATTTACTCTAAGTGAATTCCTGTTCATATTTCTTCTCATTTTGACAATTATGTTTAATGTTCTTATCTTTACATACATATACACAATAAAAAAACTATTTTTATGGGTAGAAATTATTGATCCATATAAATTGTATAAATTACACTAAAAGTATTAAAAACATTAACAAGCCTGGTATGCTGCATGTTAAATTAAGAAGCCCCTAGAGTAAAAATATTTTTATATTTTATTCCTGGCTTTCGTCAGTCATTCCTGACAGTTAGCTAAAAACTAGCTGTTTTTCAGAGCATAGCAACATGAGTTGATGGTACTAATGTGGCTGAATTTGAACCATTAACCTTATTTTCTAATTAAGTTTCCAGTTACGGCGCACAGTATTTTCAAATGTTTCGCCTTTCTGTATAATTGAGTGACGCTGGGCTGCTACTGAGGCGTGTAAATGGCAGTAATGGCGGCAACCCTTAGAGGCCACCACAACTTGGATTACCGTATTTTTCAGACTATAAGTCGCTGTGTTTTTCATAGTTTGGCTGGGGGTGCGACTTATACGCTAGAGCGACTTATGTGTGAAGTTTATTAACACATTATTATATCATTTCACATGTTATATTGGTGTTTTGGAGTGACACTGATGGTTTGGTGACTTGTTGGTACGTTCTTTATTCTATAGTTATCTGAATAACTTTTAATAGCTATGTTACGTTAACATACTGGCCACGTTCACATTTCGTTGTTCATGCATCATGTGACATTATCGTACTGTACACTTATTCAGCATGTTGTTCTCTATTGTATTTTTATTTGAAATTGCCTTTCAAGATGACGTATCTGTTCTATGTGTTGGATTTTATCAAATAAATTTTCCAGTTCTCCAGTGCGACTTATATATGTTTTTTTTCCTCTTTATTGCCATTTTATGGCTGGTGCGACTTATACTCAGGTGCGACTTATAGTCCGAAAAATACGGTAGTCAATATGTATTAAGGAACAACTCATCAGCAAGCTATCCAATAGCCTGATAATGATCCTGATCATTTTTTTAAAGTGTGTTGGAGGAGGGAGACGTGGAAAGCAGACTGCACTCGAGGACTGGATTTGGTGACGCCTACTCTAGGACGTATTTTCTGCTAATACTGTATTTCATGTACATTTATTTCTTAGATTTATTTCCACACTATGCTACAACATAGCACTCCTGTGGGATTCAAACATCCTTGGTAAAGCATTTTTGCCTTATTTATATCGCAAACTGAAAGATGTTGATGCACTGGTGTTGTTAACTGTTCAGTTAAAACTGTTCTTGAACTCATGCTCTTTGCATATTACTTATTTTGGATTGATGCCCTCGTGTTTTTTCACTCAGCAGTTAATACTCTACTTGAACTCGCACTATGAGGGAAAAAACATGTTTGCATGCAGTTTATGCTGGACAGACAATTTGTGAAATGTCAAATCTAATGAGCAAATGGTCAATAAAAAAACAGTTGGCAATCAAATGTTTCTGTTTTGTACAATGAATTCAGGGTAAAACAAACCTAAGCTACAATAGTAAGAATTAAGTTGATGTTTAGATTAATATTTATTAAAATAAACATTCAGTAAAATATACAGTACAATACACTACAACCATGAGTAAGTAATACTCAATTTTAATAGCTATTATGTGATATAATCTGTTTCCAAAGGTTAAGTAAACCTTACCCAAATTATTTTAGTATATTATTGTTGACGCATTAAGGTAATGTTTACTAGGGGTGTGACAAAATATCGAAATAGTGATATATCGTAATACTTTGTATCCCAAAAGGTTATCGATATGCTCCTGTCAAGAATCGAGATATCGTTTTATGAAGGTGTCAATGTTAACAAAAATTAAAAAAAAGAACCATCACGTTGCTACCAAAATCTTCCAACATAATAGTGTCTCAGTTAACTTTAAGGCTGCCAGTGATGGTTCTCGACGCCCAATCCATTTAGACTGGGAACGTTGGTTCATTCAAAACCAGAGCATTCACAGTCATTCGGTCCGATTTTCGGGGCATTTACAGGTCACTTGCTGTTTATTTAGGGCACTTACAGGTCATTTCCTGTTGAGTTTTTGTCACTGCCTATTTATTTGGTTGATTCCTGTTTATTTTGAGTTACAGAACAGGAAGTGACCCATAAAGTACCCCAAAATCAACAGGAAGTAACTAAAAATCAACAGGTAAATGACCTTAAATGGCTCAAAATTTCCTCATATCCTGGCATGGGCTGCCACTGACGGCCATAGACGTTCAATCCGTTTGAACTGGGAGGGTGGCAGCGAATGAACATTTTTGGACGTCTATTAGTGATAAACACACAGCCGAAGGATGAAAATGGTGTTTTTCTGTTTATTAGTTGCTTGTATCCTAGGATGATTTCCTTTCCAATGTATCGATTATTGTTGTATCGCCATATCGTCAGATCATCGTTATCGTGAGCCTTGTATCGCAAATCGTATCGTATTGTGAGGTACCAAGAGGTTCCCACTCCTAATATTTACCCAGTAAAATTGGCTAAACTTACTATCAAACTGAGTGTAAATTGTTAATTTTATTGAGTAAATTCTATAGGTTGTTTTTACAGTGTAGAGATGATTAAATCATTCACCCGACCCCTGGGGTCGATCGAATCCAGGCTAAGAACCACTCTGCTATAGTAAACAAGAGTGTTTTTAGCCCTAATTCAGAGGAACTAACCACTTCAGGTCACCTCAGAAGGTAATTTGTTTCACAATTGAGGAGCATAAAAACGTTACTCTGATTGGTTCTTGTTCTTGGAACACACAACAAACCAGTTTCAGATGACCTGGGGTGTCTGGATGCTTCATAGGGATCATGCAAATTCAGCCTGTATTTTGGTCCATGGCCGTTAAGTGATTTTTAGACCAGCATTACAATTTTATAGTCTATTCTTTGAATCACCGGAAGCAAGTGCAGTGATTTCATAATTTGATCAATTTTCCTCATATTTGTGAGGACTCTGGCATCAGCATTCTGTATTAGATGCCGCATCCTGATTGATTTTTTTGTTAAGACTTGTGAATACGTTTCTGCAATAATCCAGTCTGCTAAAAATGAATGCATAGACAGGTTTTTCTATGTCTTGTTTGGATAGCCCTTTAATTCTAGTTATGTTTTTAAGTGATAATAGTCAGATTTAGCGATAAACTTTAGATGGCTGTTGAAGTTCAGATATGGGTCAATAACTATGTCAAGATTTCTGGCTTTATTTAGTGCTTTGAATGACATTGAGCCTGGGTGAACGGTGACCTTTAACCTTTCCTTTTTTTAGGCCAAAAATGATCACCTCTGTCTTTCCTGCATTTAGCTGGTGATAAAACAGCCAGTGAGTTAATGCCAGCCATCCCAGTTCAAATTTACTTAATGTCTATCGCTGTAGCCAATATGTTTTGGTACATCTTTTGTTTGTAGGGTTCTTGTATTGAATCTAACATAGCTCCTCAACATAACCTCATCACCACGTGTGTACTTTAAGTGAACCTGCAAGAGGAAATGACAACGGGAGCAGGCAGCAGCCCGGGGCATCACACCAAAGAGCTTGTACACGCACACACACATACACACGCACACAGTGAGCGAAAGCCACCGCCAGCCTGTTTGAGACAGTGTGCAAGTAAATCACGGCGCCACACCCACACATAAATCTGGAGCAAAAACAACACAGCAACAGCCATTAGGAGGACAGAGCATGGCACAATGAGTCACTGTAAAACACAGGCCGGCTCCACCTGTACCCGCCTCCCGTAGCAGTCATTAGGTGAGATGGGAAGACAAACATGTGTCAATAGAAGCTAGGATAAAGACTCGAGACCTTAGACTGTGCGGCGTTCACTTTAGGTCAGGAGTTCAAGAATGTCTCGAGGAAGTCTTTGTTTTTTAGATTTAGTGCCAAAGTTCAATTAAGCCTCTGACTCACAAGTTCACCAACTTTAATGATACGCTTGCAGCGGATGCGAACGGCGGCAGAGATTTACAGTGGCCGTCAAAAGACGACGCTGTAACTCACACGTGTCATCTCTGCTGCTCCCAGCGCAATGAATTACTCCGTCTTTCTGGATGACGCCTTCTTTTTCAGGCTCGTGTCATATGCGGTGCGCGCTTGCTAGGAGGGAGGACTGGGGCCACACTCAGACAAAAATATAATGAATACTAAATTAAGAAGAGAAAATGTCATAGAAAGAAAAACAAGTTACAAGAGGAAAAGTATTGTAAGAAATAAGTCAGACTTGGAAGTAGAAATAAATAGTGTTTTTATGAGTACAAAGTTGAATTACAGTTTTTTTGTTGTTGAGTTTGGTTTGATAGCTGTTTATAACTCATTTTTGGTTGGGGGATCCAAAACCGATCTCAGTTTTTCTATGTCTCATCATGATTTCGAACTATAAGAGTATGGCTTTCTTATAAAATATGAAAAATACTGTACTTAACATATATGTACTTATTTTATAAATATTTTCAAATATTGCCATACTATGAAACATGAAAGAAACAAGCATGACTGCAATGTTATTTCACACTATTATGTTTTTACATAAACTTCACTATCAGTTGACGGGACACTGCGCTCGGGGCTGATCTGTAGGGGGCCTATTTTCAAAAACTTAAAATTAAAATATTTTCAAAACCAAAGCCGCTAGTGACCTAAAACCAAAACAGGCACCTCCCTTAGGCATATATGAGTCTCCATGAGCAGCGACATAAAAAAATTCAAAGTCGTTCCCTAATAAAATCCCGATTATTTATTTTTCTATACAAGTATAACAAAACTTAAAATGGCTATAAAATTCTCAAATTGTATGCTAGATGCACATAAATCAACAAAATGCAGAGATAATAACCTATATTTTCAGGATCAATAGAAATATTAAAATATCATATATGTTTTTGCCCCAAATAGCATCTTTTTTTTAATTTAAAGTTTTCAACAGCTAATAAATCCCTGTTTTCACATCAGAAACTTAATACTTGAGGAAAGCATGCAGAATCATCTTAATTTTACTCAACAGAAGCAAAATCAGCATTTTTCTATCACACTTTACTTAGATTAAATCCCTATTGTGTGGTATTGTGTGGACCTAAAAAATCCAACATGGCGGCAGTCACAAAACAAAGAGCTTTTTAAGCTGAAAATTCTTATAAATAAATGCTTAAATCGTGAAGTTTCTATAGATATGAAGGTAAAACAGTCTAGAATGTTGTTAAAAGTAAAAAGCGGGCCTTTATCGTTAATTTTACGTATATATTTGAGGCAAAAGTGATAGTATTGGGTAATCCAACATGTGGCCGTCACAAAACAAAGAGCTTTTTAAGTGGAAAATTCCTGTAAATAATTGCTTAAATCGTGGAATTTTTACAGATATGAACGTAAAACAGTCTAGATTCTTGGTTTGGTCATTTTATGTAAATATTTCAAGCAAAAGTTACGGTATTGCATAATCCAATGTGGCGGCCGTCACGAGACAAAGACCTTTTTAAGTTAAAAATTCTTGTAAATAAATGCATAAATCGTGGAATTTCTGTAGATATGAACATAAAACACTCTAGACTCTTGGTTAAAAGCAAAAAAATGGGCAGTTATCATTCATTTTACGTGAATATTTCAAGCTAAAGTTAGGCTAATTTTTTTCCATTCATTTCATTGTATTCACAAAGTTTCAAAGTGGATTTATGGTGCAAAAAATGTAATAATTAGCTTGAAACCTCAACCAAATGATTCTTGAGACACTCCTGCCTGCTTGTATGCAGTATAACATTCGTCCTATTACCAATTAACTCCGGCGTTAGAACGCAGCGTGTGTTTTGAGTTTATCCCAGTGAATGCCAACTCAACTTCTGCCTGGGTCCAGCCCCCTATGGTAAGGCGTGGCGCAATGGAGCTGTCTTGTCAACCGATGCTTTTTACAAAAGACATAGCCACTGTATTGTGCAAGTAGTAAGAATATAGAAAAGTAAGGTAAACTGTGGAGAAAAACTCATGCTAGGACTGAATTTTTTGAAGTTTTTTAATTACATCCCAATTTTAGATTTTTTTCCCCAGTTTCCATTTTAATAACTAGAACATTTTGTTTTGAACAAGAACAAAGTGTTAGTCAGAAAAGTTGTCTTACGGGAAAATAGTTGTAACATGACAAAAAAAATGTTATATTGTAATACTAAAGCTAATGCTACTGTGAACTTTTCGAAACAATTGGAGGTTGTCAGAGTTGGTTTTCTTGTCTCACGCAATTGCAGTTGCAATGCTTTTTTCACCTAAATGTGGGCATCAAGCACAAAACAAACCGTGCGTACCCAGATTCACTCATTCCTTGTACTGAGAGTATTAAGAGCAGAACAAGATTGGTTTAAGGTGAGCCAACTGCAAGGAGGGAGCAGGCCTAGGCGGCATGCTGCCTTCCTCTTGGGACTCGCTGGCAGAGGCAACAATGGGTCAGCGGGGCTCTTTGTGCGCTTCCCTCCTTAATCAAACTAGCCAGAGGAGTGATTGGATTTTAATACTGCTGGGCCCACCGTAATGGCGTGATGGACGGGGTCCGCTGAATTGGAGCAGGATGTCAGCCCTGTGATACCTCCATTAATGATATTGCTTCATTTCTTAAAGTGGCAGCGACCACTTGCGACCAGGAGATCACCAGGCGGGGCCCTAACCCCTCCCCCTTGGACCCGGTTTACACTTTTCCCCGTTTTTATATATTTTCATCTCGCCACGACTCCAGCCTAAATATATGTTTGTGTGGACTTTTTTTTGTGTTGACTGCAGATAGATGTCTGCTGCATTTTCATTTTAACCCATTCATGTAAAAATTATGTTTTATGTATATATATATATATATATATATATATATATATATATATATATATATATATATATATATATATATATATATATATATATATATATAATATATATATTATTTAAACCCTTACAGTGCACTCTTTAACTATTGGCTGCCATGGTCGATGCTAAAAGTCCAATCCATTTGGACTGTGAAGGGTGAATGAACTTCTGCCCAACCTCTCTCCACTCCTCGTGCCCTAACCATATGAATAATTACATAATAGAAATAATAACAATAAATAATAATATAATAATACTAATTGCTAGCATTTAAGTATGTTTAGATGACGAAAAAAATAGTCACTTGCCCCATAAAGGGTTAAAGGTTTTAAGTGTCAACTTTTGAATAGCTGTCCACTGTAGTAACCACTGTCCCTTTATTTATATACATAAAAAAAAAGAATTAATAAAATGTTATCACTCTTGCTTTTTCCCCAATAACACTCTAAAGTGGATACATAAATGAAAAATATATCTTTAATAACAAATAAAACTTAAAAGAAATAGTTTTCAACATTTTAGATAAAGTGAATATTTACAGTTTTATGTCTTCAACTGAAGAAGAAAACTTTTCATTTGATTTTTAACGTTTTGAAATAATAAAAAAAACGTCTATCTCTTGGATTGTGTCAGGAGTCAACATTTTAATATAGGCCTGTTGTAATTTCCTTCACCAAAAATCTGATATTTTCATGGGAAATAATGCCTGTTTGTGACAGGACTTTAGGGGTGCGTGCGTGATTGCACCATGTTTGATGTAGACAACGCTCCCAAAGGCACGATGATGCTCATGTTGCCGGGAAGCAATCCAGTTGGAACATAATACAGTGACAATCAGTTTAACTAACACAAACCGTTCCAGGAAGCTAGAAAATCTCTGATTTGAACTGATTAAAATAATAATTAGGGCTGTCAAACGATTAAAAATTTTAATTGAGTTAATCACAGCTTAAAAATTAATTAATCGTAATTAATCGCAATTCAAACCATCTATAAAATATGCCACATTTTTCTGTAAATTATTGTTGGAATGGAAAGGTAGGACACAAGACGGATATATACATTCAACATACTGTACATAAGTATTGTATTTGTTTATTATAACAATAAATCAACAAGATGGCATTAACATTATTAACATTCTGTTAAAGCGATTCATGGATAGAAAGACTTGTAGTTCTTAAAAGATAAATGTTAGTACAAGTTATAGAAATTTTATATTAAAACCCCTCTTAATGTTTTCGTTTTAATAAAGTTTGTAAAATTTTCAATCATAAAATAAACTTGTAGCTCGCCATTGTTGATGTTAATTATAATTATGGTGCTGAAACCCATAAAATCAGTCGCACCCAAGCGCCAGAAAACACTAAAAAACACAAGTAACAAGTGGAAATGACACTTTGCTGTCATTTTAATCTGTTTGAGCGGGGAATGTGCGTTAAATGCGTCAAATATTTTGACAGGATCAATTAAAAAAGTTAATTAACGCCCATTAACGCGATAATTTTGACAGCCCTTATAATAATACTAATACAGATAATATATTGCAAGAAGTTGAAATATTACAACAAATATAAAACATCCTTCATTCATATTTTGTTCTGCTTATCCTCATGAGAGGCGCGGGGGTGCTGGAGCCAACCAGGGTAACTATAGGCAGGAGGCGAGGTACACCGTGAAATTGTTACCATCCAATTGCAGGGCACGTACAGACAAACAACCTTTCACACTCACAATCAGACCTATGGGAGAATTTAGAGTCTTCAATCAGCTTAAGCATGCATGTTTTTGGGATGTGGGAGGAAGCAAAAAAAAAAACAAAAACTCACACAGGCACGCAGAGAACATGCAAACTCCACACAGGAATACCGGGGCCTGGGATTCAACCGTTAATCTAACAACTGTGAGGCAGACGTACGAACCACTCTGTCACCGTGCCATACAACATCAAAAATGTCAAATTTCACCCGTATTACAGTGATATGAAAAAGTATCTGACCCTTGTAGAATCCTTCACATTTCTGCATAAAATCACCATAAAATGTGATCTGATCTTTGTCAAAATCACACAGATGAAAATACAGTGTCTGCTTTAACTAAAACCACCCAAACATTTATAGGTTTTCTTATTTTAATGAGGACAGCGTGCAAACAGTGATGGAAAGGGGAAAATAAGTAAGTGAACCCTCTGCCTAAAGAGACTTAAACAGCAATTGAAACCACATTTTAAGTCAGGTGTGTGCCCAATCACTGATGAGTGGTTTAAAGCTGCCCTGGCCACTATAAAACACACACCTGGCAAGAAATGTCTTGATGAGAAGCATTGTCTGATGTGCATCATGGCTCGGTCAAAAGAGTTGTCTGAAGACCTGCGACCTAGGATTGTTGATTTGTATAAAGCTGGGAAGGATACAAAACCATCTCTAAAAGTCTGGATGTTCATCATTTAACAGTCAGAGAAGTTGTTTCCAAATGGAGAGAGTTTGGCACTGTTGCTTCTCTCCCAAGGAGTGGCCGTCCACCAAAGATGATGCAAAATTTCAGTGCATAATACGCAGAAAGGTAAAAAAGAACCCTAGCGTGCCTGCTGAAGACTTACAGGAATCACTGGCACAGTCCAATATCTCTGTACACACATCAACTATATGTAGAACTATGGCCAAGAATTGTGTTCATGGGAGAACTCCACAGAGGAAGCCACTGCTGTCTACAAAACATTGTTGCTCGTTTAATGTTCGCAAAAAGGCACTTGGACACTCCACAGAAGTTTTGGCAAAATATTTTGTGGACTGATGAAACCAAAGTTGAATAGTTTGGGAGTAACACACAACATCATGTGTGGAGGAAAAATGGAACAGCTCACCAACATCAACACCTCATCCGGATGTTTTGCAGCAAAACCTGAGAACGTCTGTCAGACAGTTGAAGCTAAAAAGAGGATGGATGCTGCAACAAGACAATGATCCAAAACACAGACGTAAATCAACTTCAGAATGGTTTCAGAACAACAATATACACGTTCTGGAGTGGGCAAGTCAAAGTCCAGACTTGAACCCCATTGAGATGCTGTAGTATGACCTAAAGACAGCGATTCATGCCAGACATCCCAGGAATCTGACTGAAGTACAGAGGTTTTGTACGGAAGCATTGGCCAAGATTAGTCCTGATCGATGTACCAGACTGATCTGCAGCTACAGGAAGCACCTGGTTGAAGTTATTGCTGCCAAAGGGGGAGCCACAAAATATTAAATGTGATAGTTAACTTACTAATTTCCCCCCCTTATGTCATTGTTTGCATACTTTTTCATTAAAATATGAAAACCTATAAATGTTTGGGTGTTTTTAGTTAAAGCAGACACTGTTTCTTCATCTGTGTGATTTTGACAAAGATCAGATCACATTTGCTGGTGATTTTATGCAGAAATGTGACAAATTCCAAAAGGTTCAGATAGTTTTTCATAGCACTGTAGATGTAAAACACCTGAATCATTATGACAAACAGAAAATCTGAAAATATATAAAAATATGATTATTGTAATAAAGCTACTAAATTTTAAATTAATCATTTTGTTGTGCTGCTGTTCGATACAAGTCACTCAATTTTTTAGACTTTATTATTATTATTATTATTTTTTTTTAGACCTATCAGAACAGTATAACACCTCAATTCACAAGAAGCCCCAGTTTGACTCCCTTCTCCAAAAAAACCCATGTTCCCCATTTCTTTTCCTCATTACTTGTGAGGACAACAACAAGGTAAATCATTATAATGATATTTTACATTAAAATCAGCATAACTCATCCGCTAATGGCTAATGTAGGCACATTTTGACCCCCGTGCATCACAAGAAAGATGAATTAGCATATTTAGTCGTCTTGGCTGTCTTGTGTCAGTGTCAGGCAGTCACTGCCTCACAGGAGGAGGTCACGTCGGTCAGCCTGCTGAAGCGCAGGTACGAACCTCTGCTCCAAATTAAAAGCAGAAGGTCCGGGGTGAGCCTCCGTGACCGCGCTGACATAAATTATGGAGATTTACAAGATTTTTAAAACACTTTTAACAATACTCCTGGTTTAATGTGCTCTCTGTTTAATAATGCACTTTAGGCTTTAAGAGCACGATAAACAAACCAATAATTCACTGTTTTTTATCATCTGAGGGTGAAGCCCGTTCAAAGAGGAGAGTGAAGGGCTGTCGCTTGATGTTGTTGCCAGCGTTTTGAGACGTAAACGCCGGTCTCTTTACTCTCGGAAAGATGAAAGTACGCTGAAGCTGATCTACCCAAAAAGATGGAGTGAAATGGGATGCTGAGGGAGGAGTAAACAAAAGACTTTGGGAAAAGAAGAGTTTTGTTCATGCATCAGGCACTGTGATATCTTAAACATCACAATCAAATGTGAGGCTTTCTGGGAATGTCTAAGGTCGATCTTTTCCAGAATCCTTTTTCTGTGGATTTTCCCATACGAAATAAAAGTGTAAGAAATATTCTGGTCTGGTGTCAAACTGATGAACATTTTCATACTTTAAAAAGAAGTTAAAAGGTGCTCAAATTAAAACCTAACAACAAAACTTGTATAATTAACTCTATTAGTGACATCGATAACAAAAGATGCCCAATTTAGGGGCCTGCAAGCTGTGGCTGCAGAGCCACATGTGGCCCTTTTTAATGTTAAGTTTAATTAGTTTAATTAGTTTGTCACTAGATAAACGTCCAATCCACTTGGCTGGCGATTGAATGCCAAATCAATTAATGTCTATCACATTCAATTGGTTGACATTCAAGATGCACCTCAAATATCTTACTTAAGTTTAATTTATATTTGTAGAGAGAATAAATGCAAAATATACAGTATATTTCACCTCAAGTAGAACTTATTTCAAACAGTGACCATTCAATAAAAAAGAACCAGCGTTCAACTGATTTTGGTTTTTACACAGAAATCAGCCAGTGACTTGCTGTCCCATAATCAGAAAATATTGATCAATATTGATTGGACAGCAGCAATTGCAACAGGGTGAGAGAAGTGCCATCATTTTTCAGTGTGTGTATGTGTGTGTGTGTGTGTGTGGGGGGGGGGGGGGGGTCCTAAGCTGATGAGTTTTAATGTGCAACATGGGATTTTATAGTAATTTAATAGCACCTGACTATAAACTGCACCCACCAAATATGACAATGAATTCAAAAGGATTGGACGTATAATGCCGTTAAGTGCTGCCGTCAATGAGTTGAGCAGAAACGAGCTAGTTATCAAAGATAGGTAAATTTACCATGTTTCCCACCAAATAGCGAATCTTACAACAGGTTAAACAACTAAGTGATATGTAATGCTAAAATGCCAAGAGTTGTTGTACTGTACAACACTCAAGCAATGACTTTTGTCCGGGGACATAGACTTCACTATCAGTTGATGAGACAGCTCCTACAGACATTGCCACAGCTTCGCATAGGGGGCCGCGCTAGGCAGAGCATCTAGGAAGCTTTTAATGCGATAAACTCAAAACACTGCGTTGTAACGCTGGATTTAGGTGGAAAAAGGATGAAAGTTTTAATGTATATAAGCAGGTCTGGAGTCAGGAGTGTTTTAAGGGTGATTTAGTCAAGGATTCAAAGTAATTAATATATAAAATAGCACCATGCATGCACTTTGAAATGTTGTGAAAAAAATGTAATGAGTGGAAAAAAACATGCGTAACTTCAACTTCAAATATTTATGTAAAATGAATAATAACTGCCCGTTTTTTGGTTTTAACCAAGAATCTTGACTGTTTTACATTCATATCCATAGCAATTCTGGGATTTACGCATTTATTTTCATGAATTTTCAACTTAAAAAGCTATTTGTTTTGTGATGGCTGCCATGTTGGATTTTGTATCCCTACACAATAGCATAACTTTACATTCAAATAATCAGGTCCTTTTTGGAAAAAACAAAAAAACAAAAAAAACTAGTAATTTAGAAATTTCTGCATCCATACCAAAAAAAAAAACATTAGACTTTTAAGTTTTTATTGTATGTAACATTTCAACCTAAAAATGACGAGGGCCAGATTGCCAGCAAGACGTGCTGAGGCAGTAGTGACATCGGAATTTAACCTAAATAAGTTGTAAGTGCATAAGTGATTGTATATAGAAAAATGCAAAATTTGCTGACATGAAAATTGAGTGATTTATTAGCTGTTGAAAACCTATGTCAAAATTGCACCAAAAAAAAAAAAAAAAGTCACTATTTTGGGGAAAAACTTATATGATCTGTTAAACATTGCTATTGATCCCGAAAATATAGGTGATTATCTCTGCATCTGGTGATTTTTGTCCATCCAGCGTAAAATCTAAGAAATTTATAGCCATTTTAACTTTTGTTATAGTTCATCAATCAAGTATATCAATAAATCAAGGATTTTATTGGTGAACGACTTTGATTTTTTTGATGCTGCTGCTCATGGAGACTCATATATGCCTAACGGAGGCGCCTGTTTTGGTTTTAGGTCTCTAGCGGAATGAATGAATGAATGAATTTTAAGTTTTTGAAAATAGGCCCCCTATGGTGCGGCCCCGCGCCCCGTTTCCTACTTGACAGCAAATTTAATTAGTTAGTGAAGCACTTGTCCTGGCATATTTATTTATTGATTTATTTATGTTTATGCTTTTTGTTGTTCTTATTAAATCATCTACATAACGAGCTTACCTATCTCAGGCTCATGATAATTTACGGGGTTTTTATTAAGTTAAAAAAGTAAATTAGCGTAATTTTCAGACTATAAGCCACTACTTTTTTCCCGTCGCGTGAAACTCAGTGGTTTATAGTCCAGTGGGGCTAATTTATGGATTTTTACAGGCTAATGAGTTGCATGTGTAGATATCCAGTGTAAATTACCCATAACACAATGTGGAAACCTGTGTCTTATTGTCCAGTGTGTCCTATACAGTATGAACGATTACAGTTTTCTAGTAGAATTCGGTAGGTGGGGTTTATAGTCAGATGCACCTTATTGTCCTAAAATTACATTCTTTACTTCGTTGAAATGTAATTCCAAAGTGATAAGTTAAAAAAATGAAGGAGGGCACCCACTAACTATAAATCTTGTTCCGGTTCAGAAGAACTGTTCTGGTTCTGAAAGGACTGAAAAGCTTGGATTAGTTTTACTTTTGTCAAATACTTGAAACCATATTTGTTGATAACTGTTTCCGGTAGCCCCCCCAGAAAAAGGCGTAGTAAGGGTCCCCTGGGGCCCCAGGCAACAAGCAACATGGGGCCCTTCTGAGTCACATGACACACATACATACTCGCGCAGTATAATGAACACAAAAGTGGGGGGTTGCGAGTGCGCGCTGCGTGTACGTGCGGTCATCTTGGCCATAAAAGTGGCGAAAACTAAGCACTTTACACTCATATGGATGTATTTACATTCGTTCATGGACGCACACATTTTAACAGGTGGCCGTCCTCTGCTCGGAATGCGCACTTTACGCCTATTGTCGCTCCCGAATACGCAGCGTTTGTGACGTAGGACAATAACAGGACTGGTTGCTATGGGAACGTACGCATACCCAAGGAACCTTCCTAAAAGGAGTATTGAAATTGCTAATAAAATCGTTTAGGATTATTTTAGATGCATATATGTTATATTTTTCTTACAGAGTATTCGACGAGGAATACGATAGACCCATTAATAGACTTTTTAGGAAAAATCACCATTTCTTTAAGTAGTCACATGAATAATGAGGTGGCCTGTGAAAATCATTGTAAACCAACTCGGCAAGGACTTGCCAGAGAGTACTTGGTGAGTCACTCTTACAATAAACATGTGATATTAATAGCTGAGTGGCCTTACTTAAACATGTATAATCAACGTTACATGATTAGTGCTGATTGGGGTTGATAGCAGAATAGTTGGATATTATGCCAAGTGATTCCATGGTATTGAAACACTACTTACACATGTCGCTGCGACATTGCAGTAAAGTTGCGTGTGTTAAATCTGTTGGCCCTCTGGGGGCCCCTTCTGGCTGGGGGCCCAAGGCAATTGCCTGGTTTGCCTAATAGGACGCTACGCCTATACCCCCAGATAGTTCAAGTTTAGAAATACTGCTCTTGTTCAAACTGCTTAGTCAGAAACAATTGTTATATAATAATTAGTAAATATTTGTATGAAAAACATTATCTCATATGAAATTGCCATCCAACACGGTGAACACATGTTTGAGGTGTGTCACATTGTCTTTGCGTGTCTGGGGAAACTCACAGTAGCAACTAGCCAGCTTTTCAGCTAGTGAAGCTTTGCAGAAAAAGTCAATGATTCCTCAGCGTGCCAAGAAAAAGAAACACTGCAGTGCTGGATAACAATAAAATTATTAATCTTTCGGCAGCCAGCGGATGTTACGCCTGGGCATAACACGTAAGAGATGGTTTTTCCTCAGGAGAGAACACGCACTTGTAAGAGGACAACTGATGTCTGTGTTAGTGCGAAGACCTGGAACTGATCTCAGACACACAGACACACTCGCACACTAGGGCTGACCCACTACCAGCCGCCACAAATCACTGGGCCATCTCGTATAATCCTCCTCCAGCAGCGCCGCAGCATTAAACATCCAAACAAATTGCTTCTCGTCAAGCGCTCACAGTGGGAGGACGCCAGAAGGAAACGCAAAGGTTGTAAGTGCAGTAACTCCTCTGCAGGACTCGGAAAATAAATGAAATAATGCATTATTTCATTTAATAATAGTAATAAATTCTACTTGTAGCATTGGGACAGAGACAGTAGGGAAGTCACCTACCGTGTAGGTTTCAGCAGTTATGTTTTTGTGTGATTCAAGGAAAATGTCATAAATAAAACATTTTTGTAAATACTGAAAGGGCAAAATTATGATTTTGTCAAACTTGTGTTTTATTATTCTAACCAACTACAAAGAACGAGTAATGTTTAGTGGTGATAAAATTTCGATTTTGCAGTGGTGTTTTCACCTGGGGTTTACAAAAACAAAGATTTTAACATTTATCATTTTGGCAATTCCAATTAAAATACAGTGATACGGCTACATAAAAAGTTAATTTCGTTCCAGGACCTTGTTTGTAAGTTGAAACGGTTGCATGTTGAACAGGATTTTCCCATAACAATACATTATAACTCCATTAATTTGTTTCACAGCCCGAAAACCTACACTAAATCCTTAGGAAATACTGCTGGTACAATTGCAAATAGCAATTACACAGAGCAAAACAAATAAATTATAAATAAAAATCGGAAAAATAATAGGGTAATAGTAATAATAATAATAATACCTGTAATAATGTAATGAATAGGGTTCTAATGTGACGGATGTGTTTTGCGTGGTGTTCCTGAATGCACCGCGTGGCTGACGTGACCGAAAAGAGAGAAAGAGAGAGGTGAATTAGTTTTTACTTTCAGTTTTAATGTTCTGTAGTGTCAGTTGTGGCGGACAATTAGCCTAGTGTGCTGCACAAGTTCTGAAATAACAGATTAAAAACCTGACGAAGCTCGCGATTTCTTTGGCGATGTTACCACAAAATTAATTGTCACTTCAACTTATAAAGATTGGCGAACGGAGGTCGGCGGAGGACCGTCGAGATTGCTGACATTTTACGGCCGTATTGTCGAGCCAGTTCACCGGCGCACACCACACTCATATTTTTCCATCATTTCCATCTTCATTTCAATTGTGAGCATCACTGTTTTTCACCACCTACACTAACATTCGTGGAACCCATGTTGATTTCTCTCACAAGAAAATCCGCCGTGTGTCCGTCTTGCGGGAAAACAAAGAACCTGCGGCGTAGTCATAAATCGTAGTATTTCGAGCATGTCGTCGGATGTAGAAACAAATGGCGACTCAAATTTTACGTCGGATGTCGAAAAAGTCGTGTGTCGAGGCGATCGTATGTCGAGGTACCACTGCAGTCTTTTCACAGCATACACAAACATATCAAAATTTTATATTTAACTTTCAAATTTTTCACTTTTCTGTTGTACAATGTGTAAAAAAATTACCGTATCAACAAGCCAATTTAGACCTATTACGAAAAACTAAAGGAAGGCTGCTTGTTTAGAAGGAATTTCACTACCGACTTGATGTATGTCGTATTGAGCATTTGTGAAATCACTAAAAGAATTTAAGAAATCTTTTTGAGGTTTAACATGTAAACGGCTCAATTTCATTACGCTAGCTCCAATAGTATCCGAGATATTTGCTTTCAAAAGGAATTTTTTGGAACACCCTGTATATTCATGTTAAGGCAATGCATGATATCTTTTAGTAAAGATTTTGGATTTCTGGCCTTGAACTTTTGTAAATCCAACATTTTTCCTAATTAGGCATTTTGTGAGTATGTGGTTATAGGAAGTGATATATCATTGAGCTAAAGGGCAGCCACTGACTCGGTCATCTAGACTGACCTGACATGGTTTACGCTGAGGGCCGAGGTGTGTAAGGAAAACGGACACTTCAGCAGATGTGCAGATGTCCGTCCAGGCTTCCTGTGGAAGTGGGCACGCTCAGGCCTCAGATAAGAACAGAGGGCACGGCTCTATCTGCTTAGAGATCTGACACATGCCGAAAGCTCTCGGGTGGACTGACTTAAGACGCGGCGGGGACTTATCTTTACAGTTTCCTATACCACCCACTGACAGATCCCTAGGACTGTGTAAATTCCTTCCCCACCCCCACCTTAAAACAACTCCGTGCAGACAATGAGACGAGACTTTGTGTACTATAAGAGAGAACAGAGGAGCTTTTACAAGGCGTATGAGGGAGAGGGACAAACACAAGTTTCAGGTGTTGCAATGTGTGTTTGAAAATGGACAATCCTTGAAGTGTGCTCATGAAGCATGAAGCTTGCTCTTTTCTGACTCTCTTATATTTGAAAATTGAGTGCTCAATCCTTTGTTCGCAAGATCATCTATTTACATGTTGGCCCAGTAACTTTTTTGACGAGTCAAACGAAAGATTTGGGGAAGAAGGAGGGAGAACTATTTCATGAAGGGAGACAACAGTGTCTTCATTAACATATTGTAACTACTGTATACCAGGCTCTCGGATAGAGGCGCGCACCTCGCATCGAGCCCGTCGTCCACCTAAGGCGCGCTATTTTCGGCTGGGGCTCGACCTGACAGCTCGGGCTGGCCCAGCGAGTGGTGGGCATGATTGTTGCTTGTTCGAGCTTTCAGAAATACGCCATTGGTGTAGCCACTTGTCACTCAAACATGTCTGACCAATAGCGAAGTGCAACATTTGTCTCAAAATAATTCAATCAAAGAAAAAAAAAAGTGCGTTCAAAACTTTTTCTACTTCAACAAAAAAAGCTAGTTCAAAACTTTTTGCACTTCAAAAAAAAAGGTAGTTCAAAACTTTCGCACTTAAAAAACGGTAGTTCAGAACTTTTTGGACTTAAAAAAAGTGAGTTCAAGACCTTTTGCACTTCAATCAAAAAAAATATATATATATATATTTCCAAATATATATATATATATATATATATATATATATATATATATATATATATATATATATATATATATATATATATATATATATTTAGGAGAGGGCAATTTTTATTTTTGCAAATGATTTTTTCTTGAATTGAAAATATTTTTTTTGATTGAAGCAACTTTTTTGGGGATTGAATGATTTAGTCACTAATGTCCTACCCATAATATGGCCCAAACACAGAAACGATTGCTTCAATCAAATAAAACATTTTCAATGAAAAATTAAGTGTTCAAATGCAAATTTTTGAGTCTCAGATTTTTTTTTACATTCAAAAACGTTTTTCTTCCATGATTAAAAAGTTTTTTTTAATTGAAGTGATTTTTCTTTCTAAAATATTTTTTGTTTGTTTGTGTGAAGCAACTTATTTTTGGATTTAATAATAAAGACACAAATGTCCCAGCCAAAATGTGGGCCAAATGCAAAAAAAAAAAAAAAAAAAACATTAATCAAAACAGTTGTTTCAATAAAAAAAAACATATTTCAATCACAGAAAAATAGATTGCAAATGCTTTTTTCATGTCTCAAATTTATTTTTGCATTCACACACATTTTTTTTTTAATTGAAGTGACTTTTTTTGATTGAAAATATATCTTTTGATTGAAGCAACTTTTTTTTGGGATCAAATAATAAAATCATAAATCTACCTCCATAGAATTCATCCTGCTTTGTCATACCCTAGTCTTTCCTGTCCTCCCTCTATCACTGTCAATAGCAACCAAAGAGTTAATTAAACTTGTTGCTTGTTGTATTCAAATTCCCAGTAAAGTATTTTTATGTCAATACGACAATACTTGTTTCCCAAAAAGTTTGGGTTTGTGGTCACGACTTTGAAATTCTATTTCCTACTTTTCTTTACTGTTGTACTTTCTAATGCGTATATCTACTGTATATGTACATTTCTCTCCATATTTTATAGACTTAGTTTGACCTGGAACACGAAGAAATGACATTGAACATAAATATTTTCTACATACAGTGGGGCAAATAAGAATTTAGTCAACCACTAATTGTGCAAATTCTCCCACTTGAAAATATTACAGAGGCCTGTAATTGCCAGAAAATCACATTGTTTGATTTTTAAAGAATTTATTTGCAAATCATGGTGGACAATAAGTATTTGGTCAATACCAAAGTTCATCTCAATACTTTGTTATGTACCCTTTGCTGGCAATAATGGAGGCCAAACGTTTTCTGTAAGTCTTCAAAAGCTTTTCACTTACTGTTGCTGGTAATTTGGCCCATTCCTCCATGCAGATCTCCTCTAGAGCAATGATGTTTTGGGGCTGTCATTGGGCAACACGGACTTTCAACTCCCTCCACAGATTTTCTATGGGGTTGGGATCTGGAGACTCCCTAGGCCACTCCAGGACCTTGAAATACTTCTTACGAAGCCACTCCTTTGTTGCCCTGGCTGTGTGTTTGGGATCATTGTCATGCTGAAAGACCCAGCCACGTCTCATCTTCAATGCCCTTGCTGATGGAAGGAGATTTTCACTCAAAATATCTCGATACTTGGCCCCATTCGTTCTTTCCTTTACACAGATCAGTCGTCCTGGTCCTTTTGCAGGAAAACAGCCCCAAAGCTTTATGTTTCCACCTCAATGCTTCACAGTGGGTATGGTGTGCTTCGGATGCAATTCAGTATTCTTTCTCCTCCAAACGTGAGAACTTGTGTTTCTACCAAAAAGTTCTATTTTGGGTTTCATCTGACCATAAAACATTCTCCCAGTCCTCTTCTGGATAATCCAAATGCTCTCTAGCGAACTGCAGACGGGCCTGGAGTTGTGCTTTCTTCAGCAGGGGGACACGTCTGGCAGTGCAGGATTTGAGTCCCTGGCGGCGCATTGTGTTACTGATAGTAGCCTTTTTTACTGTGGTCCCAGCTCTCTGTTGGTCATTCACTTTTGGAGTTTGGAGTGTGACTGACTGAAATTGTGGACAGGTATCTTTTATACCGATAATGAGTTAAAACAGGTGCCATTAATACAGGTAATGAGTGGAGCCATGCTAGACCTTGTTAGAAGAAGTTAGACCTCTTTGACAGCCAGAAATCTTGCTTGTTTGTAGGTGACAAAATACTTATTTTGCACTCTAATTTGGAAATAAATTCTTTAAAAATCAAACAATGTGATTTTCTGTTTTTTTTTTTTTTCACATTCTGTCTCTCAAGGTTGAGTTTTACCCATGTTGACAAGTACAGGCCTCTCAAATCTTTTCAAAGTAGGAGAACCTGCACAATTGGTGGTTGACTAAATACTTATTTGTCCCACTGTAACTAGGACGTAAAATCTGAAAATTTGAATATAACCTCTAATTTTAGCAAACCAAACTTTTACCTTTCTAGTGGCACTTTTTCATCTAGTCTGGACCTGAGCAACAAAATAAAATGATTACAAGCCATGAATAAAATTTGATTTTTTTTTCCTGTACCATGGTGCTATCAAACAAACAAACCAAATTAACATTAAACGTTTTTACATAGTAACCAATACTCTTAGCCTTCATTCTCATTACTGTACAAACCCAATTCCGAAGAAGGAATGTTGTGTCAAACATAAATTAAAAGCAGAATAAAATAATTTCACAAATCATGTTCAACCCATATTTAATTTGAATACACTACAATAACATGATATTTATTGGTCAGGCAGATAAACTTCATTGTTTTTAGCAATAATCATTAACTTAAAATTTTATGGCTGCAACACTTTTCCCCTGAAAAAACTGCCACAGTTGGAAAAAAAAGATAATGATAAGGAATGCTCATTATTTTATTCAAATTTGCACAGCAAATTCACAACGGATTGGAAAAATATGTCATTTTTAGTGATTCCAGCAATGTCTTTTTTACTATAGGGAAGAGTTATTTATATGCTGGCGATTCTGCGGGGTCATTTATCATGTGTGCTAGTGGTTCCCCCTTCAAAGTTCTCATTTTATGACGTGCATTATTTCTTGTGCACACACATAAACAAAGCCAGGGCTGCCGGCACTGAATCAGCAGCCCGTGTCACCGGGTGGCCCTGGGTCAGGCCCGCTTTCTTGTGCCGCCAGTGCTTACATTAGCATGTGAAAGGCTGAAGCTGCTCCAAATATTCCCTCCAAACATTTATCCTGCCCAAGCCCCACATGGAAAAACTCCATGTATGATGGGTGAGACGAATTACTTGGGGTAAGGCATTAGATATGTGTGTTCTTAAAGGTTGCATCCTACTTCATCTTTCTTTCAAATGTGCACTCCTGGACAACCTTCATCAGCTCGCTTGAGCTTGTCCATAATGCGTCAGGAAGGCACCAGCAGTCTGTGTTTACATTGTAAGTGCCTGAAAACCAATTTAGCCACACCAGCCTCATTTGTCTTATCAATGCGTAAACGTGTTGCCGTGTCGATGGGGCATTTAAAAGATTAAAAACAATCATTGATTTCATGTTCGTGCCGCTTCCTGCGCGGACTGAGAACGAAAGGCAGCGAGCAGCAGCGTCCCGCAACAAGTTCAGGCGCTGCGCCACTGTTCATTTTTTAAATTAGCAGAGTGCCAAAGGGCGAGAGGGGCGTTGAAGCGCGGGCGAATGTATAAATATTCAGAAGGAACATGTCGTATTCCCAGGCTGCTCCTGTTAACTTTTCTCAACTGCGAGCTGAATCATGTGTCATTCACCCTAATTTAATCATCAGCCACTCTCATTCAATTATCCAATATAATATGCAAATCAGATGAACAATGGCCAGCTCATGCTAATTATTTGCATCAGAATAATTAAATTGGACACATGTGGTTGAGGAAAACTGAACTACCATAAAATAGGGAGCAGATTCTTTAATTAGGGTAGCAAAAATTTTATTAGAATCTGTAATCTGCCCGTAAATTGTGCGAGGGTGGCCGTGCACAAGGGGGACATTACTCTTATTGGAAAGCGCTCCCTGAAGACTGCCTCAGGGGAGTGGCCGGCAACATGGCCGTTATCAAGGGCAAATCCATCCTAAAACAGGTTTCTCATTTATTATATTATAGTAATAATCTTGGGAATGTGAACATTAGCAAGATTCTGCAAATCACAACGCTGTTAATATACTAAGCCAATGATAATGCGTTTGTCCGAAGCAATCTGCACCAAACAAAGTTTGCAGAGGAAATTTGCATTGCAAGTCAATTGCTACAGCTTTATGCCAGTCACTTTGTACTCATTCACGGAAATCCATGCAAACATCTACAAACGAACATAGAAAAAAATCAATCAGATCAGCTTTATTATTATTATTGTTGTCATTACAACAAGTGCAACTACCATATTTTTCGGACTATAAGTCTCACCTGAGTATAAGTTGCACAAGCCCAAAAATGTGCAATGAAGAGAAAAAAAAAACATAAGTTACACCGGAGTATACGTTGCATTTTTGGGGGAAATTTACTTGACAAAATCCAACACATAGAACAGATATATCATCTTGAAAGGCAATTTAAAATAAAAATACAATAGAGAACAACATGCTGAATAAGTGTACCGTATGATAATGTTGCATGATGCATGAACAACGAAATGTGAATGTGGCCGGTATGTTAACGTAACATAGCTATTAAGAGTTATTCAGATAACTATAGCATAAAAAACATGCTAACAAGTTTACCAAACCATCAGTGTCACCTCAAAACACCAAAATAACATGTGAAATTATATAATAATGTGTTAATAATTTCACACATAAGTCGCTCCAGAGTATAAATCGCACCCCCAGCCAAACTATGTAAAAAACTGCGATTTATAGTCCGAAAAACAATGTTGAGCTCCACAAAGCTGAAAAAGGCTATTGGACAATTGGAGAGTAGCTTGGTGAGAATAAATCAACAGTTGCAGCAATTGTGACTGACAATCTACCTCGGACTGGGGCTCCATGTAAAATCTCTCCTCATGGGGCATCACTCATTATGAGAAAAGTGAAGGCACAGCCTAGAACTACACGGCAGGAGCAAGCCAATGACCTGAAGAGAGCTGGATGCACATTTTCAATGGCAGTAGAACACTACGGTGCGATGTTTTAAGAGCATGCATTGCTCAAAAGGTTCCCCTGTTGATATAATATATGTGAAGGCCCGTCTGAAGTTTGCCAGGGACCATTTGAATGGCGCAGAGGGGTCATGGGAAAAAGTCATGTGGTAAGATGAGACCAAAGTAGAACTTTTTGGTGCAAACTTTACTCGTCGTGTGTGGAGGAAAAAGAAGGATGAGTGCAATCCCAAGAACACCATCCCCACTGTGAGGTATAGGGGTGGAAACCTGATGCTTTGGGGCTGCTTTTCGGCAAAGGGGACAGGAGGACTGTAATGTTTAAAAGAGGATGAATGGTAAAATGAATCGTCAGATTATGAGCCACAACCTCCTTCCCTCAGTCAGAGACTTGAAGATAAGTCATGGCTGGACCTTCCAACATGACTATGATCCGATGCACACAGCCAAACTGACCAAGGAGTAGCCTAGCCAGTCTCCAGATCTCAATCCAATAGAAAATCTTTGGATGGAGCTGAAAATTCGTGTTTCTCAATGACAGCCCCGAAACCTGACAGATCTAGAAAAGATTTGTGTGGAGGAATAGGCCAAAATCCCTGTTTCCGTATGCGAAATCATGGTGAAGAACTACAGAAAGCGTCTGACCTCTGTAATTGCAAACAAAGGCATATTAGAACTGATTTTCTCAGGGGTACAAATACTTATGAACCCAGTAAATGACAAATAAATTCTTTAAAAATCATACAATGTGAGTTTCAGATTCATTTTTTTTTTTTTTTTTTTTTTTTTTTAAGATCATGTGGAAGTGCATCTATGATTCAAATTTCAGACATCTACGTACCTATTTTCCAAGTGGGTGAACTTGCAAAATCACAAGGGGTGCAAATACTTCTGCTCCTCACTGTATATCAAGCCGTATGTACGTGTACTCCTTGTCTACATAGTAATGTTTTAAGCACGCAACGGCCCTTCACATGCTGTCAGTAATTAGTCAGAGACCCTATACATTATGTACATAAACGGTCAATGTCCCCATATAATTCCACAGTTATTTTACAATACATATTATTAAAAAAGTATGTAAATATGGAGGCAATAGATGTGCCAATTCTACAGTTATGTAAGACATACAGTACATAACGTATACAACGAAGTATGCCATGAAAAAAACGAGACATACAGAATTTCAGCATTAGTTTGAGTGTGTTTACTTCCAAATCAGTGGCCTATACTACGAAGCTGGTTTTCTGGCTTAGCAGGGTAACTTCGAGAGTAACTTTATCACGTGCGACGTAAGTTCGCGGCTATGTGAGACTACGAAAGGTGGATATGTTAGAACTGAGAAGTGTTGCCATGGCAACACACGCCACACGCCAAACCTGGTCGTGTCAGAGTTAGATCTTGCTTAACATCAGTGGCCTATACTACGAAGCCGGTTTTCTGGCTTAGCAGGGTAACTTCGAGAGTAACTTTATCACGTGCGACGTAAGTTCGCGGCTATGCGAGACTACGAAAGGTGGATATGTTGGAACCGAGAAGTGTTGCCATGGCAACACACGCCACACGCCAAACCTGGTCGTGTCAGAGTTAGATCTTGCTTAACATCAGTGGCCTATACTACGAAGCCGGTTTTCTGGCTTAGCAGGGTAACTTCGAAAGTAACTTTATCACGTGCGACGTAAGTTCGCGGCTATGCGAGACTACGAAAGGTGGATATGTTGGAACCGAGAAGTGTTGCCATGGCAACACACGCCACACGCCAAACCTGGTCGTGTCAGAGTTAGATCTTGCTTAACATCAGGATTCCAATTAACCACGCTCTATTTAAACAGCACTCCTCCGCGGACGTGTCCTCCTGACAATGACAGCGTACTTGGACGACCCATACGACATTGGCGCGCGGATTGTGAGGGGCTCTCTCCGGAGGGCACGGGTATTTCGGGACCGCCAGAATCCGCTGGCGTACCCGGAAGATGTTCTCCATGAAAGACATATTTTCAACTGAGGGAATTCTTTACCTGTGCCAACTGATCGAGGCAGACGTCACTAATGTAACCCGCCGAGTCAGGCCCTCACAACCGCGCAGCTTGTGTGCCTGTCCGTGTGCTCTTTTGCCAGGGACAATATATGTATTCCATGATTCCATCGGTGATGCTGAATATCTGCGTAAGAACACTGTATGCCGTGCGATTAGGAGTGGGGTATGGAAACGCTTCAAATTGATGCATTTATAATAATCATAGAAATATGTTGACTATTTAAACATTGAGAAAACTTGCGTTTTTTTCTGCCAACTCGAGGAGATTAAATTAAATGTCAAATCCACTGATAGGACAGACGCACAAATATAAAAGATATAAATGTTTATTGAATATGGATCTTACAGTCTTGTTTAACTGTGAAAAATCGTTACAAAAGACGGGCTTTTATTTACGCAACAACGCATGGCATCCCCGCATTTCCTTCTTCTCCTGAGTCCTCACAAATATAACATTTTTTTTTTTTGTCGGGCTCGGGCCTGCAAATCAAGTTTATTGATCGGACTCGGGTCGGGCTGGATTTTTTAGGCCCAAACTAAAAAAAAGAACATACGTATTCGTACAGTCAAGGGGACTAAACATACAATCATCCTGTTTCGTGTGGTGATGCGTGACAATTATTTCTTACTGTTAATTTACCAAATCTTATTTTATTGTCCTGACAGCAGGCTTTACTTCTTTTCATGGACATAAGTAAACTGGCATATTGACGCATTCACAAATCACACGATCTGTAAATTCGCTGTCAACAGACCCGTTGCGCTCTACTCGCCGAAGCGGTGTTGGATTTCGCGGTGAGGGTGGATTTTAATTCCTCATAATTCCGCATGATCATCGCGCATTCCTCCTCCGTGAAGTAAGGTGCCGTGCCATCGTCACAAGTAGTGTTTGACTCTGGTCACCGCCCCCTTTTATGTGAACGCGCAGTAACTCTGACTGGGTTGACACAGGTTCGACTAATCAACCTCATAATCAGCGTCGTAGCACCGATTGACCACAAACTAGACAACCAGGTTTTGTCAACTCCGGTTACCCGATGGTAAACTGGATTACTTCTGGGGAGGTTGAACTCGGTTCGTAGTATAGGCCACTGGTCACTGATGTTGGAATTACATTGTTTATATACAGAGGTATGAAAAAGTATCTGACCTTTTTTGGAATTTCTCACATGTCAGCATAAAATCACCATCAAATGTGATCTGATATTTGTCAAAATCACACAGATGTAAAAACAGTGTCTGCTTTAACTAAAACCCCCCAAACATTTATAGGTTTTCATATTTTAATGAGGCTAATATGCCTAACATGACAGAAGGCGGAAACATAAGTAAGTGAACCCTCTGCCTAAGGAGACTTTAAGAGCAATTGAAACCAATTTTTACCAAACAGTTTAAGTCAGGTGTGTCCCTAATCACTGATGAATGGTTTAAAGCTGCACTGCCCACTATAAAACACACACCCGGTAAGAATTGTCTTGATGAGAAGTATTGTCTAATGTGCATCATGGCTCGGTCAAAAGAGATGCCTGCGATTAAGGATTGTTCATTTGTATAAAGCTGGGAAAGGATATAAACCCTCTAAAAGTCTGGATGTTCATCAATCGACAGTCAGAGAAGTTGTCTACCAATGTAGAGAGTTTGGCACTGTTGCTTCTCTCCCAAGGAGTGGCCGTCCAACAAAGATGACGGCAGAGTTCAGCGCAGAATACTCAGAGAGGTAAATAAGAACCCGAGAGTGTCTGCTAAAGACTCACTCAGAAAATCACTGGCACAGTGCAATATCTCTGTGGAAACATCAACTTTATGTAAAACTATGGCCAAGAATGGTGTTCAAAGGAGGACTCCTCGGACAAAGTCACTGCTGTCTAAAAAAAACATTGTAGGTCTCAAAGCATATTTTATGTCTCCAGAAAGTAAAATGCATGCTTAACTGGCTTCGAGTCTGATGATTGACCGGACATAACATACCACTTGTTTGTTATGTTTAGTTTCTTTCACATCATGCTTTTGGGTCGTTTTATAGCTGCAAGGTGAAGATTCATCCAATATGTTTTGAAGCATTTAGCTAAATATAAACAGAAAATATTGCCTGAAACATTAAGAATCCATCCTGCTGTGTTTGTCTGATTTACTGACATATTGTCATTTGTAAACAGAGGTTCCACTCCATGTACAGTGGGGCAAATAAGTATTTAGTCAACCACTAATTGTGCAAGTTCTCCCACTTGAAAAAAATAGAGAGGCCTGTAATTGTCAACATGGGTAAACCTCAACCATGAGGGACAGAATGTGGGGAAAAAAATAACAGAAAATAGCATTGCTCGATTTTTCAAGAATTTAATTGCAAATCATGGTGGAAAATAAGTATTTGGTCAAGACCAAAAGTTCATCTCAATACTTTGTTATGTACCCTTTGTTGGCAATAACAGAGGCCAAGCGTTTTCTGTAACTCTTCACAAGCTTTTCACACACTGTTGCTGGTATTTTGGCCCATTCCTCCATTCAGATCTCCTCTACAGCAGTGATGTTTTGGGGCTGTCGTTGGGCAACACGGACTTTCAACTCCCTCCACAGATTTTCTATGGGGTTGGGATCTGGAGACTGGCTAGGCCACTCCAGGACCTTGAAATACTTCTTACGAAGCCACTCCTTTGTTGCCCTGGCTGTGTGTTTGGGATCATTGTCATGCTGAAAGACCCGGCCACGTCTCATCTTCAATGCCCTTGCTGATGGAAGGAGATTTTCACTCAAAATCTCTCGATACATGGCCCCATTCATTTTTTGCTTTACACAGATCAGTCGTCCTGGTCCCTTTGCAGAAAAACAGCCCCAAAACATGATGTTTCCACCCCCACGCTTCACAGTGGGTATAGTGTTCTTCGGATGCAATTCAGTATTCTTTCTCCTCCAAACACGAGAACCTGTGTTTCTACCAAAAAGTTCTATTTTGGTTTCATCTGACCATAACACATTCTCCCAGTCCTCTTCTGGGTCATCCAAATGTTCTCTAGCGTACCGCAGACGGGCCTGGACGTGTACTGGCTTCAGCAGGGGGACACATCTGGCAGTGCAGGATTTGAGTCCCTGGCGGCGCATTGTGTTACTGATAGTAGCCTTTGTTACTATGGTCCCAGCTCTCTGTAGGTCATTCACTAGATCCTCCCGTGTGGTTCTGGGATTTTTGCTCACCGTTCTTGTTATCATTTTGACGCCACGGGGTGAGATCTTGCATGGAGCCCCAGACCAAGGGAAATTATCAGTGGTCTTGTATGTCTTCCATTTCCTAATAATTGCTCCCACAGTTGGTTTCTTTACACCAAGCGTTTTACCTATTGCAGATTCAGTCGGTGCAGGTCTACAATTTTGTCTCTGGTGTCCTTCGACAGCTCTTTGGTCTTGGCTATAGTGGAGTTTGGAGTGTGACTGACTGAGCTTGTGGAAAGGCATATTTTACACCGATAATGAGTTAAAACAGGTGCCATTAATACAGGTAACGATTGGAGCCTCGTTAGACCTCGTTTGAAAAAGTTACACCTCTTGGACAGCCAGAAATCTTGCTTGTTTGCAGGCGACCAAATACTTATTTTCCACTGTAAATTGGAAATACATTCTTTGAAAACTAAAAATGTGATTTTCAGTTTTTTTTTTTTCCCCACATTTTTTCTCTCATGGTTGAGGTTTACCCATGTTGACAATTACAGGTCTCTCTAATCTTTTCAAGTAGGAGAACTTGCACAATTGGTGGTTGACTAAATACTTATTTGCCACACTGTATAAGTATACAAGTAGAGAAAGTAGGAAAAGAATAGCGTGACCTGGACAACCTTGGACTTTGCTGCTGGTTCAGCACAATGATGGCCATAAATAGGCACTTTGCCACCAAGCAGAACTAAGTGTTGTGAATAATTTCTGCTGTTCCAAAGCGGCGGTGCATGCCTGGTAGTTAGTTCGACACAGAGAAACATAGACTGTAATCCTCGACTCTGCTCCGGCATGCATGCAGGCACTGCTGCCTCCGCACAACAGAGCAGCCATGTCCGGCGGCACAACACGGCCCAGTGTGCCGTTGGACACACAATGAGTCACAGCAGCAGGACCTTGCACAAGGTGCCGGAGCCACTGAAATATTTACAGAGGCGTGTTTTGTTGCTTTTGTGCGGCATGATCGAAGGGAAAGACCTCAGAGGAGGAGACGGCGGAAACGTAATATTTCAAATTGTGTAACGAGTTGTGAGGTCTCTGCGGACGTAATGTGTGAGAGTGTGAGTTTAAAAGATAATGATAAGAAAAGCTTCAGCGCCATATCGTCCATCACTTTGTGAGCGGAGGGACAACAACATCTCTGTAACACCCTGATGTATCCTGCTCGGGCCCGACAGTATTTGTTAAACATGTCAGCGTGACAGAACAGCAGTGGGTCAGGAGCAACGAGGGATCAAAGCGGCAGTACGTTTGAGTGAAGATGTTGAGACGACTCACAGAACACAATACGCAGCGCCCACAGCCGCTCTGCTGTCTTTCTTACATTTTCACATACATCTACTGTAGAAGCACATACAAGGGAAAGGCCAGTGTTTACTTGGTGGATCCCCTTTTCTTGGTAAGATAAGCATGCGTGAAGCCTGAATGTAAAACTTTAATATAATCAATCAAAGCAGGTATACACATTGAAAAACATGCTTTACAACCATGGGTATGATCCTACGCAATAAATTACAATCATCACATCATCATCAATTCGTTTGGGAAGGTTGACATGTATTTAAATAATAAAAAGGAGATTTGTTTAGAAGTAGACCCACATTTTGTTGTGAATCATAACCAGATAATTTAAACAGCAATTTCACCCACAGATGACTTGTTACATGGGAACTTAACTTTATACGTAAGGATTTATATTATTTATGCAATGGTCTAAATTTGTAGACATGCACTACGGTTGCCTGACGTCAAAAAGAGTTGACTCAGCGTGAGACATTTTCATGTGTCCAGTGATTCAGCCCTTATCAAACTATGACCTTTTAGTCATCAAGGTGGTTTGGTTATGTACAGTAGAACATTGTTTTTCAACCACTGTGCTGCGGCACACTGCTGTACTGTGGAAAATCATCCACTTTTACCTAATTGATGTAAAAATGTTTCTGGAAGATGAATCCGCATGTGCGCAAAATCTGGTGTCCGTGCTTTCCGATAGTCGGTAATCATGGAAAACTCTTCCATATCAGTAGGTGTCAATAGGTTGCTAATTACCGTATTGGCCAGAATATAAGACGAATATAAGAAGTTTTTGCATTGAAATAAGACTGAAAAAGTGGGAGTCGTCTTATATTCGGGGTCTAGACATTATACCCATTCACGACGCTGGATGGCGCCAGATATCAATTAAGCGAATGCTGAACTTAAGGAGTTATGTTCTGTCATCACAGATCTCAGCTACTCTCAAGTTTAACCAGTTTGCATTATTTTATTGCAGTGTTTTTCCTTATTCAGATTTGTTTCAAGACTAAAGTTACAGTTAGACCTCACTTTGATGGTTAATGCAGTTATTGCAATTTTGTTGTTTTATCACAATAGACTGGTTTATTTACATTTCAAAAACCAGAAGCCATTCATTTATGAATGTGATTGCACTTTAGTTTACATATTTAAATGTTCAGATATTAAGATTTGAATGAGGCAAAATAACATGCTTTTTCTCTCAAATATATTGTTATAATCATTTGTTTCAGATGTACTGTAATTATTTTCTGTATAAAAATTATTTTGGTGTTCAAAAAGTATTTTTTCAAACTTGAGTCTTGAAAAAGAGGGCGTCGTCTTATAATCAGGACCACCTTATATTCGGGCCAATACGGTACTTTGTTTAGTGATGCGTCAGAGGGAAAAGTGCCATTGGGGATAGCGGTAGTGGTTAGCTAGCATACCAGTCAAGTTGTATGGTTTCGGCGTAATTTGTACAAGTGAGCACTGATTTTTAAATTTGTACGCCGTACGTTCAAAATCTGTACGTTTTTCGTGTATTACATTTTTTTTTCTGACAAGTGTTTCAATTCATTTTTGAGGAAAAAAAATATTCCAGCATACCATTGTCCGTGAATATTCAATTGTCATTCATAAAAAATCTGAATAACATCAAATCAGCAAGCAGTCTAAATTTGGGCCAGTTACCAGCTACCGACACAAACCACTAGCCCTGTCTTGTCTGTCCCTGTGATGGATTAACAAGGGTCAAATGTCACGCAAGTTTATTCTCGCAGAGGAAACAGTCCATTCTAATGAGTTCAGGGTTACAAGGGGAATATTGCCTGCCCAGATTGTTCTGCACTCCAGGATTTTGAAAATGCCCCAGAATCTAACGTCATCATAATTTATGGGAGGGATGACGGCAAATGGCGCTTGCATTATGTAGCATGAATGGATGCATTCTTACTTAGATTGGTATATTGTATATCAAATGACTGGCAGCTTGTCAGCTAATACACTGAATAAGCAAAAAAATCACACATTGAAACCACCTCCTTGTTCCTAGATGAAAGGCAACATGCACGTAAAAGCCTGATTAAACAAGAAAATCAGAACAAGTCATTACATGATTAGCTTCAAATTGCCAGTTCAACCCGCTAAATATCAAATTTGTTCACAGCAACAAACACCAGCCTCACAACGCTGCGGCGTTAAATCCCTGCGAGGATCACTAATGAGTCGGCAAACATTTTCCTTGGGAATTTTTGCGCCGCTTTCCGCTCCAAATGAGAGAAGTACTTGTACACTTCATCTTGTAAATGCCAACTTCCAAGTATTTAACTCTTACTCTCTTAGTAGGATGCCAATACCGCCACAGAGCTTCTTCATAGCTAGCCTGTCCTGGGAGAAGCTTTACATAGAGGATGAAGGAAGGTGCTTTTTACCCTCCTCTCAATAAAATCAATGCATCTGGGACACTAAAGGGGTCAGTAAAGTGGCACTAAAGAGACTCCATTAGGTCTTTTGGAGGGCAGGGGTTACTTCACGATCTACTCCTTCAACAAAGCACTGAAGAGGACGCGAATAGAAGAGCTACTATATAACCTGTGGCAAAAACTATGAAATCACCAGGAATATACACTCACCGGCCACTTTATTAGGTACACCATGCTAGTAACGGGTTGGACCCCCTTTTGCCTTCAGAACTGCCTCAATTCTTCGTGGCATAGATTCAACAAGGTCCTGGAAGCATTCCTCAGAGAGTTTGGTCCATATTGACATGATGGCATCACACAGTTGGTACAGATTTGTCGGCTGCACATCCATGATGCGAGTCTGACGTTCCACCACATCCCAAAGATGCTCTATTGGATTGAGATCTGGTAACTGTGGAGGCCATTTGAGTATAGTGAACTCATTGTCATGTTCAAGAAACCAGTCTGAGATGATTCCAGCTTTATGACATGGCGCATTATCCTGCTGAAAGTAGCCATCAGAAGTTGGGTACATGGTGGTCATAAAGGGATGGACATGGTCAGCAACAATATTCAGGTAGGCTGTGGCATTCCAACGATGCTCAATTGGTACCAAGGGGCCCAAAGAGTGCCAAGAAAATATTCCCCACACCATTACACCACCACCACCAGCCTGAACCGTTGATACAAGGCAGGATGGATCCATGCTCTCATGTTGTTGACGCCAAATTCTGACCCTACCATCCGAATGTCGCAGCAGAAATCGAGACTCATCAGACCAAGCAACGTTTTTCCAATCTTCTATTGTCCAATTTCGATGAGCTTGTTCAAATTGTAGCCTCAGTTTGCTGTTCTTAGCTGAAAGGAGTGGCACCCGGCGTGGTCTTCTGCTGCTGTAGCCCATCTGCCTCAAAGTTCGACGTACTGTGCGTTCAGAGATGCTCTTCTGCCTACCTTGGTTGTAACGGGTGGTTATTTGAGTCACTGTTGCCTTTCTATCAGCTCGAACCAGTCTGGCCATTCTCCTCTGACCTCTGGCATCAACAAGGCATTTCCGCCCACAGAACTGCCACTCACTGGATATTTTTTCTTTTACGGTTGTGCGTGAAAATCCAAGTAAATGAGCAGTTTCTGAAATACTCAAACCAGCCCTTCTGGCACCAACAACCATGCCACGTTCAAAGTCACTTAAATCATCTTTCTTCCCCATACTGATGCTCGGTTTGAACTGCAGGAGATTGTCTTAAACCATGTCTACATGCCTAAATGCACTGAGTTGCCGCCATGTGATTGGCTGATTAGAAATTAAGTGTTGACGAGCAGTACGACAGGTGTACCTAATAAAGTGGCCGGTGAGTGTAATTGGAAAATCTGTGTTGGAATTAAAGAAAATGATCCATAACAAGGCTCCAACAAGCAACGCTGTTCGGATTCAATTTTTTTTACCCTCAGAACTGATTGAGATCATATTTTTTAATCTGATTTTTTTTCGGAAAAAGTTTATGTTACTGACCACCATAATTGTTTCTCTTGGTTTCTTTTAATGTTGCTTAAATACAAAAAGTTGCCATTTGAATGGCTGTGTGTAAAGTCTATGATTTCCTTTTATGCTACACAATAAAACAACTGAGTGAAGATCCACCGAGACTGATGATTTCATTATTTTTGCCAAAGGTTGTAGTTTGGATAAAAGTTTTACTGGCCAGCCAGACTTTATTCGCCGACTTCATTGCTGCTGGGAGTGTGGAAAGAATGAGGCAACAAGCGGCAGGTTTCTCACACATATTCAGTGACAAGCTTTCGGGCGATCAAACGGCAGGCTGTCGTTAAAATAGAGCAGCTGGGTCTGACACGGCGGAGGCGCGCGGCCAAACGAAGGACGTTTGCGATACGAGATGTGGATCGCTACCTTCACTGCTTCTGTAGAAAACATCAAGTTGGAGAAACCGGCATACATGCATGAAAATTAATCTTGAGTGTATGTTCAAACATGGGCCAGAGGCAATTCTAGGTCACATATACCGTATATCCAGACTATAAGTCACAATTTTTTTTATAGTTTGGTTGGGTCTGCGACTTATACTCAGGAGCAGTGTTGTTAATCTTACTTTACAAAAGTAATTAATTACAGTTACAAATTACTTCTCCCAAAAAGTAATTGAGTTTGTAACCCAGTTACCTCAACGTAAGAGTAATTAGTTACTCGGCAAAGTAACTGATGTTACTTTTCATGTTCTACAGGTTATTACATGATCCATTCTATAACGTCTTTCACATCAAATATGTTCATAGTAACTGATTGAATTAAACTCCTTTTTTCATTCCAAAAAGACATAGGTCACCCTTTTTATATTTTTTAAAATTTAACCTATATAAGACTGTAATGGTGTACAAACTGTGAGAAAAAAACCTTTTTCCTGTTGTACTGAACCGTGACTTGTGTGTAAAATCACACCCCAAATATACTGTATATATATTTTTCAATATGCAAGTGAGGCTTGAATCTCTTCCCTCTTCTATCCTTGCTCTACCGTAATTTTCGGACTACAAGCCACTACTTTTTTCATTAATTTTGAATCCTGCGGCTTATAGTCCAGTACAGTTTATTTGTTGATTTATTTGGGTCAATAGCTAACACTTTATTTGACAGCGGCGTCATCAGACCGTCATAATTATGACATGACACCATCATGGCCAACTGATTGCTTATGACAGATGTCATGAAGTGTCATCTGGCAAATTATGTCATTTACTTCATTTATGTCCAGCTCAGATCTTTTACATCCATTCAAAAGTGAGATAATTTGCCGGATAACACTAAATGACATCTGTTATAAGCATTCATTAAAGCATACGACAGGAGAAAAAAAGTCTTAAATAGTATTATTATGTGAATTAGAATTATATTTTGAGATGATTCGACTATATACAACAATTTAGCAAAGCGCAGATGACGAGAAATTAGTCTTTTAATCTGCCGGTTAGCCACGCCTACCATTATAGGGCTCAAGCGTCCCCAACAGGTGGATGACGTCAGCGGGAGACTGGGCTCATCGGTTTTACTATTCAGCCCATTGAGGGGGAATTATTCAGAACGAGGAAAACGCGACAAAGAGAGCCGCAAAATGTCATTGTTTCAGTCTCTCTACTCCAATATTTTTACAGGATATTCTTTTTATCCAAGTATTTTTCCACAGTAGCTAAATAAATGGCTTGAGAAGGACCAGTCAGTCCGTCGAGGGGGAACTATTCACAACGAGGAAAACGTGACGAAGAGATCTGCAAAATGTCATTGTTTCTGTCTCTTTACTTCAATATTATTACAGGATATTCTTTTTATCCAAGTATTTTCCCCAACTGCTAAATAAATGGAATGGTTATGACAAATCACAGTCTTGTGCTAAATAGAAGATGAAATAATAAAAATGCACTTATTCAGGACGACATGGCAAAATTCCTCCATAATGGTCAAAACTGTCGACTTCACCTTTACTGTCGCACCTCCCGAACGATATTTTATGACACCTAAATCGGACATATGTCATTTCCCTTCCCCGGCTTCGGAGAATGTGAACAAACCAAGAGGCGTGACAGTTGGCCGACATGCTAACCCGAAACGAGTTATGTTTCAAAGTCTTTGAAGCAGAAAATCACACATAACTAGCCCGGAGTATTTGATTGTCGATTGTCTTCGCGGATCGGCAAACCGCCTGGCGGAGAGCAATTTACAGCTCGTTCCCTGGAGGAGGGCGGCTGCAGTTGTTGTGCAGCTAACGTGCAGCTAATGTGCATGAGGAGAGCTTTTTACATGCCTATCACTTATCAAACGTAAGTAGTCCTTTATTTAAAGAAGGTTTGTAGTGTTTACTTTGTAATCACTGTATTCGAATTTGACATAATACAAAACAAGATGTTTACTCAATTCCTCGTAAGTCCAATGGTCCCACAGTAGTAGGGCTTGTTTTGGCCAATATCCACGGTGAATGGGAACCTCTCCCTGATACAGCAAGATTTTTCTGCAGCCGTTTGGCTGGCGTGATGCGAAAAATAAACATATAATCCGAATAATTCAGGAGCATAAAATACCGCGTGTACAGTACTATGAAATAAACATGCCTTTTCGTGTCACATGCACTTTAATGTTCATGACAGTGTCATGTCATAATTACGATTGTCTAATGACAGTCTTTTGGTGCCAGTGTCAAGTAAAGTATTACCAACTACCATAATTAGCAATTAATGAAACAACTAGAACAATAACTGAAGAAATAATTAGCGCAGAACATTAATTTTGATTGTAATTTACATCTGTAGCTCTGCAATGCATGTTCGGAGGCATGTTGGACAACAACAGTGTTGACAGCAGGTGGCAGCAGAGCTTGACTGTCTCCCCCAAGGAAGCAGTGATGGCCAAATGAAGCTTCTTGAAGCAATGAAGCTTTGAACCAATTGGTTGCAAAGCTTCATTCATGGTGGTGCATTTGGCCTTATGACAGTCGTATGATGCCGCTGTCAAATAAAGTGTTACTAGCCAATATATTTTCGTGTAAATAATCTCATAATACAGTGAGAACAGCTGCGGCTTTTAGTCCAGTGTGACTTATCTATGAACAAACAGGTTAAAAATGTATAGGGTGGGACATTAGTAATTCTACAATAATGGAATATACAGTGGTACCTCGACATACGATCGCTTCTACACACGATCTTTTCGACATCCAATGTAAAATTTGACTCGCCATTTGTTTCTACATCAGACGGCATGCTCGAAATACGACGACATGACAGCACTGCAGACGGACGCACGGCTGACTTTCTTGTGAGAGAAATCAACACAGGTTTCAAAAAGGTTGGTACAGGTGGTGACACAAGGAAAAAGGTGACGCTTACCTTCTAAATGAAGATGCAAATTATAGAGAAACATGAGCGTGGGGTGCGCATCCACGAACTGACTCAACAATACATCTACACTGTCCTCCTCCGACCACCGTTCGCCAGTCTTTTTAACTTAAGTTGACAATTATTATTGTGGTTACATCGCCAAAGAAATCGCCAGCTTCGTCAGGTTTTTATCATTTATTTCAGAAGTTATCCAACACAAAACGCCTTCTGTCCACCGCAATTGACTGTGTACTCAAGAAAACATTGAAAGCAAAAGTAAACTCAACTGCACCGCTCCAGTCACGTCAGTCACGCGGTGCGTTCATGTACAGAAAAAAACGTCGGCCACATTAGAACCCGATTCGTTACATTATTACAGGAATTATAATAATTATTATTATTATATTATCAGTCTGATTTTTATTAGGGCCCGAGCACTGAGCGTGCGAAGGCCCTATTGTTTTGCAAAGGATTATTAGGGCCCGAGCACTAAGCGTGCGAAGGCCCTATTGTTTTGCAAAGGATTATTTTTTTTTTTATTATTATTATTATTATTTTTTTTTTTCAGGGCAAATGAAAACGGCCAATTTGGAGGCCTCAGCATGCACGAAAAGTCACCAAAATTTGCACATACGTCCGGAAAATTGTAAATTTCGATAATTTTGCAACGTTGCAAAAAAATATAACAAAATGGCTCAGTGGCGCCCCCTTGAAATTTTAAAATTGGCCTATAACATTAGGGTCTGTCAGCGTAGAGCAATGAAATTTGGGGGGTCTATACCTTGTCCAAAACCGCTCCAAAAAAGCATTTACATGCATATTCCAAACCCAACAGGAAATCGGTTATTTTGGATCAAATATGAAATTTTTATCGATTTACAGGGTGCACATTTGAGACCTTTTCGCCGAGGGAGTTAGTTGGATCATCTTCAAAATTGGTGAGACTGTTCAGGAGACATATGAAATCTTAAGTTTTGAAAATGGTGTGTTTTCATTCACGGGTCTGACCTGGGCGTGGTGCCAAAGTCGACCATTTTTTCGGCAAAATGACAAATTCAGTAAATGACTTATAGTTCCTTGACACAACGTTCAATCTTTTTCATATTTGGCATGTATGTGTGGTATCCCACCCTTAACACGAGTGCATTGAAATATTACCCATTAGGTCTAGCGCCCCCTAGTGAGAACAGGAAATGCCTTTTTTTACGAGACAGGTTCCTCCTCCAAGGGAAAAAAATCTGTTGACCTCAAACCTGCATCAGGGGAGCCTTAAGACCTGTGTTCAGGTGCCTGATGAAAAATATTGAGGTTTCGTTGAGGCGGAGGGGTCCAAACAGGAAAGTGAAAATGAACGTCAACAATTTGTCACGCAAAAAACTTTGAACAGTCATAACTCGGCAGATATACAACATATCTGCGCCAAACTTCCCGTGTTTGTTGAGAGTCATACCCTGAAGGTTCTTGTAGGGGTCATTTGCATCAACTCTACAGTGCCAACTAGTGGCGACAGAAAGAAGTTTTAAAAAAGGCCTTTCCTATTGGGTTTTTTCAACATAGAGCAAGGAAATTTGAGGAGTAGATACCTTATGCAAAACTGCTCCAAAAAGTCTCTTGCACCCATATTCCAAATCCAACAGGAAATCGGGTATTTTGGATCGAATGTGAAATTTTCATGGGTTCACAGTTGGAGTTTACATTTGGAGGCTTGAATATGCACAAAAACTCGTAAAAATTTGCACATACATGCGGCTTTAGATAACGTTCGATAATCTTGCAATGTTACGAAAAAATGTAGCAAAATGCCTCAGTGGCGCCCCCTTGAATTTTTCAAAAAGGCGTTTCCTATTAGGTTTTTTTAACAGAGAGTGATGAAATTTGGGGAGTCGATACCTTGTGCAAAACTGCTCCAAAAAGTCTCTTGCACCTGTATTCCAAATCCAACAGGAAATCGGGTATTTTGGATCGAATGTGAAATTTTTATCGGTTCACAGTAGGGGTTTACATTTGGAGGCTTGAACATGCACGAAAACTCACAAAAATTTGGACATACATGTGGCTTTGCATAACGTTCAATAATCTTGCAACGTTACGAAAACATGTAACAAAATGGCTCAGTGGCGCCCCCTTGAAATTTTCAAAAAGGCCTCTCCATTTAGGTTTTTTCAACGTAGAGGGATGAAATTCGGAGAGTCGATACCTTGTACAAAACTGCTCCAAAAAGTCTCTTGCATGCGTATTCCAAACCCAACAGGAAATCGGGTATTTTGGATTGAATGTGAAATTTTTATCGATTTACAGTGTGCACATTTTACACCTTGGCACCTAGGGAATTAGTTTGATCATTCTCAAAATTGGCGAGACTGTTCATGAGGCATATGAAATCTTAAGTTATCAAAATGGTGTGTTTTCATTCATGGGCCTGACCTGGGCGGGGTGCCAAAGTCGGCCATTTTTTTGCCAAAACACCGAATTCGGAAAATGACTGATAACTCCCTCATACAACGTTCAATCTATTTTAAATCTGGCATGTGTGTGAGGTATACCAGCCTGAGCAGGACTGGATTGAAAATTTACCATTTGTGCTTGGCGCCTCCTAGTGGGAACAGGAAATGTCCTTTTTTTACGGGACACACTCCTCCTCTAAAGGGAAAAAATCAATCTACCTCAAAGCTGCATAAGGGAAGCCTTAAGACCTGTCTTCAGGTGCCTGATGAAAAATATTGAAGTTTCGTTGAAGCGGAGGGGTCCAAACAGGAAAGTGAAAATGACTGTCAACAATTTTTCTCTCCAAAAACTTTGAACAGTCATAACTCGGCAGATATACAACATATCTGCGCCAAACTTCCCGTGCTTGTTGAGAGTCATACCCTGAAGGGCCTTGTAGGGGTCATTTGCATCAACCCTACAGCGCCAACTAGTGGCAATAGAAAGTCACTCGTTTTTCCAATACATGTTCAGTTCTTTTCAGGTTGGTCATTGTAGTTTCAAGACCTATTAAAATACTTATTTACGGCCCATGTCCACGTGTCTCTGTCTGTTGCCGTGACGACCCTTTGTTCGCCATTTAAAGGAAATATTTTTTTTCAGAGACTCAGGCAGCTTATAGAGCCACAATATTTGGCACACTTGGTCGAATTGGCCCACTTAGAAGATTAGTTTTGGGTTTTGAATAAGGGCTTGGCTGCACAGCTCAGTAGTGGCTCCTTTTTTGTAGTACTCTCTCCAATAGGGGTTTTTATCTCTTGGGTGTGGGAATGTATATAGGCTACTTTCGAGCATCTTAGGTTCTAATGAGATGATTAGAGAGGAGGATCTGCCACCACCCTGACCTGCACACAGTCCGAGTTGCGTGACGTCCGAGTTGCGCTAGATTGCGAGGGCCCGTTCAGTCCTGCTTGCAGGCCTAGTTATTAGGGCCCGAGCACTAGACGTGCGAAGGCCCTATTGTTTTGCAAAGGATTATTATTATTAGGGCCCGAGCACTAGGCGTGCGAAGGCCCTATTGTAATGCAAAGGATTATTATTATTAGGGCCCGAGCACTCTCAGCGTGCGAGGCCCTATTGTTCTTCGAAGGATTATTATTATTATTATTATTATTATTATTATTATTATTTTTTCATGGCAAATGAAAATGGCCAATTTGAAGGCCTGAACATGCTCAAAAACTCACCAAAATTTGCACATACATCCGGCTTCGCGAAAATTTCGAAAATTTAGCAACGTTTTTAAAAAAAATCAAAAAATGGCTCAGTGGCGCCCCCTTGAAATTTTAAAAATGCCCTTTGCTTTGATGTTTTTCAACGTAGAGCGATGAAATTTGGGGAGTGGATACGTTGTCCAGAGACGCTTCAAAAAGTCTGCAGCACCCATATTCCAAACCCAACAGGAAATCTGATATTTTGGATTGAATGTTGAAAAACATAGCATTTTGGGCGAAAACCAGCATGCACGTTTCAGACCATTGCGCCGAGCCAGTACGTTGGATCTTCCTCAAAATTGGTGTACGTCTTCATGAGACATATGAGATATTAAGTTGTGAAAATGGTGAGTTTTCGTCCATGGGCCTAACCTGGGCGGGGTACCAAAGTCGGGTGTTTTTTTGGCAATGCGCCAATTTCAGTAAATGATTAATAACTTCCTGATACAAGGTCCAATCTTTTTCATATTTGGCATGCGTGTAAGGTGTCTTAACCTGAACACGACTGCATTGAAATATTTTCCATTAGGCCTGGCGCCCCCTTGTGGGAAGAGGAAACACCCTTTTTTACGAGAAAGGCTCCTCCTCCTGGTGAAAAACATCAATTGACCTCAAACCTGCATCAGGGGAGCCTTAAGACATGTCTTTAGGTATCTGATGAAAAATATTGAGTTTTCGTTGATGTAGCAGTACCCAAAAAGGAAAGTGAAAAGACCCTCGGCATTTTGTGACAAAATGGCCAATTTCGAGGTCTGAACATGCTCGAAAACTCACCTAAATTTGCACATACATGCGGCTTCATGTAAATTTCATGAATTTAGCAACATTGCCAAAAGATGTAATAAAATGGCTCAGTGGCGCCCCCTTCAATTTTTAAAAAAGGCCTGTCCTATTAGTTTTTTTCGACGTAGAGTGATGAAATTTGGGGAGTGGATACGTTGTGCAAAACTGCTCCAAAAAGTCTCTTGCACCCATATTCCAAACCCAACAGGAAATCGGGTATTAGGGATTGAATCTTGCACAACATGGCATTTTTGTCTAAAACCAGCATGCACGTTTGACACCATTACGCCGAGGCAGTAAGTTGAATGCTCCTCAAAATTGGTCAGACGATTCATGACACATATGAGATGTTAGGTTATCAAAATGGTGACATTTCATTCACGGCCCTTTCCTGGCCAGGGGAGCAAATGTGTCTTATTTTTGACAATACAATTCAGTAAATGACTATAAGTCGCGGTTTTTTTCATATTTTGCTTTGGGGTGCGACTTATACTCAGCAGCGACTTATGTGTGAAATTATTAACACATTATGATAAAATTTCCCATGTTATTTTGGTGTTTTGGACTAATGGTTTTGTAAACTTGTTAGCATGCTATAGTTATCTGAATAACTCTTAATAGCTATGGCCACGTTCGCATTCTGCCTTTGGCAATGTATGTTCAATTGTATAATTGACTTTTTTATATTGAAATGGATGCATTTAGTTTGTGGCGCTTTCATGCCCA